>NC_060178.1:70390353-70990353 GCF_021184085.1 Oncorhynchus gorbuscha | reverse complement strand
TAATAGGAATGGTCAGCTAAGTGGTGATCGATAATGGTGAGGGGTCAAGAGTTAATTCAGTTATGTTGTGTGACCTGTGAATGTGTTAGTGAGTTGGAATTAACTTTTAAACTCACTTAATTCTAGGTCGGCAGGGGATTCATTCTAGAAGCAATGAAATGACGTCATGTTATTGTATATATACTGTTGCTCGTGGTAGCGTGGCATCGCGCTCCGAGAATAAATTCTGTTACCTATTATTGATAAGACTGGTCTCCGTCTATTTTATGCAAACAAGAATCTTACAAATTCTCATAAAATAGATTAAGGGAATTAAATTAATGAAAACATATTGGAATAACTAAATTACAATAACAACCATCCTCTGCCCCCAGCTGTGCCCGACACCACATGTGATTTGATTGCCCCCCATCTATCGTCTGAGCTCGTGCTGCTAGGTGACCTAAACTGGGACATGCTTAACACCCCGGCCATCCTACAGTCTAAGCTTGATGCCCTCAATCTCACACAACTTATCAATGAACCTACCAGATATAACCCCAAATCTGTAAACACGGGCACCCTCATAGATATCATCCCAACTAACTCACCCTCCAAATACACCTCTGCGGTTTTCAACCAAGATCTCAGCGATCACTGCCTCATTGCCTGCATCCGTAATGGGTCTGCGAACAAACGACCACCATTCATCACTGTCAAATGCTCCCTAAAACACTTCTGCGAGCAAGCCTTTCTATTCGACCTTGCCGGGGTATCCTGGAATGACATTGACCTAATCCCGACAGTAGAGGATGTCTGGTTATTCTTTAAAAGTGCCTTCCTCACCATCTTAAATAGGCATGCCCCATTTTAAAAAATGTAGAACCAGGAAAAGATATAGACCTTGGTTTCACTCCAGACCTGTCTGCCCTTGACCAGCAAAAAAATATCCTGTGGCGTTCGGCATTAGCATCGAATAGCCCCCGTGATATGCAACTTTTCAGGAAAGTTAGGAACCAATATACACAGGCAGTTAGGAAAGCTAAGGCTAGCTTTTTTAAACAGAAATTTGCATCCTGCAGTAAAAACTAAAAAAGTTCTGGGACACTGTAAAGTCCATGGAGAATAAGAACACCTCCTCCCTGCTTCCCACTGCTCTGAGGCTAGGAAATACTGTTACAACCGACAAATCCACTATAATTGAGAATTTCAATAAGCATTTCTCTACGGCTGGCCATGCTTTCCACCTGGCTACCCCTACCCCGGTCAACTGCCCAGCACCCTCCACATCAACCTTCCCAAGCCCCCACCATTTCTCCTTCACCCATATCCAGATAGCCAATGTTCTGTAAGAGCTGCAAAATCTGGACCCCTACAAATCATCCGGGCTAGACAATCTGGACCCTCTCTTTCTAAAATTATCTGCCAAAATTGTGGCAACCCCTATTACTAGCCTGTTCAACCTCTCTTTCTTATCGTCTGAGGTTCCCAAAGATTGGAAAAATGCCATGGTCATCCCCCTCTTCAAAGGGGGAGACACTCTAGATCCAAACTGCTACAGACCAATATCTATTCTACCCTGCATCTCTAAGGTCTTCGAAAGCCAAGTTAACAAATAGATTACTGACCATTTTGAATCACATCGTACCTTCTCCGCTATGCAATCTGGTTTCCCAGCTGGTCGTGGGTGCACCTCAGCCACGCTCAAGGTCCTTAAAACCTCTTAAGCTTACCCCTTACTTTTTTGAACATTCTGTTAAAAATCGCGCAACATTTCAGCCTCCTGCTAGTCATGCCAGGAAAATAGTATATGCATATGATTAGTATGTGTGGATAGAAAACACTCTGACGTTTCTAAAACTGGTTAAATCACGGCTGTGACTATAACAGAACGTGTGTTTCATCGAAAAGCGCAAGAAAAACTGATCACCGAAAACTGGAAAAAATATCAATGCGCCACTTGCATGTATTGTCTATGGGAAAGCAAATTACATGGGGCAAGTCCTACAGCTTCCACATGATGTCGCCAGTCTTGTCAATTGCCTGGGCTTTGTTTCTTGGTCAAACGAGTAAGAGAGAGCCCATTCCTTCCGGTCTCCGACAGGATGTTTTGGAAGAGAAATTTCCGACCATGATTTGAAGACGTGGAGCTATTGAATACACATCGCCCCGTGATCAATTTGATAGATTATTAACGTTTACTAATACCTAAAGTTGGATTACAAAAGTATTTCAAAGTGTTTTGTGAAAGTTTATCGTAGACTTTTTTTAATTTAAAAAAATTACGTTGCGTTTTAAAACAATGTTTTTTCCTGGATCACACACTTTTCATAGATCGATATTTAGGGTATATATGGACCGATTTAATCGAAAAAAAGACCCAATAGTGATGTTTATGGTACATCTAGGAGTGCCAACAAAGAAGCTCATCAAAGGTAATGAATGTTTTATATTTTATTTCTGTGTTTTGTGTAGCGCCGGCTATGCTAATTATTTTGTTACGTCCCCTTCAGGTATTTTGGGGTGTTGCATGCTATCAGATAATAGCTTCTCATGCTTTCGCCGAAAAGCATTTACAAAATCTGACTTGTTGGCTGGATTCACAACGAGTGTAGCTTTAATTCAGTACCCTGCATGTGTGTTTCAATGAACGTTTGAGTTTTAACGAGTGCTATTAACATTTAGTGTAGTGCATTTGCATTTCCAGATGGCTAGATGGGGCGCCTGCGTGTCGGGTGGGCTTAAGAGGTTAACGATATCATAACCGCCATCGATAAGAGACATTACTGTGCAGCTGTATTCATCGAGCTGGCCAAGGCTTTCGACTCTGTCAATCACCACATAATATGTCTACAGCCACAAGACATAGTTTCAGGCTTTGATTTAGAAAAATGAGCGTGAACGACAACATTGCGTCAGTGGTCAGGTGGTGGTTCTCAGAGTGATTTGTGCGTAATAGACAAAGGTGGCCATTGTTCCTCTCGCTCCTACTGAAAAGCCAATTGTCCCGGTTGCTATATTATCGAATAGATATTTGAAAAACACCTTGAGGATTGATTATAAAAAAACGTTTGCCATGTTTGTCGATATTATGGATCTAATTTTCAGCGTTGTCGTGACCGCATTTTCCGATGGGTTTCTCAACAAAACGTAGACAAGAAACTGAGGTATTTTGGCTATAAAAATAATCTTTATGGAACAAACGTAACATTTGCTATCTAACTGGGAGTCTCGTGAGTGAAAACATCCAAAGTTCTTCAAAGGTAAACTATTTAATTTGATTGCTTTTCTGAGTTTCGTGACCAAGCTTCCTGCTCCTAGCTGGACATAATGCTATGCTAGGCTATCGATAAACTTACACAAACACTTGTCTTGCTTTGGCTGTATCACAGTGCCATCCGTTTTGTCACCGAAGCACCATATACTACCCACCACTGCGACCTGTACGCTCTCGTTGGCTGGCCATCGCTTCATACTCATTGCCAAACCCGCTGGCTACAGGTTATCTACAAGTCTCTGCTATGTAAAGCCCTGCCTTATCTCAGCTCGCTGGTCAGCATAGCAGCACCCACTCGTAGCACACACTCCAGCAGGTATATCTCACTGGTCACCCCCAAAGCCAACTCCTCCTTTGGTCACCTTTCCTTCCAGTTCTCTGCAGCCACTGACTGGAACAAACTACAAAAATCACTGAAGCTGGAGATTCCCATCTCCCTCACTAACTTTAAGAACCAGCTGTCAGAGCATCTCACAGATCACTGCACCTGTTCATAGCCCGTCTTTATACAGCCCATCTATCTACCTCATCCCCATACTGTATTTATTTATTTTGCTCCTTTTGCACCACAGTATCTCTACTTGCACATCCATCTTTTGCACATCTACCATTCCAGTGTTTAATTGCCCTATTGTAATTACTTCACCACCATGGTCTATTTATTGCCTTATCTCCCTTATTTGACCTAATTTGCACTCACTATATTTGGCCTTTTTTTCTTTTTGTTCTACTGTATTATTGACTGGATGTTCAAATCAAATCAAATCAAATTTATTTATATAGCCCTTCGTACATCAGCTGATATCTCAAAGTGCTGTACAGAAACCCAGCCTAAAACCCCAAACAGCAAACAATGCAGGTGTAAAAGCACGGTGGCTAGGAAAAACTCCCTAGAAAGGCCAAAACCTAGGAAGAAACCTAGAGAGGAACCAGGCTATGTGGGGTGGCCAGTCCTCTTCTGGCTGTGCCGGGTGGAGATTATAACAGAACGTGGCCAAGATGTTCAAATGTTCATAAATGACCAGCATGGTTGAATAATAGTAAGGCAGAACAGTTGAAACTGGAGCAGCAGCATGGCCAGGTGGACTGGGGACACCAAGGAGTCATCATGTCAGGTAGTCCTGGGACATGGTCCTAGAGCTCAGGTCCTCCGAGAGAGAGAAAGAAAGAGAGAAGGAGAGAATTAGAGAACGCACACTTAGATTCACACAGGACAACCGAATAGGACAGGAGAAGTACTCCAGATATAACAAACTGACCCTAGCCCCCCGACACATAAACTACTGCAGCATAAATACTGGAGGCTGAGACAGGAGGGGTCAGGAGACACTGTGGCCCCATCCGAGGACACCCCCGGACAGGGCCAAACAGGGAGGATATAACCCCACCCACTTTGCCAAAGCACAGCCCCCACACCACTAGAGGGATATCTTCAACCACCAACTTACCATCCTGAGACAAGGCCGAGTATAGCCCACAAAGATCTCCGCCACGGCACAACCCAAGGGGGGGGCGCCAACCCAGACAGGCTGACCACAACAGTGACTCAACCCACCCAGGTGACGCACCCCCTCCCAGGGACAGCATGAGAGAGCCCCAGCAAGCCAGTGACTCAGCCCCCGTAACAGGGTAGAGGCAGAGAATCCCAGTGGAAAGAGGGGAACCGGCCAGGCAGAGACAGCAAGGGCGGTTCGTTGCTCCAGAGCCTTTCCGTTCACCTTCCCACTCCTGGGCCAGACTACACTCAATCATATGACCCACTGAAGAGATGAGTCTTCAGTAAAGACTTAAAGGTTGAGACCGAGTTTGCGTCTCTGACATGGGTAGGCAGACCGTTCCATAAAAATGGAGCTCTATAGGAGAAAGCCCTGCCTCCAGCTGTTTGCTTAGAAATTCTAGGGACAATTAGGAGGCCTGCGTCTTGTGACCGTAGCGTACGTGTAGGTATGTACGGCAGGACCAAATCAGAGTGATAGGTAGGAGCAAGCCCATGTAATGCTTTGTAGGTTAGCAGTAAAACCTTAAAATCAGCCCTTGCTTTGACAGGAAGCCAGTGTAGAGAGGCTAGCACTGGAGTAATATGATCAAGTTTTTTGGTTCTAGTCAGGATTCTAGCAGCCTTATTTAGCACTAACTGAAGTTTATTTAGTGCTTTATCCGGGTAGCCGGAAAATAAAGCATTGCAGTAGTCTAACCTAGAAGTGACAAAAGCATGGATTAATTTTTCTGCATAATTTTTGGACAGAAACTTTCTGATTTTTGCAATGTTACGTAGATGGAAAAAAGCTGTCCTCGAAATGGTCTTGATATGTTCTTCAAAAGAGAGATCAGGGTCCAGAGTAACGCCGAGGTCCTTCACAGTTTTATTTGAGACGACTGTACAACCATTAAGATTAATTGTCAGATTCAACAGAAGATCTCTTTGTTTCCTGGGACCTAGAACAAGCATCTCTGTTTTGTCCGAGTTTAATAGTAGAAAGTTTGCAGCCATCCACTTCCTTATGTCTGAAACACATGCTTCTAGTGAGGGCAATTTTGGGGCTTCACCATGTTTCATTGAAATGTACAGCTGTGTGTCATCCGCATAGCAGTGAAAGTTTACATTATGTTTTCGAATAACATCCCCAAGAGGTAAAATATATAGTGAAAACAATAGTGGTCCTAAAACAGAACCTTGAGGAACACCGAAATTTAAAGTTGATTTGTCAGAGGACAAACCATTCACAGAGACAAACTGATATCTTTCCGACAGATAAGATCTAAACCAGGCCAGAACATGTCCGTGTAGACCAATTTGGGTTTCCAATCTCTCCAAAAGAATGTGGTGATCGATGGTATCAAAAGCAGCACTAAAGTCTAGGAGCACGAGGACAGATGCAGAGCCTCGGTCCGATGCCATTAAAATGTCATTTACCACCTTCACAAGTGCCGTCTCAGTGCTATGATGGGGTCTAAAACCAGACTGAAGCATTTCGTATACATTGTTTGTCTTCAGGAAGGCAGTGAGTTGCTGCGCAACAGCCTTCTCTGTAATTTTTGAAAGGAATGGAAGATTCCATATAGGCCGATAGTTTTTTATATTTTCTTGGTCAAGGTTTGGCTTTTTCAAGAGAGGCTTTATTACTGCCACTTTTAGTGAGTTTGGTACACATCCAGTGGATAGAGAGCCGTTTATTATGTTCAACATAGGAGGGCCAAGCACAGGAAGCAGCTCTTTCAGTAGTTTAGTTGGAATAGGGTCCAGTATACAGCTTGAAGGTTTAGAGGCCATGATTATTTTCATCATTGTGTCAAGAGATATAGTACTAAAACACTTGAGCGTCTCTCTTGATCCTAGGTCCTGGCAGAGTTGTGCAGACTCAGGACAACTGAGGTTTGGAGGAATACGCAGGTTTAAAGAGGAGTCCGTAATCTGCTTTCTAATAATCATAATCTTTTCCTCAAAGAAGTTCATGAACTTATCACTGCTAAAGTGAAAGTCATCCCCTCTTGGGGAATGCTGCTTTTTAGTTAGCTTTGCCACAGTATCAAAAAGGAATTTCGGATTGTTCTTATTTTCCTCAATTAAGTTAGAAAAATAGGATGATCGAGCAGCAGTAAGGGCTCTTCGGTACTGCACGGTACCGTCCTTCCAAGCTAGTCGGAAGACTTCCAGTTTGGTGTGGCGCCATTTCCGTTCCAATTTTCTGGAAGCTTGCTTCAGAGCTCGGGTATTTTCTGTGTACCAGGGAGCTAGTTTCTTATGAGACATTTTTTTAGTTTTTAGGGGTGCAACTGCATCTAGGGTATTGCGCAAGGTTAAATTGAGATCCTCAGTTAGGTGGTTAACGGATTTTTGTCCTCTGGCGTCCTTGGGTAGGCAGAGGGAGTCTGGAAGGGCATCAAGGAATCTTTGTGTTGTCTGTGAATTTATAGCACGACTTTTGATGTTCCTTGGTTGGGGTCTGAGCAGATTATTTGTTACAATTGCAAACGTAATAAAATGGTGGTCCGATAGTCTAGGATTATGAGGAAAAACATTAAGATCCACAACATTTATTCCATGGGACAAAACTAGGTCCAGCGTATGACTGTGACAGTGAGTGGGTCCAGAGACATGTTGGACAAAACCCACTGAATCGATGATGGCTCCTAAAGCCTTTTGGAGTGGGTCTGTGGACTTTTCCATGTGAATATTAAAGTCACCAAAGATTAGAATATTATCTGCAATGACTACAAGGTCCGATAGGAATTCAGGGAACTCAGCGAGAAACGCTGTATATGGCCCAGGAGGCCTGTAAACAGTAGCTATAAAAAGTGATTGAGTAGGCTGCATAGATTTCATGACTAGAAGCTCAAAAGACAAAAACGTCATTTTTTTTTTTGTAAATTGAAATTTGCTATCGTAAATGTTAGCAACACCTCCGCCTTTGCGGGTTGCACGGGGGATATGGTCACTAGTGTAGCCAGGAGGTGAGGCCTCATTTAACACAGTAAATTCATCAGGCTTAAGCCATGTTTCAGTCAGGCCAATCACATCAAGATTATGATCAGTGATTAGTTCATTGACTATAATTGCCTTTGAAGTAAGGGATCTAACATTAAGTAGCCCTATTTTGAGATGTGAGGTATCATGATCTCTTTCAGTAATGACAGGAATGGAGGTGGTCTTTATCCTAGTGAGATTGCTAAGGCGAACACCGCCATGTTTAGTTTTGCCCAACCTAGGTCGAGGCACAGACACGGTCTCAATGGTGATAGCTGAGCTGACTACACTGACTATGCTAGTGGCAGACTCCACTATGCTGGCAGGCTGGCTAATAGCCTGCTGCCTGGCCTGCACCCTATTTCTGTTCATTCCATGTGTAACTCTGTGTTGTTGTGTGTCGAACTGCTATACTTTATCTTGGCCAGGTCGCAGTTGCAAATGAGAACTTGTTCAACTAGCTTACCTTGTTAAATAAAGGTGAGATAAAAATAAAACAAATAAATAAACACAGAGAAGTTATATTTGCATAATTCATTAATCATTACCATTTTGTTTCATTCATGTGATCAACCAATACTATTTCATAACATGTGACAGACAAACACCTCACGAGGCTTCTCTCTAAGCTGAAACCTTGAAACTGAGATATCTGAGATATCTGGATGTACTGCCAAACTGCAGCTACTGATAAGAGAAGGATTTGTTCAGTCAACCACTTGCATGAACACAGAAATTGATTTTATAGAACAGCACATGAACACAGAAATGAATTACAAAAAACAAAAACATTAAAATTCCCATTGCATTCCACACATAAAGGGACACATTTGGCAGCTCAAGTATGTTTGATGAGGATTCCATAGGGAAAATGGACTGTCCCTTACTTATGTCCGCAGGTGCTATTAAAATAGGCCGACGGCCTCAGGTTGCCCCCCAGGCCTGGTCTTCAGGGAAGTCAACAAATAAAATACGGCTTCCGCAATATCATTTTATTTTGGGAAGGGGGCTTTTTTCTGCTGTATGGAGGGGACCAAAGCGCAGCTTGGTGTGAATACATTCTTCTTTATTAAATAAAGAACACGAAGAACACTTAAACAAAAAGATTAAGACGAACGTGACCGCTATGTGACCGCTATATAAACACTGTGCTAACATGCAACATAACATAGACAATAACCCACAAAATACACAAAGAAGATGGCTGCCTAAATATGGTTCCCAATCAGAGACAACGATAAACACCTGCCTCTAATTGAGAACCAATCTAGGCAACCATAGACCTACATAAACACCTAGATGGAAACAACCCCATAATTCTACAAAACCCCTAGACAGTACAAAAACCCTAGATGAGACAAACACACATACCACCCTCATCACACCCTGACCTAAACAAAATATATATAAAAAACAAAGAATACACAGGTCAGGGCGTGACAACAAAGTTTGCCAAATGTACTTTTAGCCCAGAAACAAGATGGTGTCAAGGCCTCAACGCTCTTTGAGTTAATGCACATTCTGTGGGATTAAAGGTTGAAAATGGTAATACAGCGCTAATTTGCCTGCTTCACGTCAAAGTGCATCTACCTACGGTGTAAGGAAAAATAGAACCAGCCATTTAATGTCCTGTCAATATACAATGTCCATTTTATGATTCTAAAACAAATGTTTTTTTGTTTTTTTAAAGTTACAGATCCAGTTGAGGCGTGTTAAGGCAAATCCGTTAATTTATTTCCATTGAGATGGCAATCTTGTGAGCCCTGGGAACAAAAGTGATACCAAAAGAAATCGGAACATTAAGGTATCAGTTCCTGAGTTACAACAGCTCTGCCAATCTGGGTAACGGTGAGACCGTGTTATCTACCTGGCATCCAGAGACTGGACTAGTATGAGAACACCGCTGGGGAAACACAGGGGAAATCACAATCATAAGGTTCATAATCATAATCTCACAGACAGCTGATAGGATCTGTGGCTTAGGCATGTGGAGACACATATGCTATGTATCTATGTATGCAGACAGATAAACATAAACAGTAGCAATGAAAATATAAGCAGAGTAATAAGATTTAAACAAATCTTGAGTCAATAAGCTCTATATTAACTTAACACCATCCTTACCAAACAGAGATATCCTGTCTGACAAGAGTTCCCAGTATGCAGAACAGGCTGAAAATGGAAGGAGGATGAGAGAGGGATGGAGGGAAAAAGAGGAATATAAAATGAAATATGATGAGACTGTAAAGTTTCAAGGCACAGGGGCATATTTGAAGTCAAGTTGGGTTAAATGCCCCTTTTAAAATGCATAGACAGTTAAGACAAAAAAAATCTGCTAACATGTTATTATTGTAATATGTTAATAACCAACACCTGGTCCCTATCTCCTTCTCCTTATTGGAGCCATGACACCCATTGCCGTGGGAGCTGGCTGCGGTGGACAGAAAGTAGAGGCGATGGTTCTTTACTGTAGGTACTGTTCCACCAGAGGGTATGATAGAAATGACTGAATCACAATGCTTTTAGGCAAATCTAAACCAGTAGACCTAACACACTATTTATTTTTGTCAGCACACCAATATGGGCTATTCATATCACCTTATCACTGTGTTTTGGTAAATGTATCCTGTTTTTCCTCGTTGTCTGTTTTGAGTCATTTCCAAAGGAACAGTGATAGTTGTGCTGTATTTGTTGCCATGTCTCAGTGTATATCTTTGTGCGTAGAGAGTGCAGAGAGACTGGCTGCAGTCTGAATTAGTGGTCCCGTCAGAGTGCCTTATGCTCTTTTATTCTCGGTCTACATAGAGGGAGCGTGGGAGGCTTAATCAATGGTCTGATGGAAATCGACACACCCACATGGATTTCCAAAATGGCTAAATCAATTCCGGTGCCACAGTAGCTTTCACTTACTGGGGTTGCCCATGGCAACCGCCCAACAAAACAATTAGCCTACATCAGTGTGTGGTCGTAAAGAAATTAATAATAGCCAGGGCAAAATCAAGCAGGACAATAGATTGCAAACTGTTCATTCATATCCTCCTACAGTACATGCCCATCTCAGTTGTTGGACTGGAGAATACAAAGGGGTTTTACATTTACAAACCTTGCTGAAAAAGTGAATCAGCCTTTACTTTTGTCATCTGACCTTTTGCCTGAATGACCTCTGAGGAAAAACACAACACATTCTAGGATGTCCACCCACTCTGCCCAGAGTGTGTGAAACGTGCTTAGGTGAAGACATTTCACTTCCTTATGTTATAAAATACCATTTACAAAGACAAATATGGTTATTCACGTTCTGAATCATTCAGTGGGGTTTTTCAGTGGGTTTTTTTAGTCATATATTAAACTGATAATGAGTTAATCTCTATAGCAACTGATGCTAATAACCAATGGATTACTTAGCATCAGTTGTTAGTAGTCCTGTCCTTTACACAGTGTAGCCATTGAGCTGAAGGAACTTTGAGAACATCTTGGGATCTCTCTCTGTTTGGCTGTCTCCTTGGCAGGGAGGGTATCATATATATGACAATGTATGACATTCAGAAAGGATAGTAGGCATAGTAGGCACATTTGAAATTCACCAATCATCATCATTTATTTGGGATGCAATATGGATATGAATCATTCTGCACAGCGTTTTGCTTCAAAACCACAAGTAACCTTTTTGATTGGCTTCAAGTTGCCAAAGGTACATAACGCCATTTAATTTATAATTGTTTCTAATGTAATGGTGCTTTTATTATCCACTTCTTGCTCCATTTTTGACCAGGTGTTATGGTAGTTCTCAGTCAGCATTTCAGCCATAGACTGAAGGAAAGTATAAAATAATCAATAATACGGTCAATCACAATAATCATAATTCTATATATGAAATCTCGGTTGGAGGATTCTCAGGAGAACAAAAGCAGGAACTCCAGAATCTTCCAACCAGGTTCTGGCAAACCAGGAAGTTAATAGAAAATTCCAAGAGTTTTGCAAGCCTGTTTTACAAACTGATCCAATGAGTGTCACACTGCTCATGTCCATTGGATTGGAGGTGAAGGTTGAGCCTCCTTCAAATGACAGCTAAACCACAGACAGAGAGATGCATTCATTTAAATATGTCTTTGTGTCCACTGCAATCCCAGTCTATGCATCCATTGAAATATATGTATCCATTGCGTAATAGTATAGTTAGTACATTCAGTGTGAACAACAATATGAACTGTACAGCTGCTCAGTCTCAGAAGAAAACAAGGAATATTTTTTAGTTCTTCATTATTATGTTGACCCACCTCTATGCAGATGACATCCTTCTGATCCTTCTTTGGACGCTGTGTTAACAAACCTCCAGAGGAGCTTCAATGCCATACAACTCTCCTTCCGTGGCCTCCAACTGCTCTTAAATGCAAGTAAAACTAAATGCATGCT
Organism: Oncorhynchus gorbuscha; assembly: GCF_021184085.1. Classification (NCBI taxonomy): domain Eukaryota; kingdom Metazoa; phylum Chordata; class Actinopteri; order Salmoniformes; family Salmonidae; genus Oncorhynchus; species Oncorhynchus gorbuscha. Next base: position 70,978,219 of record NC_060178.1, on the reverse strand, counting down.
CTGCAAAAAACGCTGCCCGCACCTGCCCGCCCATCTAGCATGACTACTCTGGACGGTTCTGACTTAGAATATGTGGACAACTACAAATACCTAGGTGTCTGGTTAGACTGTAAACTCTCCTTCCAGACTCACATTAAGCATTTCCAATCCAAAATTGAATTGAGAATTGGCTTCCTATTTTGCAGCAAAGCATCTTTCACTCATGCTGCCAAACATACACTCTTAAAACTGACCATCCTACCGATCCTTGACATCGGCAATGTCATTTACAAAATAGCCTCCAACACTCTACTCAGCAAAATGGATGCAGTCTGTCACAGTGCCATCCGTTTATCTTTGCTCACTGGTCACCATAGCAGCACCCACCCATTGCACGCACTCCAGCAGGTATAGTTCACTGGTCACCCCAATGCCAACTCCTCCTTTGGCTGCCTTTCCTTCCAGTTCTCTGCTGCCAATGATTGGAACGAACTGCAAAAATCTCTGAAGCTGGAGACTCTTACCTCCCTCACTAGCTTTAAACACCAGCTGTCAGAGCAGCTCACAGATCACTCCACCTGTACATAGCCCATCTAACTCATCCCCATACTGTTGTTTATTTATCTCCTTTGCACCCCAATCTTCTGCACATCTATCACTCCAGTGTTTAATTGCTAAATTGGAATTATTTCACCCCTATGGCCTATTTATTGCCTTACCACCCTAATCTTACTTCATTTGCACACACAGCCTTTCTATTGTGTTATTGGACTGTACGTTTGTTTATTCCACGTGTAACTGTTGTTTGTGTCGCACTGCTTTGCTTTAGATTGGCCAGGTCACAGTTGTAAATGAGAACTTGTTCTCAACTGGCCTAAGGTGAAATAAATACACGAAAAATAAATCTCCCTCTTTAGTTCTCGCTATGGTCCAGCCAAAGGCCAACATACTTTGTCACTGTCTCCTTTATGGACCAGCGATACACCTCTGTGTCCTGAGGAAAACAAATATGAAATTAGCAAATGGATGATAAAATGTTATAAGACTGTAAGAAATACATACAAATTTCATTATTCCAAATATAAAATCCTACAGCATACAGTGCTCTCTCTGTTTGCTGTAGCTTAGACCTACCCTCTCAGCCAAAGCTGTGTAAGGCTTCAGGAGAGAGTGTACTTTGGTCTCTTCACAGAGCTCCTCAAGTACCAAGCCATTTGAAAACTGAAAGACAGCAGAGATAAACATGAATAATTAATCATATACAGTATGATAATCCTATACACACAGCATAACCTTCATACACAGCAGTTCACGCTTTACACAGAATGACAGTGTCAGAATTATTTTACAGAACATACTGTATACTCATAGTAAGCTCAAAGCTCAGTTACCTTGTCCATTGATCACTTCTCATGGGTGTGTCCTGCATTTATTCACCACATACTCCAGTTTCTCTGGTACAGACACTAATTATTAAGTGGAAACCATGTATATATTCATGAGACATATCAGAAGGATTTTATTTTAGAAATGATAATGTCATGTCAGTTTAAGGGGTATTTCTACAAGAGAGGGTAAGAATAACGATAGGTCAAAGGCCCTAGCTGAAAGCTTGCTTGTAGGTGTCTACAGACTGGGAGTCAAAGTATCCCTCTCCATCCATGGAGTGGGTATCTCTCCAACCAGCCTCAAACAGGGTCCATGTGGTCAAGAGGGAGGGGCTCCAGCTGCCAGATACTGCAGAGCCAGCCCAGAGAGCTGTGTCATAGGGCTGTTTAGGAGAGGCGACAGGGAGGAGGAGACCGGGAGAGTCAGGACAAACACATACCTTAGGGCTACACAGGAAAAGACACACATAATATAAATAATGGACTGGGTGGGTTAGTGTGGGCAGTAGCATTATTGCTTGGTCTGAAAACAAATCCCATGCCCCCTCCAATATATGTTTACAGATGTGAAATGGTCACGATTACATATGAATGGGCCCGATTATGATATGATATTACACCCTTCAAGTCTGTTAACATCAAAAGGTTGTTTTTGGGACAGGGCTGGGTTAAGAGTTGGCCTAACTGTACCTTCCTGGACAGAGCTTTGAACAACCCCCGGAACAGCTTCCTGGAGAAAAGAAGCTCATCCGAGGCAGAGCCCACGTGTCCCAAACCTCCAGTTCTGCTCATAGGGATTGAGGAAACAGCTGAAAAATAGGGAGTTACCCAAAGCCAATGTCTTCAGAAAAGTTGTACAGGTTGAAATACACATATTACATGGGCTGTGTGTATTACTGCTGTTATACATTAAGTGTATGAAACATTATGAACACCGCTTCCCATTACATAGACTGACCAGGTGAAAGCAATGTTCCCTTACTGATGCCACTTGTTTAATCCACTTCAATCAGTAAAGAGACAAGTTAAATAAGGATTTAAGGATAAAATTGAGACATGGATTGTGTATGTGTGCCATTCAGAGGACGAAGACAAAATATTTAAGTGCCTTTGAATGAGGTATGGTAGTATGTGCCAGGCGCACCGGTTTGAGAATGTCAAGAACTGCAAGGCTGCTGGGACATCCAGCCAACTTGACACAACTGTTGGAAGCATTGGAGTCAATGTGGGCCAGCATCCCTGTGGAATACTTTCCACACCTTGTAAAAGGTTAGGTATGGACGCTACAACAGGTGGGTATAATCCTGGATACTAATTGGTTAAAACCGCTTTCCAGCTGGTGTTAACACCGGCTAAATCTAGGACGTTGAAATGCCCATTTACTTTGTTCCACCAGACTGCGCAATCCATTGTCTCATCAGCCCAGCCAGACAATTTATGAACTGGATCTCCACTGTAAAAAGCATATATACACATTATCTTCCATTTCTTTTAAACTAGCAATTGATTTACAATAGCAGAGATTTGTATAAACATAGCTGTCTGAGATTTGCAACATTGTTTCAGTATTGAAATCAGATCTCCAGCTGTCCCATGGTGATGGATGTGTAGGGTTCGATAGTTGGGATGAGATACAGGCAGGCAGCTTCTCAGCCAGTTGAATCAGCATAATTTTATGCAGGGGCACCCCTTTCACTGAGGACGGACGGAGGGGGGTGCAGAAGTTGCATTTTTTCCCCTCCAGTGTTATCATCGCAATGTAATATAAAAAGCAGCAGAGGTGTGCTTTAGGAGCATGCGGTAAGCTGTTGAGTTTTCAGCTGGCTGGATTTAGGACTGCAAGAACACCACAGAGACGGATGACAGGCTGTGTGAAGGCAAAGGTTCTGGAAGGCTGGCTGGATTTAGGACTGCAAGAACACCACAGAGACGGATGACAGGCTGTGTGAAGGCAAAGGTTCTGGAAGGCTGGCTGGACCAGCACAGAAGAGTTGAGAACAGTTCAGTGTGTGTGTGTGGGGCGCTCTTTCACTGAGATGTAAAAGAGATGCCTACCCATGTCAGAGACGCAAACTCGGTCTCAACCTTTAAGTCTTTACTGAAGACTCATCTCTTCAGTGGGTCATATGATTGAGTGTAGTCTGGCCCAGGAGTGGGAAGGTGAACGGAAAGGCTCTGGAGCAACGAACCGCCCTTGCTGTCTCTGCCTGGCCGGTTCCCCTTTTTCCACTGGGATTCTCTGCCTCTAACCCTGTTACGGGGGCTGAGTCACTGGCTTGCTGGGGCTCTCTCGTGCCGTCCCTGGGGGTGCGTCACCTGGGTGGGTTGATTCACTGTTGTGGTCGGCCTGTCTGGGTTCCCCCCTTGGGTTGTACCGTGTCGGAGATCTTTGTGGGCTATACTCGGCCTTGTCTCAGGATGGTAAGTTGGTGGTTGAAGATTTCCCTCTAGTGGTGTGGGGGCTGTGCTTTGGCAAAGTGGGTGGGGTTATATCCTTCCTGTTTGGCCCTGTCCGGGGTGTCCTCGGATGGGGCCACAGTGTCTCCTGACCCCTCCTGTCTCAGCCTCCAGTATTTATGCTGCAGTAGTTTATGTGTCGGGGGGCTAGGGTCAGTTTGTTTATCTGGAGTACTTCTCCTGTCCTATTCGGTGTCCTGTGTAAATCTAAGTGTGCGTTCTCTAATTCTCTCCTTCTCTCTTTCTTTCTCTCTCTCGGAGGAGCTGAGCCCTAGGACCATGCCCCAGGACTACCTGACATGATGACTCCTTGCTGTCCCCAGTCCACCTGGCCATGCTGCTGCTCCAGTTTCAACTGGCCTGGGCCCTAGGACCATGTCCCAGGACTACCTGACATGAGGCCTCCTTGCTGTCCCCAGTCCACCTGGCCATGCTCCTGCTCCAGTTTCAACTGTTCTGCCTTACTATTATTCAACCATGCTGGTCATTTATGAACATTTGAACATCTTGGCCACGTTCTGTTATAATCTCCACCCGGCACAGCCACCCCACATATGCTCTCTCTAATTCTCTCTTTCTTTCTCTCTCTCGGAGGACCCGAGCCCTAGGACCGTGCCCCAGGACTACCTGACATGATGGCTCCTTGCTGTCCCCAGTCCACCTGACTGTGCTGCTGCTCCAGTTTCAACTGTTCTGCCTTATTATTATTTGACCATGCTGGTCATTTATGAACATTTGAACATCTTGGTCATGTTCTGTTATAATCTCTACCCGGCACAGCCAGAAGAGGACTGGCCACCCCACATAGCCCGGTTCCTCTCTAGGTTTCTTCCTAGGTTTTGGCCTTTCTAGGGAGTTTTTCCTAGCCACCGTGCTTTTACACCTGCATTGTTTGCTGTTTGGGGTTTTAGGCTGGGTTTCTGTACAGCACTTTGAGATATCAGCTGATGTACGAAGGGCTATATAAATAAATTTGATTTGATTTGATTTGATGTAAAAGCAAGCAGAGCAGAAACGGTCTACTATTTAGTTGACTGATGTAGCTGGCAACGTAACTGCTGTTTAACAGAATTTTTTAAAACTAATATTTATTCGCAGTGCTGAGCTAGTATTGTAACTGAGGTGAATGAATAAGCTACACTAACTAGTAGCTACCATATCAGAGTCAGCGATTACATCTAGTCATCTGTGAGATAGTTGTAGTAATAGCTACCTCGTATCACTATCTAACAACTGCTGTTTGTATGGAGATGTTTTGTAGCCTTTGTTTTGTCCCATTTCAGATGTAAATTAACTTGGCTAGGCTTCGCCAGTTGATGTATCATTAGAGAGACATGGCCAAAACTTGGCTAACATCAGCTATTCATTTTGACTCAATCACATTAGACCTGAGTCAAACAATGAAACCATCGACCAAACGATTGAATATTGATATTCTTATGTTTTTTTTAGGATAATAGGAGTGTTTAGTCAGTATGGCAATGTTTTTTTCACCTTTATTTAACCAGGTAGGCTAGTTGAGAACAAGTTCTCATTTGCAACTGCGACCTGGCCAAGATAAAGCGTAGCAAAATCTGTGGGATTTTTTTGATGTGGGTAGTTTTCAATTGAATGCCTATAAAGTATCTAATGGGTTAGGATCCAGATTTCAGTTCCTATGGCTCCCACTAGATGTCATTAGACATTGATTTGTGACCAAGCTACCAGAACGATAACATCCCGTCAAGTGGTCACATGAGTTTTGCTCACGCAAGAGTTGGGAAAGGTATTGCTTTTCCCTCTCCTTCTGTGAAAGACATTTACGGTTGATATATTATTGATTATATATTTTAAAAACAACCCGATGATTGATTATAAAAACCGTTTGACATGTTTCTGTGGACATTACGGATATTATTTGGAATTTGTCTGCGTTGTCATGACCGCTCTTTCCTATGGATTTCTGAACATAATGCCCAAACAAACAGAGGTATTTTGGATGTAAAAATAATCTTTATGGAACAAAAGGAACATTTGTGTAACAGAGTCTCGTGAGTGAAAACATCCGAAGATCAAAGGTAAACGATTAATTTGATTGCTCTTCTGATTTGTGACCAAGCTACCTGATGCTAAGTGTACTTAATATTTGTCATGCGATCGATAAACTTAAGACACTTGGATTGCTTTCGCTGTAAAGCATAATTTTGAAATCTGAGACAACAGGTGGATTAACAAAAGGCTAAGCTGTGTTTTGCAATATTGCACTTGTGATTTCATGAATATGAATATTTTTTGTAAGGCACTACGCTATTCAGCGGTTGCTGATGACAATTATCCTGCTTAAGGGATGGGTAGCGTCAAGAGTTTATTCCGAAGATAACAGCTCTAAAAATATTATTTCATGGTGCACCAACTCTCTAGTTGATTACATTTACATGATTAGCTCAATCAGCTATTCATTACGGAGAAAGGATTTTATAGAATAGCATATCACTTAATCCGGCATAGCGAAAGACACAACAGTAGGGTAAGTGGCATTGTTTAAAGTGGCTAGTGATAAATTGATGTAAAAAATGGTTTCCATTATTATTAAAGTGGCTGGAGTTGAGTCAGTATGTTGGCAGAAGCCACTCAATGTTGGTGGTGGCTGTTTAACAGTCTGATGGCCTTGAGATAGAAGTTGTTTTTCAGTCTCTCAGTCCCCGATTTGATGCACCTGTACTGACCTCGACTTCTGGATGATAGCAGAGTGAACAGGCAGTGGCTGGTTGTTGTCCTTGATGAGCTTTATGGCCTTCCTGTGATGTCGGGTGGTGTAGGCGTCCTGGAGGGCGGTAGTTTGCCCCTGGTGATGTGTTGTGCAGACCGCAACACCCTCTGGAGAGCCTTGTGGTTGAGGGCAGAGCAGTTGCCGTACCAGGCGGTGATACAGCCCGACAGGATGCTCTCGGTTGTGCATCTATAAAAGTTTGAGAGTGTTTTTGGTGACAAGCCAAATTTCTTCAGCCTCCTGAGGTTCTTCACCACGCTGTCTGTGTGGGTGGACCAATTCAGTTTGTCCGTGACGTATATGCCGAGGAACTTAAAACTTAATACCCTCTCCACTACTGTCCCGTTGATGTGGATAGGGAGGTGCTCCCTCTGCTGTTTCCTGAAGTCCACAATCATCCCCTTTGTTTTGGTGACATTGAGTGTGAGGATATTCTCCTGACACCATACTCCATGGGCCCTCACCTCCTCCCTGTAGGCCATCTCGTCATTGTTGGTAATCAAGCCTACCGCTGTAGTGTCGTCTGCAATCTTGATGATTGAGTTAGAGGCTTGCATGGCCACGCAGTCGTGGGTGAACACGGAGTACAGGGGAGGGTTCAGAACGCACCCTTGTGGGGACCCAGTGTTGAGGATGTTACCTACCCTCACCACCTGGGGTCGGCCCGTCAGGAAGTCCAGTACCCAGTTGCACAGGGCAGGGTCAAGACCCAGGGTCTCGAGCTTGATGAAAAGTTGAGGGTACTATGGTGTTAAATGCTGAACTGTAGTCGATGAACAGCATTCTCACATAGGTATCCCTCTTGTCCAGATGGGTTAGGGCAGTGTGCAGTGTGATTGAGTCGTCTGTGGACCTATTTGGGCGGTAAGCAAATTGGAGTGGGTCTAGGGTGTCAGGTAGGGTGGAGGTGATATGGTCCGTGACTCGTCTCTCAAAGCACTTCATGATGACGGAAGTGAGTGCTACGGTGCGGTAGTCGTTTAGCTCAGTTACCTTAACTTTCTTGGGAACAGGAACAATGGTGGCCCTCTTGATGTGGGAACAGCAGACTGGGATAAGGATTGACTGAATATGTCCGTAAACACACCAGCCAGCTGGTCTGCGCAATGCCTGAGGACGCGGCTGGGGGTGCTGTCTGGGCCTGCAGCCTTGCGACGGTTAACACGTTTAAATGTTTTAATCACATCGGCTGCAGTGAAGGAGAGTGCGAAGGTTTTGGTATCGGGCCGTGTCAGTGGCATCGTATTGTCCTCAAAGCGAGCAAAGACGTTTTTTAGTCTGTCTGGGAGCAAGACATCCTGCGACGTGGCTGTTTTTTTTTTGTAGCTAGCCAACAACTCAGCTAACACAATCAAGGCACCCTTTGCCAGATCCGTGTAAAGCTGTTCTAACTCTAGTTGTAAAGATTTAAATACAAACTATTTTTGAGATAGAGTATTTTTCTTTAGAGAACTGCCAAGCTTGCTCATCAACTCTTTTTCTCCAAGGTTCTTTAGGTGCATAAGCTCTTTGGCACATTTAATGGCTACAACTCTTGACTTTATATTTGAAAAATTCCCACCTACTTCCATGACCCAAGTCCTTTCTTGCAAATTAATATTTAGCTAACGTTTATGTTTCCAATGAGAAAAGGATCTTTAAGAAGTGTCTAAATTTCCAATGCACCTTTGATTTTTTAGTAGCTTGTAAATTCAGGGAAATCAAATGATCAGAAAAGGGAGCCAACTGATGAGCGACATCTAACAAAATGGGGGAAATTAGGAATAAATCTATTCTAGATTTACGTGACATAGTTGTGTTGGTCCAGGTATAACAGTTTGCATCCGGATTGAAATAACACCAGGCATCAGAGATCCTTGCATAATGCTGATATTGCTATTTTGAGAGCTTTGACTCATTCTAGGACGAAAACGATCAACAGTTATGCGTTTCATTAAAATTCCCTGAAATAATTAGAAAAGCCTCTGAGTATTTGTGTAAATCCTGTAATTTTCTGGTAAATTCGGGAAAAGGGGGTCATATTGGCGCATGTGAGTTATGGCCATACATATTACAGATGATGAAAATGGTAACTGTTAAACTTGACAATGCTATGACTCATCTCCCATCCTGTGAAGATGTGGATTTAAGAATGTCACCTTTAAACTTGTGGAGAAGTGTCAAAACACCAGCAGAATGGTTCTCATATCCCTTTCACACAAATTAGTTTCCTGAAGGACAAAATCTACATTACTGCGTTTACAATATAAAAATAAGGCTTTCCTTTTTCTAAGATCTCAAACCCCTAGCATTCAGCCTAACGATATTGAGTGAGATGAAAACAAACTACTGCATTAAAAAAAGAGAACTGGATGACAGATGTAGCAATGTGAACAATAAAACAAACATTAAATCTTGAGGGTTACTCCGACAGAAAACTACAGTCAGCTGAGGTAGTGGTGGTTAACAGTATAATAAATCCTTTTTTTCTTGGCAAGTGTTCATAAATTGTAGTTCAAACATTAAAATGTACTCTTGGCAGTACTCCCAGTTCAACTGTGGTTCATGTCAGAGTTAACCAGTAATCTTTCTTCATTTGATAAACGCGTGTGGGCCCTTGAACCCAGCCTTCTTTCCCTCTTGTCATGCATTCTGTATAAGCGGCCACAGTCTCTCCCTGGCAGTCTGATCCTGGGGTATCAGAGCCTGATGCGGAGCTTCTTCTCGTCCAGAAACTTGTTCCCCTAGGCCATTTTTTCAGATGTCCCTGCAATGGTGCATAGTGAAGCACAGGATGACATTGCGAGGGGGTACATCTGATCTTAGTTTCCCAAGTCAATGTACCACGTCGATCATGTCTCTTAGCTCGTCTTTGATGCACAGAGCCACAAGGATATTAATGACAGCTTCCCGAATGTCCTCTTTCACTTTTTAAATTTGTGGTCTGAGGTAAAGAGGTTGCAAGGATCTCATCCTGGTCAGTTTTTTTTTCTCTTGCTTGAGTTTGCAGCATCTAGTGTATCCATGCTGCTCTGTCTCTCATCATAGCCAACTACTCCTGTCATCTTCTGTTGTCTTTCTGTCATGCTCTTCCCATTCAACTTGACAAAAACTAAAACTGGTCCTGTGGTTAAAACAAGTTACAGTTAGTTTCTTGCTACATTGATAGCCAATATTAGACTGTTAACCACCTAACCCTCAAAGTTGCTTTGACAAGCGAGAAAACCCTCCCTCACAGGGACGCCATCTTGGCTTCATCTCTCTTATTGGTATATTAACTAATGTCACCAGGCAGGCAAAAGGTCTATCCCACCAAAATAGCCTGAAACTGCAGGTGGCCTTTTCAAACAGCTCTTACACGAAAAGGGCATTATCATCATTTTCACAATAGCATTCCAGTATTCTCATAGTGTAGAAATACATGTTAATATATGTAAAAACACAGGAAATTAAGTTAACTGCACTGGGCCTTTAAGCTCTGCCGTTCACTCCAAGATCTTCAAAGACCTCAGAGAAGCAGTCAATGTCAAATAATTTAGCTGTCAAATAATTTGAAGGATATAATACCAACCTGCACTCTTTGGACACACAAAAGTGAGGAAATATAAATTCTTAACCCTGATAAAAGTTTGGATTAGTATGCTGTGTAAATCACTACATGTCCAATCAGTGTAAACCCAGGGGAGCCATTTGTGGTCCTACAAAACAGCACTAGTCTATTGACAGTGTCCCATCAGGAGGTTAAACAGACTCACATGCATCTCAGGAGCACAGCAGGTTGATGAGGGCGTAGTAGAAGGTCCTGATGGTCCTGTTTAATCATCCAAAGGGGTAGGCAAAGAGAACTCGTGGACAGGCAAAAGGTCAAAACCAGATCCGAGTCAAGGAGGTAAAGAGAGGCTCGTAAGTCAAGGCAGGCAGACTGGTCAGGCAGGCTGGTACAAAGTCCAGAAACAGGCAAGAGACAAAACCGGGAGGACTAGAAAAAGGAGAATAGCAAAAAGGAGTACAGGGGAAAACCACGCTGGTTGACTTACAAGACTAAACATACAAGACGAACTGGCACAGAGAGACAGGAAACACAGGGATAAATACACTGGGGGAAATATGAGACACCTGGAGGGGGTAGAGATAATCATAGGAACAGGTGAAACAGATCAGGGCGTGACAGATTTGACTCATGTTTAAAGGTCAGTTGACATTACTGGATGCCTAATTGAACCATGCTGAAGAGGGGACAGTCAGATTTACAGTGCAAACAGTATACTATAAATACAATTGAAAAAAGTGTCACATTCGCTGAATACAACAGGTGTAGACTATGTTTATAGTAAATTGCTTGCTTATGAGCATTTTCCAGACAATGCACAACACAACACTGCCAGGTCTCTGACCTCCTTGTACGCTGTCTCATCATCATCAGTGATCATGCCTACCACCGTTGTGTCGTCGACAAACTTAATGATGTTGTTGGAGTCATGCGTGGCCACACAGTCGTGGGTGAACAAGGAGTACAGGAGGGAATTAAGCAAAGAGAAATTCCACAAATGTAGGTTTAACAAAACACACCTGTAAATTGAAATGAATTCCAGGTAACTGCCTCATGAAACTGGTTGAGAGAATGCCAAGTGTGCAAAGCTGTCATCAAGGAAAAGGGTGGCTATTTGAAGAATCTCAAATATAAAATATATTTTGATTCGTTTAAAACTTTTTTGGTTACTACATGATTCAATATGAGTTATTTAATAGCTTTGATGACATCACTATCATTCTACAATGCAGAACAGTAAGAGGAAAGAAAACCCTTGAATGAGTAGGTGTTCTAAAACCTTTGACCGGTAGTGTATAAAGATAACTTTAAATGGAATAATCTTCCCATAAAAAATCTTACAGGTAGAACAAACCTCTTAGAATGATCCATCAAACAAGCAAAGTGTCAGTACAGGATTAAGTTTGAATCCTACTACACCGGCTCGTCGGATGTGGCTGGGCTTGAAAACTATTATGGACTACAAAGGGAAACCCAGACACAAGTAACCGAGTGACGCGAGTGACGCCTTTTATGCTCGCTTCAAGGGAAGCAACACTGAAGCATGCACGAGAGCACCAGCTGTTCTGGATGACTGTGTGATAACGCTCTCGGGTGCCGATGTGAGCAAGATCTTTAACCTGTTGCGACGAGCAATCCCGTATCCGGGATCGTAATTATAGCCTCAAGCTCATTACCATAACGCAACGTTAACTATTCATGAAAATCGCAAATGAAATGAAATAAATATATTGGCTCTTTTGTTAACAACACTGTCATCTCAGATTTTCAAAATATGATTTTCAACCATAGCAAAACAAGCATTTGTGTAAGAGTATTGATAGCTAGCATAGCATTTAGAACCACAGGGCCAGATGGATTGCCAGGAAGTGTACTCAAAGCATGCGCAGACCAACTTGCAAGTGTCTTCACTGAAATGTTCAACTTCTCCCTGACTGAGTCTGTAATACCTACATGTTTCAAGCAGACCATCATAGTCCCTGTGCACAAGGGAGCGAAGGTAACCTGCCTAAATGATTACCGCTCAGTAGCACTCACATCGGTAGGCTTGAAGTGCTTTGAAAGGCTGGTCATGTATCACATCAACAACATCCTCCCGGACACCCAAGACCCACTCCAATTCGCATACCGTCCCAACAGATCCACAGATGACGTAATCTCAATCGCACTCTACACTGCCCATTCCCAACTGGATAAAAGGAACAGCTATGTGAGAATGCTGTTCATTGACTACAGCTCAGCGTTCAACACCATAGTGCCGATGAAGCTCATCACTAAGCTAAGGACCCTGGGACTAAACACATCCATCTGCAACTGAATCCTGGACTTCCTGATGGGCCGCCCCCAGGTAGTAAGGGTAGGCAACAACACATCTACAGGGTTGTGTACTTAGTCACCTCCTGTACTCTCTGATCACCCACAACTGCGTGGCAAAAAATGACTCCAACACTATCATTAAGTTTGCTGACAACACAACAGTGTTAGGCCTGATCACCGACAATGACGAGACAGCCTATAGGGAGGAGGTCAGAGGACTGGCAGTGTGGTGTCAGGACAACAACCTCTCCTCTCTCAATGTGACAAGACAAAGTAACTGATTGTGGACTACATGGCGCTTGTAACGCCAGGGTAGTGGGTTCGATGTATGCACACATGACTGTAAGTCGCTTTGGATAAAAGCGTCTGCTAAATGGCATATATTATTATTATTATTATTATTATAGGAAAAGCCGGGCCGAACAGGCCCCTATTAACATCAATGGGGCTGTTTTGGAGCAGGTCAATCTACCAACAATCTTTCATGTTCCAAACACACGAAGACAGTCGTGAAGAGGGCACAACAAAATATTTTCCCCCTCAGGAGACTGAAAAGATTTGGCATGGGTCCCCAGATCCTCAAAAAACTCTACAGCTGCACCATCGAGAGCGTCCTGACCAGTTGCATCACCGCCAGGTATGGAAACTGCTTGGCATCTGACCGTAAGTCGCTACAGAGGGTAGTGCATTCAGCCCAGTACATCCCTGGGGCCAAGCTTCCTGCAATACAGAACCTATATAATAGGCGGTGTCAGAGGAAAGCCCATAAAATTGTCAGAGACTCCAGTCACCCAAATCATAGACTGTTTTTTTTGCTAACTCACAGCAAACGGTACCGGAGTGCCAAGTCTAGAACCAAAAGGCTTCTTAACAGCTTCTACCCCCTAGCCATAAGACTGCTAAACAATGAATCAAATGGCCACCGGACTATTACATTTAACCCCCCCCCCTCCATATGATACGTACACTGCTGCTTCTCGCTGTTAATTATCTATTATCTAGCCCCGTCCCTTCACCTGCCTCGGTACCCCCTGTTTATAGCCTCGTTCTTGTTATGCTATTTTGTTACTTTTTATTATTTTTTAAATGTGTTCTTAACTCTTCTTGAACTCCACTGTTGGTTAAGGGCTTGTAAGTAAGCATTTCACGGTAAGGTCTACACTTGTTCTATTCGGCGCATGTGACAAATAAAGTTTGATTTGATGGCTCCCAACGTTTTTGTAATTATTTCCCGGTAATAACAATTACCCCAGCGAAGACATTCTTTAAAAAAATATATATAATTGGCCAAAACAGACATCATATGGGCAAATGCAATTCATCTAATAAATAGGAAAGTTTTACATCTTCCTAAGTCTGAGGGTGGTTTTAACCTTCCAGACTTGGAACTGTATCAACTCGCTACCCAAGGCTTATTTTACAAGAACCAATATCACTCCCTAGAAACACAACCTAACGGAGCAATCCTTGAATAGCTTTTCAGAATTCATCGTAAAATTTTCGCACAATGAAAACTAAATGCATAGAAACCGTAAATGACTTGGTACATTTATTTGCATCACATTTTAAAAAATACATTTTGGATTGACCAATGTATGTAGATATTTTCAAATAGATTCAACTTAAAATTATAAAAGATGCCGTAGCAGTCAGGCGTCTTTGTCTTCATCTTGTCATGTCCCGTGTATATATCTTTTTTTCTTCGCATACATTTATATTTTTTTGAATCTCAACTTCAACATACTCTCCTGCAACCCTCCTCACCCAATGTGGTATGGATCTGCTATTTTCTTTACTTTAAAACCGGAACCCCCAACAGATGCTAGCCAGCTAACTAGATGCTAGATAGTTGTCAGCTAGCCACTGCTAGCGGTCACCAGCTAACCTTTAGCCTGGACAACTGCTGCCTGTCTGCACAGCGCGATTCATCCCAGAGCATATCGGACTTCTTTTTCTCCACATCTCCAGATTTCTACTGCAAGCTCTGAACCTTTTCAAGTGGATCATCGCAGCTAGCAAGTTGCTATCTGAGTGTCTACTCCTGGCAAACGACTCTGTCCCGAAGCAAGCACCAATTAGCCTGGAGCTAGCCTATGCTAGGCCCATCTCCCGGCTAGCTGAAGAGGTCCATCAGCCACTCGTTGGGCTACAATATCTATTTGCCAATTGGCCTGGACCGCTTTTACTTCCAATACAGAGCCCCGCCGATCCATCAGTACTGGACGTAATCCGTACGAAGGGGTCTTCAACAGGCTCATCCGTCGTGACGTCCCCTGAATGCGCATCTGCCAGCCTGCTAGCCGCGGCCAGCTAGCTGTCTAGAGCATATCGGACTGCTAGCTGAAGAGGTCCATCAGCCAATTTCTTGGGCTACAATACCTATTTTGCAAATTGGCCTGGAACCCTTTTCCTACACGGAGCCCTACCGATCCATTACGACTGGTCTGCCGGCGTAACCGCACGAGGGGGCTACAACAGACTTTTCCGTCTCGGCGTCCCCCTAAGGCCCTTCTGCCAGCCTGCTAGTCCCGGCCCACTAGCTGTCTGAATCGCCGTGTCTCCAGCCCGCCTCACTACTCACTAGACCCCATGATGACTCGACTACGCATGCCTCTTCCCAATGTCAATATGCCTTGTCCATTGCTGTTTTGATTAGTGATTGTCTCATTTCACTGTAGAGCCTCCAGCCCTGCTCAATATGCATTACATTACATTTACATTACATTTAAGTCATTTAGCAGACGCTCTTATCCAGAGCGACTTACAAATTGGTGCATTCACCTTATGACATCCAGTGGGACAGTCACTTAACAATAGTGCATCTAAAACTTAGGGGGGGTGGGGTGAGAGGGATTACTTAACCTATCCTAGGTATTCCTTAAAGAGGTGGGGTTTCAGGTGTCTCCGGAAGGTGGTGATTGACTCCGCTGTCCTGGCGTCGTGAGGGAGTTTGTTCCACCATTGGGGGGCCAGGGCAGCGAACAGTTTTGACTGGGCTGAGCGGGAGCTGTACTTCCTCAGTGGTAGGGAGGCGAGCAGGCCAGAGGTGGATGAACGCAGTGCCCTTGTTTGGGTGTAGGGCCTGATCAGAGCCTGGAGGTACTGAGGTGCCGTTCCCCTCACAGCTCCGTAGGCAAGCACCATGGTCTTGTAGCGGATGCGAGCTTCAACTGGAAGCCAGTGGAGAGAACGGAGGAGCGGGGTGACGTGAGAGAACTTGGGAAGGTTGAACACCAGACGGGCTGCGGTGTTCTGGATGAGTTGAAGGGGTTTAATGGCACAGGCAGGGAGCCCAGCCAACAGCGAGTTGCAGTAATCCAGACGGGAGATGACAAGTGCCTGGATTAGGACCTGCGCCGCTTCCTGTGTGAGGCAGGGTCGTACTCTGCGGATGTTGTAGAGCATGAACCTACAGGAACGTGTCATGCAGGTGAAAGAGGACCCAAAAGCGACTTGGCGAAAACAGAGTCTTTAATCCAGTAAAGTAAATACAATCAAAAAAACACAACTTTCACTCGAAATGACGAGGACAAACTGGAGACTCGATCTTGAACAGCAGGTGAACAGCAGGTTGCCTCGGGAAGGCACTTGAACCAGACAGACTCAGACACCTGCTCACCACGCAGCATCTGAGGAAAACACGACACGACAGGGCGATACACAATCACAGCACGGTGAATTCTAAACAAGGAACCGACAGGGCAGAAACGGGAAACAAGGAGAGAAATAGGGACTCTAATCAGGGAAAAGGATCGGGAACAGGTGTGGGAAGGCTAAATGATGATTAGGGGAATAGGAACAGCTGGGAGCAGGAACGGAACGATAGAGAGAAGAGAGAGCGAGAGAGTGAGAGAGGGAGGGGAGAGAGAGGGATAGAAAGAGGGAAAGAACCTAATAAGACCAGCAGAGGGAAACGAATAGAATGGGAAGCACAGGGACAAGACGTGATAATAAATGACAAAACATGACAGTACCCCCACTCACCGAGCGCCTCCTGGCGCACTCGAGGAGGAATCCTGGCGGCAACGGAGGAAATCATCAATGAGTGAACGGTCCAGCACGTCCCGAGACGGAACCCAACTCCTCTCCTCAGGACCGTAACCCTCCCAATCCACTAAGTATTGGTGACCCCGTCCCCGAGAACGCATGTCCATGATCTTATGTACCTTGTAAATAGGTGCGCTCTCGACAAGGACGGGAGGGGGGAGGGAAGACGAACGGGAGTGCGAAGAAAGGGCTTGACACAGGAGACATGGAAGACAGGATGGACGCGACGAAGATGTCGCGGAAGAAGCAGTCGCACAGCGACAGGATTGACGACCTGGGAGACACGGAACGGACCAATGAACCGCGGAGTCAACTTACGAGAAGCTGTCGTAAGAGGAAGGTTGCGAGTGGAAAGCCACACTCTCTGGCCGCAACAATACCTTGGACTCTTAATCCTGCGTTTATTGGCGGCTCTCACAGTCTGTGCCCTGTAACGGCAAAGTGCAGACCTCACCCTCCTCCAGGTGCGCTCACAACGTTGGACAAACGCTTGAGCGGAGGGAACGCTGGACTCGGCAAGCTGGGATGAGAACAGAGGAGGCTGGTAACCCAGACTACTCTGAAACGGAGATAACCCGGTAGCAGACGAAGGAAGCGAATTGTGAGCGTATTCTGCCCAGGGGAGCTGTTCTGCCCAAGACGCAGGGTTTCTGAAAGAAAGGCTGCGTAGTATGCGACCAATCGTCTGATTGGCCCTCTCTGCTTGACCGTTAGACTGGGGATGAAACCCGGAAGAGAGACTGACGGACGCACCAATCAAACGACAGAACTCCCTCCAAAACTGTGACGTGAATTGCGGGCCTCTGTCTGAAACGGCGTCTAACGGAAGGCCATGAATTCTGAATACATTCTCGATAATGATTTGTGCCGTCTCCTTAGCGGAAGGAAGTTTAGCGAGGGGAATGAAATGTGCCGCCTTAGAGAACCTATCGACAACCGTAAGAATCACAGTCTTCCCCGCAGACAAAGGCAGACCGGTAATGAAGTCTAGGGCGATGTGAGACCATGGTCGAGAAGGAATGGGGAGCGGTCTGAGACGACCGGCAGGAGGAGAGTTACCCGACTTAGTCTGCGCGCAGTCCGAACAAGCAGCCACGAAACGGCGCGTGTCACGCTCCTGAGTCGGCCACCAAAAGCGCTGGCGAATAGACGCAAGAGTGCCTCGAACACCGGGATGACCAGCTAACTTGGCAGAGTGAGCCCACTGAAGAACAGCCAGACGAGTGGAAACAGGAACGAAAAGGAGGTTACTAGGACAAGCGCGCGGCGACGCAGTGTGCGTGAGTGCTTGCTTAACCTGTCTTTCAATTCCCCAGACTGTTAACCCGACAACACGCCCATAAGGAAGAATCCCCTCGGGATCAGTAGAAGCCACAGAAGAACTAAACAGACGGGATAAGGCATCAGGCTTGGTGTTCTTGCTACCCGGACGGTAAGAAATCACAAACTCGAAACGAGCGAAAAACAACGCCCAACGAGCTTGACGGGCATTAAGTCGTTTGGCAGAACGGATGTACTCAAGGTTCTTATGGTCTGTCCAAACGACAAAAGGAACGGTCGCCCCCTCCAACCACTGTCGCCATTCGCCTAGGGCTAAGCGGATGGCGAGCAGTTCACGGTTACCCACATCATAGTTGCGCTCAGATGGCGACAGGCGATGAGAAAAATAAGCGCAAGGATGAACCTTATCGTCAGACTGGAAGCGCTGGGATAGAATGGCTCCCACGCCTACCTCTGAAGCGTCAACCTCGACAATGAATTGTCTAGTGACGTCAGGAGTAACGAGGATAGGAGCGGACGTAAAACGTTCTTTTAGAAGATCAAAAGCTCCCTGGGCGGAACCGGACCACTTAAAACACGTCTTGACAGAAGTAAGAGCTGTGAGAGGGGCAGCAACTTGACCGAAATTACGAATGAAACGCCGATAGAAATTAGCGAAACCTAAAAAGCGCTGCAACTCGACACGTGACCTTGGAACGGGCCAATCACTGACAGCTTGGACCTTAGCGGAATCCATCTGAATGCCTTCAGCGGAAATAACGGAACCGAGAAAAGTAACGGAGGAGACATGAAAAGAGCACTTCTCAGCCTTTACGTAGAGACAATTCTCTAAAAGGCGCTGTAGGACACGTCGAACGTGCTGAACATGAATCTCGAGTGACGGAGAAAAAATCAGGATATCGTCAAGATAGACAAAAACAAAGATGTTCAGCATGTCTCTCAGAACATCATTAACTAATGCCTGAAAAACAGCTGGCGCATTGGCGAGACCAAACGGCAGAACCCGGTACTCAAAATGCCCTAACGGGGTGTTAAACGCCGTTTTCCACTCGTCCCCCTCTCTGATGCGCACGAGATGGTAAGCGTTACGAAGGTCCAACTTAGTAAAGCACCTGGCTCCCTGCAGAATCTCGAAGGCTGATGACATAAGGGGAAGCGGATAACGATTCTTAACCGTTATGTCATTCAGCCCTCGATAATCCACGCAGGGGCGCAGAGTACCGTCCTTCTTCTTAACAAAAAGAACCCCGCCCCGGCCGGAGAGGAAGAAGGCACTATGGTACCGGCGTCAAGAGACACAGACAAATAATCCTCGAGAGCCTTACGTTCGGGAGCCGACAGAGAGTATAGTCTACCCCGAGGAGGAGTGGTCCCCGGAAGGAGATCAATACTACAATCATACGACCGGTGAGGAGGAAGGGAGTTGGCTCGGGACCGACTGAAGACCGTGCGCAGATCATGATATTCCTCCGGCACTCCTGTCAAATCGCCAGGTTCCTCCTGAGAAGTAGGGACAGAAGAAACGGGAGGGATGGCAGACATTAAACACTTCACATGACAAGAAACGTTCCAGGATAGGATAGAATTACTAGACCAATTAATAGAAGGATTATGACATACTAGCCAGGGATGACCCAAAACAACAGGTGTAAACGGTGAACGGAAAATCAAAAAAGAAATAGTCTCACTGTGGTTACCAGATACTGTGAGGGTTAAAGGTAGTGTCTCAAATCTGATACTGGGAAGATGACTACCATCTAAGGCGAACATGGGCGTAGGCTTCTCTAACTCTCTGAAAGGAATGTCATGTTTCCGAACCCATGCTTCGTCCATGAAACAACCCTCAGCCCCAGAGTCTATCAAGGCACTACATGTAGCACCCGAACCGGTCCAGCGTAGATGGACCGACAAAGTAGTACAGGATTTTGATGGAGAGACTTGAGTAGTTGCGCTCACCTGTAGCCCTCCGCTTACAGATGAGCTCTGGCTTTTACTGGACATGAATTAACAAAATGTCCAGCAACTCCGCAATAGAGGCACAGGCGGTTGGTGATCCTCCGTTCCCTCTCCTTAGTCGAGATGCGAATCCCTCCCAGCTGCATGGGCTCAGTCTCTGAGCCAGAGGAGGAGATGGGTGCGATGCGGAGCAGGGAAACACCGTTGATGCGAGCTCTCTTCCACGAGCCCGGTGACGAAGATCTACCCGTCGTTCTATGCGGATGGCGAGAGCAATCAAAGAGTCCACATCTGAAGGAACCTCCCGGGAGAGAATCTCATCCTTAACCACTGCGTGGAGTCCCTCCAGAAAACGAGCGAGCAGCGCCGGCTCGTTCCACTCACTAGAGGCAGCAAGAGTGCGAAACTCAATAGAATAATCCGTTATGGACCGTTCACCTTGGCATAAGGAAGCCAGGGCCCTAGAAGCCTCCCTACCAAAAACTGAACGGTCAAAAACCCGAATCATCTCCTCTTTAAAGTTCTGGAACTTGTTAGAGCAATCAGCCCTTGCCTCCCAGATAGCTGTGCCCCATTCTCGAGCCCGGCCAGTAAGGAGTGAAATGACGTAAGCAACCCGAGCTCTCTCTCTAGAGTATGTGTTGGGTTGGAGAGAGAACACAATCTCACACTGCGTGAGAAAGGAGCGGCACTCAGTGGGCTGCCCGGAGTAGCAAGGTGGGTTATTAACCCTAGGTTCTGGAGGCTCGGCAGGCCAGGAAGTAACAGGTGGCACGAGACGTAGACTCTGGAACTGTCCAGAGAGGTCGGAAACCTGAGCGGCCAGGTTCTCCACGGCATGGCGAGCAGCAGACAATTCCTGCTCGTGTCTGCCGAGCATGGCTCCTTGGATCTCGACGGCAGTGTAACGAGCGTCTGAAGTCGCTGGGTCCATTCCTTGGTCGGTTCCTTCTGTCATGCAGGTGAAAGAGGACCCAAAAGCGACTTGGCGAAAACAGAGTCTTTAATCCAGTAAAGTAAATACAATCAAAAAAACACAACTTTCACTCGAAATGACGAGGACAAACTGGAGACTCGATCTTGAACAGCAGGTGAACAGCAGGTTGCCTCGGGAAGGCACTTGAACCAGACAGACTCAGATACCTGCTCACCACGCAGCATCTGAGGAAAACACGACACGACAGGGCGATACACAATCACAGCACGGTGAATTCTAAACAAGGAACCGACAGGGCAGAAACGGGAAACAAGGAGAGAAATAGGGACTCTAATCAGGGAAAAGGATCGGGAACAGGTGTGGGAAGGCTAAATGATGATTAGGGGAATAGGAACAGCTGGGAGCAGGAACGGAACGATAGAGAGAAGAGAGAGCGAGAGAGTGAGAGAGGGAGGGGGAGAGAGAGGGATAGAAAGAGGGAAAGAACCTAATAAGACCAGCAGAGGGAAACGAATAGAATGGGAAGCACAGGGACAAGACGTGATAATAAATGACAAAACATGACAGAACGGGCCACCGCCTTGATGTTAGTTGAGAAAGACAGGGTGTTGTCCAGGATCACGCCAAGGTTCTTGGCGCTCTGGGAGGAGGACACAATGGAGTTGTCAACCGTGATGGCGAGATCATGGAACGGGCAGTCCTTCCCCGGGAGGAAGAGCAGCTCCGTCTTGCCGAGGTTCAGCTTGAGGTGGTGATCCGTCATCCACACTGATATGTCTGCCAGACATGCAGAGATGCGATTCGCCACCTGGTCATCAGAAGGGGGAAAGGAGAAGATTAATTGTGTGTCGTCTGCATAGCAATGATAAGAGAGACCATGTGAGGTTATGACAGAGCCAAGTGACTTGGTGTATAGCGAGAATAGGAGAGGGCCAAGAACAGAGCCCTGGGGACACCAGTGGTGAGAGCACGTGGTGAGGAGACAGATTCTCGCCACGCCACCTGGTAGGAGCGACCTGTCAGGTAGGACGCAATCCAAGCGTGGGCCGCGCCGGAGATGCCCAACTCGGAGAGGGTGGAGAGGAGGATCTGATGGTTCACAGTATCGAAGGCAGCCGATAGATCTAGAAGGATGAGAGCAGAGGAGAGAGAGTTAGCTTTAGCAGTGCGGAGCGCCTCCGTGATACAGAGGAGAGCAGTCTCAGTTGAATGACTAGTCTTGAAACCTGACTGATTTGGATCAAGAAGGTCATTCAGAGAGAGATAGCGGGAGAGCTGGCCAAGGATGGCACGTTCAAGAGTTTTGGAGAGAAAAGAAAGAAGGGATACTGGTCTGTAATTGTTGACATCGGAGGGATCGAGTGTAGGTTTTTTCAGAAGGGGTGCAACTCTCGCTCTCTTGAAGACGGAAGGGACGTAGCCAACGGTCAGGGATGAGTTGATGAGCGAGGTGAGGTAAGGGAGAAGGTCTCCGGAAATGGTCTGGAGAAGAGAGGAGGGGATAGGGTCAAGCGGGCAGGTTGTTGGGCGGCCGGCCGTCACAAGACGCGAGATTTCATCTGGAGAGAGGGGAGAAAGAGGTCAGAGCACAGGGTAGGGCAGTGTGAGCAGAACCAGCGGTGTCGTTTGACTTAGCAAACGAGGATCGGATGTCGTCGACCTTCTTTTCAAAATGGTTGACGAAGTCATCTGCAGAGAGGGAGGAGGGGGGAGGGGGCGGAGGATTCAGGAGGGAGGAGAAGGTGGCAAAGAGCTTCCTAGGGTTAGTGGCAGATGCTTGGAATTTAGCGTGGTAGAAAGTGGCTTTAGCAGCAGAGACAGAGGAGGAAAATGTAGAGAGGAGGGAGTGAAAGGATGCCAGGTCCGCAGGGAGGCGAGTTTTCCTCCATTTCCGCTCGGCTGCCCGGAGCCCTGTTCTGTGAGCTCGCAATGAGTCATCGAGCCACGGAGCGGGAGGGAGGACCGAGCCGGCCTGGAGGATAGGGGACATAGAGAGTCAAGGGATGCAGAGAGGGAGGAGAGGAGGGTTGAGGAGGCAGAATCAGGAGATAGGTGGGAGAAGGTTTGAGCGGAGGGAAGAGATGATAGGATGGAAGAGGAGAGAGTAGCGGGGGAGAGAGAGCGAAGGTTGGGACGGCGCGATACCATCCGAGTAGGGGCAGTGTGGGAGGTGTTGGATGAGAGCGAGAGGGAAAAGGATACAAGGCAGTGGTCGGAGACTTGAAGGGGAGTTGCAATGAGGTTAGTGGAAGAACAGCATCTAGTAAAGATGAGGTCGAGCGTATTGCCTGCCTTGTGAGTAGGGGGAAGGTGAGAGGGTGAGGTCAAAAGAGAGAGGAGTGGAAAGAAGGAGGCAGAGAGGAAAGAGTCAAAGGTAGACGTGGGGAGGTTAAAGTCGCCCAGAACTGTGAGAGGTGAGCCGTCCTCAGGAAAGGAGCTTATCAAGGCATCAAGCTCATTGATGAACTCTCCGAGGGAACCTGGAGGGCGATAAATGATAAGGATGTTAAGCTTGAAAGGGCTAGTAACTGTGACAGCATGGAATTCAAAGGAGGCGATAGACAGATGGGTAAGGGGAGAAAGAGAGAATGACCACTTGGGAGAGATGAGGATCCCGGTGCCACCACCCCGCTGACCAGACGCTCTCGGGGTGTGCGAGAACACGTGGGCGGACGAAGAGAGAGCAGTAGGAGTAGCAGTGTTGTCTGTGGTGATCCATGTTTCCGTCAGTGCCAAGAAGTCGAGGGACTGGAGGGAGGCATAGGCTGAGATGAACTCTGCCTTGTTGACCGCAGATTGGCAGTTCCAGAGGCTACCGGAGACCTGGAACTCCACGTGGGTCGTGCGCGCTGGGACCACCAGAGTAGGGTGGCCGCGGCCACGCGGTGAGGAGCGTTTGTATGGTCTGTGCAGAGAGGAGAGAACAGGGATAAACAGACACATAGTTGACAGGCTACAGAAGAGGCTACGCTAATGCAAAGGAGATTGGAATGACAAGTGGATGCCTTAGCTAACACCTTTTCCACCTCCCACACATGCAGTGACCTCACCTAGTTTAAATGGTGTCTCTAGAGACAATACCTCTCTCATTGTCACTCAATGCCTAGGTTTACCTCCACTGTATTCACATCCTACCATACCTTTATCTGTACATTATGCCTTGAATCTATTCTACAGCGCCCAAAAACTTGCTCCTTTTAATTCTCTGTTCCAAACGTACTAGACGACCAGTTCCTATAGCCTTTATCTGTACCCTTATCCTACTCCTTGTCTGTTCCTGTGGTGATGTAGAGGTTAATCCAGGCCCTGCAGTGCCAAGCTCCACTCCCATTCCCCAGGCGTTCTCTATTGTTGACTTCTGTAATCGTAAAAGCCTTGGTTTCAGGCATATTAACATTAGAAGCCTTCTCCCTAAGTTTGTTTTATTCACTGCTTTAGCACACTCTGTCAACCCAGATGTCCTCGCCATGTCTGAATCCTGTCTTAGGAAGGCCACCAAAACCCCTGATATTTCCATCTCTAACTATAGCATTTTCCGACAAGATAAACCTGCCGAAGGGGGTGGAGTTGCAATCTACAGTAGATAGCCTGCAGAGTTCTGTCTTACTATCCAGGTCTGTGCCCAACCAATTTGAGCTTCTATTTTTAAAAATCCACCTTTCCAGAAACAAGTCTCTCACCGTTGCCGCTAGCTGTAGACCACCTTCTGCCCACAGCTGTGCCCTGGCCACCATATGTGAATTGATTGCCTCCCCCCCCCATCTATCGTTAGAGCTCGTACTGTTAGGTGACCTAAACTGGGACATGCTTTGCACCCCGGCCGTCATACAATCTAAGATAGATGCCCTCAATCTCACAAAAATGACCAATGAACCTACCAGGTACAACCCCAAAACCATAAACACAGGCACCCTCATAGATATCATCCTAACCATCCTACCCTTGAAATGATCGCTGAGATCCTGGTTGAAGACAGCAGAGGTGTATTTGTTGTTGCCATCCTGTACCTGTCCCACAGGTGTGATGTTCGGATGTACCTCACAGTGGTAGACCACGTGTAACAGCACCTGCACGAGATCGGTACATCGGAACATCACACCTGTGGGACAGGTACAGGATGGCAACAACAACTGCCCGAGTTACACCAGGAACGCACAATCCCTACATCAGTGCTCAGACTGTCCACAATAGACTGAGAGAGGCTGGACTGAGGGCTTGTAGGCCTGTTGTAAGGCAGGTCCTCACCAGACATCAAATCAAAAATCAAATCAAATTTGATTTGTCACAATGTTAGCAGATGTTAATGCGAGTGTAGCGAAATGCTTGTGCTTCTAGTTCCGACAATGCAGTGATAACCAACAAGTAATCTAACTAACAATTCCAAAACTACTGTCTTATACACAGTGTAAGTGGATAAAGAATATGTACATAAGGATATATGAATGAGTGATGGTACAGAGCAGCATACAGTAGATGGTACCGAGTACAGTATATACATATGAGATGAGTATGTAGACAAAGTAAACAAAGTGGCATAGTTAAAGTGGCTAGTGATACATGTATTACATAAGGATGCAGTCGATGATGTAGAGTACAGTATATACGTATGCATATGAGATGAATAATGTAGGGTAAGTAACATTATATAAGGTAGCATTGTTTAAAGTGGCTAGTGATATATTTACATCATTTCCCATCAATTCCCATTATTAAAGTGGCTGGAGTTGGGTCAGTGTCAATGACAGTGTGTTGGCAGCAGCCACTCAATGTTAGTGGTGGCTGTTTAACAGTCTGATGGCCTTGAGATAGAAGCTGTTTTTCAGTCTCTCGGTCCCAGCTTTGATGCACCTGTACTGACCTCGCCTTCTGGATGATAGCGGGGTGAACAGGCAGTGGTTCGGGTGGTTGATGTCCTTGTTGATCTTTATGGCCTTCCTGTAACATCGGGTGGTGTAGGTGTCCTGGAGTGCAGGTAGTTTGCCCCCGGTGATGCGTTGTGCAGACCTCACTACCCTCTGGAGAGCCTTACGGTTGAGGGCGGAGCAGTTGCCGTACCAGGCGGTGATACAGCCCGCCAGGATGCTCTCGATTGTGCATCTGTAGAAGTTTGTGAGTGCTTTTGGTGACAAGCAGAATTTCTTCAGCCTCCTGAGGTTGAAGAGGCGCTGCTGCGCCTTCTTCACGACGCTGTCAGTGTGAGTGGACCAATTCAGTTTGTCTGTGATGTGTATGCCGAGGAACTTAAAACTTGCTACCCTCTCCACTACTGTTCCATCGATGTGGATAGGGGGGTGTTCCCTCTGCTGTTTCCTGAAGTCCACAATCATCTCCTTAGTTTTGTTGACGTTGAGTGTGAGGTTATTTTCCTGACACCACACTCCGAGGGCCCTCACCTCCTCCCTGTAGGCCGTCTCGTCGTTGTTGGTTATCAAGCCTACCACTGTTGTGTCGTCCGCAAACTTGATGATTGAGTTGGAGGCGTGCGTGGCCACGCAGTCGTGGGTGAACAGGGAGTACAGGAGAGGGCTCAGAACGCAACCTTGTGGGGCCCCCGTGTTGAGGATCAGCGGGGAGGAGATGTTGTTGCCTACCCTCATCACCTGGGGGCGGCCCGTCAGGAAGTCCAGTACCCAGTTGCACAGGGCGGGGTCGAGACCCAGGGTCTCGAGCTTGATGACGAGCTTGGAGGGTACTATGGTGTTGAACAACGTTGCCTATGGGCACAAACAAACCGTTGCTGTATCAGACAGGACTGGCAAAAAAATGCTCTTCACTGAGGTCGCAGTTTTGTCTCACCGGGGGTGATGGTTTGATTCGTGTTTATCGTCGAATGTAATGAGTGTTATATCGAGCCTGTACTCTCGAGCGGGATCAATTTGGAGGTGGAGGGTCCGTCATGGTCTGAGGCAGTGTGTCACAGCATCATCGGATTGAGCTTGTTGTCATTTCAGGCAATCTCAACGCTGTGCGTTACAGGGAAGACTTCATCCTCCCTCATGTGGTACCCTTCCTGCAGGCTCACCCTGACATGACCCTCCAGCATGACAAAGCCACCAGCCATACTGCTCATTCTGTGCGTGATTTCCTGCAAGACAGGAATGTCAGTATTATTATGCCTTGACACAGCGAAGAGCCTGGATCTCAATCCCATTGAGCACGTCTGGGACCTGTTGAATTGGAGGGCGAGGGCTAGGGCCATTCCCCCCAGAAATGTCAGGGAACTTGCAGGTACCTTGCTGAAAGAGTGTCGTAACATCTCACAGCAAGAACTGGCAAATCTGGTGCAGTCCATGAGGAGGAGATGCACCTCAGTACTTAATGCAGCTGGTTAACAGACACCAGATGCTGACTGTTAATCAAAAGATTTTGACCCCCCCCCTTGGTTCAGAGACACATTATTCCATTTCTGTTAGTCACATGTTTGTGGAACTTGTTCAGTTTATGTCTCAGTTGTTGAATCTTGTTATGTTCATACACATTTTTGAAAATAAG
Source organism: Oncorhynchus gorbuscha (assembly GCF_021184085.1). Lineage (NCBI taxonomy): Eukaryota > Metazoa > Chordata > Actinopteri > Salmoniformes > Salmonidae > Oncorhynchus > Oncorhynchus gorbuscha. The sequence goes on along the minus strand of NC_060178.1, from coordinate 70,951,088 downwards.
AGCAGTTCACAGTGAGGAGACGTTTCTTTTTTAGCTGAGTTTATATACACATATTACTGTCCTCTACAGTAAATGTATTTCATGCTGAGTGGGTTATTCTCACCTGGTAGCTCATAGAAGTAGTTGAGGATGTTGTCCCACTCATCTGCTGCCTTTTCCCAGCAGCTTAGCAAAATGAGTTGCGTTGCTGTACAGGTGTAAATGGTCAATGCAGTCAAGGACCAAACCTGATGACCCCCTGAGAGAGAAAGAAATATAAAGTGTTAAAATAGCAAAATTTTCAAACAAAAACACACAACTACAGAACACGTATTTTGTTGTGGCTATTTTAGGGACATTAGATTCAAGGCTAAATAAATCACCATTACCTCCACTGTTCTTCAGTGCTCGCACACTTTTCTGCCTAGCCTCAGGTCTTAGCCCCTCCCCAGGTGTTTGGAAGTAGCCAATCAGATCCTGCAAACTCAGGGCCACTGTCTCTAGTGGCAGGTTGAAAGAGGGAACGTTCCCCTGCTGACTAAGACTGTCAAGTCTCCTAAAAACAGGAGAGAAGATTGAGAGAAGATTGACAACATTCAATCAACAATTTCTGCATTTCCAAATGTATTAATTTTTTGTCCATGCCTTGCTAAATGAGCCCAAATGTTCAAACTACACAATGGCTCCATCATATACACTTTTTCCTAAAGCAATCACACTGTTACCTCAGCTAAATCCCTCTGGGGGAACCCAGTTAGCCAGGTTCCCTAGAGGGCTGTGTGGTGGCCTGTCTGATGAAGTGTGTGAAGAAGAGGACTGTGCTGAGGATGAGTCTGGTTGGGTGGGATTCCTCTCTATGATAAAGGGACAGGCTCAGACCGTCATCCATGTGACACTCACTGTGCATAATAACCAAGAGAAAGGGTCATGGGACAATGTGACAACAAAACACAATACAGTGCACAGTACACACAAAAGTCAACAAATTAAAGATGGGAAAATAAGCATATGTCAAAGTAATGACTCAAATACTGAGTAAGCTTACGGTGCAATGAAGTTCAGCAGAAATCAGTGCTGGAAAAATACATTATATTACCTTGTGCTGCACCTCTCCCAAGCAGACAAACTTGGCATTGATGGCTTAGTAGGTGAGCTACAGACCAGAGTCCACATGCTGGACGTAGCACATGGAGTCTTCATACTTGATCACCGTGGCAGCCATACCATCTATGTGCTTCTTTGGCCCACACTTCAGCTTCTCCTAAAGACTAATCCGGAAATGTGATTCTAATCAACATCAACATTTTACCAATCAATACCACTGGGTATCAGATTTTGCCTATGTGTTCGGGGTAGACAAAGAACAGATCAGTTGTAATTTGACCTCTGACCTTGGAGGGTCGGCAGCAGGATATGGACCTGACGTCAGCCCTCCCCCTGTCCATCAGGTGAAGGCCTCCCTCCACGGTCAGACTCAGGTACCTCCCTGTGGTGACATGGTGGAGCCGGAATGGCTGACCTCAGCGTGTATGGCTACTGCTCAATCAGCTAGAGTTCAGTCAGCATGCAATAAGTGCATGGAGCTATGGTAATAGCAGTAAGAGGAGGGAGGAATGCTGTCTGCACTTAGATCCTATGAATATTTTTGCAGTTTGCAAACAGTTTTACCTCTCCTCTTACCGCTACCACTCCACTGGACCAAATACAAGTGAGCGCATCTTTTACAAACACAGATACACATGGCTGCACATGGCTGCATCTTATGGGGTGTGTATGAGGGGTATGAGAAAGAGATGTGACCGACTTACACAACACGCAGTATCTCCAGCCTCTAGAGAGAGCAGGCATGGCTGGGCACTGCTCCACCCTCATAGTGCACTGCCCTGTTGACACGAGAGAGAGAGAGAGCACAAGCTTACATGAGTGAATGATTGGCAGAATTTAAATCATCCAAATTCTTGTTGGTGTTTGATATGTGTATGGGTTTGACTGCTCCTCCCCTGCTCTGTAGACGGGACAGGCAGACACTCCTCTGTGTGTCCGATCAGCAACCTCAACATGTCCCCGCCCTTCAGATAGGGCGATAGGTTGTGTTCTCTGTAATGACAGAAAGAGGCAACCTGCCTTGAGCAACTCCACTCCAGGAGAAGATGGAGGTGTCACTCCAGAGGGTCTGCTGGAAGGCTGCATCCACAAGGAGGAAGAGGATGAAGAGAGAGATTATCAGGATTTAAAAGGATTTCACATAATGGAAACGGTTTCTAAATAAACCATCCATAAAGTGGCTGTTATTATTGTGGGGTCTATATCAGACACTATTGAAGTCTATTCTAACATCATCATGTTAACTACCTCTCTCCTCTTCGAAGGTTACCTGCGTTGTCTGCCTTGCATGGCATGTCACTGTATCTCTTCATGACACACTGACCAGTATGAGACCTTCTCCTCCTTTGACCTCTTCTTGGAGGGAGGGTGAATAGTCCACCAACATGCCCCACCTGGACATAGGTCATTTGTTTTGAATTTGGTTGATGGCCAGAACAGAGGACATACTACTTACTCATAGGCCTACTGAAAAATGATATCTGAACATCATCAAAACTAATACCTAGACATCATCAAAACTTTCTGAAGTTCCATCGAGCATTTGAACACATCTTTAAAATGATGCAAAAGACTTGTTTTATCATCCTGCAGGCCAACATCAAATGCTAGCTTATCTGTCAAAGACTGGGATGTGGACAAACAAAGATACTGAAGGAGAAGAAAACGTAGGAAGATCCATTTAAACAATGAAGATCCCCTTATGACACGAAGAAACGGTATAATCAATTACATGACTGCCCTCATGAGATTGATACAGCCAAATGACAAGTCTTAGTTATTGAGAGAGACACTGTGATTGGTTGAGAACACTCACCATTCTGCTGTAGGAGTGTAGGAACAGTGCAGCATGATCGTAGAGGACGATACTATAACCAACTCCCTGTCCAGCCTGCACAACATAACATTACTAGGGCTCTTATTCTAACAAAACCATGACTTAATCTGTCCCTTATAGTTAGGCAGCATATCATATTGGAATGAGACCCAAGCTGTTGGTCCTCCCTGTTAGCCAACATCTCCTGCAGAGCTCTGACAGACAGACACTGGACCAGCACAAAGGCACACACGGACACGTCTGGTGGAACATTCTGGGGAACACAGTGTACACATTTCAGACGAATCAGTCTCTTATCAATCCTCTGATCTGGCATCCTCTGATTCCAACTATCATGCTGTGGGATGAAGTTTTACCTTGCAACTGGAGGTGGACTCCAGACAGCAGAGTCTGCAACCAAAGCCCTCAGGAGCCAGACACAGCTTGTACCTGCTGGGACATAAAGATGCACTGCAAGACCTCCTCATCATCCTGACAGTGGCAGGGGCAAAGAACACATTGCTAAAATAGTTGTTTTCACCTGAAATCAGAATGTATTTGATACAGTAAAACTACAGTGCCTTGCGAAAGTATTCGGCCCCCTTGAACTTTGCGACCTTTTGACACATTTCAGGCTTCAAACATAAAGATATAAAACTGTATTTTTTTGTGAAGAATCAACAACAAGTGGGACACAATCATGAAGTGGAACGACATTTATTGGATATTTCTAACTTTTTTAACAAATCAAAAACTGAAAAATTGGGCGTGCAAAATTATTCAGCCCCTTTACTTTCAGTGCAGCAAACTCTCTCCAGAAGTTCATTGAGGATCTCTGAATGATCCAATGTTGACCTTAATGACTAATGATGATAAATACAATCCACCTGTGTGTAATCAAGTCTCCGTATAAATGCGCCTGCACTGTGATAGTCTCAGAGGTCCGTTAAAAGCGCAGAGAGCATCATGAAGAACAAAGAACACACCAGGCAGGTCCGAGATACTGTTGTGAAGAAGTTTAAAGCCGGATTTGGATACAAAAACATTTCCCAAGCTTTAGACATCCCAAGGAGCACTGTGCAAGCGATAATATTGAAATGGAAGGAGTATCAGACCACTGCAAATCTACCAAGAACTTGCCGTCCCTCTAAACTTTCAGCTCCTACAAGGAGAAGACTGATCAGAGATGCAGCCAAGAGGCCCATGATCACTCTGGATGAACTGCAGAGATCTACAGCTGAGGTGGGAGACTCTGTCCATAGGACAACAATCAGTCGTATATTGCACAAATCTGGCCTTTATGGAAGAGTGGCAAGAAGAAAGCCATTTCTTAAAGATATCCATAAAAAGTGTTGTTTAAAGTTTGCCACGAGCCACCTGGGAGACACACCAAACATGTGGAAGAAGGTGCTCTGGTCAAATGAAACCAAAATTTAACATTTTGGCAACAATTCAAAATGTTATGTTTGGCGTAAAAGCAACACAGCTCATCACCCTGAACACACCATCCCCACTGTCAAACATGGTGGTGGCAGCATCATGGTTTGTGCCTGCTTTTCTTCAGCAGGGACAGGGAAGATGGTTAAAATTGATGGGAAGATGGATGGAGCCAAATACAGGACCATTCTGGAAGAAAACCTGATGGAGTCTGCAAAAGACCTGAGACTGGGACGGAGATTTGTCTTCCAACAAGACAATGATCCAAAACATAAAGCAAAATCTACAATGGAATGGTTCAAAAATAAACATATCCAGGTGTTAGAATGGCCAAGTCAAAGTCCAGACCTGAATCCAATCGAGAATCTGTGGAAAGAACTGAAAACTGCTGTTCACAAATGCTCTCCATCCAACCTCACTGAGCTCGAGCTGTTTTGCAAGGAGGAATGGGAAAAAATTCAGTCTCTCGATGTGAAAAACTGATAGAGACATACCCCAAGCGACTTACAGCTGTAATCGCAGCAAAAGGTATTAACTTAAGGGGGCTGAATAATTTTGCACTCCCAATTTTTCAGTTTTTTATTTGTTAAAAAAGTTTGAAATATCCAATAAATGTCGTTCCACTTCATGATTGTGTCACAGTTGTTGTGGATTCTTCACAAAAAAATACAGTTTTATATCTTTATGTTTGAAGCCTGAAATGTGGCAAAAGGTCGCAAAGTTCAAGGGGGCCGAATACTTTCGCAAGGCACTGTAACTTAGACACCGTGGTAATTTCATCAATAAAAATGTTAACAAAACAATTAGCCAAACACCGATTTTTTACTTGCAATTGACAAGACTTTAACTGACTAAATAAACCCAGAAAAAAACTATAACTAAAATGATTTTACATTTCTGTTGACTAAAACAATATGACACTAAATTATCTCTGTTACTAAAATCTGACTATGAAGTGGACCGGACAAGAGTTTTTGGAGAGATTGAGAGTTTCAGTGATAAGCACAGTTAATATAAGCAGCAAATCAAATCAATTACTTACGGGCGCTCCCCAGAAATACAGAGAGAAAGAAAATAGAGAAATAATAGAAAGGTAAAAGACATAATAATGGAAGTAATAATACATACACAATGAGTAACGATAACTTGGCTATATATATACAAGGGATACCAGTACTGAGTGGATGTGCAGGGGTACGAGGTAATTGAGGTAGATATAGCTTTATTTTTTTTACATTTAAAATCTTACAACAGATAAAGGTAGATACAGTGCATTCGGAAAGTAGTCAGAACACTTCCCCTTTTCCACATTTTGTTACATTGCAGCCGTATTCTAAAATGGATGAAACCAACAACAACAAAAAATCGAATCAATCTACACACAACACTCCATAATGACAAAGCAAAACAGGTTTTTAGAAATGTTTGCATTTAAAAAACAGAAATACCCTATTGCCCAGTTGAGGATTGTATAACAGGACACCTGGACACTGTCCACTGTAAAGGAGAGACTTACAATGCTTTTGGAAAGTATTCAGTCCCCTTGACTTTTCCACATTTGTTACGTTACAGCCTTATTCTAAAACTGATTCAATTAAACATGTTCCTTATCAATCTATACACAATACCCCATAATGACAAAGCTAAAACTGTTTTTTGGAAATGTTTTAAATAAGTATTCAGACCCTTTGCTATGAGACTTGAAATTGAACTCGGGTGCATCCTGTTTCCATTGATCAGCCTTGATTGGAGTCCTCCTGTGGTAAATTCAATTGATGGGACATGATTTGGAAAGGCACACAATGGGACATGATTTGGGACATGATTTGGAAGTATTGCTTCTTTAATCAGAACAACAGTTTTCAGCTGTGCTAACATAATTGCAAAAGGGTTTTCTAATGATCAATTAGCCTTTTAAAACAATAAACGTGTATTAGCTAACACAACGTGCCAGTGGACCACATGAGTGATAGCTGCTGATAATGGGCCTCTGTACGCCTATGGTAGATATTACATTTTAAAAAATCAACCGTTTACAGCTACAATAGTCATTGACAACATTAACAATGTCTACACTGTATTTCTGATCAATTTGATGTTATTTTTTTCTTTAAAAACAAGGACATTTCTAAGTGACCCCAAACTTTTGAAAGGTAGTGTACGTGTTGAAAGTCTTCATCTAGTGTCTCTGTTGGGCCCAGGCCTTCGTGGGATGGGTTCTGCTATGTGAGAAGGGTTTGATTGGGCTTTCTTCTTCGGATGGCCTTCTCCTTCATTCTCAGGTGTAAGTCTCTGATTGTCCACAAGAGGTCACAATGTCCTTATTCTTAGTTGTCTGTTTACTTGCACTCCTTCTGGAAGAGTGGTCTTCTGAGGACGGCTAATCAGCCATGGCAATGATCCTCGGAGTGGTGATGAGAGCAGTGTAGGTGTAGCGGCTCTTGTTTGTAGAACGAAGAGTGGACCAAGGCGCAGCGTGGTAGGCCTACATCGTCTTTTTATTGATGACACCAAAATAACAACGACAAAAAAAAACGAAAGCACTCAGTTCTGAAAGGCTAAGAAACTAAACAGAAAACAAGATCCAACAAAACCCAAAAGGAAAATGACAACTTATATATGATCCAAAATCAAAGACAACGATAGACAGCTGCCTCTGATTGGGAACCACACTCGGCCAAAAACAAAGAAATAGAAAACATAGACTTTCCCACCGGAGTCACACCCTGACCTAACCAAATATAGAGAATAATAAGGATCTCTAAGGTCAGGGCGTGACAGTAGGCGACGATGATTTGAAGAGAATAACCGGATCCTTCTAAAGTTCACTTTCTTGGATACCGTACTTAGAACAGCTACTCAACCGTAGCATTGGATGGTTAGAGGTTTCTTTTGTCTTCACCAACCTCGTGTGGCGTTTCAGTGTCGTGACTAATAGACCTAGCTGCAGCTTGTGGTCCTTTTTAGTCTGATACGTTCATTTTTAACTCAATCTTTTATACCCTCTGGTATAAATGTCATGCTGTCGGCTCTCTGGGCTCCATGGGACGTGGCTAGTTATGAGGCTAGGTATCATAATTACTATGATCTCGTTAAGTAACTAGAATCACAATCCTATTGTCACAAAAACATTGTTTATCCTTGATATTTCTACACAACATAAATTATGTAAACCTGATATACCCAGTGTAAAAGCTCTTCAAGTTACAATATTTTCATTATAATATCTTTATACTAATTTGAACGACATCACAAAATAGACATACATTTTCCATACTCTAACATTTGGATGTTGAAATATATTGTTTGTGTCCCCCCCCCTCTCCCACTGATCTACTGTCCTAATCTTTGGATCCTCACAGTAATGACATAGATATCGTGACGAGATCCTGAGGCCCTGTCACAACTTCGCTGAAGTCGGTCCCTCTCCTTGTTTGGGCGGTGTTCGGCGGTCGACGTCACCCGCTTTCTAGCCACCGCCCATCCACTTTTCATTTTCCATTTGTTCTGTCTTTGTCTTTTCTCACCTGGCTTCACTAAAGCAATTACTTGTTTATTATTTAACCCTCTGTTCCCCATGTTGTGTTCGTGAGGGATTTTTATTTGTAATTCGGTCCGTGTTTGTGGGCTATCATTGTTGGCTTGTATATTTATATTTTTTGAGTAAAGTACTTTGATTACTCATATCTGCTGTCCTGCTCCTGACTCCCTACACCAGCTACACATAGGACCCTTACAGGCCCATTTTTGTGCCATTCATCCGTCACTATCACCTTATGTTTCACAATTCCTGGAAGCTGAAAATGTCCACATTGCACAAGCCACAATCAACAGCCTGATCAACTATGCGAAGGAGATTTGTCACGTTGCATGAGGCAAATGGTGGTCACACCAGATAATGACTGGTTTTCTGATCCACGCCCCAAAAAATGTATGTATAATATCTGTCACCAACAGATGCATATCTGTATTCCCAGTCATTTGAAATCCATAGATTAGGGCCTACATTTTTATTTTCCAATTTACTAATTTCCTTATGTGAACTGTAAGTTTGAAATTGTTACATGTTGCGTTTCTATTTTTGTTCAGTATAAGTTAATGAGGCAATACAAATGTGATGTGACTAAAATGAAAGGGCATTTGGTTGACTAAAAGACCAACTGTTTTCATAATTTCGACAATAACTACACAAAATCATTATTCAAATGGCAAAAATGTGACTAAGACTCTATTACATTTGAATCAAAATGACTAAGTCTAGACTCAATTTTAAAAAAGAGTGCCAAAATTAACACTGCTTAGATACTACTTCAACATTGTAGCAAAGATTCCTTTAAAAAGTGCACACCAAGGGAGTCAGGTCACAGCCATATAAGGAAAGCAGCCAGGCTGGAACACCTCTCAGTGCCCAGGGCATGATGCCACTGTGGTGTCTGATCCCTGCCTCAACCTCCATTCCACCCTACTATGAGCAGCCTCTGGACTTTATGAGTCACACTGCACAGTAGAACCACATAGGGACCTAACAGAGTAAGGAATAGGGCTGGCTGGGGTGAAGAGCTGGCTGGGGTGAATAATGTCATTTCCACTCAGGCCACACATTTAAAATTGTCAATATCCCATGGGATTTGAAAGTTTTTCAATTGTTACTGAGCTTAATCTTGCATTGTAGAGTCAGGTCAGGGCAGGGCAGGGGGATTGACTTGGCCCATCTCAAGTTCTTTGCGAGCAGAGATAAAGGCCACACCAAAATTAACTGCAACCTTAGTTTCAGAGATTTCTGGCGTGGGCTGAGAGACCAAAATGCCTGAAGCAGTACCTGTCACCACGGCCCTAAATAGTCCATCTAAGCACGTGACTGTCTCACACAGCATCAGCCAACACTCCACCAGTGACATGTCTTTATCAAATGGCTGAGATACCAAGCCGTGAGTGTCACGCCCTGAACTTAGAGCTTTTTATGTCTCTATTTTGGTTTGGTCAGGGTGTGATTTGGGTGGGCATTCTATTTTCTTTTTTCTATGGTTTTGTATTTCTTTGTTTTGGCCGGGTATGGTTCTCAATCAGGGACAGCTGTCTATCGTTATCTCTGATTGGGAACCATACATGGGTAGCTTTTCCCACATGGTTTTTGTGGGTAGTTGTTTTCTGTTTAGTGTTTTGCACCTGGCAGGACTGTTTCGGTTTCGGTTATTCACTTGTATTTTTTGTTTAGTGATCAGTTTAAATAAAAAGTAATGAACACTTACCACTCTGCGCTTTGGTCCGATTCCTCTTCATCCGACGACGACACCCGTTACAGTGAGAGGAGGACTCAACCACAGAGAATGATAGGCCTCCGTTATCTCAGTAGAGATAATATATTTAAACACAGAAAAAATAAATAAACTAACATTTCTACAGAAGTAGGCTAATGTTTATTTAGAGTTTGTAAGAAAAGTCAGCAAGTAATTTGCAAGAGTGACTAAAGAAAAAGGATAAATGGCTGTTATTCACTCAAATGAGAGGAGAGCAATAGAGAGAGTGACATTCTGTAATTTACTGTCTTTTCTTAGCAAAATAAAAACAAGTCATGGTATCCTGAAAATAGTACGTTTTAAAGGCTCAGTGCAGTCAAAAACATGATTCCCTGTGTTTAATATATATTTCCACACTAGGAGGTTAGGAGAACTGTTTGAAGGGAGAGCTGTTTGAAAAACCACCTAAAATGTCAGCATGTATTGATGGGATGACATAAACAGGCAGTAAATTAGTTTATAAAACAATAACAAATAGAGTTTCAAACCTCTGCTAATAACAGCTAGTTTTTTTGTTTTCCCCTTCCCACTCAAACCACTCCCAGACAGTCCTAGCAAAATTATTTATTGAGGAAATTGCTCTTTGTTAAGAAACTATTTCAGTAGATTTGTGACCATTTTAATTTAAAACAATCACAGTAGGGTACTTAATTGTTACCGAAAAATGTTGTGATTTTGAGAGAAAAAAGGTCTGCATTGGACCTTTAAAAACAAGTAATAGCCATTCAACACAGTCTAGTAACTATAAAAAAAAATTTTACCTTTATTTAACCAGGCAAGTCAGTTAAGAACACATTCTTATTTTCAATGACGGCCTGGGAACAGTTGGTTACCTGCATGTTCAGGGGCAGAACGACAGATTTGTACCTTGTCAGCTCGGGGGTTTGAACTCGCAGCCTTCCGGTTACTAGTCCAACGCTCTAACCACTAGGCTACCCTGCCTCCCCTAGTCTAGTAACTTTCAAATAGACAAAAAATGTAACAGTTTCATAGTGTACTCTAAACTCTCTATCCTGAAAACGAAGGTTTTGCTTTTGCAATTTTTTATAAGTAACTTTCAAAAGAGTGTGTGACAGTGGGAAAAGGTGAAGAGGTAAAAGTATTATCATACCCCTGACCATTGTGGCCGAAAGTACCAGTGATTATTTTACGGTAGCCTACTGTAAATGCTTATTTTTCTGGCTACCGTATCGATACCCAACATAGTGTATGCGGCACACAACCTTACTCTCCCGCCAATGCCACCACCTGTGTTAAATTCTCATTAGCATTAACCTACTTACTGTACTTAGAAAATTGATTTTATCTTCACTTTCTCCTGATTCAGCCATGTCTGAAAATTTAAAACAGTTCACTGTCTGTAGAAAGCATAGTTGAAAAATAATCAGTGAGATGGACTGATTCTCATTGGGTGGCTCCTTATCATTCTGACCCAGCGTGCGCTTGGCAGGCTACAGTCCACCATTTGTCCACAACCACGGACATGAATCGACCAACCTAGGCAATTCTGCTACTCTTAGACTGTTAATGCTAGAAATTCTATTCAAACTTGAAAATGTGCAGACCGGTCTGGAATAGTGCACTTTATACAGCTTTTAGATAACACTGATGAATCATGCTTTCTAAAGACTGTTGACATCTAGTGGAAGGCATAGGAACTGCAAATGGAGTCCTAAGTCAATGGATACTGTAATGGCATTGAATAGAAAACTACAAAACCAACAAAAAAAAACTACTTCCTGAATGGATTTTTCTCAGGTTTTCACCTGCAATATCAGTTCTGTTATACTCACAGACACTATTTGAACAGTTCTGGAAACTTTAGAGTGGTTTCTATCCAAATCTACCAGTTATATGCATATCTTATGGGCACGAGGAGCAGGCCGTTTAATTTGGGCATAATTATATATATATATGCCATTTAGCAGACGCTTTTATCCAAAGCGACTTACAGTCATGTGTGCATACATTCTACGTATGGGTGGTCCCGGGGATCGAACCCACTACCCTCAAATCAAATCAAATCAAATCAAATTTATTTATATAGCCCTTCGTACATCAGCTGATATCTCAAAGTGCTGTACAGAAACCCAGCCTAAAACCCCAAACAGCAAACAATGCAGGTGTAAAAGCACGGTGGCTAGGAAAAACTCCCTAGAAAGGCCAAAACCTAGGAAGAAACCTAGAGAGGAACCGGGCTATGTGGGGTGGCCAGTCCTCTTCTGGCTGTGCCGGGTAGAGATTATAACAGAAAATGACCAAGATGTTCAAATGTTCATAAATGACCAGCATGGTCAAATAATAATAAGGCAGAACAGTTGAAACTGGAGCAGCAGCACAGTCAGGTGGACTGGGGACAGCAAGGAGCCATCATGTCAGGTAGTCCTGGGGCACGGTCCTAGGGCTCAGGTCCTCCGAGAGAGAGAAAGAAAGAGAGAATTAGAGAGAGCATATGTGGGGCGTTACAAGCGCCATGCTCTACCAACTGAGCTACAGAAGGACCACAATTATAATTTCCATCCAAAATTCAGAATGCTGCCCCCTACTCTAGAAGTTAAAATGTATAAGGTGTATGAAAACTTCTGACTTCAACTGTATATTGTTCCTATACTAAGCATGTGTTTGTAAGCCTTGTAGTTCTGAAACCAAAATTTTCCTTATGGAGGGTAGTATACCATATTATATGTTGTTTCGAAGATTCCACCAGAGGTGGTCAAAGTTCAACAGGTTAATAGTTGCCTTCAGTGGGAGACTAGGTATTATTATTAGTAGTAGTAGTAATGTAGTAGTAGTAGTAGTAAGTAGGCCAGAATTACTAGTAGCAGTACATTGCCGTAGTAACAGTGAATGTTTTAGTTAGGTAGGCCATGGGTTAGCTATAGTAAATGGGGTCGCTTTTGTTGATTGGTTAGTGAAGGTAGGGGTTGGGGTAAGCTGTGTGGCATAATCAGCCAGATGTGCTCCTTCAGTGATATAATTTGATTGGTAGAATATGCTCTACATGACCCAAAAAACAACCTGAGAAATAGCTCAAAAGTAAGCAGACCCCTTGAAAAATCAATCTACACACAATACCCCATAATGACAAAAGGATCATAGGTTTTTAGAATTTTGGGGAAATGTATAAAATATTAAAAACAGAAATACCTTACTTACATAAGAATTCAGACCCTTTGCTATGAGACTCGACATTGAGCTCAGGTACATCCTGTTTCTATTGAACATCCTTGAGATGTTTCTTAAACTTAATTGGAGTCCACTTGTGGCAAATTCAATTGATTGGACATGATTTGGAAAGGAACCTGTCTACATAAGGTCTCACAATTGAAAGTACATATCAGAGCAAAAACCAAGAAATGAGGACGAATGAATTGTCCGTAGAGCTCAGAGACAGGATAGTGTGGAGGCACAGATCTGGGGAATGGTACTAAAAAATGTCTGCAGCATTGAAGGTCTCCAAGAACACAGTGGCCTCCATCATTCTTAAAGGGAAGAAGTTTAGAACCACCAAGACTCTTCCTAGAGCTGGCAGCCTGACCAAACTGAGCAATTGGGGAAGAAGGGTCTTCGTTAGGGAGGTGACCAAGAACCCGATGTTCACTCTGACATAGCTCCAGAGTTAATCTGTGGTGATGGGAGAACCTTCCAGAAGGACAACCATCTCTGCAGCACTCCACCAATCAGGCATTTATGGTAGAGTGGCCAGATGGAAGCCACTCCTTAGTAAAAGGTACATGGCAGACCACTTGGAGTTTGCCAAAAGGCCCCTAAATGACTCTAAGAGAAACAAGATGAACTGGTCTGATGAAACCAAGATTGAACTCTTTGGCCTGAATGCCAAGCATCATGTCTGGAGTGTGGGGATGTTTTTCAGCAGCAGGGACTGGGAGACTAGTAAGGATCAAGGAAAAGATGAACAGAGCAACGTACAGACATATATTTGAGCGCTCAAGACCTCAGACAGATGCAATGGTTCAACTACCAACAGTACAACGGCCCTAAGCACCCAGCCAAGACAATGGAGGAGTGGCTTCAAGACAAGTCTCTGAATGTCCTTGAGTGGCCCAGCCAGAGCCCGGACTTGAACCTGATAGAATATCTCTGGAAAGAGCAGAAAATACGCTCCCCATCCAACCTGACAGAGTTTGAGATGGTCTGCAGAGAAGAATGGGAGAAACTGCCCAAATACAGGTGTGCCAAGCTTGTAGCATCATACCCAAGACTCAATGCTGTAATCACTGTAATCACTGTAATCAATGCTAAAGGTGCTTCAACAAAGTTCTGAGTAAAGGGTTTGAAATCTTGTGTAAATGTGATATTTCAGTTTTTTTTTGTGATAAATTTGAAAACATTTCTTAAACCCTGTTTTTGCTTTGTCATTGTGCGGTATTGTTTGCATATTGATGAGGGGAATAAACATTTTAAGCAACTTTAGAACAAGGCTGTAATGTAACAAAATATGGAAAAAGTCAAGGTGTCTGAATACTTTCCGAATTCACTGTATGAGGAGAAAGCTGAAGTCTCTACTCAACTGTTGATGTATATCCTCTGTCTGATTCCTAGTTCATCCACTAGAGAGCAGTAGGAGATCACATGACATCTCTTGGGCACTTGAAACAAATTGTGTATGGTTTGGGTAGTGAGCCTGACATCTTAAAATGAACTTAGCGATCAGGGCTTTCAAGTTCAACTAGCTTTCAGTCTCACGCCAGAATAGAGGTTCATCCATGTTTCTGAAATGTTAAATTTCAAAGTTGTTGCTAATGTCAAATTTCAAGTTGTTTAAGATTAAGCTTAGGCATTAACACAGAAACCTTAAGGTTAGGCATTAACTCCGAATGGTTAAGATAAGGGTTAAGGTTTTGGATAGGCTTAAAACACAAATCTCAAAAACAACTTTCTTTTGCTGGATTCGAACTTGCTCAAACGTCCAAAAGACATCAGCATTTGTCAGTGATTAGTGGGAACTGACTAAATAAATACCCCTCTTTGTCAGGAAGTTTATGCTTGTGGAATATATGCCTACTACATTTAAAGAGGTGGTGTCAGGTAACTAGGCTACGTTATCCCCACTTTTGTCCTACATTTTGGCACAAAACGGCTCAATATAGCCTCTCTGGGCTCATAATCACACTCATACAGTAGCCTTTGACTGTAAGAATGCTACCATTGAGAGCCCTTGCCCTGCCAATCTTATCAAATGTAGGATATTCACATCAGATTTTGCAGATCATTTTTATTTGATTATATCCATGTTTGAATTGTGACTGTCATTTTAACTTTCATATAGCCAACTTTAATCAACTTCAATGAAAGGAAATATAGCTTTTACAGATTAGGCCTAAAGTATAGAAAAACACAATGTTGTATTTAACTGCACTCTTTTATTATGTAAAGAAAAATAAACCTCAGTGATGATCAGCAAGAGGGTTTATTGAATAATCAAATCACTTGAAACTACAAAGTTTACTGTCAACAGTCTCTCAAACGGTCAAACGTTTCTTTTTGTTTCTTTGGATTGAATAGTACATGGATTCTCTTCTCCCTCCCTGTCTTCAAATGGGAAATCCAAACTGCTTAACAGGGGGCAGGCTGAGAGACAGGCTTCACCCTCTTTGAGGTTTGATTCAAAGTATGTAGGAATCTCAGAGGATTTAAGGAAATAAGCAATATCATCACAGAGGCAACGTTGTTCCAAGCTCCTTATGTTCTCAAATAAGAAAATGTAACAATGATTTCTCTTAGCTTTGGGTGTGAGAATTATACTGTACATTGTTTGTTAACTGTTCAACCTGTTATTTTATCAATCAATCATAGCCTATAACTGTTCTTTATATATATATAGGGTCAAATGTGATGCGAGAAAAGTTTGCATGGAGCAGGAAACATGAGCTATGATTTTACCACAAGTACATTTTGGTTACATAAACAACATCCCACTGGAAACCAGCATCAGTTCAACATCTAACTTCAATGTTTTTGTCTTATTCCCAGTTAGAACTCCTACAGTAGTTCCTAATAGGGCACTGAAAGAAGATGAGGAGAAAATGCTGACTATTAGCCTGCTATTTTTCTGTTCTAGCTACATATCCAACTGCCGCTATTACTGTGGTCAATAAACATATTATATCGAACTATTGTAGCTTATATGATCATGTTACTCCTGAAAGCAGATAAGAAAAACTGTTATTCTGTCTTCACTTCACCGCAGAACTCATATGTGGGAAACTATTGTGTTACAATAAGTAGCTAAATGTACTGTATCTACCTATTGTGAGTCTAACATAGGTAACCACCTCTCATTTCTGTGTTTGGTTAAAGGGAATTTCATCCAGACGTATTGGGTGTGGTCAAGAGGTCACTTTTGGGCATCATCTTGCAGGGTTAGAGGTCACTCTCTCCATAGAGGGCAGTGGAGAAGGCGGTGTAGTCTAGCGCCCCTGCGGATGCCCCTGGGCCACTGTAGCAGGGCATCCTCAAGATGCAGTACTCTGCCTGGTCAGGGGGGAGCTCCCTCCTCAGCTCCTCAACCAGGATGTAGGGCTGTGGAGTCGGGAGAAAAACAGAGAGAACACGGGCTCATGTAGGTAAATCCGCTTTAGCAAATATTAATGATCTGACAGAATAATATGCGTGTTGACCATTGTACTGAATCTGCTCCATCTGTGTGATTGACATGTTCCACACAATTGTCACACTCCCGTTCACTTTCTCTCACACACACACACCTTATCGGCTGCCAGGATCCTGAAGGATGCCACAACCTGCTCGGCGGTGTCCGTGTCAGCGGTTTCTCTGGTCATAAAATCGATAAATGATTGAAAAGAGACCATGCCAGTGGCACTGGGGTCAACCAGCATCATGATACGGGCAAATTCCACTTCACCCTGACAGACAGAGAGAGACAGAGATAGTAGTGCGAGATCAGAGACAAGAGCACTGATATCTTTGTTCGCTATTACACATAGAATATTATCAATACCTCTTGGTGTTAGTATCCATTATTTGCATACTGTAATTCTGCATGAGAACATTGAGACCCCTACCAAATCATAACCCATGGAGATCAGACAGGCCCTAAAGTCATCAGTGTCCATCGCCCCGTGTTTCTTCTGTAGTCGGAGGTCAAGTGGCATAGGGTGGAGGTTGGGAGTAGGTCACCGCACAGGGAGCGGATGAGATAGAGAGGAGGGAGGGAGACCAAGAGAAGGTGGATGGTAGAGCAGTGGCGATCCGGTAGGGGAGAAGATCAAAGCTAACATCAGAAACATGGACACATACACACAACCACAGACGAAAGCTGCTACCGCCAACATAGCCATAATGTAGTGTATTATTTAGAGCCCACTATTGAAAAATAGATAGAACTGGGAAACATGTGAGGTAGCAGCTGATTTGGTCTGTTCTAGAAGGATGGAAGAAGCCTAAGTCATCAATGAGAGTCAGTCAGGAATCATGAAAGGTTAGAGGTCAGTAGGGGTGAGTACCTGATGTTCATTGCCCACATGACCAAGGCTGATCAGACAGGTCTTGATCTCCTCACAGTATTCCTGTGTTCTCCTGGGACCAGGTGTTAGAGTTCACTCAGAGGTGTCACACACACACTAACTGTCTAAACAACCAAGGCCACAAAGCAGTGACCATTCTATTACAGTATCAACAACAACATATTACCCGTTTCCTTACGCAGCTTCTGAATAAGATAGGCATGACAGTAAAAAACAAACAATTGTCAGTGGCATTATGCTACTTAACATGCCATTCAGGTTAAGTGTTATTATATGAGACTGAGAACAGGGAGTCCAGGGTGTGGATAGAGTACTATACCCGGTCAAAATGGTTGAAGGAGGAGCGGAACTCGTGCATCTGTTCCTGGCTGATGCCCTTGGCGTCGCGGGTCAGGATCTGGGTCTCGATCTCGTTGATGGTACGGGCGATGGTGGTGAGGAGGAGCTCCCAGCCCACACGGATGTGCTTTTACCATGACGATTAAACACACCGACAGATATAGACACAGACAGACAGATTAATCAGCTGTCAACAATGTATTCCAACAATGCACTTTGGGATCTCGATGACATCCATCATCATTATCCCCATGACCACATCTAATCTATATAGACCGCATGTAGAGACCGTCTCTCTGTGCTCTCTGTACTGCTCTGCAGTACCTCCATGGTGTAGTTGGTATGCTTGTTGTCAAACACCAGGGACTCCTGGATGTGCTGGTGGTCTCCCTCCAGCTTGTCGATGTTGGGCTTGTAGGTAACGATGATGTGCTCAAACTGCTTCAGCTGGGTCATCTGGTCCTCCAATGTACCGCCCACCTCCAGGGAGCAGTGCCCAATCTCCTGTCAGAACCAAACAAATTAGCAAACCAGGTTTTTGTTCCGGATCCAAGGGTACCTTTAGACACTAAACTGATGGCTGACTCTCTGACCTCCATCCTTGTCTGTATCCAGGGTCCTATGAGATTAGCCTGGGTAGCAAACAGCCGTCTCAACCTTTCATTAGTATGCTGCCGGGCTAGCTCCTCCTGGAGGGAGCCTTCTCTCTGGGGAACGAGCTTCTTCACCTGGTCAGAAACATGGCAACAACGCATACATCAATCTGACAGAAATTGGCTGTGTATGTGCATGCGTGAATATGTGTGCATGTGTGTCTCAAGTTTATATATGTACATTTTCGAGGTTGTACCTTGTCCCACTTGGCGAGGAGCTCCTCTGTGGTGATGGTGCTGTAGAGGTTGAGGAGGTTGGCCTTGATGCCGTAGCTCTGGGAAATCTTCTGCACCTCGTTGTGGATCCCCAGGATGGCCTGTCTCTCTCCGTCTGCCTCTGGGAGGGTGGCCTTGAACTGCTCATGGGCAGAGATCAGGCTCTGCAGGGGAGAAGGAGAGGAGAGGTTGCAGTGTACGTAAGCAAGTACTTTGGGCACTGAACCAAAATTACATGGCTGCAACATTTGTAACAACGGTAGGATGATTAAATTGTAACAGCGAGTATTACGTACCTGGACCTCATCGATCGTGTGTACAATAAACATATCCTGCAGATCCTCCATAGCCCCTTCCATCCAGTTGTTGAAAGGTGCTGATCTCTTGGCAAACTCCAGGAACAACTGATCAATGGTTTCCAGCAGCTTCTCTGTCCTCTGGAAAACAGGAGCGATAGAACTGTGCCATTCATCTCATTGACAATCCATTAATATTGCTTCACCTGTTTGGGATGCTAATCCCAGGATGCATCACATTGACGTGACCCAATTGACCCCTGAGTTTGGCAAGATGGTCTGCATGGATTAGACCACTCCCTTTGGGCAGGGGCAGGTGGCAGACAGCAGTCCATGTCAGTCACCCTAATCCCAGGCCTGGATAAAGGTCTTGACACATTTGCAGGTCATGAGCGTACAGTATGGATCAGAGGGGCTCAGAGGAAGGGGACTGTGGGCATCCTGCCAGCCGGATACTGTACAGACAGCCAAATCTACATGATTGTGCCTTTAGTTCATCCCCTTATCTCGGTCAGAAGACATAGTGGGCAACCAATAATCAGCTGTGTCTTCATTCCCAAGACCCAATCCCAAGCTATCGCAATAGAAAATACATGAGATGTAACTTTATTATGGATTAAGCTGACCTGTGAACACTCCACCCCAACCCAAGGTTACGTCATTCACTGCTTTACCTCCTCCGTTCTCAACTGGATTGATGGAACTGGTTCTCTTTTCACACTACCGAGATGTACTGTGCCGGCTTGCTTTTCACTGGGTTTAGCGCAGTTTAGCTGAGAACATAGCATGTCATGTCCCTAACCTCAACCCCCTCCACTCACCTCCAAAGCCTCTCTCCTCTTCTGGGTCAATGTACCAAGTTGATCCCACAGATCACAGATGCTCTGACACCTCTTGTTGACAGAAGCCACACCATGATAGTCCAGCTCACTGCACAACACCACATGAAACATACAGGTCAATCTAGGGCTGGGAAGTGTACTGTGTTTTACTAACATAATACTGGTATTGATGCATGGACCAGTTTGGATTTTTTACTGTACCTTCTCTAACAGTATTTAAAAATTGTATTTGTTACATTAAATAATTTAGCAATGACAATGTCAATCATACATTTTTATTGCCAGTAAGAAACTGTTAACAGCTGACAACTGCTAGCTAACTTGCTAGCAGACCAAGTCAACAACTTAGAGAGAACAAGCTTGCCAAGTAGAGACCCCCGGAAATCATTCGATTGCAATATACTCCACTGAAATAAAAACTGCAAGTGAATCCATTGAAAAAACATGGTCACAGAGGAGAATAAGTATTCGTATGAAGGAAAAGTGACTTATTGACGAAATAGAGGCACACAAAGACAAAACAAATGTGGTACAGTGTGGAAATTAGTTCAGGAAATGTAGAAATGTACAAAATTGATGAAAATGAACAAAATGGAGATGGCCAATAACATAACTTAAAATGTATTTGTTGCCACACCTAATCACAGATAAAGGCATCATACCATATTTATGTATTTTGAAAGTTCTATATCTTAAAAACTTGATTGCTTACATGCAAAACATTTGGAAACTATATCAACAATGGACTGGTTTTTGGGTGGAATTTTCCTTTAAGTAGAATGCAGATTGTATTACTTGTCAAAGCCATGATATTAGGAATAGGATTTGGTAGGGATGATGGTTAGGAGTGAGGGTTAGAAGAAAAGTCCGCACTTGAGCTCCTGTGCGATGGCAGCGATCTGCTCCACCCTGTCCTGGTGAGCAGCCAGGTCACTCTCAAATGCCTCATGTTTCCTTAGCAACGCCCGCACCTCCGTCAGGGTGGCAGTCTCGTAGTCCTTCTGAGATAGAATCAGCTCTTTACCTTGGTCACAGAGAGAGAGCGAGATAGAGAAATGATTGTGTATTTCACTTTTGTATATTATCTACTTCACTTGCTTTGGCAATGTTAACATGTTTCCCATGCCAATAAAGCCCCTTGAATTGGATTGAGATAGAAAGAGAGAGAGACAGAGAAAGCGAGAGCAATGGCCATGAATCTCCCGTTAGTCAAAACAAATGCTGAAGATTCACTCTGACATTTTCCCATTGAAAAATCTCAAAGGATTTGGAGCTAATCACTTACATTCAAAGGTCAAACTCTAGACATACCAGAGACATAAGTAAACACTGCACAGACAGACAATAATAGCCCAGACTGACCACTAGCCCAGGTCTCATGGGTGGTGGCTTTCTGGCAAAACTTTTCAGCCAGGTGGTCCAGTCTCTCCAGCCTGCGGATCTCGGTCAGAAGCCACTCCTCATAACCTTTCTCAGCCCCCTCCAGCCCCTGCCATGCACTGGCTATGTCCTACAGCAACATGGAGACACAAAGACACGCTCATCACGCTCAGTTGATATACGATTAAAATAGCTTTATAACTTTATCAACATTCTGGTAAGAGTGCCTTGGTCTTTACCTTGGTCTTTTGGATTACCTATATCCATAGCTATCTATAGCTACTGTACTGTGACTGGTGGCTTGTGTTTCATCAGGTTTATATGATTCATCATTGAATGTTGGGTGTTAACACTTACAGATACCATCTTTCCTTCAGAAGGCATAAAAGCAGGCCGGTTGCTTATGCGCAGCTTGGTCTGCAAGGTATTGAAGCTGATCTCCAGCTGACACTTCTCCTGCACCTTGGGGGGCTTGTGCATGCGGCGGTAGTCCCTGAAATCCTCCAGCTTCCTCTGCATCTCAACCATGGTCTTCTCTGCGGCCCTGTTCTCTAGCCATGGGGTGGTCCGGCGGATCCACTCCAGTAGCTACGGAATACAGAGGGTAATGATGGAGTGGAGCTATGGGGTTTGTGTGTTGTTATTCCTCTCAAATCAATTAAGTTGAATTGGACTTTGAATTTGATTTGAATACTTGGACATTTCCAAGTGGGGTAGAAGTATGTCCCTAAGAGAGTTCACCAATATGAGAGCATATGTCCAAAAGTATGCTTTACCTCGCTGGCCAGCCTCTCGTATTCCTCCATAAGTTTCTCATTCTCCTGGTTCACATCCAGCACTTTACAGATCCTGTTGGCTGCTGTCTCAGCCTACCAAGGGGAGGGAGGATGGAGAAATGAGGTCAGGGAGGAAAGAGAGGTGAGGTGAGGGTGTTGTCACATATCTAATGCAATTCCTCATACAATTACCCCCCCCCACCCCACCAACATGCACTCCATCTAAGTCATACATTTAAAGCAATCTGTGTGTGTCGTTTCAAAAACATGCATGTCAATGTCAAACTCACAATTGACCAACTTAGTATGATGTCAAACAACTTTCAGGCTAGCGAAGAGAACAGACCAGTATATGTGTTTTTGGTAGTGATGGTTAAATAAGACCTTAGAACATTTGAATGATTGGATTATCATGTGCTTATTTTAAGTGGAATGATTGACACATGGTAACCATCATCAAATGATTTGGGGATATTGTACATAAAACATATTGCATTCACAAACTCGATTCAAATTGTTCATGGGGCAAGCTGTATACCTGCTCAGCTCCAGCAAAAGCATGATAGAAGCAGGAAACATAGGTCATGATAGCTCTCTCATCAGGCTTAGGAGTGTTGATGATGTCTACAGTGTGGACGGAGGGACAGAAGAGGGTGACGGACAACAAGTAGAGAAGGAGGAAGACACTCAAGGTGGAAACAGGAAACACAAGAGCACCGACAGAGGAAAAGGACCATTGATAGAGACTCCACACCTGAACGTCTTAGCCCAGGGCTATCCTGGAAGGAAAGTGGGTCGGTCTATGGCCAAGGGGTCTAAACAAGGACCTAAAGCTTGACCAATGTGACCTCACCTTCTGTACCATTGCAAATGTGTGATACAAACTGGACATATAGGTCATAACAGTCCTGTTGTCTGGCCTTGCTGCACTTATCAAATCTGTGGGATACCAAGCACATAGGACTTTATCATTACAACGTTCATACAAGTACAGACAATCATCCTGGCAATGTCCTCCAGACAATCCTGCAACAAAACCCATAGTCTGACTCCCACCATTACAGTACCAAATAAGATGGTTCATGTTTTCATATTGAGCAAAACAAGATCCCTATAGCTTATGCCGAATTCAAACGTTGTTTCCTTAGTAGACATTACCTTCTGCGTCCAGCATCTTAGGAATATCCAGGTGCTTCTCTGCTATTTCAAAGGCCAGGTTCAGGTTCCCCATAGGATCATCCTAGAAAAGAGTCAGTATTATAGAAACATACATTCCAATTATATTGTTACATAGCAGTTAGCATATAGCTGTCTTTCAACGCCACCTTAACACCATTACACTTTTTCAAACTAAGATACAGTCATGTTTTCATTTACATTTAACATGAAAAAAAACGTGCACATGTACAGTATTTGAACCCAGATTACAAACTGTCCTGCACCCAGTGATGTATTAACCAAACAGGTGACAGACAGTCAGTAAGTGTCTCCTCACTAATGGGGTAGGGTGAGTCAGTTTGTTTAGTGGGAGGAGAGGGCTCATGCTGCTACTATTGTCCTAAGTCTGTTCCACTGATGCCGGCTGAGGGGGAAAAGCCTGTTACAGGACAGTGGCAGCTGCAGGGATCCAGGGGGGGCAGATACCCATGGGCCTGTTCCCCACATGGAGCCATTTCTGCAAGCTAACACTCATGGCTTACTGAGCCCACTCACCTGGAGCCAGACATGACAGCTGACAGGGCCTGTCTGGGTCCAATGCACGCATGGGAGTGTTTGGGGGTGGGGGGAGCAGAGGTGTGTGTGTATGTGTCCACGTGCATATGTATGAGAGAGGGGGGGGGACACCTCTACTAAAACTGGCTCTTTTCTGTATTAAACAACATTATGAATGGTTTGGGTTGCCCAGATCTATCCATTGTTATGTGTATTCCCAAACAACAGTGGTTATAGTGATTGCCCTATAAAGAGCTGCCTGATTTAGAGGTATCTGCCCACCACAGCTGAGGTAAACCCTGGGCTCTATTGGGATGTGGCTCATATTTCTTCATCTATTCACAGTCAGGGCTAAGTCAGTTCCGCCTCCTGGGAAAACCATAATGGACTATGTTACTTTTTTTTAGATTAACAAGGATGGATATGTACTGTAAATGTAATTCGGTATTATAAAGGCCACAGGTAACACGGTGGAAGGACACAAATCTGTATATTCCACACTGTAGTAGTCTACTCTTTAAAGTTACAATCATCACATATTCTCCCAAAAATACGTACAGGGTACATTTTTTTTATTGATTTATTTTTTATCCCGTTTTCTCCTCAATATCATGGTATCCAATTGTTTTAGTAGCTACTATTTGTCTCATTGCTACAACTCCCGTACGGGCTCGGGAGAGACGAAGGTTGAAAGTCATGCGCCCTCCGATACACAATCCAACCAAGCCGCAATGCTTTTTAATTAACACAGCGTGCATCCAACCCGGAAGCCAGCTGCACCAATGAGTCAGAGGAAACACTGTTCACCTGGCAACCTTGGTTAGCGCGCACTGCCCGCCACAGGAGTCGCTGGTGCGCGATGAGACAAGGACATCCCTACCGCCCAAGCCCTCCCTAACCCGGACGACGCTAGGCCAATCGTGCGTCGCCCCACGGACCTCCCGGTCGCGGCCTGTTACAAACAGAACCTGGGTGCGAACCCAGAGTCTCTGATGGCACAGCTGGCGCTGCAGTACAGCACCCTTAACCACTGCTCCACCCGGGAGGCAGTTAGGGTACATTTCTGTTTCCCAGGACACAAACCTATTTTATGTACCCCCAAGGGTCCACTAATGATTATTGATGGTACTGATCTGTACATTTGCTGAGCAGAAAAGGTACACATTTAAAATGTATTGAAGAAAGGTAGATATTTGTACCCAACATTAGATACAATGATGAATCGAATCCACCTGTGCCATCTTACTGACAGGATTTATGCATTATAATGGTGGGCCTCGTTAAGTAGGAGGCGTGGTTTAATGAGGGTGTGGCTTTCAGTAAGTTATTTTTGGCCACCCGTGAGTAGAATTTTTGTACCAGTTTAAGTGGTCTATGGTTATTCTAATTCAACTTTGAGCAGATCTGCTGCCAGTTCTATAAAAGCTTGCATAAGAGCAATTAAAGCACACTAATAAATGAAATAAATAAATATATGTAATTCCCCAGTGTGTACTAGGCTTGGGTGGTATACTGTGTATACCATATACCAAGGTATTTGGAAATAGCCGAGATGAGGAGGAGATTATTTAAGATACTCGTCAAAGAGGTAGCGTTTCAAGTGCTTTTGGAAGATGGGCAGGGACTCTGTCCTAGCTTCCGGGGGAAGCTGGTTCCACCATTGGGGTGCCAGGACAGAGAAGACCTTGTACTGGGCTTAGCGGGAGCAACTCTCCTGTAGGAGTAGGAGGGCCAAGAGTCCAGAGTTGCAAAACACAGTGCTCGGGTTTAGGTGTAGGGTTTGAGCATAGTCTGAAGGTAGGTTGCTGATCCGTAGGCAAGAATCATGGTCTTGTAGTGGATGCGAGCTTCGACTGGAAGCCAGTGGAGTGTATGTAGGAGAAGGGTGGCATGTGAGAACTTAGGAAGGTTGAAAACCAGGCGGTCTGCAGCATTTTGGATAAGATGCAGGGGTTTGATGGCACAAGCCGGCAGCCCAGCCAACAGCGAGTTGCAGTACTCCAGATGGGAGATGACAAGTGCCTGGATTAGGACCTGCGCTACTTCCTGTGTGCAGTAGGGTCGTACTCTCATGATGTTTTAGAATATGATCCTGCAGGATGTTTATCCTAGTTATTTATCCCTCCCTGGACAAACGTTGAATATTGAAGTAAGACCGTGAGATGTTGTTAGTGTGTGTGTGTATGTGTTTATGCATATGTTTATACATATGTACAAGTGTGTGTGAGCGAATGTGTGAGCGAGTGCATGTGCACTAAAAGTCAGTGCAAGGTGTGGAGGTGGTCAGTCCCGGTTCAGCAGTCTGATGGCTTGTTGGTAAAAGCTGTCTCTGAGCCTGGTTTGAGATCCGATGTTCTGATACTATTTGCCAGACGGTAAAGGAGAGAACCGTCCGTGGCTGGGATGTGTGGGGTCCTTGATGATGTTACGAGCCTTGAACTAAATGTACTGTATGGGTGGGAGCATGGCCCCAGTGATCTTCACCACCCGCTGAAGGGCTTTGCAGTCAAAAGCGGAGCAGTTTCCGTACCAGGCCGTGAGGTAGCCAGTCAGGATGCTCTCAATGGAGCAATGGTAGAAATTGGAGAGTGTCCGGAGGGACATGCCAAATTTCTTCAAACACCTGAGGACGTAGAGGCACCGTTGCACCTTCTTCACCAGAGTGGTGTTGTTGAGGGACCATGTCAGGTTCTCAGTGATGTGGACGCAGAGGAACTTCACCTGTAACATTATTTTACATTATGAAGATTACCATAGTTTCTCAGAACAGTCGAGCCAGTCACGTGTTTGATTGTAAATAGCACAAAGGGAGAATGTGGGAGATGGTGATTTCAGCTGTGTATTTGGTATGACTTGCTAGACATCATAGAGTGCTTTGGATTAGTTATCTGTACAGCTGTGACTGCTATCTTGATTTCCTTGCATTTTTTATTCTCTCTGTTCTCTGTCCCTTGGTCTGCTCCTCAGCCCTCTTCTCCAAGCAGAGCAGGCAGGCCCATTGCCCTAGCGACGCCAGACTCCACACAGACACAGCATGCACACATGCTGCTCCAGAGCCTTACTACTACACATTGCACACACAATTCTACACACAACAAAGTCTACTTTTATGAGATTTCAAACACTGCTGTATCTACACATATGATACCTTCAGATTTTGATAGTTGATTAGATCTGGCCTGTGTTTATGTATCAGGGCACAAAAGGCTAAACCTTCCTTCCAGCTTTATACAATAGTGGGTCATTCAGGTGAGCATGTCATTAAAACAGTGAATGCAGAAATCAGTAAGGAATAGATTGGGTGAGTTAAATCAGGGGTTCATTTCATTTTTGGGGGCAAAGGGATCCATAGAATAAGTTAAGATAATAAGATATTGGTATCCACAGTACCACACCAATTATCAATTTTTTTAACTCAATACTATCACCCCCGCAAATTTTTGGTGGACATAAATGTACTGTAATTGAATCTTTAAAAATGCACAGTTTTCTCTCTGCCTCATGGCAAAATGTGTAGAATTGAAGGATATTAGCTTTAAAGCTGCAACAACGAAAAATATCTCTGCCTTAGACAAAATGTGTAGAATTGCAGGAAATTAGCTTGAAAACTGCAACATTTTCTCTCCAATGCCAAAAGGCAGGACTTTTAAATTGTATTTCCCGGGCCTGAGAATTGGTTTGTCCAGCCATGTAGTGTAAAAGTCCTTGTTGGCCATTTTAAACACACTCGAGCTGTGTTCTGAACATGAGGGAGTACCTGATGAATTGGCTAACACAAAAGGTGTCCCCGGCCCCAAAGAGTTTGAGAACCCCTGAGTTACACATAATGAAACACTCTCTTATTTCTGCTTCTCAAAAGTCAACCCACCCACATCATAACGTTCTATTAATCCACACTGTGGGAAAGACTTAGGTTAATATTATGGACATAGGGAACCCTTCTATGTTAGTATGTGGGAGGCACCAGACACCATCACGGTTAGTGATTGGGACACATGAGAGACCTTGTTGAGCTTAGCATAGTCGATAAGATCAGGTCTGTGTCTGTGAATCAGGGCGCAGAAGGCCAGTCCGTCCTTCCAGCTTCACCAGCAGGCAGCAGAGAGAACCAGGTCAGAGGTCAGATTGGCATGATAACTGAGTAAAGCAGAGGTCACCAACACTGGTCCTAGA
Organism: Oncorhynchus gorbuscha; assembly: GCF_021184085.1. NCBI lineage: Eukaryota > Metazoa > Chordata > Actinopteri > Salmoniformes > Salmonidae > Oncorhynchus > Oncorhynchus gorbuscha. Next base: position 70,923,559 of record NC_060178.1, on the reverse strand, counting down.
GAACTATAGTGTGTGCAGGCTTTACATCTCTTATTACTTAGTACTAACGCATTAGTATAGAAAATAATAAAATAGAAAAATGCATATTAGGCAACTTCAAGGAGTCTTAACATTCAAAATCAAAATAACAAAATGATCCTTGGTATGACCTTCTTAAAACAATTCCATATAGCTAAGTAGAACACCATCAACCCGGGGTAGACAGTGCTTGGACTCTAAAGGGTTAGGAAAAGACTCAAGAGTGTTCTCACCTAATGTGGAAGTTCTGGACATTGACATTTCTGTAGGGGGCAGTCTTTCTCTGGCACCACAAGAGAAGGCCTTCCTTTGCAGAGGTTTCTGAAAGGAGAGAGAAATATATGTTCAACAGCAATATTCCCCAGTGAGATCTCTATTTCATTAAACCAGGAAGGTAGCTGCAGTATAAAAACACTGGGAATCCATATGCAGGACATAACTTATTATACAATAATAACAAAGGCAGGTTTTTTTTCCTCAAGTACGCTATTCTGTTACAATTGTCCTATATTACCTTCTACAGAGATGTCCTGGATGGCAAAGCGGAGGATGATGGTCCATATCATTCCCAGAGTCATCTTAACGTTACCATCCACAATTTCTGAAGAGAAGAAAATCCAACTACCATCAGATTCATCACATAATTGTAAAAGTTCATGTAAAATGGACTGTCAAGTTTTAAAACATTGTGGAACACTCTACCTTTGATGAATAAGACCTGCTTCAGTGAATTAGATAATTGATTATTCAAATGAATCAAAAGATACTGAGCTGCCAACAGGTAAAGTACAGGCCAAATGAAATATCACCTTCAGCTCCAATAGAGACGAGTTTCACTCCCTTGCTGGTGATGAAGTCTAGGGCTTTGTTGACATTGGCAATCTTGTGAAAACGCATCTTCCCTCTGTCAGGCTTAGGTAACCTCTCACCTGAGGGAAGGAGCAAACAGCATTACACTCTCTGTGAGTACCAATCAATGTATTCAACTATCAACTATTTAGTCAACAAACAGTACCTGAAATAATTTCCAAGAGAAGCATGAGTTTGAGGCCATTCCTGAAGTCGTCCTCAATGTTCTCTATCTGTGTTTCTGCTTTCCGCAGGTGGGAATTACACCAAGCTGTGAAGGTCTACAAATAAAATGATATTTTGGTGAGTAAAATACAAATAGGACAATGTAAATTTCACATACCTTAGGATGGGTTTGAGCATTGATGGTAGAGAGACTTTCTGTGAGCTAATCAGAGAACATTGATTGAGTTTTCCATCACGGGTCTTATTCATCAAAGGTAGAATGTTCCACAATGTTTTAAAACTTTACAGTCCATTTTACATAATTTTCCAATTTACCCTTCCCAGTTGAAAGTGTTTGCCATCTATACATTATGAAGGTAGCTACCGTAAGTGTATCGCTTGGTTGTAACATACTATAAGATAACAGTTTAGCATGACTGGCCATCAATTGTGCTGACTGTGGTCCCTATGGCAAGTGCCACATATTGAGATTAACCTATTTGTCGAGGGTCAGCAAACCCCTAGGTTTCAAATTTCACCTTCCCTCCAACCAACCTACTGCCTATAAAGGATAAAGGATTACATCATTTGTTCTCCGATAACGCTCATGCTTTCTACTGTATCCTTATGCATGACTTAAATATTACAACTCTCTCCTGCTTATATTAAGTCACTCGATCTCACCATAGCACACAGAGCCCAGAGGCAATCAACACTGTATAGATAAAAGCTTTGAGAAGATCCCAGCTCACATTCCTGATGATCAGTGGTGGAAAAAGCACTCAATTGTCATACTTGAGTAAAAGTAAATATACCTTAATAGAAAATGATTAAAGTAAAAGTGAATGTCACTGAGTAAAATACTACTTGAGTAAAAGTCTAAAATTATTTGGTTTTGAATATACTTTAAGTATCAAAAGTAAAAGTAATTGCTAAAATGTACTTAAGTATCAAAAGTAAAAGTATAAATCATTTCAAATTCCTTATATTAAATAAACCAGACAACACCATTTTCTTGTTGTTTTTTTATTTACGAATTGCCAAGGTCACACTCAGTATTAAATTACAGACGAAGCAATTGTGTTTCGTGAGTTCCGCAGATCAGATGCAGTAGGGATGACCAGGGACGTTCTCTTAATAAATGTGTGAATTGGACCATTTTCCTGTCAAAATGTAAATAGTACTTTTGGGTAGTACAGAAAATGTATGGAGTAAAAAGTACATTATTTTATTTCAGAATGTAGTGAAGTAGAAGTTGGCAAAAATATAAATAGTAGAGTAAAGTACACATCCCCCAAAAACTACTTAAGTAGTACTTAAAAGTATTTTTACTTAAGTACTTTACACCACTGCTGATGATATAAGGTGTTAGATGTAGCCTGCTCTGATGGCTCTAGTGATAAGAGACAGGAAGAAAACATTTGAACTGAATTTCAAAATGATAGGAAAATGTCACATGCATACAGTGCATTCTTCTCTTATGTGTTTCTCTTCGAAAATAAAAAGCCACACTTTTACTAAAATGAATACAAGTATCTGATAATCAAAAAGGATAAGTGGAACTGTAGCCATATTTCTTTCACTATCTATCCAGTCTTTCCAGATACTGTATGTGAATACCGAAAGGGCAAAGGCTAAAACGGGCTATGGGCCTTAATTGAAATCCTCAAATGTGTCAATTCTTGCACGTGTCACAAACTGAGAGCGATCTACAGTTTACTGAATGGGATACATTGAACATCTCTTCTCAAAATGCCTTACTGGATCAGCCTCAATTAGACTCCTTACATCCAATCAGGAATGTGATCTGTCAATCTGCTTCCAGCATTCATCTACACAGTGTTGGCTGTACTGTGCATAAACACAGAGAATGTTTGTATGCTTCAGAGACATGTATTTTCAAGCCATTCCAGTCCACACAGCATGACTGGGGGAGTGATCCTCTGGCCCTTAAGAACCTTAAGTTCTTATAGTACATTGCCTGGTCCCCCAGAGGGCTGTGGGTTAACGCCACCCGCCTGGAGAGGTTGCCCGGTGGAATGCCTGTCTAAATTAGGAATATTAGAGGCTTTGGAACAAAGGACGCAGCATGACAAAACAGACCAAAGTGTATGTGACATTGGACTGCTGCCCCCTCGTTCAACATGGCTAGTCCTCCAGACCTAACCCCCCCAACATCATTCCTCCCTCCAACAGCCCTAACATCCAGAGATAAATATATTCATGAACCATGTCCAATAGGGACCAATCCTGTTATTGAAGGAGGTGTTCAAACCTATGAACTGGTTGAAGGCTGTTTATTCATTATTTTCACTCTTGGTTCGAAGAACCATGCCTAATTTGCCTCGGCTGAATCAGTTGGCACCTGGTACAGTCGGGTGGCACACCTAGCCTGTGCTAGAACATGGTAGCCTAATTGGCAAGTTAGTGTACAAAGGTAAGGACAGTTCAGTGTGCCAGCAGGTCTCATTCAAGGGCAGCCCTGTCGTCCCTGGTGGCTCTTACTGGGTAATAGGATTAAAGTGGAGGAAAAACTAATAACGAGCCTTAATTAAGATGCCAAATAAGTTACTGAGAACTGCAAAAAAATATCACGTGGTCAACACTGCTATCCAACTATACCATGCTTATACCATGCAGAAGGCACCCAGTAGGCCTATAGGTCTTAATTAGCATGTACCTAAAATACCCACAAAAAAATATTTGCTTTGCCTTGTTAAATGAAGATAGTTGAGACACTGTTCAACCTCTTCCATGACAATAAAGTGTGAGCATTTCTGAAGGAAGACATACTGTAACCTCCTTCTGTATTAAACCAGTTGACAGATGCCTGAGTTGGGGTCCTATATTCAGATGCTTGGTACAGTATTTTGTGGTTTCTATAAACAAATTAATTCCACAGCAAGGACATTTGATTAACCCACTATACTGCCTTTTGGTCTCGAGGTTAAAATTAGATATAGCATCCATTCTAATCCCAAGCACGTCATCGTGTGTTAAGAAGCATCTGTTGACAGTTTCACATTCCTCGCGTATCAGTGGAATGGCAGCAGTTCGAGAGCCGCTCATTGAGCTATTGTTAGCTGGTACCCATCGCATCTGTCCGTCAATATTCCCTGGAGCCAAGACAGACCCCTGGCTCCGTCTGAACCCAATACCAGGAACCAGAGAAGATTTGAAGTCTGAGCTCAACATTAATAACTTAATATTTAATTATCAAACCATTTGGAAATGCAAACCAATTTTAATTTGCTGTCATGTAAACTCCCAAACTGGTGCGTAAAGTACTGCAGTGCATAAAGTTAATTTGTTGAATTGGTTATGTGCATGTCGTCATCTTCTCTCGATTTACCTTTCTTTGCTGTTTTTCCCAGGCAGGGTCCAGCAACATGTCCCTGTCCCACTCATCCTCCTGTATCATGTAGTCCTCCTCATCTCCGAATCCGTTGTCATAATGCACCGTCGTCTCTATTTGGGTCATCATTGCGTTCTAAGTATTTATATTTCCCCAAATTCACTGCGTTTTTGTCTTCCAATATCCTTATGTGTTTTTGACTCTGATAATTGAATTCTTGACCTGAGATGGGTAACTTCCACTCTCCCTCTCTAGCTCACTCCCTCTCTCTCACTCACGCTTGACTGTGTTCTGTCTGGCCGCAGTTGCCACAGCCGGACAAGTGCTGATATCAATTAGTACTGACAGGTCACGTGACAGGCGTGTTGTGTATCAGGGCTCTACTGTATCACTGCTCTATTGTTCACAGACCCACGGGCACGAGTGCCACACACACACAGGCACACACACACAGGCACGCACGCACGCACACACGCACACACGCACGCACGCACGCACGCACGCACGCACGCACACACACACACACACAGGCGCGCCCACGCACGCACGCACGCACGCACACATACACAGGCGGCGCACGCACGCACGCACACACACACACACACACACGCACGCACGCACGCAGGCAGGCAGGCAGGCAGGCAGGCAGGCAGGCAGGCAGGCAGGCAGGCAGGCAGGCAGGCAGGCAGGCAGGCAGGCAGGCAGGCAGGCAGGCAGGCAGGCAGGCAGGCAGGAGGATAAGTATTTGTTTCATTAATAAAATATCAGTATGATTGTAAGATGGATAGTTATATTGTAGTAATGATAACTCAGAGTTTCAAATGTATCCGTGAAAATACATTCTGGAACAATAAGTCCTTTCACATCTGAGTACACACAGAGGTGCTATAGGACACCACAGCATAACTGAAGTCATTAGGACGAGAAGACGAGAAGACATTGCTCTTGGAATTTTATTCCCAGGTTTGGACACTGTTACTTCAACATTGGAAGGAATATGATTCTGGTGATTCTGCAAGCAGGTCCTAGCAGTGACTTAACACACATGCGTATGCACACACACACACACAATATGTATTTCTGATGAAACCAAACACACTCTATCATTCACAAACGCACAGCGAGGCCTCCTCCCTAACTGTTCCATAAAAGCATCCCCTCTTCCAATCAAGCAGGCCAATGTTCTGACGTGGCCCCGTATTCCAACAGCTAACAACAAACACGTCTCTCATGTAAACACACATTTTTCACCCCTTTTTTTCTCCCCAATTTCGTGGTATCCAATTGATAGTAGTTACAGTCTTGTCTCATCGCTGCAACTCCTGTACGAACTCGGGAGAGGTGAATGTCGAGAGCCGTGCGTCCTCCCAAACACAACCCAACCAAACCGCACTGCTTCTTGACACAATGCCCAGCCAACCCAGAAGCCAGCCGCACCAATGTGTCGGAGGAAACACTGTACACCTGGCGACCGTGTCAGCGTGAACTGCGCCCAGCCCGCCACAGGAGTCGCTAGTGCGCAATGATATCCCTGTAGCCAACCGCGACAGAGCCTGGACTCGAACCTAGAATCTCTAGTGGCACAGCTAGCACTGCGATGCAGTGCCACTCGGGAGGCCCTAAACACACATTTTCTTTGCATGAGAGAGTACATAGCATCTCTCACATCCAGAGATGCTTTTATAAATCATCAAAGCCTACTTCTTTCAGTTATTTGAGTGAAAATAGCCTACAAAGTACCCAGGTCAACAAATGAGAATAAAAAATAAAAACATCACTCAGGTGGGCAGCAATATACTTGATTTCTGTAGAAAACATTAATTTCACACTTCCAAAAATATTCCTGCACATTTGAAAGGACATAAACACAAAATGGGTGAATTTTATCAGATATAAATATAATCTTTCTTCCTTGAGGCCCCCAGACAGTATTGCATAAAGAAAAACAATAAACAAATTACACCCCAAGCTATAAACAGATAAACATCAGATAAGATTGTCTGTGCAGTACGTGGGAGTGTTGGAGTGTATGTCTGTGTGTGTGTGGTGTGTTTGTGAAAGAGTTTTGTTCGTACAAACTGGAGTGACTTGACATAAGACGTTGAGTGAACATTGACCTGGATTGACAAAAAAGTCCATGGCTTATTATGGACTAATTCACGTAGAGAGGAGCAGAGACTATATATGAATTACACTAGAACAGAGCTAGACTTGCAGTCATCTCCAGAACCTTCACTCTGAAATAACCATTTGAGCTGTGCACAGAGTCCATAAAGAGTGCAAACAAAGTCATAAGGATGAACACACAACATGTTCATTTGAGACATGTCCAACAGCCTTGAGGGCACCATGTCAGTCAGAACACCACTAATACTGTCCAAACTGCAAGCTCCGAAACACCCTGGGCTCAGAGGGGAACAGAGTGGGGGTAAGGAGCAAATGAGGGAGGGAGGAAGAGGAGGAGGAGGGATGCCCACGGCCCTCTTTTCATAGACTGAAGTGTTAGCAGAAGTGTTCTCAGGTCCCGGGGTTCAAGAGGAACAACGGGAAAGAGGAGGAGGGGTGTGGAAGGAAAGCCTTCACCCTTCATCATGCAGTCTCATTCAGGCCACAGGTTCGTCTGAACTCCTGCTCTTGTTCATGGATCCATTTGTTTGATACTGAGGTTGACAAGGAGGATAGAGAAATATGTTAGCTGCCATAGCCTGGTTTGGTAAAATTTCTACAGTACTTACAGAGATTCATTTAGGTGGTTTCAATACACAAACTCACCCCACTTGTTGCCCACCAGTACTGGGCAGGCTGCGTGTCTAGTACTGTAATCTCCCTCTCCACTGGGAAACAGGTTGTACCAGAACACTGCAGTCCCCTGTAATACATCACACACAGCAGAGAGAGGTTACAGGGAATGATGTAACTACGCTCATACACATTGGCCGCAAATATACACCTTTTAGTCACGTTTTTCGGCCATACTACAGCACCCACATCTGGGAAAACTGTAGCTCCTCCTACTGCCACATCACTCATCTAGAATCGAGAAAACAAGAACTAGTCATCCACTATTATCTTATTGGAATCTTCCCTAATGTATTTATTTTAGGTGGGTGGGGGTAAAGACGGAAGCAGTCTCATGCATATAGAGATGCTTACATAGAAGAGCCAGGTTGCTATGCGGTTTCCAGTTCCCAGCTCTTTCAAGGCATCTGGCTCATCTTTCTGTAGAGAGAGAGAGACTAGGTTATCATGACATGATCAATATGAAAATCAAAAATGTCACATCCTATGTGTAATCCAAAAACGTCTTACAGCAATAATGTGTCCAGTTATAAATCAGGGCTGCAGGGCAATACTAAAACGTCCAAAGTCAAAGTGTGGCTCATACTGCCCTCCCAAACCGTAGATTGCAACCTGAAAAGCAACAAACATTTGAATCGTGAGATCATTAATTTTGGAAAAGTAACCGTCAACAATCCCAAACAATGACACAAACAAACACATGTTGCCTGCAACTCTTCTGCAGTGTCCATCGCCAGTCCTGTGAGGTCCTCAATCCGCTGGTTGATCTGGTCAATCGATGGGTGTTCATATGCTGTCAGCACTGGGACAGGGGAAGGACACAGGGGTTCATGGAAAACAGGTCAAATACAGGGTATATAAATTGTCACAGGGGGGCAGTAGAGTCACTATAGAACAGCAGTTATTAGTGATGAACAGTATAGAAGAGAGAGAAACTAGACAAACCATGCTGCAAGCTACTGCTGAATAGGAAATATATAAACTACAGTAGGTTAATGCGTTACTTGCATTCGATAGATGAGCGATGGGAGGAGCGTTGAGAGAGGAAGAGGAAGGACTTGAGAAAGCGGCCCGACAGTCTCCAATCAGCTCAGCATACAGTGGTGGGAGTGTCTGAAGTTTAGGAGTAACTAAATAAAGTAATGTGTTTCTTTATCTACTTTTCAAGCTTTCTATAGGTCAAAGCTTTCAGTTTGCAGTCATAATGTGAGCCATCCTTTCATTCAAAGACTTAATCATGGACACTCTTACTGACAGTTGTGGCTGCTTCGTGTAATGCATTGTTGTCTCTACCTTCTTGCCCTTTGTGCTGCTGTCTGTACCCAATAATGTGTGTACCATGTTTTGTGCTGCTACCATGATGTCCTGCTGCCATGTTGTGTAGCTACCATGTTGTCATGTGTTGCTGCCTTGCTATGTTGTTGTCTTAGATCTCTCTTTATGTAGTGCTGTGTTGACTCTCTTGTAGTGATGTGTGTTTTGTCCTATATTTTTATAGTATTTTTTATTTTGAATCCTAGCCCTCGTCCCCACATCAGGCCGTTTGCCTTTTGGTAAGGCCATCATTGTAAATAAGAATTTGTTCTTAACTGTCTTGCCTAGTTAAATAAAGGTTCAATAAAAAATAAAATAAAATAATGTGGCCTGGGACAATTCTGGAGGTCACAGGCTTGGTTGATGACTTAAGGGGCACCAGAGGAGAGTCTTTCACCATCCACCGAGGCCCAGTAGTATAAACTGCCCACTCCAATTGGGAGACAGCCATTCTGACTGGGTGTCATGGCAATGACTTCTTTCATGTATCATATGAAGACATCACAATTTGTTAGTTCTCTAATTTTATGGTCCACAACATTATTTTCGTTTTTCTGGGACATGCACCACAAGCCTCAGTGTGCAAATAAAAATGGTAAAACCACAGACAATAGCATTCAAATGGTGGATTCTCTGCTTAATAGATTTGCCATACACTGCGTGTAGTGAGAGTTGTAGCAATTGTGGTTGCAATGGTTTCAAGGCCAGGAGGCTGGAGTTTGAGTTTACGGCATCGGGATGAGGTCCAGGCCAAAGGCTTGGGTTCAGACATCTGTTCTCCACACACCATACATTTTTATTAGATACATGATTGAATCTCTCAGCCAATAAAATGACTCATCCTCCCCAGTGCAATACACTGTCTGTATTACTTCATATTGAAAATCAAAACTAAGATGAGTGTTAGTCTATGTGATGTCTCAGTAAATTGATTTATTAGAAGTTGCTGTTGGGGGAGTGAAGACAGTAAAACAATTAATTGGACATGATACAGTGCTGGTTAGGTCAAAAAGGCAAATTCTCTCCTTGCTATGACTGCTCTCCCACTTTGAACTCGTTGTCAATTCAAATGAAGTTCACGCTCAGTTCACCACACACACAGTTGCACATACTTCCACATGAACACACAGAAGCAGACAGACACACACATGCACACACTAGCAAACACACACACAAATAAGCACTAATTTGCAGTAATAGGCAGGGACAGAAAAAACAAAGTGATGTGGGGTGGTGGAATGTTTGGTTCTATTATTAAAAAGAGGAAGTTTTTTAAAAGTATCTTTGACTTAAGACTGGCATGTCCCTGTACAATCAGTAGTCTGACCATAGATTTGGGTTGTGTGTGTATTAGATCTCCACAAGGGGGCACTCACTGTTCAACAGGATCATATATATACAGTGCCTTGCAAAAGTATTCGGCCCCCTTGAACTTTGCGACCTTTTGCCACATTTCAGGCTTTAAACATAAAGATATAAAACTGTATTTTTTTGTGAAGAATCAACAACAAGTGGGACACAATCATGAAGTGGAACGACATTTATTGGATATTTCAAACTTTTTTAACAAATCAAAAACTGAAAAATTGGGCGTGCAAAATTATTCAGCCCCCTTAAGTTAATACTTTGTAGCGCCACCTTTTGCTGGGATTACAGCTGTAAGTCGCTTGGGGTATGTCTCTATCAGTTTTCCACATCGAGAGACTGACATTTTTTCCCATTCCTCCTTGCAAAACAGCTCAAGCTCAGTGAGGTTGGATGGAGAGCATTTGTGAACAGCAGTTTTCAGTTCTTTCCACAGATTCTCGATTGGATTCAGGTCTGGACTTTGACTTGGCCATTCTAACACCTGGATATGTTTATTTTTGAACCATTCCATTGTAGATTTTGCTTTATGTTTTGGATCATTGTCTTGTTGGAAGACAAATCTCCGTCCCAGTCTCAGGTCTTTTGCAGACTCCATCAGGTTTTCTTCCAGAATGGTCCTGTATTTAGCTCCATCCATCTTCCCATCAATTTTAATCATCTTCCCTGTCCCTGCTGAAGAAAAGCAGGCCCAAACCATGATGCTGCCACCACCATGTTTGACAGTGGGGATGGTGTGTTCAGGGTGATGAGCTGTGTTGCTTTTACGCCAAACATAACGTTTTGCATTGTTGCCAAAAAGTTCAATTTTGGTTTCATCTGACCAGAGCACCTTCTTCCACATGTTTGGTGTGTCTCCCGGGTGGCTTGTGGCAAACTTTAAACGACACTTTTTATGGATATCTGCCACTCTCCCATAAAGGCCAGATTTGTGCAATATACGACTGATTGTTGTCCTATGGACAGAGTCTCCCACCTCAGCTGTAGATCTCTGCAGTTCATCCAGAGTGATCATGGGCCTCTTGGCTGCATCTCGGATCAGTCTTTTCCTTGTATGAGCTGAAAGTTTAGAGGGACGGCCAGGTCTTGGTAGATTAGCAGTGGTCTGATACTCCTTCCATTTCAATATTATCGCTTGCACAGTGCTCCTTGGGATGTTTAAAGCTTGGGAAATCTTTTTGTATCCAAATCCAGCTTTAAACTTTTTCACAACAGTATCTCGGACCTGCCTGATGTGTTCCTTGTTCTTCATGATGCTCTCTGCGCTTTTAACGGACCTCTGAGACTATCACAATGCAGGTGCATTTATACGGAGACTTGATTACACACAGGTGGATTGTATTTATCATCATTAGTCATTGCGGTCAACATTGGATCATTCAGAGATCCTCACTGAACTTCTGGAGAGAGTTTGCTGCACTGAAAGTAAAGGGGCTGAATAATTTTGCACGCCCAATTTTTCAGATTTTGATTTGTTAAAAAAGTTTGAAATATCCAATACATGTCGTTCCACTTCATGATTGTGTCCCATTTGTTGTTGATTCTTCACAAACAATACAGTTTTATGTCTTTATGTTTGAAGCCTGAAATGTGGCAAAAGGTCGCAAAGTTCAAGGGGGCCGAATACTTTCGCAAGGCACTGTATATATATATATGTATATAAAAATATATATGAGAGAGAGAGCGAGAGCGAGAGCGAGTGAGAGAGAGATTCACTGCAGGAAAAGGTGGTGAGGTGGCCATATATACTCAAAGACCTGCCGAAACATGGATAGGACATCCTGGGGATGCAGGTCAGGGTAGTATGAGATGGATAAAGCCCAGAGGCCATGGGGAGTCTCTGGAGCCCCTAATGTATTATGCCCTTTGACCCCTTACCCCTTGGAGACTCTGTACAGGGCCGTGGTGAGTTTCCCAGTTACTGTGGCGCGCCTTAGCTAGTTCCCGGGCACAAGAAAAAACAAGGAAGGAAACAAAAGAAAGGGAGAGAGGTGTAAAGAAAAGAAAGGGAGAGAGGTGTAACATACACAACACAAAAATATAGGAAGTAGAGGGAAACGGGAAGTGAAAGAAACAGAAAGAAAAGAAAGAAAGATAAGCAGATCTGGTCAATGTTATTCCGACATTATGCCAGGGGTTGTTTCAGGGCCAGTCCTTTCACCCAAGGTTAGTATCACTTAATGGTTTATGTGGTAGATTAGGAGAATGCTAAACTAGTGATTACATTAGTGATAAAAGGAACAGAGGATTTGTGAAAGGACTGCTCCTGACGCACCCTTAGTTGGCCAAAAGCAACTATGTTAATATAAACAACTACATCTGTACACCCATACGTTTACCCCCCCTCCCCCTCCACTGGGTTAAAATCCTAGAGCAGCTGTAACTCCTGAGCAGAAGCACATTTTCACCACTTTCAGGCCCTACACTCTTCTCTCCTTTTTATTAGTTTATACTCTGAACCTCGAGAACACCCTTGGAATCTTCTAGAATCTGACTTATGGTTAGACTAACAAAATTGGTCAGAGAGAGAGTGGAGGAGGGTCTAGTCAATGTAAGATTCTGTGCTTTTGCAGAGGAGTCTTCCAGCCTCGGGTGGAGGGAGGAATGCGGACCGGACTTAGAGGCATAGGCCAATGGCAGGCGTAAGAGGAGGGGATTGAGGTGGGGTGAGAATGGGGAGAGGGGTTATGTGTGCCCCCCTCCTGCTCCACCCCTCCCCTCGACCCCATCCTCTCCTGCTGCCTGCACCTGGCTGTGCTTTACCTCTTGCTGATCCTGTAGGGGGCAGTCTCGAGCACACCAGTGATGGGGTTGGAGATGGTGGCCCGGCGGAGCTGTAAGCCAGGGAGAGGGGGTTTACAGGATATCCTGACACCACCTTCATCGCCCAACTCCATGCACCAGCCTCTGCTCTGGGTGGGCTTAAATGGCTCAACCTAACTACACTTTCATGGGTCTTTGATATAAGTCAATTCTCATTGACTCGATCAATGCATACTGTGTCAAGAGTGTTTATGTTTACCATTAACATTGCCCATTTGTTCTGCCTTCCAATGGTCTCCAAGCTGCAGATACACAGCTGCAGCTGGTCAGACAGTTACTAGTATGAGTATCTTGATTACCCCAGAGCAACGACACAGAAATTACACTTCTGTAGGACCATGAAACTCTTCCATCACACACTTCTGTGTGGCCAGGACACCCTTCTGAACCCTTATTACCTCAATGTAACCAACACACACATACCCGACAGAGAGTGGAACTTACCCTGGGCTTGGCCAGCTCTTCGACCTTCTTGATCTCGCTGTGAGAGATGATGTCATGGTAACGGACAATGTAGGGCCGGTCCCACTCGTCCTCCTGCTTCACCGGGCTCAACAGGTACTTGGGGTGACTGTGGTTGTCATAGTAATGTCAGAAAAGCCGTCTCTGTCTGCGGGGGGTCTACAGGGTGGAGGTAAGAAGACAGATAGATTGACAGATAGATTGACATAGAGATAAAGACACAAGAAGAGATAGAGCTAGAAACTGGACGTTACTCTTTGATGACGACAACTTGTGTTCAACTAACATACACACATATGCACAACAACATGACACACTCTAAACCCATTTATATGAGCTCAACCTTTCACTGTGTGTGTGAGTAACTCCTCCTCACCAGGTTGATGCCCTCCCCACGACAGAGCATCTCATAAATCTCCCTCTCTGGGACAGGCTCCCGGAAGCGCATCTTCTCCTTGGAGGCATCACTCGTCTGTCTCTTCGTTCACCGCTTGCCCTCATTCTGGGCCTTCTGGGCCTCCTTGGCCTGGGCCTTCATCTGCTTTATCAGTTGAAACTCAAAGTACTTCAGGTTGCCGTTGGCACGCTGGTGTTCCGGGTCTGGAGTGAGGAGAGAGAGAGAGGGGACAGTGAGATGAAATGCTGATGCTCATACAGTAACAAGACAAGGGAAACTTCATCTCATTTTTAAGATTCATGCTCAGCGCTACTGACTATCTGGATGACTAACTTCAGATCCTACTGCCACCTGGGACATTTTATGAGTAATCCTCTATCAGGACAGTATCTGTTTTTCAATGATTCACCTGGAGGGCATCATATTCCCTCAGAACTTGTTAACAGTTCAGGTCCTTCAGTGTGCTCTCATTTTCACTCCTTTAACTTTCTTTGTGTGTCCTAAGTTTGACCCCACCCCCAGTGTGCCTAGTTTAATTCTGAGCCATGTTAGGGTATCTCACCCAGTATGAGCAGCCTCTTGGTGAGCTCCAGGGCCCTGCCTAGCTCTCCCTGCTGGTAGATGGCATAGCTGAGGTAGTCCAGCACGGTAACCTTGTCCATGGTGGACTCCTCTCCTTCGTCCAGTTGCTTCAGGGCCTGTTTCATCCACAGCTCAGTGTGGTAGTAGTCCACCTCGCTGTAGGCAATCTTCCCCAGCTTAAAGCAGTCTATAATTGGTTCAGATTAGGTCCGGTGTGGGCTGGCCTTGATTAGTCACAAACATAGACGTCTAAGTTCGGACCGCACAGTACAGCACAGTACAGTAGAGGACAGTAGAGTAGAGAAACAGAACAGAAAAGTAAAGGAGAGTAGAGTATAGTAGAGTATAGTATAGTACAGTATAGTACAGTATGATACAGTAGAGCACAATAGAATACAGTAAAGTATAGTTCAGTTCAGTAGAGTACAGTACAGCACAGGAGGGTATGGAACAGAATAATGAACTGTATTGTACCCTACTTTACTCTAATATACTCTGCTCTACTGAATTAAACTCTACTGTACTGTACCATATTGTACTGTACTCTGCTAAATAAAACTCTACTGTCCTGTACCGTACCATACTGTACTCAACTGTACTCTACTGTGCTCTACTGTACTAAACTGTGCGGTACTATACTGTGCTGTTCAAACTTGTGAAACATAGCCTAGATGTCTATGATTAGTCTAGATTTCGTCTTGTCTGGACCGATGAACATTAGTGACTGGTTTCAGGACCCTAGGCGTATGTCTCGCGTCACTACTTCACGAGAGGCATTTGAACGTAAATATATATATTTTTGAATCAAAATGCGTTTTTGGCAGAAATGCTTTCTGGAACATGTGAACTTTCATGTGCCTTAAGAACAAACTTGCCATCTGTATGATGTATGCCATCTGTAAATACGAATACAATTGTTAAATGATGAGCCTAGTTGGTTTAGCCACGGAAAAAGACATGAACCTTCCCGCTAGCCATGATTGGCTGAGATAATGGATGGGTTTGAATGTAAGCAGAGTATGATAGCTAAGGAGGTGGAGAAAATTCAGGCGTTTGATTGCAAATATGTAGAGAAACTAGAAAAGAGGAAGGCTGTTGTAATCCGGAGACGGGTGTTTTATACATCTTCAAATTAAGGGCAACCATGGCATCCGTGACAGAGGGAGAAGCGTTCATCCATGTATATGGGTAAGAGAGTCTAGCTAGCTACATTTTTAGTTATTGTACGTTTCTATTCAGTCAGAAAGTCATTTTCATTGCAAGTTAAAGTGTACTGTTAAAAAGCTAAGGTTTGAAAATTAAAGGAGAGCCGCACACTCTAGGAGCTCAGAGGCAATAATTGAATAACCTAATAACCAACGTTTCGACAGGAAAGCTGTCTTCATCAGGGTATAATGACAAATACTGCGGGGTGACGAGTTTACAGTATATAGTGTCAAAGGACACACACAGGTGTCTGTAGTCATGGCCGGGTGTGGCCTGATATCATTGGTTCATTCTCAGATATAAAAATAACATACTTAAAACATGAATGGATAGCATACGATCATAGATACAATTTTGCTACATAGGCCTACAAACATTTACAATGAATAGCAGAATCACAAGAAGGGCATCAGATCAATGTCTACGTTGAGCCCGAAGGGAGCAAGAGTTTTTAAATTAAAGATCCAGGCAGCCTCTCGTTTTATCAATAAATTGTCGAGGTGTGATGCCAATATAACGTCGGGACAAAATCGAGTGATTTTCTTCCAAAAAGTGGGCAGCAACTGGGTAAGTCAAAATTTTGCACTTAATGGTGCTATGATGCTCTGAAAACCATACTTTTAATTTGAGCTTTGTTTTACCCACATCATTTTTACCACAAGAACAAGGTATAAGATAAATAACTGACTTAGCGGAGGATGTGATTACACATTTGAACATTCAAAGCAGAATTACTTTTCCATTGTTCCTCTACAATAGTGTATGATATGCCATTTCTTTACTTTTATACAATGTAAAAAAAAAAACGATTTCAAATTTTGCTACATAAGACCGAATCGAACAGGTCGGTCACATTTGTACTTGTTTGGGGTGGAGGTCATTAAATAATACCCAGCATGCTTTGCAATTGTTTGTTTTTACTTTACATTTTGGTCATTCAGCAGACACTCATCCAGCGCAATTTACAGTCAGTGCATTCAACTAAGGTAGATAAACAACCACATATCACAGTCAAAGCAAGAATAAAACAATTATGTAACGGTTACTGATAATGTTATTGTAGTTCAAGTGGTTTGGTGGTTTACACCCTTGGTATTATTGGCCAACGTGCAATCATTAGAAAACAAACTGGACAATCTACGATTAAGACTATCCTACCAACGGGACATTTAAAACAGTAATATCTTATGTTTCACCGAGACATGGCTGAACGACGACACATATAATATAGAGCTGGTTGGCATCTCTGTGTATCGGCAGGACGAGGGGCGGGGTTGTGTGTCTATTTGTCAATAACTGCTAGTGCGCAATGTCTAATATTAAAGAAGTCTCAAGGTATTGCTCGCCTGAGGTAGAATACCTCATGATAAGCTGAAGACCACACTATCTACTAAGAGAGTTCTCATCTAAATTATTCGTAGCCATCTATTTACCACCACAAACCGATGCTGGCACTAAGACCACACTCAACGAGCTGTATAAGGCAATAAGTAAATAAGAAAATGCACATTTAGAAACGCTCCTAGTGGCCAGGGACTTTAACGCAGGCAAACTGAGCTTTGTTTCGTGTTTACCTGAAATCTCTTTCAAGCACATCACCTGATATGATACAGTGCCTTGCGAAAGTATTCGGCCCCCTTGAACTTTGCGACCTTTTGCCACATTTCAGGCTTCAAACATAATGATATAAAACTGATTTTTTTGTGAAGAATCAACAACAAGTGGGACACAATCATGAAGTGGAACGACATTTATTGGATATTTCAAACTTTTTTAACAAATAAAAAACTGAGAAATTGGGCGTGCACAATTATTCAGCCCCCTTAAGTTAATACTCTGTAGCGCCACCTTTTGCTGTGATTACAGCTGTAAGTCGCTTGGGGTATGTCTCTATCAGTTTTGCAAAACAGCTCAAGCTCAGTGAGGTTGGATGGAGAACATTTGTGAACAGCAGTTTTCAGTTCTTTCCACAGATTCTCGATTGGATTCAGGTCTGGACATTGACTTGGCCATTCTAACACCTGGATATGTTTATTTTTGAACCATTCCATTGTAGATTTTGCTTCATGTTTTGGATCATTGTCTTGTTGGAAGACAAATCTCCGTCCCAGTCTCAGGTCTTTTGCAGACTCCATCAGGTTTTCTTCCAGAATGGTCCTGTATTTAGCTCCATCCATCTTCCCATCAATTTTAATCATCTTCCCTGTCCCTGCTGAAGAAAAGCAGGCCTAAACCATGATGCTGCCACCACCATGTTTGACAGTGGGGATGGTGTGTTCAGGGTGATGGGCTGTGTTGCTTTTACGCCAAACATAACGTTTTGCATTGTTGCCAAAAAGTTCAATTTTGGTTTCATCTGACCAGAGCACCTTCTTCCACATGTTTGGTGTGTCTCCCAGGTGGCTTGTGGCAAACTTTAAACGACACTTTTTATGGATATCTGCCACTCTTCCATAAAGTCCAGATTTGTGCAATATACGACTGATTGTTGTCCTATGGACAGAGTCTCCCACCTCAGCTGTAGATCTCTGCAGTTCATCCAGAGTGATCATGGGCCTCTTGGCTGCATCTCGGATCAGTCTTCTCCTTGTATGAGCTGAAAGTTTAGAGGGACGGCCAGGTCTTGGTAGATTAGCAGTGGTCTGATACTCCTTCCATTTCAATATTATCGTTTGCACAGTGCTCCTTGGGATGTTTAAAGCTTGGGAAATCCTTTTGTATCCAAATCCGGCTTTAAACTTCTTCACAACAGTATCTCGGACCTGCCTGATGTGTTCCTTGTTCTTCATGATGCTCTCTGCGCTTTTAACGGACCTCTGAGACTATCACAGTGCAGGTGCATTTATACGGAGACTTGATTACACACAGGTGGATTGTATTTATCATCATTAGTCATTGCGGTCAACATTGGATCATTCAGAGATCCTCACAGAACTTCTGGAGAGAGTTTGCTGCACTGAAAGTAAAGGGGCTGAATAATTTTGCACGCCCAATTTTTCAGTTTTTGATTTGTTAAAAAAGTTTGAAATATCCAATAAATGTCGTTCCACTTCATGATTGTGTCCCACTTGTTGTTGATTCTTCACAAACAATACAGTTTTATGTCTTTATGTTTGAAGCCTGAAATGTGGCAAAAGGTCGCAAAGTTCAAGGGGGCCGAATACTTTCGCAAGGCACTGTACCTGGGTGACTTCACACCAAATGTAATTTAGCTTGCTCATACTTCAAGTTACCAGTCTAAAACTTTGTACATACACTGCTGCCCACTTGTGGACACCATCGGAATTACAACCAGAGTGATGGCTAGATTTGGAACCTTTCTGTTGCATTTCAAAGATCATGGTAGAATTTTTTTTTTTTTTAAACAGTTGTTTTTTTCCTTTGTATTTTCTTCTAGCATATCTATTGTGTTATATTCTCCTACATTCAATTCACATTTCCACAAACTGTTTCCATTCACATGGTACCAAGAATATGCATATCCTTGCTTCAGGGCCTGAGGAGAACATTTTAAAAAAGGGGGCTATCCCTAAGAAGATTTATCTTCATCGGGATCAGTGTCCCATCCACGGGGATGGTTGAGCTAACGTATGCTAACGCGAATAGCATAAGGTTGTAAGTAACATGTCAATGTACTGGGACATTTTCTTATCTGAAATTGTCAGAAAGCTTCATTCTTTTCATCTAACTGCACTGTCCAATTTACAGTAGCTATTACAGTGAACGAACAACATGCTATTGTTTGAGGAGAGTGCACAATTTTGAACATAAAAAGTTAGTAATAAACAAATTAGGCACATTTGGGCCATCTTGATACAACAGTTTGAACAAAAATGCAGTGGTTCATTGGATCAGTCTAAAACACTGCACAAACACTGCTGCTATCTAGTGGCCAAGATCGAAATTGCACCTAGGCTGGAATAATACATTATGTCCTTTCTCATTTATTTCAAAGATGAGCTCTTAAGGATCTCGCTTAAAATTACATACCCAAATCTAACTGCCTGTAGCTCAAGCCCTGAAACGAGGATATGCATATTCTTGGTACCATTTGAAAGGAAACACTACACTTGTATTTTTTTGTACTATCTTTGAAATGCAAGAGAAAGGCCATAATGTATTATTCCAGCCATGGTGTAAATGAGATGTTGGCCACTAGGTGGCAGCATTGTATGTGCAAAGTTTTAGACTGATCCAATGAACCATTAACAGAAATGCAAATGCTGTATCAAGACTGCCCAAATGTGCATAATTTGATTATTAATAACTTTTCATGTTCAAAATTGTGCACTCTCAAATCAAATCATTTAATTTGTTTATTAATAACTTTTCAAGTTCAAAATTGTGCACTCTCCTCAAACAATAGCATGGTATTATTTCACTGCAATAGCTACTGTAAATTGGATAGTGCAGTTAGATTTACAAGAATTTAAGCTTTCTGTCCAATATCAGATATGTTCTTGTTACTTACAACCTCATGCTAATCACATTAGCTCAACCATCTCATGGACGGGACACCAATCATGAAGAAGTTTTAATAAAGGGACCAACTTAAACTACGTATGGGTTTTTTACATTGCATCTCATTATATTCCCAATATTACTTTATCAAATCTCTATTACTCGATTATACACGCATACAATTTATCATTTTTTCACAGAATCCATAATGAACGTTTGACGTTCTTAGGTACTCACATCAACCAATTAATTGGCTCCGCAAACTCCCAGCAAGAAAAAAAACCCTGAAGGTTACTGGACACTGTAGGAATAATGCTCTTCGGGTATAAAATAACATCACGCTCCCAATTCCACCCGTTAATATTCTGATGGGCAGTGATGGACGGAACACCAAAATAACATTATATCATCTTATTATGCAAATGTATTATCTTATTTCCACACTCACACGACTCTCGTATTATATTCACACACTGCTGTTCCCAAACACACTTAATCAATATTTTTTATAAACTGCAGGAATATTTTCTTACGTCTAAAGGTGGATTTGGTTTATACCTTTCACATATGTACCTAACTATTTTAAACCATTGCATAGCATTAACTTATCTACTAATTATTATTTATCTCAAGCTCACACAGAGCCTTCATAATCACCCACACAGGATTGATCAAATGCTCACACAGAACATTTTTAAATAGCCATCCACACAGGATTGGTCAGACCACTCACACAGAATTGGTCAGATGTCCACACAGAACATCATTGAAAGGTTATCCACACAGTCAACCTACCGCGCCTACTCAGAACACTTTTATAAAATCACTCACACAGATTAACCCAGTGCATACCTGGCTAGCACATTTCAAATAATTGGATTTAACCACTTCTGAGGGTCACTTAGACACTTTTCAGAACACATTTTTTTCCCCCCCAATAGGGATTCACCAAGTACCGTGTTTCATACAGAACCCACAGTCACCCTGGCCTCTCACCCCTACAGACCACACCAATCCCCACTTTGATCAATTCATTGTCAGAATGGCTCTTTGTCACCCGCAACGAACCAATGATAAGTGTCTGAGTCGACTAACTCTCAGATCATCCTCCACTGACTCTACCCTGTTTACGCCTCCAAGGTGCCCCCCTCACATAGAAATACACACTCAGAACCTACGTAACAGAGGCTTTTCTTAAAAAGTTGAGTTTTTGTGTTCGCTCACCTATTTTTTTTTTTTAACTAAGTTTGGGATGTGGTATCCACTCGGCTCACTGCCTCTCAGATCAAAGGTGGGTCCATCTGCTCCTTTCCCGAAGTGTGGTCTCCCTGAGATACCAAGTTTGAGGGATCCCTTGTGCACTATTTACCCAGGTCGTCAGGAGCGGTCACCAAGTGAAGATTCACATCCAATCCTTGTCGGCAAATGTGGAGATAATTTCTTTATCAAATGAGAGACAAACTTATCACACAAGTCAGAGTCATACTTAAACTAAATCTTTATTCACTTGCTAACTTCTTAAGGTATAGGGGGCAGCATTTTCACTTTTGTATAAATAGCGTGCCCAATTTCAACTTCCTGCTACTCATGCCAAGACTATAAGGTATGAATATTATTAGTAGATGTGGATAGAAAACACTCTGAAGTTTCTAACACTGTTTGAATCATGTCTGTGAGTATAACAGAACTTATGTAGCAGGCAAAACACAGAGGACTAACCGTTCAGAAATTATTTTTGAGGTCTCTGTCTGTTCAGTGAGATCTCATTGGGAAACGATGTTTCTTAGGCACTTGTTTTCAGTTCCTACCGCTTCCACTGGATGTCACCAGTCTCTGGAATTTGGTTGAGGTTATTCCTTTGTGCAACGAAGAAGTACAGCCATCTAGGAACTGCGTAACACTGTTGAGAGTTGCGCAAGACTTGAAAAGTAGCTTGATTTGTTGTCTTCCTGTATTGAACACAGATAGACCCGTCTTCAATTTGATCGATTATTAACGTTTAAAAATACCTAAAGTTGTATTACAAAAGTAGTTTGAAATGTTTTGGCAACTTTTGAGATATTTTGTAGTGACGTTACGCAAATTGGAAGCTGTTTTTTTTCGGGATCAAATGCGCCAAATAAATGGACATTTTGGATATAATATATAATAATAATAATAATAATATATATAATATATATATATGGACGGAATTAATCGAACAAAAGGACCAATTGTGATGTTTATGGGACATATTGGAGTGCCAACAAAAGAAGCTCGTCAAAGGTAAGGCATGTTTTATATTTTATTTCTGCGTTTTGTGTAGCGCATGCAGGGTTGAAATATACTACTCCCTTTGTTTACTGTTGTGCTATCATCAGATAATAGCTTCTTATGCTTTTGCCGAAAAGCCTTTTTAAAATCTGACATGTTGGCTGGATTCACAACGAGTGTAGCTTTAATTTAATATCTGACATGTGTGATTTAATGAAAGTTAGATTTTTATATCATTTTATTTGAATTTGGCGCGCTGCATTTTCCATGGCTTTTGGCCAAGTGGGACACTAGCGTCCCCGATACCTTAAGAAGTTAATAAGGGAGTAGGTCAATACACACACACACATATAAAGTGTATCGATTGAGTGCTCTACGATAATGATGGCTGGTCGACAACTCACTCTTAGGTGATTCGTTGAGAGCCCTGAGACAAAGGTACAAAGGTATTTTATAGCCAAGATACACTCCCTTCAGTCTACATGACAAACAGATGTATGGAATGGGTCACAAGGTTAAGATTTGTATGAAAGATACTTATAATTCACAGCAGACAGTATCTGCTATTAAAAACTGTTCTCATTGTGTAGAAACCAGAGTCTGGCCCGAACCATCTCTACCTGGTACCTTATAGAACAGAAACACCAACTCATGATATGGAATGTGTTCTTGTTAGTTTTATCACCCAAAGTATCGTAAATCTTCTGTCAGCATTAAGTCGCCCAGAGGCCAACTTTCAGTTCTTACAGACACAATAGAGTTACAAGAACCCTCTACTCTGTTGCATAAAACAATTTGATGCAACAACAGTATTATAACATAATCTTGTAATTTCTATCACACTACATGTGCAAAATAACTTGACTAACCTGTACCCGCGCACATTGACTCGGTACCGGTACCCCCTGTATATACAGTGGCAAGAAAAAGTATGTGAACCCTTTGGAATGACCTGGATTTCTGCATAAATTGGTCAAAAAATTGGATCTGATCTTCATCTAAATCACAACAGACAAACACAGTGTGCTTAAACTAATAACACACAAATAGTATTTTTCTACATCATTTAGACATTCACAGTGTAGGTTGAAAAGGCAAGGGGTTCCTTAAACCTTTTCAGGCTGGGACCCAAATTTGAAATTCTGTGTTTTCCTGGGACCCAAGCTTATACATAAATATTGGTACATTTCATCGCCCTGGTGCCCAAAACAAATGCAATATAGACAAAAACAAATAACAATGAATTATGCATATAAATATATATATTCATGTTTATTTTCCCCCAGTAAAAACACTCTTACATATCTGTTGGAACTGTTGCTGTTAAAATACAATAAAGCATTTTTAATTCTGAACTGGAATAAACTGATTGATCACATCACAAAGATGTAGACCAGAAAACACACACACACATAGTACTAATGAGAGGTGTGTAGCTGGTTGAAGTTTTCAACAAGCATGTCTATTCTGGGCTCCGTTTTTGACAGTGCAATACTGAGATCATGCTCCGCCTTGAAACTGTTTCTGTACTTGTTTTTTTAACTTCTTGGTGACAGGGAGGCAGTATTGAGTAGCTTGGATGAAGAAGGTGCCCAGAGTAAACTGCCTGCTACTCTGTCCCAGATGCTAATATATGCATATTATTTGTAGTATTGGATAGACAACACTCTGAAGTTTCTAAAACTGTTTGAATGATGTCTGTGAGTATAACAGCACTCATATGGTAGGCAAAAACCTGAGACAAATCCAACCAGGAAGTGGGTAATCTGAGGTTTGTAGTTTTTCAACTCGTTGCCATTCCAATATACAGTGTAAATGTGGTCATATTGCACTTCCTAAGGCTTCCACTAGATGTCAACAGTCTTTAAAACATGGTTTCAATTTTTTACTGTGAAGTGGGGGCGAATGAGAGGGAATTGAGCCAGGTGTCTGGCAGAGTGCCACAGGCTCTGAGAGAGTTAGCTCTCGTTCCATTGCTTTTCTACAGACATAGGAATTCTCCGGTTGGAACATTATTGAACATTTATGATAAAAACATCCTAAAGATTGATTCTATACTTAGCTTGACAAGTTTCTACGGCTGTAATATAACTTTTTGAACTTTTCGTCCTGAATGACCTGAATGCGCATTTGGATTTGTTTACCAAACGCGCTAACAAAATAAGCTATTTGGACATAAATGATGAACTTTATCGTAAAAATCAAACATTTATTGTGGAACTGGGATTCCTGGGAGTGCATTCTAATTAAGATCATCAAAGGTAAGTGAATATTTATAATGCTATTTCTGACTAATTTTGACTACACAATATGGGCGGATATCCTTTTGGCTGCTTTGTTGTCTGAATGCTGTACTCAGATTATTGCATGGTTTGCTTCTCCGTAAAGTTTAAAAAAAATCTGACACAGAGGTTGTATTAAGGAGAAGTATATCTCTAATTCCATGTATAACACTTGTATTTTCATCAACATTTATGATGAGTATTTCTGTGTTTTTCTGTGAGTTGGTGGTGACCTAACATAATCTTTTGGTGCCTTCGCTGTAAAGCATTTTTGAAATGGCTGGATTCACGAGAATGTTATCTTTAAAATGGTGTAAAATACTTGTATGCTTGAGGAATTTTAATTATGAGATTTTTGTTGTTTTGAATTTGGCGCCCTGCACTTTCACTGGCTGTTGGCGAGGTGGGACGCTACCGTCCCACATATCTATCCTAGAGTTAAGTATGTCAGAGTTGAGAACCCTGACTCGCATAGGTATGTGGTGCCTAACTGAACCAGAACATCTACAGCTTTCTCATTCAGGCAGGAGACTGCTTCCTATTGTAGATGAGCAACCCAGAACTGTGTGAGAGGGTTTGCCTCAAAACGCATCTTGCTTCAATCAGTTTATTCCAGTTAAGAATAAAACATATTATTGTATTTTAACAGTAACCGTTCCAACCTAGACTAGTTTTCAACAATAATTTCTACAGTAAGATGTGCAGTAGGCCTGATCATTTTTCATCTTCATCTGTACTGTTACTATGCTAGTGTGCTTTGGCGAATGTTAGCTATTAGCTGTGTACAAGGCCAGGGGATTGTTTGAAAGAGAAACTCACATCTACTACTATGAGAGTTAGTTAGTATTCCCTTATTCTGCTCATCATCACCTTTTATAAAATGACAACAATGCCTTGCTTGCAGACTTTTCCAATGTCGAATGTTTCCTGAATCATTCTGCCCTGTTCTGAAAGAACTCCCTGGGTTTACCATCATGCTGTGTATGTTTAGTTAGGACATGTTGTTTAATGAATTTGTTCGTTATGAGAGACTCATTACTAAGCACTTTCCCGCACAAAACACATTGTGGGCGCTCCTTGTTATAAGTTTGTAAGAAATAGAGAGAAACTCATCACGGTATATGCGTTTCATGACAATTGAGCTCAATCCATTTCATGACAGAGGTGAGTGATGGCGATTG
Source organism: Oncorhynchus gorbuscha (assembly GCF_021184085.1). Lineage (NCBI taxonomy): Eukaryota > Metazoa > Chordata > Actinopteri > Salmoniformes > Salmonidae > Oncorhynchus > Oncorhynchus gorbuscha. The sequence goes on along the minus strand of NC_060178.1, from coordinate 70,898,047 downwards.
GGAATGACAAGTCAGTGGCAGACAGCACATCTGATGCTGAATGACAGTGCTGCATTGTGTGTGTCATGGAGTAATCTTCAAGAAAACGGCAGAATTTTTTTTTGTTAAACCGCCAAGCACAAGGGCATCTCCCTCTCACACTTGCACAGCTGCCAAACTGAGCAGAGACCACTGCTAAGCAGAGAGCGCAGATGCAGATGACCAAATCAATTCCAGTAATTCATGTAATAAGTATAAATGTACTCTGACATGTCATGACCCACCATTAACAGGTGCTTTAAGAAAGGCTGCCCTAGGCTAAAGACTTCTACAAAAGCTAATTGGAGTCAGGAGTCAGCTAACCTGGAGTCCAATCAATGAGACCAGATTGAAGATGTTGGTTAGAGCTGCCCTGTTCTATAAAAACCTCACAAAATTTGAGTTTGCTATTCACAAGGAGCATTGCCTGATGTGAACCATGTCTCGAACAAAAGAGATCTCAGAAGACCTAAGATTAAGAATGGTTGACTTGCATAAAGATGGAAAGGGTTACAAAAGTATATCAAAGCTTTGATGTTCATCAGTCCACAGTAAGATAAATTGTCTATAAATGGAGAAAGTTCAGCACTGTTGCTACTCTCCCTAGGAGTGGCCGTCGTGCAAAGATGACTGCAAGAGCACAGAGCAGAATGCTCAATGAGCTTAAGAATCCTAGAGTGTCAGCTAAAGACTTACAGAAATCTCTGGAACATGCTAATATCTCGAATGACGAGTATACGATATGTAAAACACTAAACATGAATGGTGTTCATGGGAGGACACCACGGAAGAAGCCACTGCTGTCCAAAAAACAACATTGCTGCACGTCTGCAGTTTGCGAAAGAGTACCTGGATGTTCCACAGTGCTACTGCCAAAATATTCTGTGGACAGATGAAACTAAAATGTACTTGTTTGGAAGGAACACAACACACTGTGTGTCCAGGGAAAAAAAGTCCCAGCACACCAACATCAAAACCTCATCCCAACTGTAAAGTATGGTGAAGGGAGCATCATGGTTTGGGGCTGCTTTGCTGTCTCAGGGCCTGGACAACTTGTTATCATCAACGGGAAAATGAATTCCCAAGTTTATCAAGACATGTTGCAGAAGAATGTAAGGCTATCTGTCCGCCAATTGAATCTCAACAGAAGTTGGCTGATGCAACAGGACAACGACCCAAAACACAGAAGTAAAGCAACAACAGAATGGCTTCAACAGAAGAAAATACACCTTCTGGAGTTGCCCAGCCAGAGTCCTGACCTCAACCCGATTTGAGATGCTGTGGCATGATCTTAAGAGAGCAGTTTACACCAGACATCCCAAGAATATTGCTGAACTGAAACAGTTTTGTAAAGACGAATGGTCCAAAATACCTCCTGACTGTTGTGCAGAAAACGGTTGAGATTATTGCTGCCAAAGGATGGTCAACTAATTATCCATGGGTTCACATACTTTTTCCACCCTGCACTGTGAATGTTTACACGTTGTGTTCAATCAAGACATGAAAACGCATAATTGTTTGTGCGTTATTAGTTCAGTTATTAGTTTTAACAGACTTTTGTCAATTGTTTGTATACATTGTATGACCAATTTATACAGAAATCCAGGTAATTACAAATGGTTCACACAATTTCTCTTGCCACTGTAGCCTCTTATTTTTATTATGTTACATTTATTTTAGTTTATTTAGTAAATATTTTCTTAACTCTTTCTTGAACTGCATTGTTGATTAAGGGCTTGTTAGTAAGAATTTCACTGTATTCGGAGCATGTGACAAATACAATTTGATTGAAATGGAAATTGAAATCTAGACACTGACTGTAGGTCTATAACCTCTCACGTAGCTGTAATATTAACTCCTGCAGTTGTAAAAATGTATTGCAGTAAAATGATACACCAAATGTAAGCTACATTTTGACTCGGAAACAGGAGTGGAGAAATATGATTTCTTTCTTTCAGCATCCTGAGATAATGCAAACGCAGTTAGAAACCATCTGTAGAGGTGCGATCTTTATCAGCATCATAAAAACGGATATTATTTCAATCAGAAATTTATGCATCCAAGCCGAACTGTAATCTTATCAGAAACACGTTGGGCCATTTTCACAGCTTTTTTCACAGAATGTCAGAAATTATAAGTGAAACAAAAAATTGTTCCACCATCTGACTGTAACCTACAGCGCATTTTCTATATTAGCGTGTTAGTGTTGGGAGCGGGCTTCAGATTTTCACTTTATCACATATAGGCTAGTTGTGCTGTTGCGGATTGGTTATTAGCAATAGTGGGCGGGTGCAGGTGAACAAACAGCTGTCCAGCATTATGTCTTGCTCCCAGACAAACTAAACAACTCCTTTGCTCGCTTTGAGGACAATACAGTGCCACCGACACAGCCCGCTACCAAATCCTGCGGACTCATGAGTAAAACATTTAAACATGTTAACCCTCGTATGGCTGCCGGGCCAGACAGCATCCCTAGCTGGATCCCTAGCCGCGTTCACCAGCCAGATCACCTGGCTGGTGTGTTTACGGACATATTCAATCAATCCAATCCCAGTCTGCTGTTCCCACATGCTTCAAGAGGGCAACCACTGTTTCTGTTCCCAAGAAAGCTAAGGTAACGGAGCTAAACGACTATCGCCCCGTAGCACTCACTTCGGTCATCATGAAGTACTTTGAGAAACTAGTCAAGGATCATATCACCGCCACTCTACCTGACACCCTAGACCCACTAATTTGCTTACCGCCCAATAGGTACACAGACGACGCAATCACACTGCACACTGCCCTAACCCATCTGGAGAAGAGGAATACCTATGAAAGAATGCTGTTCATCGACTACCGCTCAGCATTTAACATCATAGTACCCTCCAAACTCGTCATTAAGCTCAAGACCCTGGGTCTCGACCCCGCCCTGTGCAACTGGGTCCTGGACTTTATGACAGGCCGCCCCAGTTGGTAAGGGTAGGAAACAACATCTCCACCCCGCTGATCTTCAACACTGGGGCCCTACAAGGGTACATTCTCAGCCCTCTCTGGAACTCCCTGTTCACCCATGTCTGCGTGGCCATGCACACCTCCAACTCAATCATAAAGTTTGCAGTCGACACTACAGTGGTAGGCTTGATTACGCAATCCAAATGGCTGGGTCACAATAACCCAGCATATGTTCTGTCCAATATTTACCCAGCCCTGGGTTACCAAGTAACCCAAATTGGGTTGTTTTTAATGCACCATTTTTTGTGCATGAAGGATCAGTGATGAGATTCTAGGGTTACTAGGGTTACTGTAGGACTAGATACACCTCCATGCACATATGAAGTCATACTAAACAGTATGGTATGTCACATTTGCAGAGGATGGATACAAATGCAGAGGATGGAGCAGACACATGCATTGTTTATTTAAAAATGAAAGTCAAAGATAGACCTAACAGTACTTCCATACAATATGTAAAGCATTCATGACAAAGTTGTATGTGCTTTTACCACTGGGCTACATATACTGTGAGCTTTCTAAGCATAAAACCATGACCAAGCCAAGCTATTTTTATAACGTGTCAATAACATGTTTACAACTATCTACAATGTGGCCCACAGGTATTTTCCAAATGGCTACAAGGCATACAACTGTATCCTGGATAGATGACCAGCTGACATGCATGGGTTAAAACCTCTGATTTTCTGAAACCACAACCGCCTCTCCTCTCAGGGATCAAATCACTCCTTCCTATGACCACCTCTAGGTGATATATTTAGGCAATAAGGACCGAGGAAAGGTGTGGTATATGGCCAATGTAACACGACTAAGGGTTGTTCTTAGGCGCGATGCAAAGTGGCCATATATCACAAACCCCCAAGGAGCCTTATTGCTATTATAAACGGGTTACCAACGTAACTAGAGCAGCAAAACAATATGTCATACCTCTGGTGTACATTCTGACATACCACGGCTTTAAGCCCATCACAATTCAGGGCTCAAACCACCCCGTTTGTAATTACATATGGATCACTCATTTAAGACACTAACAGCCTACAGACAGTAGGCAATTAAGGTCACAGTAATGAAAACTTAGGACACTAAAGAGGCCTTTCTACTGACTCTGAAAAACACAAAGAAAGATGCCCAGGGTCCATGCTCATCTGCATGAACGTGCCTTAGGCATGCTGCAAGGAGGCAAGAGGACTGCAGATTTGATCAGGTCAATAAATTGCAATGTCCGTACTGTGAGACGCCTAAGACAGCGCTACAGGGAGACAGGACGGACAGCTGATCATCCTCGCAGTGGCAGACCACGTGTAACAACACCTGCACAAGATTGGTACATCTGAACATCACACATGCAGGACAGGTACAGGATGGCAACAACAACTGCCTGAGTTTACACCAGGAATGTACAATCCCTCCATCAGTGCTCAGACTGTCCGCAATAGGCTGAGAGAGGCAGTACTGAGGGTTTGTAGGCCTGTTGTAAGGCAGGTCTTCACCAGACATCACCGGCAACAATGTCGCCTATGGGCACAAACCCACCGTCACTGGACCAGCCAAGAGTGGCAAAAAGTGCTCTTTACTGACGAGTCGTGGTTTTGTCTCACCAGGGGTGATAGTCGGATTTGCGTTTATCGTCGAAGGAATGAGCAATAGGCCGAGGCCTGTACTCTGGAGAGGGATCGAATTGGAGGTGGAGGGTCCGTCATGGTCTGGGGCGGTGTGTCACAGCATCATCGGACTGAGCTTGTTGTCAATGCAGGCAATCTCAACGCTGTGTGTTAGAGGGAAGACATCCTCCTCCCTCATGTGGTACCCTTCCTGCAGGCTCATCCTGACATGACCCTCCAGCATGACAATGCCAGCAGGAATGTCAATGTTCTGCCATGGCCAGCGAAGAGCCCGGATCTAAATCCCATTGAGCACGTCTGGGACCTGTTGGATCGGAGGGTGAGGGCTAGGGCTATTACCCCCAGAAATGTCCGGGAACTTGCAGGTGCCTTGGTGGAAGTGTGGGGTAACATCTCAAAGCAAGAACTGGCAAATCTGGTGCAGTCCATGAGGAGGAGATGCACTGCAGAACTTAATGCAGCTGGTGGCCACACTAGATACTACTGTTACTTTTGATTTTGACCCCCCCTTTGTTAAGGGACACTTTATTCCATTTCTGTTAGTCACATGTCCGTGGAAGTTGTTCAGTTTCTGTCTCAGTTGTTGAAACTTATGGTCATACAAATATTTACACATGTTACGTTTGCTGAACATAAACAGAGTTGTCAGTGAGAGGACATTTCTTTTTCTGCTGAGTTTATAACAGGTGAGGTTAAAGTCCATCTAGATGTCAATAACTGTGTGCTTAGAGTTCGTGAAGGCTCACATGGAAAATGCATTCCACTCAGGTCATTGGCCATCAGACGCTCAGTACTGAGAACATAGAAAGGGAACTCTTTTAAACCTGTTTGATAAGGAACATGTATCTGTGGTCAATATAACCACATCAACCTGTTTCATCTGTGGATATTGGTTGGAGAGGAGAAGGGGACGAGGGACATACATTTTTCTTATGGAGTTTTGTCTGAGTAAATATAGGGTATAGTCCACTTGAAGAGTTTGGGAACCCTGTTTTAAATGACTAAAATGTCAAGGTAATTGTTTTACATACAGATCTCATATTACTGTATTGAATTATCATTTGTTATATATTTGTCACAAATGTGTCATTTAAGTAGTTCTTTATAAAAAATGTAGTTATGTTACATTTGACAGTGTAAAACCTAGCAGTGCTACTTATTTATCTGAGAGTGAGGCAGATATAGCAAAAATAACAACCCCATGTCATTAGATGATAACAAATAACAACCCCATGTCATTAGATGATAACAACTAACAACCCCATGTCATTAAACACCAAGATCTTTCATAATTTTTTAAAAACAATTAAAGCTAATTTCAGAAAATGTATTTATGGCATTTTGGAATGTATCATTGTGTCATAGTGTTTTGTCAATTACAAAGACAGAAAGCCCTAGATAAATTAATAAAGAAATCTTAATGTGATTTATGTCATTGAAGTGATTGGTGGCGCCCATTTTTTAGGGAGTGGAGGAACGGTGGCTCTCTACCTCCATTACCGGATGCAGTCGAGGGGTTGATGAAAGGCAGTTGGAATATGAGGATGGATCCCAGGGATACCTACCCTACTACCAGGGGCTGTCTCCGGACAGAATGGTATTCACATGTTTTCTATAATAGTAGATAATAGATTAATAGTACTTAATTGTAGACACATGAGATATGTGCAGTTCATTGCAGTGTATTCCAATTCGTTTAAATGTTTCTATCAATAGTCTCCTGAAGTACACTCCTCCTGTATTACTCTCTACGCCATTGTGTTCCCTGAACAGTCCTTGGTGGATGAGATGGAAGAGGAGTGCTAGTATACTGAGGAGGTTTTTGCCTGATGTATGGAAGCCTCTAGTGCCATTACTCAGCTATGGTGCCACCCTATTGGTCATGGTGTTGTATGCCCTGGCAGATCGGCTCCGCAGCTTTGTTGCTGATATCTTCATTCCGCAGTACCACTACCAGTTTGCTGTACCAATCACATTTGTCCAGGTAGGGCACGGTTTGCTCAGGGTTACTATAAGAATAATCTGTGTCGGGTTTTGAGTTGTGGTGTTTGGATTTTGCATGAGCCATCAATGTTTTTAATCATCATTAGGCCTTTGCTAAGTGGTAACTTTTAGAAATAATAATGATCAGAATTATTGTAAAGTTATCTTCAGCCGGCTGGTGTGCGACTGTAACAAAGCTGGTTTGACTTTGGATAGCCTATCTACGGGGCTAGTTAGGGACCGTCAATAAATTACACAATGTAAAGGTGAAAATATTTTCATGTTGCAGACATTTTAGTTGTCTCATTAAATGCTTTCAATATTTGTAAAGGAATTTCTACAATCTGTAGTTGGTTTGAGATTAATATATGAAATTGGGAGCTATTGATATTTTAAGATATTGTTCCACGTACATTGTGTAATTTACTGATGGTCCCTAACTAGCCACATAGGGATATCAAATGTCAAACCAAATTGTAATGCCCATTGTCGATCTGGTCGCATGCAGCTGTGTTCCCAATTGAGGATTGCTTGGGTGCTGCTGGCTGTGGGCATGTGGGCTTGACTGAAATTAACCCAACCCAAGGAAAACTGTTACGGAACCCTCATTATGTGACATACGATCATCTCGCAAATCTCAGTTTTGTATGAGACGGACTATGACCACTTATTTACAATTCATAGTCAGAGTTTGACTTATCGATGCCAAATAGGCCATTTTCAAAAGGAGAAGTTGGTTTTTAGGGGCAGTTGCTCTTTAAAATGGCTAATGTTTGCCTGTGTTTATGGCATGTCTTTCCCAGGTGCTGGTGACTCTGCTATACTTGCTGCTCCTCCATGCCATGGGCCTGGCACCACTGAAGCCATACTCTTTGTCTCTGGGTGAACGCCTGCTGGTGCCTTCTGTCTGTGGCAGTGCCCAAACTGTGCTGGGTGTGTGGGCAGAGGCCAGTGCCCACTCCGGCATGTACACCCTCACCATGCGCCTGCTGCCCCTGCTCTGTGTGGGCTGGAGTCACGGCCTGCGCCTGGCAGTACCGCCATCAGTCCACCTAACAGGCCTTATCACGGTCATCACTTTCACCTCCGTCACTATCACAGGTAAATGCATTTATAGTGATTAGCTTGAGGGGAAAGTCAGTGGGGGAGGTTTGTGGGAAATCTGAATAGTCTCATAAAATTGATGGTGTTGGTGTGTCAATCATCAGTTGTGTCAGTACACTAACTTACCCCTTCTCTTTGCAGTGTCTCAGGGTCTCCCGTCAGTGGAGTTTCTGGAGTGTCTCTACGCCCCGCTGGCCCTCCTTCTCCACAGCCTTTCTCTGACCTGGCTGGCCAAGGTGGCTGAGACCGAGCACCGGCACCACAGCAGCTCCCATACCTCGCCTTTTGACCTGTACTTCACCCTGATGGTGAACCAGAGCCTGGTGCTTGGCTTCCTGTGCCTGCTGCACCCAGAGAGCCCCCGGGCACTGGGCGAGGGTAGCTGGCACAGCCTGCTCTTCATGGGCTACCTGCTGGCAATACTGCTGCTGGGAGCTCTACAGCATCTCTTGGTGGACATGGCCGCTCTGAGCTTCTCTCCGCTGGCTGCAGCGCTACTCCACACGGCACACGGATTAACAAGACCGTTGTACAGCCTGTTGTAGATGATCCAACATGGAGGAGGATGAAGTTGACTCTAGAGACTATTCAGAAGTCAGTTGCCTCCCTCAAATCAGATTGCATTTGTCACATACACATGGTTAGCAGATGTTAATGCGAGTGTAGCAAAATGCTTGTGCTTCTGGTTCCGACAGCGCAGTAATATCTAACAATTCCCCAACATCTACCTAATACACACAAATCTAAAAAGGGTTGAATGAGAATATGTACATATGGATGAGCGATGGCCGAGCGGCATAGGCAAGATGCAATAGATGGTATAAATACAGTATATACATTTTACATTACATATAAACATTATTAATGTGGCATTGTTTAAAGTGACTAGTGATCCATTTGTAAAAGTGGCCAGTGATTGGGTCTCCGTGTAGGCAGCAGCCTCTGAGTTAGTAATTGCTTTTAAGCAGTCTGATGGCCTTGAGATAGAAGCTGTTTTTCAGTCTCTCAGTCCCAGCTTTGATGCACCTGTACTAACGTCGCCTTCTGGATGGTAGTAGTGTGAACAGACAGTGGCTCGGGTGGTTATTGTCCTTGATCTTTTTTGCCTTCCTGTGACATCGGGTGCTATAGTTGTCATCGAGGGCAGGTAGTTTGCCCCCGGTGATGCGTTGTGCAGACCACACCACCCTCTGTAGAGCCTTACAGTTGAGGGTGGAGCAGTTGCTGTACCAGGCTGTGATACAGCCTGACAGGATGCTCACGATTGTGGATCTGTAAAAGTTAATGGTTAAAGGGAGGATTTGGTAAGGATAATCTTTTCCTAGATCTGTCTATATGGTCAACTTCTACCAGTAGAAGGATAGTTGTACTACAGAGCAGTATTATTCACTCTATAGTACAAAGTCTTCAACACCCTAGGTGCAGCGCTTTAATTACCAGCGCTGTGTTCCTTCTTATCCTGTATATCATACTTACTACTGAACCTATATCAAATGGTTTGAAAAGGCACTCAATATGTAGGGAGACTGGATAAAATCTTTGCACTGGATTATCAACCATACAGAAATTATCCAACTGGGAATATGTCATAAAGCTGCTACTTTAGAGTGGTGTAATTGATAAACTAAATAATAAGCATTACAGTTCAAGTGTTAACCGATTAAGATACTGTCTACCTCAAGGTTTTTCCAATTCCCCACATGCAACAATAAAGGTTAACAGTAGTTAGGTTTCCATCCAATCATGTGAATATATGCATAAAGAACCAACTTGTTGGGGATATAATAACATATGCCATTTAGCAGACGCTTTTAGCCGAAGCAACGTAATCATGCATGTATAGGTTTTACATATGGACGGTCACGGAAATCGAACCCACTACCCTGGCGTTACAAGCACTACCAACTGAGCTATAAAAGACAAATGATAAAAAGCAAGCACATGACCAAGCACATGGGGCCACCTGTAGCCTAGTGGTTAGAGCATTGGACTAGTAACCAAAAGGTTGCAAGTTCAAATCCCCCACCTGACAAGGTACAAAAACTGTCATTCTGCCCCTGAACAGGCAGTTAACCCACTGTTCCTAGGGCTTCATTGAAAATAAGAATTTGTTCTTAACCGACTTGCCTAGTAAAATAAATAAAAAATCAAATTACTAGAATAATCTTGAACTTAAGGTAAATGTCAGCCATTTCAGTCTGGGAGTTGGTCAACCATGGTTTGCCAGTGCTATAAGATAGTGTAAAAATAATGCATTTGAAGAATGTATATGCACTGTATGTTTGATAGCTAGCCATCCAAATTTAGAGGAATGATTCCATGCATTTTTCCAACTGCCAATATTCACTTCAAACAACACAGTCAATCCACTGACATACAATACACTGGCTGAAATCAGTTAAATGACTTTTGTAAATTCATGTAGATATACCGAATAAAAACTAGTTCAATGTGAATTTTCTACTCTACCCATTGTCACAAAGACTGTTGCATTAAATAGCAACAGTTAAGTCACATAATAAAACACTAGCTAATATCTCACATATACAGTGTGTGGGGGGGGGGGGCTTATTGTGGTTAAGAGCAAGAATTTTTTATTTGTCAAATAGAATATCTATCGGAAAGCCGCAAACTCATCACCGTACACTTTCCCACCCTGTGATTTTATAACACATTTCATCTTTAACCTAATAAAATGCTAAGTTTCCGAGTCGTAGTGAGACGACCACACAACATATCTTCGTGCGACTCCAGGTTTACGTTATTAAATCATTATTTGTGCATAAAGGTGTTATCACCATTTTCCAAATAATTGTTACTGACAAATCTCACCTTGTCAACAAAATATTCTAGACATTTGGAAATTTCACTGAAAAATTTGCGTTTTCCATCAGACCTGTCCTGACATTATTTATCCGACATGTGCATTTTGGTTAATATTTAATAACAATGTAATTCCAATAAAGGCACAGGGTAAGTGAAGAAGTGTGGTTTCAAGGCAGTGAAAATAATTTAACTTAATTTAGAAAATAGTTACACATTTTGTCCCCCAAAAGTAATGGCTTTATTATTTGACTATTTCATGTATTATAAGTGCTGTAAAAAAAGAACACACATTTAAGACAGTCAGAATCAGATTAATATATCCAACAGGGATACAAGTATCTCTGTTAGAATCAAAGTTTTAGGGTTACAGTTAACTTTTAGATCTTGTCATTCTGAATGCAAACATGATTCAGTTGTCAAACCCCTATCCTGATGATCAATATGATTCTGGCCCAGTGTACTCTGAGCCAGGAGTTTAAAGTCCTGTGCATCCTGGCTGTGCAGACAGTAAGATATGGGCACTAGGTCATAATGAAAAGTCAGTTTTGGGGGAGGGGGGGGGGGGGGGGGCAGGTGTTCATGAACGGTCAGTATTGGGGGGCAGGTGGATGCCAAGACTGTGCAGCAGGTTAGAGGCAGGCCCAGCCAGCCCAGCCTGGGAGCTCAGAGACTCCAGGAGGTTAGTGACCAGGTTAAGGTCTATGTTCAGGGGCTGGATCTCCTCTTCATCCCCACCCAGCAGATCCTCCTGGCCTGCTTTACTAGTGTCCTGCTTGAACCATAAAATATAATTATTATTTAACATATTTCTATGCATCTAATTCAACTCATGCAGCCTCTCTCAAATAACTCTTTACAGAATTTGTACACAGCCACAAGTAATAAATATCCACAACTCGGACTTACCTGCTGGTTGAAGCTCTGTCCGATGTTTGTGCCCATAAGCTCATGGTCCATCTCATCCATGTACTTCCTAAGATCTTCCAAAGCTTCTGGTCCTACTCCTAGCGGTCCAGTAGGACCCTTCACTCTATCATCCTCATCATCATCTTCGTCATCTAGGTCGTCTGAGTCCAACTCCTCATCCTTAGCCCCTGAAATATTTGCATAGCAGATAGTTGAAAAGTACAGACTAGACAGGTCCCGACATTATGCAGCAGCTTAATCAATAACTAGGGTAAAGGCCGGGCCTGTCTTTTTTAAATCCATAACTAGGGTAAGGGCTCGGGTATCACTAACATTTTGAAGCGAAACCATTTGCACATATACTCATAAAATGTTGTTATTGGTCACCACATATTTAGCCGTTATTGCGGATATAGCGAAATGCTTCTGATCCTAGCTCCAACAGTGCAGTAGCATCTAACAATTCACACAAATATAATAAGAATGGAATTAAGAAAAAAATATAAGGACGAGCAATATCAGAGTGGCTTTGACTAAAATACAGTACATACACATGAGATGAGTAAAGCAGTATGTAAACATTAAAGTTTACAGTGATTCCATGTCTTTGTATAAATGGCAGCAGCCCTTAAAGTGCAGGGTTGAGTAACGGCTTGTGACAGCAATTTAACAGTTTGAAGGCCTTGATAGATGCTGTTTCTCAGTCTCTTGGTCCCAGCTTGATGCATCTGGGGGGGCAGGTATCCTAGTGGTTAGAGCCAGTAACCAAAAGGTTGCTGGATCGAAGCACCGAGCTGACAAGGTAAAAATATGTCCTTCTGCCCCTGAACAAGGCAGTTAACCAACAGTTCCTAGGCAGTCATTGTAAATAAGAATTTTTTCTTAACAGACTTAGCTAGTTAAAGTTTAAAATATATACATTTTATCTTAAACTGTACTGACCTCGCCTTCTGAATGACAGGCCGTGGCTCGGATGGTTGATGTACTTGATCTTTTTGGCCTTCCTGTGACATCGGGTGCTGTACGTGGCCTGGAGGGCATGAAGTGTGCCCACGGTGATGCGTTTGGTAGACAACACGATTGCGGGAAGTGCAATTGTCATACCAGGCTGTGATACAGCCCAGGATCGAGCACGATGGGACAAGGACAAACCCTTCCCTAACCCGGATGATGTTGGGCCAATTGTGCCAGGTAAGTTGACTGAGAACATGTTCTCTTTTACAGCAACGACCTGGGGAATAGTTACATGGTAGAGGGGGATGAATGAGCTAATCGTAAACTGGAAATTATTAGGTGACGATGATGGTTTGAGGGCCATTTCAGAGTGGGAATTTAGCCAGGACACCGGGGTTAACACCCCTACTCTTACGATAAGTGCCATGGAATCTTTAATGACCTCAGTCAGGACACCTGTTTAACATCCCGTCCGAAAGACAGAACCCTACACAGGGCAGTGTCTCATTTTGTTTAAGACCAGAGGAAAGAGTGCCTCCTACTGGCCCTCCAACACCACTTCCAGCAGCATCTGGTCTCCCATCCAGGGACTGACCAGGACCAACCCTGCTTAGCGGCCAGCTGCGACAAAGCTCGGGATCTAACCCGGATCTGTAGTGACGCCTCAAGCACTGTGATGCAGTGCCTTAGACGGCTGCGCCACTAGGGAGTCACTCAACTGTGCATCTGTAAAAGTTGTGTCTTAGGAGGCTATAGAAAATTGTTTTGGCCCCTGAGATTGAAGCGCTGCTGCGACATGGATAGGGGCTTGCTCCCTCTGCTGTTTCCTGAAGTCCACGATCAGCTCCTTCGTTTTGTTGACATTGAGGTGGCCTCGTCCATTGCTGGTAATCAGGCCTACTAGTGTTCTGTAGTCTGCAAACTTGATTGAGTTGGAGGCATGCATGGCCATGCAGTTAACAGGTTAACAAGGAGTACAGAAGGGGGCTGAGTGGAGGTGTTTCCTATCTTCACCACCTGGGGGCAGCCCATCAGGAAGTCCAGGACCTAGTTGCACAGTGTGGGGTTCAGACCCAGGGCCCCAAGCTTAATAATGAGCTTGGAAGGTACTATGGTGTTGAAGGCTGAGCTATAGTCAATGAACAGCATTCTTACGTAGGTATTCCTCTTGTCCAGATGAGGGCAATGTGATTGCATCATCTGTGGATCTATTGGGGCAGTAAGCAAATTGAAGTGGGTTTAGGGTGTCAGGTAAGGTGGAAGGGATATGATCCTTAAATTGCCTCAAAGGACTTCATGATCACAGAAGTGAGTGCTACAGGGTGATAGTAATTTTATTCATTTAACTAGGCAAGTCAGTTAAGAACAAATTCTTATTTTCAATGATGGCCTAGGAACAGTGGGTTAACTGCCTGTTCAGGGGCAGAGCGACAGATTTGTACCTTGTCAGCTAGGGGATTTGAACTTGCAACCTTCCGGTTACTAGTCCAACGCTCTAACCACTAGACTACCCTGCCGCCCCAGGGTAATTTAGTTAAATTACCTTTGCTTTCTTGTGTAAAGGAACAATGCCCCGACAGCTTGAAGCAAGTGGGAACAGCAGACTGGGATAGGGAGAGATTGAATATGTCCTTAAACACTCCAGCCAGCTGGTCTGCGCCGAGGACGCAGCTGGGTATGCAGTCTGAGCCAGTAGCCTTGCGGGGGGTTAACACACCACACTTACCACGCTAGTCTTACTCACATCGGCCACAGGGAACAAGAGCCCACAGTCCTTGGGAGTGGGCCGCGTTGGTGGCACTGTTATCTTCAAAGCGGGTGAAGGGGTTAAGCTTGTCCAGGAACAAGAGTGTTTAAAGCCAGCTCTGGCTTTAACTCATACCTGCACAGGGCTCTAACGCAGGCCACCATCTTCAAGCTAGTTCTACTGTGACATATGGGAGTTCATAAAAAAAGTAGCCCTTATTCAACTACATACCCAGTAGTCTGTCCAGTGCACCAGCCATAGATTCTGGATCAAACCTGAACAGCTCATTTGAATGGGACCTATAATAAACAAAGTCAAATTACACATATACACACACACCTGAATACCCATTACAGTCAGCTAGCGTACATTAACGTTCTATACCGTATTATTGCATAGCCCTTTACGTGGGAAGCTAACTGCTAAGTAGAACAGTGTGGACACAGTGAATCAGCCACTCAGTCAGTCTAACCAGGGTAGTTCAGCCCCCTCGTGTGAAGACATGGCGTTGATGAAGTTCTTCATGCCCTGGGTTACAGCCACCATGCTGTAGCTGCCCTCCTCCTCCCCTTTCTCACTCCTTCCCCCCTGCGTATGTTTGGTCAGGCTGGGCTCGGAGCCACCCAACCCCACTCCACTCCCCTCCAACAGATGCTCCAGCTCCTGGGCTGAAATATCCAGCCAACCTTCACCTGGACACGGGAGGGGATAAGAGAAAAATCAGTGTTGTCATCAATCTTGATAAGCACATTCTAGCTTATCTTTATGGAAACAGCTTCTTTGTTCTGTTACTACATGGGTATGTTCATTACAGGCTGATCCCTTCCCTTGATCAGCAGTCCTAACGACTGATTTTATCTAACATGAAAGCCAGCATGCTACTTTGTGGTGTGAACATATCAGTTCAGTGAGTGAGATATAATAAAAGTAACTCCACGCAATGCACCTGTGCTGGTACAAGACTGACTGTTGTACTATAGTAAAGTGAGGGGTTGTACTCACTATCCTCTGGGGGTAGATGGGCCTCCCGTTTACTCAGCTCATCCAGGTTGTAGGGAGCACAGCTCTGTAATAGCTGAAGAACCTCCTCAGCTGGGGCCCTGCCACCTGAGCTACAAACACACAGGATAGTGTATTCAGTGTTTTCCCTATATGCATTTAGCAGTGATGCACTGCTAAAGCATTTGTGTAAACTTAAATGACTAAAACCAGATAGAAAAGCTAATGGAGCAATACATTTTTCAATAGGATCCTCTTTAAGAATGAACAAATCACCAAAATAAAAACTAGACAGTCAGGGAGAATATGAAATTCCCAAAATGTCATGGGAGTCCATATTGATTTAGTCCTGTTTGAGTCACTCAGATGGCTTATGCCATGTCAAAATGCACATAATTGTTAGGAAATTAGCTTTACAACTGAAAATTCTCAGCCCCATGGCGAAATGTAGAATTGCAAGAATTTGTGTGTGAAACCGCACTTTTTTTTTATCTCTGCCCCATGGTAAAATTGCACTAAATTAGCTTTAACAGTTAAATTTGTCTCTGCAGCTAAGAGGGCCTGTAAAACCACAGCATTGAAAATACCACACGGGTACCTACACACACAAGCTGAGAGCACTCACCTGTGTGTTGGGGTGATTGACTGCTTAAAGAAGTTCTCTGCTGAGGTCATCAGTTCTCTGTAATGTGCAGAGCCCTCCAGCTCCCCCTGCCACAGACAATAAGGTCACCAAAAGGTATAACACTAGGAATCACTGACAATTGCAATGCTAAAAGTACAACACTGCTATCCTCACTGAAACGCCAAATAGAGGATTCAAGAGCTTCTCCCCCCCACCCCCCCTCTTACTGGTTAACTAGCAACAGAGATTAGCAGTCTCACAATCTAAACAATTCTGAAATAATGATTTACTTTTGTTTGCAAGATTGGTAATCTTTTCTCTCTTACTAACCAATAATAGAAAAATCGAAACTCTTGAACGTGTAATCAGTTCACTGGGTTAACGATCAGTTGAATCAGTTGTACATGCTGTCAAGCTTACAGCGGTTTAATAACTCAAGTTCATTGGTACAAAAACGATGAGCTAGTGTCTGCTACATCTTAGATCATATAAAATAATTACATAAAAATGTGACATAATTACATAAAAATGTGACATACATATACACATACCAAATATATGCAAGACTTGAGCCAATCACCCTTTCTATCAGAGGCAGAGTAATGACTCACTCTGAAATAACCATTCTTCTTCAGACTGTTCAGAAATCCTTTCCACAAGGGGTTACAGCTGATGGGAGCATCAGGCACCGATGATGGCTGTCTGCATTTGGAGCACAGGATTTCAAAGCCATGGGCCTGGGAAGGTCAGAGACAAGAAGAACTAAGAACTACACAATAAATAATTTCCCCAAATAGTCTAAGAAATATCAATATTGTTAGTGGGTGGGGGTGAACTCACCAGTTTCATGCCCAGCTCGTGGGCACGGTACTGGGGGTGGGACCGGGCAGGCAGGGTGAACCCACTCCTCTGGTCGGGGGTGAAATGCTGCTGCTGCATTTGGGCGTACAGGCAACGGGTGAATGTCACCTGGAAAGACACGTAGGCAACATTAAATACAGCACTAATATATCAAAACTACACTGCATAACACACAATGCAGTCGTGTTGTAATGATAACAATACCGCGATACCAGGAAGTAAAGGAACAAAAACAGCCTTGTGTTTCCAACCAGAGTCCCATTTGTATATTTCGCAAGCAATGGCACATCATATTTTACAAAAGCAGGTTAAAGGACCATAGAGTTTTGGCTGTGTAGTGGTCTTTTTTTGCCAAGAAAAATCTGGTAACACTAAAATGCATACACCCGTCAACAAGTAAAAAGGCAACTTATGTGTACCGAGGTTAGGACTCGTGTGTCGGCGGGAAAGGTCCGGAACGTCCGACAGGCCTGTAGATCTACTGGATCTCTCAGGTAGAAAGCTGACACTGCCGGGGCAACCAGGTCTGGTCGCTGTGCCAACACTGTAGCGATGCCCGCAGGCAGGAAGCAGTGAGCATGGTGAAGGTTTGCCTGGATCTTCTCTGGATATCTGTGAAGCCAGATACACCCACTCACGGTCATTATGACAGTAGGCTTGAATGTGTGGCTAGACATACACAAATCTATATACCCTTAAATATGCATTTCTGAGCAATCATAATGCCCAAAACTACCATCAAACAGGTACCTTACAATCAATCCCTTCAAGTCATAGCGTTGTTTTTGCTGCTTCACTCACCCCGCCAGTCTTTTCCCCAGGGCAGTGCGGATCTTGGGGCTTGCGAGACAGGCCTGTGTGTGGGATGACAGCAGTGCCAGAGCCTGGGTCACACTGGGCACTGCATCTCTGGGCAGTCCAACATCACCAGAGCGGGAGGGACAAGGCAGGATGTACAGCTCACCTCTGTGGAGGAACACCTAGCAGACCAAAACCAGAGAAACACACAGATTGAAAGAGACCTACAGAGAGAGAGAGACCGGAGTGAGCGACATCTGATATGCACCTCCAGAGACAACAAACAAAGGGATAGTCAGGTATGTGAAGCGATGTACAAAGAGTGATAAACAGATCATAGTCAGAGATCTTACTCTGTTTTCACTGCTCTCTGGATTCAACCACTTTGGAAGATAGTCTGCTGCTTCAATCAGAAGGAACTCTCCATCATTGTCCTCTAACCTGTATCAAGTTAAAGTAAATATCAGTAGGAAAGAACACAAAAGAAGAATTGAAACCAACTGGAAGTATTAGGCTTTTCAGACTGTGTTCCACTCTACCTGGCAGCAAGTTCAGGGAAGGCTTGTGTGATTTGGAGGAGGAGGTATACGATGAACCACTCATCATCCACACTGTCCCCAAACACAGTGCAACCTCCAATGTGTGCAGGAACTCCCCCTGCAGGTACAATCAAGACACCACCATTCAATCAGTCAAAGGTTGAAATTAATTTATATAACAAATACTTAAAACCTTCAACAATATTTGTATCCAGATCAGGACAAGTACTGTACCTTTCTCAGTGTGGTACTTGAGGTTGAATGGCTGCTGTTGCCAGATATGCCGCGTAAGGAGAGGTGCAACCTTGGCCAAAATCTCCTCCACTAGGTGTTGCAGACATAGTTCGTCAGCCTGTGTGTCTGAGAGGTTTGGCTGAACCAAGAAGAGATCGTACTGGACCATGTCCTCTTGCATGGCTGTTCTCCTAAGTAGGTCCATAGTGGGAATGGTTTGATGAACCTATGATATGAGCAATAACAAGAGAAGTGATGTTTCTTGACATTGATATCAGCAGAGACTGTTGTAGGTCAGGACATTGTGACATACAGTGCATTCAGAAAGTAATCAGACCCCTTGACTTTCTCCACATTTTGTTACATTAACCTTATTCTAAAATGTATAAAATACATTTTCCCCTCATCAATCTACACACAATATCCCATAATGACAAAGAGTACACAGGTCAAGAATTTTTGCAAATGTATAAAAAAACTGAAATACCTTATTTACATAAGTACTCAGACCCTTTGCTATGAGACTCAAAATGTAGCTTTAGGTGGATCCTTTTTCCATTGACCATCCTTGAGATGTTCTATACAACTTCATAATAAAAAAATGACAATAATGAACCTTTAAATAGGCAAGTCAGTTAAGAACAAATTCTTATTTACAATGACTGCCTACCCCGGCCAGACCCGGTCGGCGCTGGGTAAATCGTGTGCCGCCCTATGGGACTCCCAATCACAGCCAGATGAGATACAGCCTGGATTCGAACTAGGGACTGCAGCGACGCACTGAAACACAGTGCCTTAGACCACTGCGTCACTCGAGAGTCCACCTGTGGTAAATTTAGTTGATTGGACATGATTTGCAAAGGCACAAACACACCTGTCTATACAAGGTCCCACTGTTGGCACTGCATGTCACAGCAAAAACCAAGCCATGAAGTTGAAGTAATTGTCCATAGAGCTCCGAGATTAGATCTCTGCCTCGACACAATCTTGAGAAGGGTTCCAAAAAATATCTACAGCATTTAAGGTCCCCAAGAACACAGTGGCATCCATTCTTAAATGGAAGTAGTTTGCAACCACCAAAACCCTTCCTAGAGCTGGCTGCCAGGCCAAACTGAGCAATCAGGGGGAAAGGGGTCTTGGTCAGGTAGGTGACCAAGAACCTGACAGAGCTCCTCTGTGGAAGTAGTTGTCCTTCTGGAAGGTTCTCCCATCTACAGCACTCCAATCAGGCCTGATGGTAGAGTGGCCAGACAGAAGCCACTCATCAGGAAAAGGCACGACAGCCCGTTTGGAGTTTGCAAAAAGGAACCTATAAGACGCTCAAACCATAAAAGA
This sequence comes from Oncorhynchus gorbuscha, assembly GCF_021184085.1. Taxonomy (NCBI): domain Eukaryota; kingdom Metazoa; phylum Chordata; class Actinopteri; order Salmoniformes; family Salmonidae; genus Oncorhynchus; species Oncorhynchus gorbuscha. The sequence continues at coordinate 70,878,502 of NC_060178.1, read as the reverse complement.
AGAAATTATGGTCTGATGAAACCAATATTTAACACATTCGGCCAGAATGCCATAATCAAGTCTTGAGGAGACCTGGCACCATCATGAAGCATGGTTGTGCCAGCCTCATGCTGTGGGGATGCAAAGTAAAGAGAGATCCTTGATGAAAAGTGCACTCAAGACCTGGCCCAGCGAGAGCACAAATCAAAGTTTGTCACGTGCACCAAATACAACAGGTGTTACAGTGAAATGCTTACTTATAGGCTCCAACCAATAGTGAAAGAAAGGTATTGGGGGAACAATAGGGAAGTAAAGAATACAACAGTAAAAAGACAGTGAAAAATAACAGTAGTGAGGCTATATACAGTAGCGAGGCTACATTCAGAAACCGTTTAGTCAGGCTGATTGAGGTAGTATGTACATATGGTTAAAATGACTGCATATGATGAACAGAGAGTAGCAGTAGCGTAAGAGAGGGGTTGGGGGGTGGCACACAATGCAAATAGTCTGGGTATCCATTACCTGTTCAGGTGTCTTATGGCTTGGGGGTAAACACTATTGAGAAGCCTTTTTGTCCTAGACATGGCACTTCAGTACTGACTTGAACCCCCTGTGCAGCAAAGCTTCCCATCCAACCTGACAATCTTCAGTGAAGAATGGGAGAAATTCCCCGAATACATGTGTGCCAAGTTTATAGCGTCATTCCCAAGAAGACTCAAGGCTGTAATCGCTGCCAAACGTGCTTCAACAAAGTACTGAGTAAAGGGTCTGAATAATTATGTGAACGTGATCAGTTTATTATTTTTGTGCAAACATTTTTTTAAAGAAAAAAGGTTTTGCTTTTTAATTGAGGTAGTGTGTGGATTAAGAAAAAACTATTTCATCCATTTTAGAATAAAACTAACGTAACATGTGGAAAAAGTCAAGTGGTATGAATACTTGAGTGCACTGTATGTACAATGACATTTGAATGATAATTCAATTAGTTATAGGAAAATAAAGTATTTAGCTCGTCCTATATCGATTAATGTACCGATTCGCTAACTGTTAAAGTAAGCTCTAGGGTTCTAGTTTGGACATGCCTCTGGAGACCTTGCTATCGTGGAATGATGTAATTAGGCCAGCTAGCTAAATGTTTGTTTATGTAACTGCAATTGATCACATGCCATCTTGATCGCTCGAAGTCTTCAATGTATAGGCCTAAACTACAAATTACAGGATATTTGCAAATTAAGTCATGACAATAAAAGTAAGCTAACTGGATTGATAGCTAGCTAGCGAACGCGATACCATACTAGTTAAAGTGTCTTTACCATGATAAATTCACGTTAGTGACAGTTCTGAGACCGGTATTACCTTGCCTTGTTTATTGTGTATCTGATGTAACGTTGGTCTTCAAGACGGAGTCCAATACAATTACAATTAGTCGTGAAGCTTTGTCGTTCTCATGCTGTTTTTAAGACAGTTTTTGTCCTACAATTAATACATCTCGGCTATAAAACTAGTTTTACTATGGTTCCTATATGAAACGGATGTATCTCATAAATAATTATTTACTGCTATGACAATGTGCTTTAAGTGTTAAAATATTGACCAAACATATAATGAATCAATATAACATTTGTAAAATGTACATAAAATGTGGAATTACAACAAAAGTATCAAAATAAATATGTGTGGTCAAAATTCCCCAGTGAGAGACGGATAGAATTTAGGAGCGCGACATGAAAATCGCACAGAGCATATGGATTTGTAGTCTTTTATATTAAGGAGAAAGCACATATGAGACGAGATAGAAATGTATTTCCCATCAGGCCTATGGATTGGGTGTCCATAACATCCTTGTTGTTGTGGCAATAATCCTCTTTAGTAGTAATGGATGCTGTAATATTGCTATATATTATTACACTTGCGCTGAAACATAAAAACACATTTGTAGGCCACGGTTTGTTTGAAATATTATATTATAGATCAATACATATCTTTCTCAGTTATCTAGAGTAACTACGTTAGCTAGCTAGCAAGTTAGCTGCAATTACTGTTAGCCTCAATAAGTTTAGTAGCAACGAGGCCAGATAGCTAACGTTACAGTAGCTAGCTAACTTGCAAGTGTGTACGTATTGACCTGCGGTCGGGGAAAAATGGCAAACCTCTTCCAAAAGACAAAGTGGGGACAGGAATCAGAGGGATGCACGACGAGAGAGGACACACAGGAGGGCATGAGCCGATAAACAGAAAAAGGAGAATGATTTCGCGATACAGCAGGAGAACAGTTTCGCACAATCTTGAGATGTAAGTAAAGCAAGCTTGTTTACTAATGACCAAGCTTATCATTCTTTGCTAACAGTCATTTCTGTCATTCGAGATACTGATTTGGTAGCTAGCTAACCTGGATTGACTAACGCTACATTGTTGGTAAGTAATAGCTAACGTTAGCTAATGCACAGTCCATGATCGTATGACAATGTAAAAGGAGAATGTATTGATCAGATCACATTTTTGACAGCCCATCTGTCACACCAAGGTCAGTTGCCTCCACAAAGGGATGGGATAGGATAATGTTTAATGCTTTAAATTGATTATGTAAAGTTCCACCTCATGCTTCACTCCTTGTTTGTTTGGGATTAGTGTACAATACATATCAATACATATCAACCTACTAAAGTATTAGAATGAAATATCTATGTATCGATCGATGCTATTGCTTACTCATGTTTAATAAAGCTGTGTTTTCCTTTCTCTGCAGTCGGGGCATATCCCGAAGCAGCCTTGACCATCACCCTCTCCCAGAGGAGGTAGACAATGACTTCCTCCCCCATTGCCTCCTCAATGACCTTCAGGAAGCTGTCTCCACTTACAACAGGTATGACCTGTTCTCAAAGAATCGGGCGGTCGATACCAAGTACACTTGTAGGGAGCAGCAATTTTGCTTTCACATATCCTGTTTAGATGCGTGAAGGCAAGGAGACAATAAAGAGGGAGGTAGCCAGTTAGTTACATAATCTGGTCTAAATTATACCCTCACACACTCGACAACACACAACACTGTAATGTACAGCAACATGTAAACAATGTCTGTCCTCTTCTGCAGCTCGGAGATGACATCTGCAGCCTCTCGCCGGTCAGACTGTCCAACGGCCACTACTGGAGACACGACGCGGTCCTGGTCTGGGATCCACAGCTACACAGAGACGGGTATCTCTACAGAGAGGAGCTCTGTCTTCTCCTGGGGCTATGATGTGAGTCTCGCCTCACCTTCTCAGCTGGATCTTACCATTCAATTGCCCTATGTTCTGAGTATCAAGCGCTTATGTTGCCTTCAGAACGTATTCATACCCCTTGATTTATTCCACATTTTTTGTGTTACAGCCTGAATTCAAAATGGATTAAATATGTGTTTGTTCTCACCCATCTACACACAATACCCCATAATGACAAAGTGAAAACAGGCTGTGATTACAGCTGTGAGTCTTTATGGGTACGTCTCGAAGAGCTTTGCACACCTGGATTGCAGAATATTTGCAGATTATTCATGTCAAGTTGGTTGTTGATCTTTGTTTGACAGCCAAGTCTTGCCATAGATTTTCAAGGCAATTGAAGTCAAAACTGTAACTAGGCCACTCAGGGACATTCAATTTAATCTTGGTAAGCATCTCCAGTGTATATTTTGCCTTGTGCTTTAGGTTATTGTCCTGCTAAAAGGTGAATTTGTCTCCCAGTGTCTGTTGGAAAGCAGACTGAACCAGGTTTTCCTGTAGCATTTTGCCTGTGCTTAGCTCTCAGTTTATTTTTATCATAAAAACTCCCTTATCCTTGCCCATAACATGATGCAGACACCTCCATGCTTGAAAATATGAAGAGGGTTAGTCAGTGATACTAGTCAGTGATGTGTTGTGTATTCATAATGCTTTATATTCAGGGCATAAAGTGAATTTCTTTGCCACATGTTTTGCAGTTTTACTTTAGTGCCTTATTGCAAACAGGGTGCATGTTTTGGAATAGTTTTATTCTGTACAGTCTTCCTTTTAACTCTGTCATTTAGGTTAGTATTGTGGAGCAACTACAATGTCGTTGATCCATCCTTAGTTTTCTCCTGTCACAGCCACTAAACCCTGTAATTGTTTTAAAACCACTGTTGGCCTCATCGTGAAATCCCTGAGAGTTTCCTTCCTCTCTGGCAACCGAGTTAGGAAGGACGCCTGTATATTTGTAGTGACTGGGTGTATTGATACACCATCCAAAGTGTTATTAATAACTTCACCATGCTCAAAGGACTGTTCAGTGTCTGCTTTTTTACCCATCTACCAAAAGGTGCCCTTCTTTGCGAGGCATTAGAAAACCTCCCTGGTCTTGGTGGTTGAACCTGTGTTTGAAATTCGCTGCTCAACTGAGGGACCTTACATATATTTATATCTAAGGATCGAATCCCCGAGCTGACAAGGTAAAAATCTGTTGTTCTGCCCCTGAACAAGGCCGTTAACCCACTGTTCCCCGGTAGGCCGTCATTGTAATTAAGAATTTGTTTTGAACTGACCTGTGTGGGATACAGAGATGAGGTAGTCATTCAAAAATCATGTTAAACATTATTATTGCACACATTTTTACTGTTGAACAATTATAGGCTTACCATAACAAAGGGGTTTAAAACTTAACGACTCGAGACATTTCAGCTTTACATTTTTATTTAATTTGTAAAAAATAAAACAAACTTTTACATTATGGGGTATTGTGTGTATGCCAGTGACACGATCTCATTTTAATCCATTTTAAATTCAAGCTGTAACACAACAAAATGTGGAAAAAGTCAAGGGGTGTGAATACTTTCTGAAGGCACTAGCTAGACCTAGCCATGCTGAATGCTACAACAGTCTTTTATACAGTTTTCAATTAAATTAGCCTTATCATATTTTATTCTAATGACTTACAGTCTACTCTGTCTGCAGAGGTCAGTTCCCTCATGGTTTCACTTCATGGTGATTTTTAGCTTTCTAGAGCTTTCCCTCAGAAACTTTATAAAAAAAACTCCATGACTCATAGGAGTCATACTTCTATAATCCTAATTTATATTCTACAGTAAACACAACCTGCCTGTGCAGGCACACACTCTCTGTCTCTCACAAACATATGCACATGATACCAATTACTCCAGCACGATCACTCATACACTGCCACACACACAGTTCCCTGGGAGCTCTAGGAGCCCATCGCCTGCTGTGACATAAACGACTCTCAGCGATGTGCTGCTAATATTTGATTAGCTTGAAAAGCAACTGCCTTCTGTCATAGTGTTCCTCTGCAGGGCCTCCTCTCTTTCTCTACCTCTCTCCCTCCCTCCATCCCTCAGGAATTTGACAAGGTGGCGTCGCGACAGGTGCAGCAGATGTTTGAGGAGATTGACGAGGAGCTTTATGAGGGGCGGGGTGGGGCACATCTACGGGGGCTGCAAAATGAGTGCCATCAGTGGGCCTTCAGGTTCCCTCACCTACGGTGGGTACTCACCCAACTCCCCCCTCACCTCTCACTTCTCACACACTGTCACACATTACTGCCACTCTAGCCTTGTTCCTACACTATTCGCATGTAAATGTATCACTGAAAGTACTTAGGGTTCAATAAAGGTATTCCTCTTAAAAGAACAGTCCAACTTGAAGGTACCTAAGATGAATCTAATTTAGATTTGTTTTCAAACCTGAGAAGAAACTGCTTGCCACATAATTATAGGCTCAAAGCCCTTGGGCCCCATTCCCAATAAGATATCATAAACCATTGGCTCAGTGTGTGTTTGGGGGGGTTAATACATTTTCCTATCGGTTTGATTCATTTAGGTTGTAATCCCTGTTTGACCCCCTCCACCCTGCTATGTGAACCCACAGGATTCTGGGTAGTCAGCTGGTGTGTCCCAATGACGAGGGCTTCCAGTGGTACGCCACTTCAGGGGAGGGGACCGGGACAGCCAGCAGCAGTGCAGCTGGACAAAAGGACAGCATCAGTAGCAAGCCCCAGGACAAGGACAAGCCTGGCCCCTGCACAGAGTGAGCACTGACTACTGATGCTGTTAACCCATCAATTATGGATGTCCGTTTGCTTTGTGGTTTTGTGACCTACATACTGTGTGGCTTGTCAAACAGCAAGTCAACTTAAGTAAGTCAGCGTGTGTAAGTTACAATGCGTCAGTTGCGATTTTAGCATGTAAATCTTGGGGGAGGCAAATCCCCCCATGTTTTTTTAGATGCATGCCAGCAAACCCACTACAAAACACTTAACAATATATTAATTGCAATATAACTGTGACACACTTAGGGCCTACATAAAGCTGTCCCAACACCTTACCACTGCTACACCTGGCTATCAGTGGAGCTTGTCTGGCTAACTAACAATTGAGGTGTACCAGCAAAGGCATAAGGGGTTGGCGAGCGGATAAGAGGCAATCCTTCATTTCGATTAAGACATTAATGAGCGAGCTAGGACAGACGTAGTCAATATAACTATTTGTTCAGCACTTTTGAAATGTACAGCGACAGAATTGAGAACACGGCCGTTCTTACAGTGTTCTCCCTGTACACCAAGTCAGAACCGTAGGTTAAATAAAGGGGGCATATAAGCAGACAATGAAAGCTCTTACAATATTCAATGATTACATCCTCTAAAACCGGCTACATGTGCACCACCAAGTCAGAACAGTAGGTGAATTTAGGAGGGGAGACAGGACCAAATTATTAAGGTGAGGCACATGGGCTACTAACAGCTTATTACACAACATACACTCAGTATTATGATTATAATTTATGCACAATACACAATACATTTTTTGACTCACCTTGTTGTGCTCACTTGTCATCAAACATCAAAGTCTGGCATTCTCTGGATTTATGGTTCTTTCAAGACAACTGGGAACTTGGGGGGGGGTCATGATGACGTCAGGTCGGAGCTCTAGAAAGAGGCCCGAATTCCAGACTGCAATTCCGAGTTAGATGAACATTCCAAACTTATCTTTTTTAGCTAGTTTTTTTCAGAGTTCCCAGTTGTTTTGAACTCACTGAAGTCAGTTTCCCAGTTCCAAGTTAACAGTTGTTTAAAGCGAGGCAGAAATCATGCTGGATTGACAGCATGGACAATGTTGAATGTTTATAATTTTAAGCTTGGAAAAGAGACCCTTAAACCCAGAATTGGGACCACACACCCACTCCACTGACTAGCAGGCTAGTGATTGCTTTGAAATGCTTGCAGTTAGCCACTGATTCCTTCCAAACCACTCATTGTTGAATTTGCAATCTCCAACTTGTTATGTAATGTTTATGTCCAATGTCCAATACATTTTATCTATAATTTCACTTCATTATTTCTCTTCATATGACAAGGATTAAAACTACTGGATGTGCCAGTAGAGTGTCGACTTGATTCAATATTTTAAAAGTATGATGTTGACATGATCAGTCCAATCAAAGCTGCTGTAGATAAAATGTGGTTTGATATAATTTTATCTGTGAGCAATGACCTTGAGCCTTCTTGGATGGGCACTTCTAATGTAACTCTAATTGCAGCACCCAAAGGGCTTGCATTTGCGAGCTCTACCCTTAGATTTGGCGGTGACGTAGTGTCCCAATGAGTGACAGAACACTGAGCCAATCACGGCTCAACTAGAGAACGTTATCAACACCTACGCTCCATATTTTCCGCTGGCTGCCCCACCACCACAGAAAGCATTGAGCCAGGCCTTACTCAAGAAAACGAAAAAGAGAAGTTTGTATGTGGCTTTATTAACTCATTAAAAAAAAAATGTTTTTACATTGCTTGCAAACTCATGTGACACTTATTAATGCCAAAATAACATGCAAAACAGGCAACCCCCAAAACTATATAAAATAATATGTATTATTTTTTGCAAGGCGTACATGTACTGGCTAGGCTACCTTGGCTAGCCAAAAAATTAGGACTGATGCTTTTTAGGAACCGTGTTGTTTGTGTGTCCAGTCTGTGTGTGCAAGGTAGGAAGGCTGTGCTGTCCAGGCCCCGTGAGGATGTTGACCACCCCCCTGGTACTCCCAGTGGATCCAGAGGTCATGACAGGCCCAGGGTGATCGAGGCTGAAGGCCTGATGGAGGAGTACCTGGCCTTTGACTGCAGGGATTTGTGGGTCACCTCCCGGCTCTCCTGTTTAGTACCCTCCAGTATATCTATAGGGGCATTTCAAACACTTTACAGTATGGTGCAGTTGATTGAGCTTGTTGCCTACTTTTGGGATTACCCTAAGGGTACCAAGTAACCTTAAATCAAGCTCTGTATTTGACAGTGTTTTACATAACTTTGCCCAGGTCTGTTGTGTTGATGGTTTAATCTATGGTTTGCCCTTTACAGGGATGACAAGTGGGAGCGGGGGTGCATGGGGGCTGGTCGGCGGTGGTACGGCCTGCCTCCGGTGTCTCCCTACCGCTGTCGCAGACAGGCAGTCCTCGACCTGCTGTTTGACGATGTGTGGCGAGAGCTGTTTGGCTGGATGGAGGAGCTGGTCCGCAGGCACTGGGAGGGCTGTGTGTCAGGTAGAACCACAGGGCAATGTCTTATAGGCAACGCTGGGTCATATATTAGTGTTCTGTTACTCAACAAAGAGACTTGCAATTTACTTTTAAACCAAGAAATCCATCATTGCCAAATGATGTCATACCCACAGCATAATCTGTTGCTTGAGCCTGTGTTGACAGTATTTTGCATCCTCTTTTTGACAGATGATGAGAAAAATGCAGTGAACTTCAGCCCATCCCAGTCAGATGCTCAGAACCCTTTACTGCTCCTGTCCACACTGCCCACTCTGCTCCCCAGGCTGGGCCAGAGCAGGGTGCCCCAGCTAACAGGAACCCCGCAACCCCAGGTCAGTGTCCAGAGAGGGGGGAGAAGGACCACCAATGGGTCTACCTCTCTGTAGAGTGCAAAATCCTACTGTTAGGATGTAGGATTTAGATCAATAGGATATATTACTAAGCACTGTGAATGGACTAATAAGTTTCAGATTAGTTTGAGAGTTTAGGCTGAGTTTTCAAAACTGGAAACACAGTCACACACTGATGCTGAATTGCTTTCCCCTGCTGTCAGGAGTTTTTCTCACTCTGTTTTAAGGCTGTCAGATAGTTAATTAACTTGAATCCTTGTTTCTTTCCTTCTTTTTGCCCCCTACTCTTTCTTGTTCCTTGGTCTGTTCCACACCCTTTTAACCACCAATCTGTCCTTCCTTACTACCTCCTTTTCTCTCTCTCACTCTCATTTGGTCATCCATTTTTTTCCCCCAAAGACCACAAAATCAAGGGGCTCAAAGCACAAGCCCAGACGGAAATCCAAAAAGCAGAAAAAATCATCTACTGTATGCAACTCTCACCTAGAGGCAAAATGTTGCCGATCGACGCCATCCACAGCGGCATGTTTTTATTCATTCTTAGACTGAATGTGCTTGTGCCTGTTGAATAGCTCAAACCATACCAATTTTAGTCACTTTCTTACTTCTTAACCAACTGTTGAGTTTTTATTTTTTTATTACACCTGTCTGTCTTTTTTTTTATGTATCAAATGACAATTTTGGAATGCTTTTACTTACTCAATTCTTGCTTTAATTGACTTTTTAGTCAAATTGTTTGTTTGGTCTCAAGTGGGTGGTTGTAGGTCCTCTCCACTTGGTTGCATGTAGAAACGCTGAGTTGGGGCTAAGGTGACGTGCAAGTGTCCGTAGTGATAATGAGGTGGCTGTAGTTTTTTTTAGGTGAATGACCACTTTAGGTGAATGACTCTTACTCCGTATCGGCTTCTGCCTCCTACAGTCCAGTCGGGTCCCAGTAGAGGCGGCGGTGACACATCACAACCTCAACGAACTCATAGTCATCCACGGCATCCCCCTGCAGCAGAGGAACCTGGGAGTGATGGAGAGAGCCCAGTATGGAGACCATAAGTACTGATCATACTCCTGCTGATACTATAATAATCTTTATTAGTATTATTATTTAGTATAAGAATCTTTGGTATTATTATTTAGTATAAGAATCTTTATTAGTAGAGTGTAGCATTAGGAGCTAACTCTAGGGGTCAACCACTATTATTACTGATTACCTATTATCGTCTTATTAAATAAGAGGTGAAGAGACTGTTATTAGCTATGGATATGTAGGTGTGAATGCATATCTTACTTTGAGTAAAGGTTAATCGCTTCCTTTCCTTTCTTAGGGACCCTGAGGAGAGGGTGATGACCCATAGGCCAGGGTCCACCGTGATTCCGTCTAGCAAGCTACGTCCTCGCCGGGTGCTAGAGCAGAGCTCCTCCTCCCTCCCCCGCCCTGCCCAGTCGGCGAGACGCCGTAACCTGCCTCCACGAACTCTTTTGCCCTTGGTTCCCAGCCTGACGCAGTCCAATGCCGCTGGCTCCATGGATGAGGTCATCCGTGGAACGCGCCTGTGAGTTAACTTAGAGGGTTACCCAATCTCCATCTGGTCCCTGTCCTCCTCCATGTACACCCCTCCTTCCTCGCACTTCTTCTCCTATCGCTCTGAAGCTGGAGAACCGTCTGTGCAGAGAGATTACTTTGAAAGCGGTTTGCCTTTTAACTTGTGCCTTGTGGCGTTCTGTTCAGCAGAATGGAGGGGAAGGGATGTGAGGAATTGTGCGTGTGTGTGTAGCTAACCATCCTAACAGATGAACTTGTCATGAACCTTGAGTGGAACAATATCTGTTTGGAGCATATAATTTACCCTTGTGTGGAGTGAGATTTCAGTCTGCTCCATGTTAAAGGGACTTGTGTAACTTTATAGAAAGCGTGGAAGGTGAACAGAGTTATTACTCTCTCCAGACCCACAGCCAGTGACCGCCTGGCCTCTCCTCTGATGCCTCTGAGCAGGAACACACTCCTTCCTCCCATCGGCACTGGGGACGCTGAGCCCAGGCACTCTGGACAGCACTTCAGACCTACTCGGGTATGGGACGAGTAAAACTGCATACTAGTTGTACATCTTGAACTGACTTGATAAAACACTTAATACTATCACCTGCTAATAACACAACGCAATTTTATTTTGTGTAGCGGCATAGAGACTCGTCCAGTCGTGCCCACAGTGCTGTTACAGATGAAGCAGGTAGTTTGCTTCCTCGGGATCGGCTTCATCAATTGGACGTATTCTCCCGTCCCAACACCACCCACACCTACAGGGTATGGCTATAGTCACACATGGTGGTCACACATGGTGGTCACACATTATTACCACTACAGCATGATTTTGGTATGTTTTGTAGGTTTATTTTGTAAAGGATGAATGTGGAATATGTTTGCCTGCGTCCCAGTCAGTGAGATTTAACTCTGGGTTCTGTTGCAGTCAGACACCCCTTACCGCCGCTCCTTCACGGTGCTGGACAACATTGGACAGGGACGTCCTGGTAGGGCATCTGTGGGTACAGGTGCGCACCTCGTTTTACATTGCATACTGTACACAGTTTCTACACATTTCTTTTTGTGACTGACTGATTGAGTCTCTGTCTGGTATCCTGGCAGACTCTCTGGGCATCGGAGTGACGGGCATCAGTTTGGGCATCAGCAGCTCCTCCTTCCTGGACTCCTTTGCCCACCACCCCCTGGGCCACTCCCCCATTGAAGATGAGGAGGAGCCTGATACACAAGCCCCTCCCCCAGGTCAGTAGGCATCTCCAGTGGTCCTCATCATTTCTAAAAGGCTGTGGCTGCGGATCTGACTTCTCACGGACCTTTATTTACCCAGACTACAGATCCCGAAGCTTCTACGCTTGTGTTTATTCACAACTTTATGCATTCTCTGCTCTACTTGTAAAGAACAGTCTACTCTGGCGAACAGGTCTCATTTAATAAAGTTATATCAAAGCTGAATCAATGTCTACAAGATCACATAATATAAAGTCATAGTATAACATTACTGTATGACAAAATCACCACTGCATTTTTCTTTCATGTGGCCAAAACTCAACAGGGTGCGCCACTAGGCAAAATACACAGATAGGCTATGCTACAGTTTGAACCATTTGCTCAAAAATGTGCTCACTGAACATCATTCAAAACACCACTGAACAACTCAAGATGATCTAAATGCATATCCCCATGAAACTGATTGAGATAAAACGGGTTGGTAAAACTTGAAATGGTCATTCACGATTGATTGGGAAATGTGAAGGGAAGGAGACCTCAAAAATGTGCTCATAAAGTAGAGGTAAAGAAGCACATACGCAGAACGGACGGTGATCCGCACATGCCCCGACGCTTCGGCACCTTCCGTGAAAAAAAGATCTGCGGCCACTCCATTAATAAAACATGTCGCTGGGTTGTGTTTGGTAATTAAGTATGTTTATGAGAGACTTCGGTCCTAGCCTCTGGTTACGAGGAAAGTAGTTATCTTTAAATTAGAGACAAATTTGAGTATTAACTATCAATGCTCATTAACACTTGTCTTCTTTGTCCTGATCTCCTCTCTTCTCAGCTCTACTGGTGCCTGTTTCAGTCCCAGCAAGCTCCCACAACCGGGGTGGCTTCATGTCCCGCAGTAGCAGACCTGGGTTGTAGCTGCTTTGACCTCGCCCACCTCCACCTTCTCCAACCACACTCTCCTCAGCACAGCAAGGTGCAAGCCCTGCTTCCAATCCCAACGGTGCCCTCAAACGACACTTTATACAGAAGCAGATCTTTTGTACAATGTACTGTTTGGTGATTTTATTTATTGATGCTTTTTGTTTTTCGAGAGCCTTATTTTTGTATTTTGGAACTCTCAGCTTACCTGGCTGCCAAAGATGGTAAACTGTCTCATTTACCACCTGTATGTCGGTATGTACTCTACCGTTCAAAAGTTTGGGGTCACTTAGAAATGTCCTTGTTTTTTAAATAAAAGCACATTTCTTGACCATTAAAATAACATCAAATTGATCAGAACCATCACTCCTGTGTTCCAATGGCACATTGTGTTAGCTAATCCAAGTTATAATTTTAAAAGGCTAATTGAACATTAGAAAACCATTTTGCAATTATGTTAGCATAGCTGAAAACTGTTGAAAACTTCTGAAACTAGTCAGTCTATTCTTGTTCTGAGAAATGAAGGCTATTCCATGCAAGAAATTACCAAGAAACTGTACTACTCCCTTCACAGAACAGCGCCAACTGGCTCTAACCAGAATAGAAAGAGGAGTGGGAGGCCCCAGTGCACAACTGAGCAAGTACATTAGAGTGTCTGGTTTTTAGAAACAGATGCCTCAAGTCTTCAACTGGCAGCTTCGTTAAATAGTACCCGCATAACACCAGTCTCAAAGTCAACAGTGAAGTGGCGACTCCGGGATGCTGGCCTTCTAGGCAGAGTTGCAAAGAAAAAGCCTTATGTCAGACTGGGGAATAAAAAGAAAAGATGAAGATGGGCAAAATAACACAGACACTGGATAGAGGAAGATTGGATAAAAGTGTTATAGACAGAGTTTAAGTTTGAGCTGTTAGGATCACAAAGAACATTCGTGAGACGCACAAAAAAATGGAAAGATGCTGGAGGAGTGCTTGACACCATCTGTCAAGCATGGTGGTTGCAATGTGATGGTCTGTGGGTGCTTTGGTGGTGGTAAAGTTGGAGATTTGTACACAGTGAAAGGGATCTTGAAGAAGGAAGGCTATCACTCCATTTTGCAATGCCATGCCATACCCTGTGGATGGCTCTTAAATTGAGCCAATTTCCTCCTACAACAGGACAATGACCCGAAGCACAGCTCCAAACTTTGCAAAAACGATTTAGGGAAGAAGCAGTCAGCTGGTATTCTGTCTATAATGGAGTGGCCAGCACAGTCACCGGATCTCAACCCTATTGAGCTGTTGTGGGAGCAGCTTGACCGTATGGTACGTAAGAAGTGTCCATCAATCCAATTTGTGGGAGGTGCTTCAGGAAGCATGGGTTGAAATCTCTTCTGATTACCTCAACAAATTGACAAGAATGCCAAAGGTCTGCAAGACTGTAATTGATGAAAATGGAGGATTCTTTGACGAAAGCACAGTTTGAAGGACACAATTACTATTTCAATTAGAAATCATTATTTATAACTTGTCATCGTCTTGACTATTTCCTATTCATGTATGTTTTAATGGAAACAAGGACATTTCTAAGTGACCCCAAACTTTTGAACGGTATTGTGTGTACTGTGTACTGTATCTATGGTTTAGATGTATATGTGTGAATGTATATTGTCTGTTCTTTTCTCTGATCTATCTCTATACTCTTAAGTGATTCTATGCAGGTAATGGGAAGTCAAAAGCATTTTGCACACTGACACGCTTCGTCAGGCTGCTTTGTACTTTTCTAAGGACATGTTTTTTTTTCTTCCCATGTGTAAAAAGACGAGCACAAAACCTCTGGGTTTCACATAGCATACCTTAACAGGAGGAGACAAGACGAGCTTTAGAAGCTAACTAAATGGGTAGGTATTTGGTGTTTTCCTCACAAGCCTTTTTGTGATGAGGGCTTAGTGTAAGCCACAGGAGACATGTGAGGGAATAGAGGGGCTGTATTAGTACTGGGACAATTCACCTCACTGCAGTAGAAGCCATATGTTGTTTTCAGCAGAGGGACTAGCTGAGCCTAGATCAGTCAGGCAATTTTTATATAAATACGTGACAGATGTGTGACTAGAGGGCATGCAGGTAACAAGTTTTAATCCAAATTTGACCTACCTTTAAGATTTCTGATAAATGTAATAGGGGTTTATAAGCACATGTATGTTTCTAGTCCCTTGTGCTTAACACAAGATATATTGGCGCTCCTTTGCATTTCCTAATTATGACTGAGATGGAAGGTTTTTATGTATATTTTCCAAAACAGAACTGCAGGTCCCCTTCTATTTCAATGGCTTCCACAACAGTCAGGAGCACCAACTAACATGGAGGTATTTGACTTCTTTATAGTGTTAGGTTGCACTGGATGGTCTCTTGTAGATGGCATTAATAAAGCTTGAAATGCAGCATAGTTCTGTATGGATTCCTTTTGAAGTTTATCCCAGAATTTTATATAGAATAATAAAGATGTGTATTCAAATAAATATAATTATTGAATTGCCTCTCAAGGCTCTTGGATTATTCAGCGTAACATAAAACACCTCAAATACAAAATGCTATGTTTGACATGTGATAGTTATAAAGTACCAGTGTATAAAGATACTGTAAATTCGACTTACAGGATAAAAATTGCACTAACTAACAACTAAGTAACATTTGGTGTGGATGCATATGGAATATACAAGTTGCTGCCAACATCAATCTAAAATTACTTGCAACACTAAACAAAAATATAAACACAACATGTAAAGTGTTTGTCCCATATTTCATGAGCTGAAATAAAAGTTCCCAGAAATGTTCCATAAGCACAAAAAGCGTATTGCTCTCCAATTTTGTGCACAAATTTGTTTACCTCCCTATTAGTGAGCATTTCTCATTTGCCAAGATAATCCATCCACCTGGCAGGTGTGGCATATCAATAAACTGATTAAACAGCATGCTCATTACATGGGTCACCTTTGCTGGGGACAATAAAAGGCCACTCTAAAATGTGCAGTTTTGTCACACAACACAATGCCACACGTCTCAAGTATGAGGTAGTGTGTAATTGATATTCTGACTGCAGAAATGTCCACCAGAGCTGTTGCCAGAGAATTTAATTATCATTTCTCTACCATAAGCCACCTCCAACGTCATTTTGGAGAATTTGGCAGTACATCCAACCGTCCTCACAACCACAGACCACGTGTAACCACGCCAGCCCACATCCGGCTTCTTGATCTGCGGGATCGTCTGAGACCAGACCCTGAACAGCTGATGAATGTGTGGGTTTGTACAATCAATGAGTTTCTGACAGTTTGTGCAGATGTTATTTCAGGGAAGCAGGCATAAGCTACGGACAACAAACACAATTGCATTTTATCGATGGCATGCTCAGAGATACTGTGACGAGATCCTGAAGTCCTTTGTTGTGCCATTCATCCGCCATACATCACCTCATCTTTCAGCATGATAATGCTCGTCCCCATGTTGCAAGGATCTGTACGCAATTCTTGGATGCTGAAAATGTCTCAGTTCTTCCATGGCCTGCATACTCACCAGACATGTCATCCACGGAGGATGTTTGGAATGCTCTTGATCGATGCCTACGACAGCGTGTTCCAGTTCACACCACAGGTGCGGAGATCATCCGTTCACCTACTTTGCGTCTCTCAAAGACGGTTGGAACCAAAATTTGGACTCATCAGTCCAAAGGACAGCTTTCCACCGGTCTAATGTCTATTTCTCGTGTTTCTTGGCTCAAGCAATTTTTTTTTCTTGTTGGTGTCCTTTAGTACTGGTTTCTTTGCAGCAATTAGACCATGAAGTCCTGATTCACGCAGTCTCCTCTGAACAGTTGATGTAGAGATGTGTCTGTTACTTAAGCTATTTGGGCTGCAATTTCTGAGGTGCAGTTAACTCTAATGAACTCAACCTCTGCAGCAGAGGTAACTCTGAGTCTTACTTTCCTGTGGCGGTCCTCATGAGAGCCAGTTTCATCATAGTCCTTGATGGTTTTTGCGACTGCACTTGAAGATACGTTCAAAGTTCTTGACATTTTCTGGATTGACTGACCTTCATGTCTCAAAGTAATGATGGAATGTTGTTTATCTTTGCTTATTTGAGCTGTTCTTGCCATAATATAGACTTGGTATTTATCAAATAAGGCTATCTTCTGTATACCACCCCTACCTCGTCACAACACAACTGATTGTCTCAAAAGCATTAAGAAGGAAAGAAATTCCACAAATTAACTTTTAATTGAAATTCATTTCAGGTGACGACCACATGAAGCTGGTTTAGAGAATGCCAAGAGTGTGCAAAGCTGTCATCAAGGCAAAGGGTGGCTTCTTTGAAGAATCTCAAATATAAAATATATTTTTTGTTACTACATGATTCCATATGTGTTATTTCATATTTTTGATGTATTCACTATTTTACTACAACATACAAAAATAGTAAAAATAAAGAAAAACCCTTGAATTAGTAGGTGTGTACAAACTTTTGACTGGTACTGTATATATATAGTGTCCTTTATTTTAAAGGGTTTGAAGACTTCACTTTTTTCCTTTCCCTCCTATTTGGGCATTCCTCCCTTTTTGGAATATTTGTTTGAACTACAGATTACCCCTTTAACCTTAAATTGTCTCCTACCTCGAGTACAGCACACAACCATTCATTGACTGAGGTATAAAAGTAAGCACACAACTCACCTAGCTAGCTAGTTAGGTTGATAGCTGACAGTGGCCAACAAATTGATAAGTAAAGTTACCATACTTGCTAGCTAAGACATAGTTGATTACTACAGAAGTACTATTCTCTTAGTTGTTGGGCGCCACAAAGTAGTTCAAAGTAATTCAAAACAGATATTAGCTGTAAAAGTTAATTACAATAACGTATCAAAACCTACCAGTCTTCTTTATCAAAACTGTCGAAGTAGCTAGCTGGCTAAGAACTTCACTTGCTTTGTTTACAAAATGTGGTGCTCTGTCCTGTCCACAGAGTGTAGGTTAAGGGTCAGCATACATAGGTTTGGTTTGTTCATAGCAGAAATCAGCTAGGTGAAGCAAACTTCTGCGCTTGCATACTCCCTAACATTTTTTTTTTAAAGCAGCAATATTACTGTTGTTTTTCCTTCTTGCGCTACTGTAGCGACAACATAGCCATAAGACTTCCTGAAACTAGTTAAATAGTTAAGCAGAACAGTCCTTAGGAGGGAGTTATCACACAATAATCCCTGGGATCGAGGGCCTTGCTGCTTTTATATAATGGTTGCCAAAATATTTATAAAACATTATTTTAATGAGTAAATACGTTTTTCTTAAGATGCTACCCAAGCCGCTGGTCATTAGTTATGTTCTCGTGTTTTGACCAAGTCGTTAATCCTAATCATTTTCTTCATTGCTATGCTAAACAAATCATTTCCATTTAGCTACCTAGTATAGATTTAATGATAATGAGAGACAAGAATGTCAATAAATAATGATTTAAAAGTATCAAATAGGCCTACATTGGCAACAACTATTATGGTTAGCGAGTCTGAGCTAATCAAGCTATAGTGACATTTCCGTTGATGGCAAGTGAGTGGAAGTAATGTCTGTGGTCCTGGTGATGGTAGCCTAGTGGTTAGAGCGTTGGACAAGTAACCGAAAGGTTGCAGGATTGAATCCCTGAGCCGACAAGGTTAAATCTGTTGTTCTGCCCCTGAACAAAGCAGTTAACCCACTGATTAGCTCAGTTCCTAGGCTGTCATTGAAAATAAGAATTTGTTCTTAGCTGACTTGCCTAGTTAAATAAAGGTAAAATATTGACAGTCAGTGCTTGTCTCTTCTATGGTGGAAAATGGGACGTCCCACTCACATCGTTGCCAGCTAAAATGGCCCAGCACTTTTCTGTTCTCAATTAGGGGCTGCCAATAAATCTCACAGCCATTATGTTCCTTGCCTGCTGGCATGTATTGGATAACTTTTGCTCTGAAGTTTCTACCCAAGTGGGATGGTGTTTAGTCATTCTCTCATGTTTTGACCCAGTCCTTAATTCTAATCATTCTATTCGTTCAATGTTGCTAAACAAAACAAAACATATTCAAATAAAATAATATCCAATAGGCCATTGGCACTGTGCTGGTTAATGAATTAATGGAATTGCGAGTATTTACGGTTTCCATGGTGAATGCTTTTTTCCCAGAGGGAGATGAAGTTTATGAATTTCTTCCCTGGGCTGTGGGACAGTGGAATTATGAGATTAACATGTCATGGTGTCCCTCAACTCATGCATATCAACCAATCAGAATCCAGGATCTAAACAACTAATTTTATATTCAAAATTAATCATGAAGATAAATCAAGAAATATGTAATTAATTTAAACATTTCTGTTGAGGAGGACTAAGTCACACAATTTTACATCTAGCTAAGATTTTTGGTGCAGTACTTTTGAAGTGAATTTTTTTCATGAAAACTATTTGCTGCTGCGCTTTCTGGTTTAATCACAGCAAACACTTAATTGAAAAATCCTGTCCATAGTTCCCACCCCTACTGTTGATCAATCACAGACGAAGGGGCGTAGACTTCGACTACCGAACTTCAACTTGCCTCAAGATAAAAACATTTTATGTTGTGTGTGCGAACAGCCGGAAAAAAATATCAGTCGAACACCAAAACTAACAAAAACATCACACATTTTAATTTAGGCATAATATAGGCACAAACTGTTTCGACTGGGAAGCATGCAACAGGCGTAACGAAAACATGCTTACGTCGATGCAAAAACGCACTCGTATTGGTTACTTTTTTAGTGTGTTTTGTGGAATCAGGACTTTCTGATATCACAGGTTGATGACCACCCATTCTGTCTGTTGAAGCAGGTAGGGCAGCTAGGCAATCATGATTTTCATTCGTTTTCTTTAGTTTTGTAGTAATCATCCAAGTAGAGATAAATAAATGCAAGTGTTAACATTAGGGTCACATTGATTTCTCAATTTAATCATTTTCTCAACTAATTGTCAGCAAAGAGTCAAACAAAAGAAGATATTTTATTAGATGTTGATACCGAGATGCAGATACTAATGTGGTTATTGGGGCATTTTAAGCATAGCACAATTAAAATACATCAAAGACAATGACGCTAGCTCATTTTACCTGCTTCATGCGAAAGCAGAACACAAGATAGCCTACACACGGACTTTGCGCTAAGTATCAATAGATTACCCCATCTGTGTTTTAAGCCTGTAGAATATAGAACAAAACAATGCAGCACTAAATATATTCTGTAGGATCTTGCCATACGTTCTCCATTCCCATTGTAAAGTACGATCAAAGCTCCATCTGTTTCTGTTGCATATTTTTGGGCAAAGTCTTTGCTGACATTTTTTGTCATCAAAAACCTCTATCCTCCTTTGTACTCCGACTCAGAATAAGTACTTGGACAACTGGCACAACTATAAACAAAAAGACAAAAAGCACAGCAGGTTACTGTAATGGAATTAATTTTGCTGGTGTGCGGTCCCCCCTCTGCTTCTCCTACCCAATCCATGGGTACCAGTGTTCAAATGCGACCACTCTTCGGAGGGTGTACCACAATTATTAACAGTCTCCCTCATAGTAGAATGGCTTTGTCATGGTAAGTCTTTGTAAATCACCTCTTTGTTGAGTCCAATACTGCTGCAGACTACGAGACTAGGAGGTGGCAACAGCTCAGCACTCCTTCCTGGTTCTCACTGTCTTGCTGCTGTACTTTATGGGGATCCCCCAGCGTCTCATTAGATAGACATCAAACATGTAGGCCACTCCAGGCTCCAGGCCACCGATCACGGCCGTCGTGACAGCCCGCCGAGGGTTTAGCTCCTGGAAGTATTTACACACGACTCTCTCAGTGTCCGACCGTGACTCAGGCCCCAGGCAGGGTGCCGTAGCTCCCTTCTCGCCCTTACTCAGCCTCCGGTGGTACACGCAGTATAGGCTCCTCTCCTCTGTGCCCATCCAGGCCAGGGTGATGGAGTCACAGCTCCTCAGCCTGTTGAAAGACTTAATCTGCAGGGTGGTGGGGAGCGAAGGTACCCCTTGACGATGGTAAGCAGAGGATGCCTGCATCTTAACAGAGGCCTTCAGTGCCCCTAGAGCAGCTTGTCTGGGGGGCGCAGTTCCCTCTCTCTCCAGGTGGATGAGGTAGGAGGGGCTGCCCTGGAGCCAGATCTGAGCCAAGTCTTCTCCCACAGCCTGGGAGCTAAGCTCTTGGCCCTTGCTGGAGATGGTGACCTTGATCTTCTCACTGCTTCCGCAGCTCTGGAGAGTGAGCAGGCCACTCTGCTGCCAACCCCGGGGACGGAAGCTAAAGAACTCCCCAGAGGTTGAGCCTCCATCCCGGAAGGTCACCCACCGGAGCTCCCCTTCCCTGAGTGGTGTGATAGCTGGTCGGGCCTCCTCATGTGTTTGAGCGAACGTTCCAGTATATGCTGCACTGGTTCCATTTAGCCTGTCAATCAAAAATACGTCAAAGTAGTACTGCGTGTCGGGGACAAGCTCTGAAACAGTGCACACGCTCTCTGTTCCCTTACAAACACATTGGAGATCATCATGCTGGTCACGGAGCGCAGCAGGTGACCGGAGATCTGTTTCAGCATCCCACTGCTGCCACCACCAGTTTTTGAGAATGGGCCACACAGTTACTTTCCTTTGTTTGTCCTTCTTCTGCCGTTTCTTGTCTTTCTCCTGCTCTTTCCTGATGCCCTCCCGGGCGGCACAGAGGTTGCGGTAGTTGTGTTTGCGGTTGACAAGGACACAGTAGTCATAGATGCGTTGGGTGTGCGGCAGTCTTGTGACGGAGGTACTGGGGCCCCAGCTGAGGGTGACACTGGTCATTCCTACACCCAGTGTGTGGACATGGGGGTCAGAGGGAAGCTCCGGGAAGGCCCCTGAGGGCCCAGAGCCCTGATGGAGGTACATGGTAGCCCTGGTGTCCTGGTCCTTGGGGCGCAGTCTGAGGATGTAGATAGATGCTGGGGCATAGGAAGGACCTGTGTAGGTGTCCATGGCATTGCCAGTGTAGGTGTGTATCTTGGCTTCAGTTCCAGGCCCTCTCCACCACACCTCTGGCATACTATTCTTGGTACTCCCTGTGCAGAAAACACTGTTATTTAAGCCACGGGTCATTAATATTCTGCCTCATACATCCGCTCACATACTTACATTCACTAGACAGAACATACATTCACACTCATTGAAGATACAGTCTTACAGTTCAATACGTATCCTGATTACTTTAAATGAATACAGTAGTCAACTATAATCAATGAAGTGCAAAGAAGATAGTCCCTTATTCATATAAACCCCTTTTCACCATCATCCATTATAATTTCTCCTTACCTTGGGAAATAAAAAGTGACCAAATGTTACACAATCGAAGTGAATAATTTAGGCAGACTTTGGGGAACATAGGGTTCAAACTCTGAATGATTTATGTGTTACAGTATAACTTCATAAAGCTGCTCATTTGTCCATCTAGAATACCCACTGATTTTAACTGAGCAGGCTGGTGAGGGCCATGTTGCATAATATCATTGCTAGCCTACATAGGCTACTTTTGGTAACTGTCCTTTTTGTGCTCAACGAGAGATTATTATTATTTTTTTAAATGGAATGTAGTTATGTAGCTTAGACTTATCTGTTCTCTATTTCACCCTCAAGTTCTATTTCTGCAACTCTTTGAGAGGTTTCCACCAGATTTGCTCTATTTTGGGTTTTGCTTAACCCATAGAAGCGCAAATAAAATCTATTTGGCATGAATATGAGACATTTTCAATTAAATGGTAAAGGCCTGAATTTAGCTGAATTTCAGTTTGTACTGTATAGGCTATTACTCGCATGCCGTTCTGTACAAATCTATCAATCTTATAAAAGTTATTTGAA
Organism: Oncorhynchus gorbuscha; assembly: GCF_021184085.1. Classification (NCBI taxonomy): domain Eukaryota; kingdom Metazoa; phylum Chordata; class Actinopteri; order Salmoniformes; family Salmonidae; genus Oncorhynchus; species Oncorhynchus gorbuscha. Next base: position 70,856,071 of record NC_060178.1, on the reverse strand, counting down.
AACGCAGAACCCTCTCTATAATGTGTTATTTTAAATTACAAATTTAAACCCTTTTCCTCAAGTATTGGCAATACAGTGCCTTGCATGCATAACCATGGCGTTTTTCCTATTTTGTTGCATTACCTGTAAATTAAATAGATTTTTATTTGGATTTCATGTAATGGACATACACAAAATAGTCCAAATTTGTGAAGTGAAATGAAAAAAATGACTTGTTTAAAAAAAAAAAAAGGAAAATTAAAAACGGAAAAGTGGTGCATGCATATGTATTCACCCCCTTTGCTAGGAAGTCCCGAAATAAGATCTGGTGCAACCAATTACCTTCAGAAGTCACATAATTTGTTAAATAAAGTTCACCTGTGTGCAATTTAAGTGTCACATTATCTGTCACAGAGTCTGCGACACCACTAAGCAAGGGGGATCACCAAGCAAGCGGCACCATGAAGACCAAGGAGCTCACCAAACAGGTCAGGGACAAAGTTGTGGAGAAGGACAGATCAAGGTTGGGTTATAAATACATATCAGAAACTTTGAACATCCCACTGAATACCATTAAATCCATTATAAAAAAACTATAAGAATATGGCACCACAACAAACCTGCCAAGAGAGGGCCACCCTCCAAAACTCATGGACCAGGCAAGGATTATTCAGAAAGGCAACAAAGAGATCAAAGATAACCCTGAAGGAGCTGCAAAGCTCCACTGCGGATATTGGAGTATCTGTCCATAGGACCACTTCAAGCCATACACTCCACAGAGCTGGGCTTTATGGAAGAGTGGCCAGAAAAAAAGCCATTGCTTAAAGAAAAAATAAGCAAACATGTTTGGTGTTTCGCCAAAAGGCATGTGAGAGACTCCCCAAACATATGGAAGAAGGTACTCTGGTCAAATGTAGGTTTTTGGCCATCAAGGAAAACGTTATGCCTGGCGCAAACCCAGCACCTCTCATCACCCCGAGAATACCATTGGCAGGGACTGGGAATCTGGTCAGAATTTATTAAGGAATGATGCATGGCGCTAAATACAGAGAAATTCTTGAGGGAAACCTGTTTCAGTCTTCAAGAGATTTGAGACTGGGATGGAGGTTCACCTTCCAGCAGGACAATGACCCTAAGCATACTGCTAAAGCAACACTTGAGTGGTTTGAGTGGAAACATTTTAATGTCTTGGAATGGCCTAGTCAATGCCCAGACCTCAATCCAATTGGGAATCTGTGAAATGACTTAAAGATGGCTGTATACCAGCGGAACCCATCCAACTTGAAGGAGCTGGAGTTGTTTTACCTTGAAGAATGGGCAAAAATCCCAGTGACTAGATGTACCAAGTTATAGTGACATATCCCAAGAGACTTGCAGCTGTAATTACTACAAAAGGTGGCTCTACAAAGTATTGACTTTGGAGAGGTGAGTAGTTATGCACTCTCAAGTTATCAGTTTTTTTTGTCTTATTTCTTGTTTGTTTCATAATAAAAACTATTTTGCATCTTCAAAGTGGTAGGCATGTTGTGTAAATCAAATGATACAAACCCTCCAAAAAAAACATTTTAATTCCACATTGTAAGGCAACAAAATGCCAAGGGGGGTGAACACTTTCGCAAGCCACTGTACTGTATGTGATACAGATATAATCATACTTTAATACAAACGTCCTTCTAATCTCTCTTACATTCAGGATACAAGTGTGACATTTAGATATTACTGTCCTTCTTGCTTTGAAGGTAGAATGGTTGGACAGATTGTCCAGTGATATACTAGTCCTGGGCTCAGTACTGTGTGTGTGTGAGTAAGAGATCGGGAGAGCGGAAAAGAGAGAGAGGTGGAAAGGGAGAGCAAGACCAATGGACTGATTAAGTCTCTCCTATCTTGTAGACATTTATGACCAGGGTCAGTCTTTAAATGGACACTATGTCAAAAATAAATGGCTCCAGTGTGAATTGGATTGAGGTGTAATGAAACTGAATTGATATGAATAGGAATTGCATGTGAGAGGGTGTTGTGTGTAGTTGCTTTTATTTTCTATCAGTGTTTCCCACTTACAGTGTGGACTTTTAGGCGGTTTGTCCTTTAGGGTTCGGGCTGCGAGGGTCCATTCGATGGGGAGGTCACAGGGACTGACGGTCACAGACATCATCACAACCTTCTTCTTCAATGTGAAGTACAGTCTGCACGAAGATAGGTACCACACGAAAAAGGGATTGTCTATGAAATTCTCATGTATTTTTCTTCCCCCTTACAAATGTAATAACATACTGTACCTAAGAAAAGTACTGTAACATGTAGCCGTCAAAGCATTCCAAGTGACATTCTGATCTCCTTCTACAAGCTTATTGTTCATCTCCTTCACAATATAATTAGATTCAAACTCACCAATTAACCATGACTCTCATTATCAATCACCGACTCAGACATCAATATTTGATCATCTTTGTATTTTCACCAACACAACTCATCAAGATGAGACATTCAATATTGAGATGTAATTGACCTCTTTGTTGTCATAGGCTCTGGGATATTTACTCTGCCCGTTGAAAAATAGTATCATTCTTTTACATGTATTTTCTGGCCCAACTGCTGATGTGCTGCAGTTTATCAACAGCTGTGCCATGCTAATGTTGTCAAGGGCAATACATAGTTTAACTGATTGATTAATTCGAATCATAATTAGCAGATTTTTTCTAATTAAAAAAAAATCTTCTTTTTTTTAATGCCTGGCTGCATGGATGGACAGATGGACAGCTCACAGGGATGCCTATATTCCAATTCACTGTTCCCAGTGTTAGAGCTCTAACACTGACATGATCAGCAGAGCCCGGGCCAAGTGGGTTGCTCTTACTGCCCATGCGGCCGCACTACGCTCAACCACTGCCTTTCCAACAACCAAAGAAATGGCGATTAAGATTAAGGCTATCATTGTTTTTGCTCAAAACAATGAAGAATTACGCAGGAAATTACCATTTTGGTAGCTTGTAATAACTTAGCCTATTGTAGTGACAGCATTTTAAACAGGGGCCTTTCTTAAGTGTTTCAATCTTTGTCCAGGACACGGAACATAAACATTCAGTGTGCAATACTATCCACCTCCCCTGACGTGATCTCTATACTGTACCTCCGGGTGCGTCCTTTGGGCAGATGTATGGAGGTGACCTTTCCATCAGGCAGCCAGGCGGTGGGGCGGAGTGGCACCTCATTCTCAGGGGCCAGAGCCGAGTGTCCTTGGGGCCAGGAGGGGCCACAGAGGAGAGTCACGGCCAGGCAGAGATACCAGGACAGGGCCATTGCTGCCATCATTCACACTGTCAACACTCTGCCGTCTCCCAGGGACTGAAAGAGCAGGGGAAAGGTCAAAAGCATCCATCAGTTCCATCACATACAGTTCTGCTCCTACTGTTCATGATGTACTAAACAGGTCTAGCAGCAGATGATTCATTGATATGAGGAAACATTTCAGCTATTCACATAGAATTATTCATGCGGGAAAGCAAATTGCCACGCTATATTACTGGGATCTGTATAGCGCAGCTTGACACTTGCTGAAAAATCACTCATCGTACGACTTTCAAAGCGTGAAGTGGGTTGCAAATATCTCTCAGAAGTGGATTCATTTGAATATATAGATCTATTTATAGTATGCCAGTACAAATGGGTTTGTTCTCTAAATAGAGGGTATTTTTTCATGGTCGTTGCAGCCTTTGTTAACGGAAATCCGCCAATTTAGTTTGGAAAAACACAAACAACATCTGGAGGTGCTTCAGTATAATCCAATTGGAAGACAGATTCTCTTCACAAAAGCAGGCAAAGCCACAAGAACTTTGAAACAGATTTCAGATTGGGCTGTTTTTTCTTTTCTGTTCTCACTGTTGTGTAGATTTGAAGATATGATTACAGGTCTTGGCTCTCGTCCCAAGAGAAAAAACATGCATTCATTCAAAGTCACAATCTTCAAAAAACACCTGCTTCTCAACGTGTGTTTGTCGGCGTCAAGGCTGTGCCCTGCAGATCAGATGACAATTGTACGTAGGTTCTAGGCATATACATCTGAGTCTCGATGGCCCTGGGACCTCTGAGTTACAACAACAGTTGCATCATTACAAAGTATGGAGGATCTCATTATCCCAGTAGTGGAGTGAACAACCCATAAAGCTTTTACAGAGAGGGAGGAAGGGAGATAGGGAGAGAGAGAGAAATGAGAGAAGGAGGTGAGAGTGAGAAAGATTGAAAGAGAGAGAAATGAGAGACACGGAGTGAGGGAGAGTGAGAGAACATTTTGAGAAATGAATATATATGCCAATAATAATAATATATGCCATTTAGCAGACGCTTTTATCCAAAGCGACTTACAGTCATGTGTGCATACATTCTACGTATGGGTGGTCCCGGGGATCGAACCCACTACCCTGGCGTTACAAGCGCCATGCTCTACCAACTGAGCTACAGAAGGACCACGAAAAGAGGGGGAGGATGGGGTCCAGAGTAGTGAATGAGAAATGGAGCAAAAGAAGGCAAAGTGTGATGGAGGCACATAAATTATTGGTGTTTTCTACAGCTTCATGTCTAAAATGTTCATAACTGGTGCCACATACCGTACGGTGCACTCGCAAAGTATTCAGACCCTTTCACTTTTTCCACATTTTGTTATGTTACAGCCTTATTCTAAAATTGATTTGTTTTAATTGTCCATATAAATCTAGACACAAAACCCCTTAATGACAAAGCAACAACAACAAAAAAAGATTTTTTTTCCCCAATAAAAAAAAAAGAAATAAACTGAAATATTCCATTTACATAAGTATTCAGATGCTTTACTCAGGCCTGAATCCCAAGCCTCACATCTGGAGGAAACCGGGCACCACACATGGCCAATACCATCCCTACGGTGAAGCATGGTGGTGGCAGCATCATGCTGTGGGGATTTTTTCAGAGGCAAGGACTGGGAAACTAGTCATTCTTGAGGGAAAGATGAACAAAGTACAGAGAGATCGTTGATGAAAACCTGCTACAGAGTTCTCAGGACCTCAGACTGGGGCAAAGGTTCACCTTTCAACAGGACAACGACCCTAAGCACACAGCCAAGACAACACAGGAGTGCCTTCGGGACAAGTCTATGTATGTCCTTGAGTGGCCCAGCCAGAGCCCGGACTTGAACCTGATTGAACATCTCTGGAGACCCCTGAAAATAGCTGTGCAGTGACACTCCCCATCCAACCTGACAAAGCTTGAGAGGATCTGCAGAGAAGAATGGGAGAAACTCCCCAAATAATTCAAATCAAATCTAATTTTACATGTCACATACACATGGTTAGCAGATGTTAATGTGAGTGTAGCGAAATGCTTGGTCTTCTAGTTCCGACAATGCAGTAATATCTAACAATAATATATAACAAGTAATCTAACAATTCCCCAACAACTACCTAATACACACAAATCTAAAGGGGTGAATGAGAATATATACATGTAAGTATATGGATGAGCGATAGCGAAGGAGCAATAGATGGTATAAAATACAGTATTTACATGTGATATGAGTAATGTAAGATATGTAAACATTATTAAAGTGGCATTATTTAGAGTGCATTGTATAAAGTGACTCGTGATCCATTTATTAAAGTGGCCAGTGATTGGGTCTTAATGTAGGCAGCAGCCTCTCTGGGTTAGTGATTCAGCAACCTACATTTTGCAGTCTGATAGCCTTGAGATAGAAGCTGTTTTTCAGTCTCTCAGTCCCAGCTTTGATGCACCTGTACTGACCTCACCGTCTAGATGGTAGCAGTGTGAACAGGCAGTGGCTCGGGTGGTTGATGTCCTTGATGATCTTATTGGCCTTCCTGTGACATTGGGTGTTGTAGGTGTCATGGAGGGTAGGTAGTTTGCCTGCAGTGATGCGTTGTGCAGACCTTGCAGTTGAGGGTGTTGCAGTTGCCGTACCAGGCTGTGATAAGTCCGACAGGATGCTCTCGATTGTGCATCTGTAAAAGTTTGTCAGGGTTTTGGGTGACAAGCCAAATTTCTTCAGCCTCCTGAGGTTGAAGTAGCGCTGTTGCGCCTTCTTCACCACACTGTCTGTGTGAGTAGACCATTTCAGTTGATGTGTACTGTACAACTGTTGTGTCATCTGCAAACTTTATGATTGAGTTGAAGGTGTGCATGGTCACGCAGTCGTAGGTGAACAAGGAGTACATGAGGGAGATGAGCACGCACCCTTGTGGGGCCCCAGTGTTGAGGGTCAGCCAAGTTGAGATGTTGTTTCCTACCTTTACTACCTTGGAGTGGCCCGTCAGAAAGTCCAGGACCCAATTGCACAGGGTGGGGTTGAGACCCAGGGCCTCAAGGCTTGATGATGAGCTTGGAGGGTACGATGGTGTTGAATGCTGAGCTGTAGTCAATGAACAGCATTCTTACATAGGTATTCATTTTGTCCAGATGGGATAGGGCTGTGTGCAGTGTGATGGCGATTGTGTCGTCTGTGGATCTGTTGGGGTGGTATGCAAACTGAAGTGGGTCTAGGGTGAGGTGAGGTGGAGATGATATGATCCTTGACAAGTCTTCAAAGCACTTCATGATGACAGAAGTGAGTTCTACGGGGCGGTAGTCACTTAGTTATCTGTGCCTTCTTGGGTACAGGAACAATGGCAACCATCTTGAAGCATGTGAGGACAACAGACTGGGATAAGGAATGATTTAATATGTCCGTAGCGCCAAGCTTGTAGCGTCATACCCAAGAGGACCCGAGGCTGTAATCGCTGCCAAAGGTGCTTCAGCAAAGTACTGAGTAAAGGGTCTGAATACTTGTGTAAATGTAATATTTCAGTATTTTGGTTTTAATAAATGTGCCTGTTTTTGCTTTGTCGTTATGGGGTATAGCGCGTAGATTGATTAGGGGGAAAAAACAATTGAATGAATTTTAGAATAGGGCTGTAAAAAGTGAGAAAAAAGGGGTCTACTTTCCAATCGCACAGTATGCTGCGTACTTCTAGACCCATATTTACAAGACTGAGTTCTGATCTAGGATCAGCAAATCAAGTGTCTCAAGGTAGGATTTTTCTTATTCATTTGAGCCGTCAATTTTTACACAGTGCTTTTTTTTCTGCATTTCTGACTGGATTTATATATCTGAAATAAAGACAACCTCTCTTTCAGTAGAGTATATCTGGGCCTCAATTTCACTTGGTTACAGAAAAATCGTTACAGAAAATGTGGGATTGAAGATGCAATGTTCAGAACTGCAGCCAGATAATTAACCCTCTTCGCCACCAGGGGATAGCTTTGGCCTTGTGGGGCTTTTTTTTAGTCAAATATGGTCAATGAGGACATATAAAATGTTCATATCCTTTTCAAATTCAGTGTACTTGTAAGACTGTAATTTGTGATTTTCTTTCTTCATCATGTGTTGAAAGTCTTGTGAAGTGTGATTTTAGTTGGAAAGAGCTTCCTTTATATAACTTGTTTTCTTATGTATTCATATGCTTTTTAAATACAGACTGAACCATCAAACTAAATACTTTTTCTTTTTTGACCTTTTCAAAATTTCAAAATCACATTTCATAAGATTTTCAACATATGTGTTGAAGAAAGAAAATCACAAATTACAGTCTTACAAGTACACTGAATTTGAAATGTGTTCTGGGAATGTTCTTTTAACATCAAGTGAAGGTGTTTTAGTCCCTAAAAGATGCTCCGTATAATCATCTGCACAATTGGACAGTTTTTGTCTTTTGGGAATATATATTTTTGTTCTCATTAGACTCTTCCCACAACATAATGAAACATTCTAGGAGCCTTTAAAAAAAAACAGATTAAATGTGTTCTAGGAACGTTCTTGCAACATCAGGCAAATGTTTTATACAAACATTCTATAATCATCACCACAACTGGACAGTTTTTGTATTATGAGAAGATTTGCTCAGACCTAACAAATATTCTGGGAACTTTCACAGAACCAATTTTGGTTTGCTTTGTTATCGGTATAGACACTGTGTCAGATGTCTTCTGTCCTAGACTTAGGGGGTCCCATCTGCCTCCTGTGAGTGGGTTAGAGGGACAGATTAAATGGCATGGGTAGGTCCCCAAAGGATTTTGTGTATCCTCACCAATATGGGATATGGTTTGGGGGGACATGATATGGCGAGGTGGTGGGAGGTGGAGTGTAGAGGGTTCTTCTACCCAACTGCTCGTGTGTTTGAGTGTGTTAGCCATCTTTCTCCCTTATATCCACCACCCCCTCTTTCTCACCCTCCCTTTCGCTCTCTCTCTCTCTCTCACACTCTCGCTCTCTCACACACACACACACACACACACACACACACACACACACACACACACACACACACACACACACACACACACACACACACACACACACACACACACACACACACACACACACACACACACACACACACACACACACACACACACACACACACACACACAGACACACACACAGACACACACACACACACGCACGCACACACACGTTATTGCTGGATCTCTCTGATGTCCTCCTTCATTATGTCCTCTTTCCTTCTGCTATCACTTCCCACTACACAATCACACTTAGCAACTCTTATGGGGAGCTAGAGGAACAGACTGAGATACCGGCTGACAGAGAGACAGAGAAAAAGGAAGGTTGACTGCCAGAGAGACATAGAAATGATTGACAGACAAGCGGTCATAGTGAAACATACAGTGGTTTAGAGGAAAGCTACAGTATGTAGAAAATGAAGTAAATAAAACCCAGAAAAAAATACATAAAAGCTTCACTATTTGCATCATCTATTTGTCCCACCAACAACAAACGCAAAGTACTCCAAACCCCGACACAGCTTTCTCCAACCTCCCAAGGCTGAGAAAAAAAATGATCTGCTCTGATGTAGAAACAAGTTTGAATAACATCCAGACTTGTTTATCGAAATGAACATTTCATGATGATGCAAACACAGGCACTTGACAACAACATGCTTGTCCTTACCTCACAGTGCAGACAGACTCTCCCACTCCAGAGCAGAATATGAGGGATGAGAGGAGAGATGGACGAAATAAAAAGGCAGGTTGACTGACAGACAGACAAATGATTGACAGACAAGCAGTCATTGTGAAACGCACAGTGGTTTAGAGGAAAGCTACAGTATGTAGAAAACTATGTAAATAAAAAACAACAAAAAATACATAAAGCTTCATTATTTACGTCATGTATTTGTCCCACCGACAACAAACCCAAAGTACTCCAAACCCCCACACAGCTTTCTTCAACCTCCCGAGACTGAGAGAAAAAAATGAACTGCTCTGATGTAGATACAAGTTTGAATAACATCCAGACTTGTTTATCGATATGAACATTTCATGATGCACACACAGGCACTTGACAACAACATGCTTGTCCTTACCTCACAGTGCAGACAGACTCTCCCACTCCAGAGCAGAATATGAGGGATGAGAGGAGAGATGGACGGAAGGAGGATAAGAGATGGACGGGAGGAGGAGCTCGAGCAAACAACACAGGTTGTTGTCGGATGCCCCTTTCCTTCCCCTGGAGCTTGCTTTCTGCTTTAGTAGGTGTCCGACTGCCTCAGCACAACTCCCAGTGTGGTGTCAAGTCCCAAAGCACAGTATTGGGTATCTGTAAGTCCCACTCAGTCACATGTGGAGCCTTACCCAGTACGAGTCCTACAAGATCTGTGATCGCTCTGTGAATGTCAGCGTCTGTGAGTGAAGCTTCTCTCTCTTCTCTTCTCTATCCTCTTCTCCTATTTCTCTCTAGTTTTTTCCCCCTCTCCAATGTCTCTTCTCCAGTCCAGTTCAGATCTCAGTGAGCAACACAAATCAAACTGAGGTAGGCACACGTGTGTAGTGTGTGTGTATGTGTGTTCAGGGTGGTGAGGTCACGGAGTGGGAGTGAGGCTGGTGGTGGGGGGGAGTGTGTGTGTGCAGAAGGTGGGGGGGGGGGGAGTTGTCAGAGGTAGTGGAGGAGAATGGAGAGGGAGTGAATGATGATACAAAACTTGCCCACATTAACCATTTGCTGGAGGGTCTGATAAGATCTATATTAAGTATGAACTGTGGGAGCTTGACATCACATTTTCTTCTGCCACAGCAGAGTGTTGTAAACTTAAAAATCTAAGTTGGGGTGGAGTGGTGTGGTGTTGTATAGTGTGAGGAGGTATGGGTCAAGTACAGCTCTCGGAGGAGCAAGGTGCACATTGACACACAAAGACGCACAATGGAGAACGGCATGTAGGTACTCTTTCTTCCGGTCTTCAGTCAATATCATCAGATAACCAAAGAGGCCGTTTGCATTGTGTGCTAACTCCCCTCTCCTTTCTCTCGCCAGGGCTTTTCCCACCCATTCTCTAGCTACTTCAGTGGGACTATTGAGGTCCTCTGAATGGAGCCACTTCACCCAGAGGGAGTATTGTCTGTCCTTAGACAAACCTGAGAGCCCTCTGCAATATGGGGGCTTAAAGCAAAACCTCCTGGAAAAAAATAGATGAATATATTAATGATCAGAGCAGTGGCAAAATCTGTTTCCCCTTTTAGGAAGGACCCCTCACTGCTGCTGGACTCTCTTTCAAAGCTAACAGCTCTCCCCTCTCTCTCTCTCTCTCCCTGGCCCACTTTAGAATCCCTCTGAAGTTTTAAAAGTTGACAATCTGGCAGAGCACGATATGGCTGATGCGTTTGAAGGCAAGATTCTGATTAACCTTTTGGGGTTATAGCCTATATACAACTGACTGTCCGTATATTTAATTTATTTCAGTGCTGCTGTTTAGTGCAGGAAATGGATCAGCGTATCTGATGGAGCAAAAGTAATGTCAGAAGAATCTTCCTGTCCCCATAATTCACCTCTCTCCCATTGTATCTGTAAGGTAACCCAGCCTGCATGCTAGAATATGACAGGTATATCAGGACAGACACCCACAAAACGCACACTCTCTCTCCGTCTGTCGTTTTCTATCTCTCTCTGGTGGGGTCTGCACCATCAGAGCTGGCCTGAATATTTAATTTGATCCCACTTTCCCTCTCTTGTGTTCCTTTAATAACTTATCGACAAACAGCCACTGGACTAACTCCATCCGCTGAGAGCAACAAAAACCAAGACAGAAAATTTCATTTAAATAATTGCATGGCAGAAACCACAAAATTGCTGGTTTCATTCATTATTTATGTCTGCTTACGAGTCATGCATAATGCAGGAGGCCGACTTTATGACGATCATGTATTAAATATCATGTTTTTAAGGTCAGGGCTCAGCCGTACGGGACAGACAGCTGGGCTACTGTCTGCAGAGCGGGAGCGGCACAGTACTGCGATTATGTTGTAAAGTGTTGCGTGGGCAGTGTTTTGAGAAAGAAAGAAAGAAATAGAGAGGGCGCTAGCTGACAATGGGTTAAGAGGAATCTTTATTTTTAACAACATATCATCGCCAGCCACCCATCTGCTCCTGAGCTGGCAGAGAGTCCCTTGAGAGGGAGAAGAGGTAGAGGGAGGGAGGGAGGGAGGGAGGGAGGGAGAGTGTGAGAGAGAGAGGACAAACACCATCTCAGATCAGATCACCAGGAGGGAGAGGAAAAGGTTGGGTTGGGAGGTGGGAAAGATTTAGCTATTCAACTTCCAGAAAGTTGAGAAGAGAAAGAGAAGGGAATGATTGTAGGTGAGTGTGAGTAAGTAGGGAGGGACAACTGTCTGGGATCGGATGGGCAGCCTTTGGATCAGTATTAGCCTCCCCTGGGTGTGGGAGGGTAGGTTTGAAGGTGGGGCAGGCGGTCCTGAGGTAATAAGTGGGAATGTATCAACGTAGGGGTATGAAGACACAAAGAGGGAGGGGAGGCTGGAACCTCCAGGGGTGGCGCCAACAATTCATTTAATTTTCACAGATAAAGGAGCACGTCCCCTGGGATGGGGGAGCAATTGAAGGTGGGACTTTGTATCTCCTTTCCCCTTGCCGTGGTGACTGCGTAAACATCTTGATTAGCAGGTCACTCATTAGCAAATATAGCCTGCTCTCAATTGGCTCTGGCTGATCTCCGATCACGTACCTATATCTCTTCATTTACAGCTGCCCTTGCCGTCTGTTTTTATTCCTATCTTCTTTTTAAAAACTCTGATATGTTTTACAGCCTCCAGTGGTCTCGTCTTCATCAAAAGTGATGAGAGCGAATCTGAGACGTCAGGAAAAAAATCTTGTTTTGATTCTTTGGTTTTTTTCTGGACACATTGCAACTCTCATTCCTCATTTGCCCTATGTCTGGGAAGCATCTCTATCCTATGTTGAATATTGAAATATATCTCTCTCTCTCCCCATCCTCCAGGCGAAGCAAAATCAGACGGCTAATTAGTCCAGAGACACCAGTGGAACGGAAGAACCCACCCCGGGCCACGTACATCCCCTACTGATCTTTGAGAGTACACACACACACACACACACACACAAAACAAAAACTAGAGCTATGGAAAAGCTGAGGCAACAGCTGAAATACCTCAATATGATAGAATGTACTGGTATGTATAAGCCTGTTAATGGCTAATGATTTGGATCTTTGACATTACAAGAAGTCATTATTTCTACATTTTCCTCTTGACAAATATCATACGCTGTGGCTAATATTCCCCACATCAAACCTCTTCTCATATACTTTATTTTTTCCCCTAACTTTACTTCTTTCCGACTATTCCATCCCCCTCCCGTCCTTTTTCTAATTTCTGATCCCTCCCCTTCATTATCCCTCGTTCCCTTCCCTGGTCACGGCGTCTCACACTAAGCTTGCTCGCCTTCCATCATCTCTTTTCCATCTCTTCCCTCTATCATAGTATCCAACTGTCTCTGTGAGTCTTTCTCCAGCTCTCTTTCATACAGTAATTGGATGCTTGATCCATGCGACACGTCCTCTAGGTTCTTAATGAGCCCCTCTCTCCTCAGGCCATCCCCATAGAGACACTAACAGGGCAGCCAGGTCTCAGACATTTATTACAGGCCATTTCTCCACACAGATGAATGTACAGTAACCGTCACAAAACAGATGTCATAAGTCAAAAACAAACACAGTACTGAGTGTGACAGTTAGGGGAGTATGATGCTGGAAGTGGAGAAAAGTGGATCATTTTGTATGCTTATTATTGTAGATAGCAGTGATAAACAGATGCACATGTAGACAAGCGAGAGGAGATGTGTTCATGTCCAGGTCAAAGGTGGTTGTCAGTCTTCATGGGACACAGCTTACCGGATCCCATTTGCATAGCTGTCAGAGAGAGAAAGAAATATTTGCTGTAATTAAATAATTTCCTGTAATTAAATTTTGTTCAATTAAAGATGAAACACACAAAACACTAGGATCTACACGTAATGTAGCATCGTTTAGATAGTGAGGGTAAGTGATTGCACCCACACATGAAGTTCTGGAACCAGCTCTCTGAGCGATCCACCAGACAGGAGATCCATTCATGCAGGGTCACCTTACTGTTCTTGTTATGGTCACATGACCTTTATACAGAGAATATACATAAACAAACATAAGTATACTGTTGCAAATACACACACACACACACACACACACACACACACACACACACACACACACACACGAAGGGAAAATGAAGCATACAAACACAAAGGACACATGCAAACAAACACATCTGCACACAATATGCACAGACTGACATTTGTCTTCACCCACAAAGAAACATTATCTTTGAAGGGTACCATTTCCATTTGCGCTAATCCACACACAGCGGGAAGCTCAGTGGGTAATAAACATTATCATTGCTGGGAATGGCTTGACATTGAGCCGGCCAGCCCCACTCCCACAAAACCTGTCACTGCAGACTGGCAGCACACACACAAGATTTACGACAGAGGCGGGAGAAGGGGAGGTGAGTGAGAGATTGAGAGAGACAGAGAGATTGAATAGGCATAGTAGGGAGGAAAGAGAGAGATTAGGACATGGGTTATGGAAGAGAGAGTGAAAAATCGGAAACACGTACATTGTCATCCTACAAGAAACATGGTATAGAGGAGATGGACCCGCTGGCTGCCCTCTAGGTTACAGAGAGCTGGTAGTCCCATCCACCAAACGAGCAGGTGTGAAACAGGGAAGGGACTCAGGGGGTATGCTAATTTGATATAGAGCAGACCTAACGCACTCCATTGACTTAATCAAAACAGGAACATTTTACATTTGGCTAGAAATTCAAAAGGAAATGATCTTAACAGATAAAAATGTCCTCCTGTGTGCCACCTATATCCCCCACTAGAATTCCCATACTTTAATGAAGACAGCTTCTCCATCCTGGAGGGGGAAATCAATAATTTCCAGGCCCAGGGACATGTAATAGTCTGTGGCGTCCTAAATGCCGGAACCGGACACGAACCTGACACCCTCAGCATACAGGGGGACAAACACCTGCCTGGAGGTGACAGCATTCCCTTCCCCATATGCCCCCCTAGGCACAACTATGACAACATAACCAACAAAAATAGGTCACAACTCCTGCAGCTCTGTCACACGCTGGGCTTGTACATAGTCAATGGTAGGGTTCGAGGGGACTCCTATGGTAGGTACACCTATAGCTCATCTCTTGGCAGCAGTACTGTAGACTAATGTATCACTAATCTCAACCCAGAGTCTCTCAGGGCATTCACAGTCAGCCCACTGACACTCCTATCAGACCACAGCAAATTCACAGTCTACCCGAACAGAGCAATATTCAATAATGAGGCATCAAAGCCAAAGCAACTGAGTAATATTAAGAAATGTAGTATGGAAACCTATCCAAAAACAATTAGGCAACAACAAATTCAATCCCTTCTAGACAACTTCTAAAATAGGCAAAAAAACACACACATTGCTTCCCACGGGGCCGTGGGGTGAGACAGGGATGCAGCTTAAGCACCACCTTCTTCAACATATATATCAACAAATTGGCGAGGGCACTAGAAAAGTCTGCAGCACTCGGCCTCACCCTACTAGAATATGAAGTAAAATGTCTACTGATGATCTGGTGCTTCTGTCACCAACCAAGGAGGGCCTACAGCAGCACCTAGATATTCTGTACAGATTCTGACAGACCTAGGCCCTGACAGTAAATCTCAGTCAGACCAAAATAATTGTCTTCCAAAAAAGGTCCAGTCGCCAGGACCACAAATATAAATTCCATCTAGACAGGTTACTTCTACAAGGCTGTGAACGATCTGAGAGACATGGCAAGAAGGGCACATAAAATTTGACATACCAATTAGGATCTGGTTAAAAATACTTGAATCAGTTATAAAACCCATTGGCCATTATGGTTGTGAGATCTGGGGTTTGCTCAACAACCAAGAATTCACAAAATGAGACAAACACTAAATTGGGACTCTGGGTGCAGAGTTCTGCAAAAATGTCCTCAGTGTACAACGTAAAACACTGAATAATGCTCACAGAGCAGAATTAGGCCGATACCCGCTAATGATCAAAATCCAGAAAAGAAACGTTCAATTCTACAACCACCTAAAATGAAAAGCGATACCCAAACCTTCCTTAACAAAGCCATCACCTACAGAGAGATGAAGAGTCCCCTAAGCAAGCTGGTATTGGGGCTCTGTTCACAAACAAACAGACCACAGGACAGCAACACAATTAGACCCAACCAAATCATGAGAAAACAAAAAGAGAATTACTTGACACATTGTAAAGAATTAACAAAAAAACAGAAGATGCTAGAATGCTATTTGGCCCTAAACAGAGAGTACAGTACAGTGACTGACCCAAATTTAAGGAAAGATTTTGATAAACTCCCATATCTACTGGGTGAAATACCAGTGTGCCATCACAGGAAAAATATTTGTGACCTGCTGCCAAAAGAAAAGGGCAACCAGTGAAGAACAAACACCATTGTAAATACATCCCAAATGCATGTTTAACAGTGTTGTAACAATGTGCAAATGGTTAAACTCAGCAAAAAAAGAAACGTCCCTTTTTTAGGACGCTGTCTTTCAAAGATAATTCATAAAGTTCCAAATAACTTCAAACCTTCATTGTAAAGGGGTTAAACACTGTTTCAATGAACCATAAACAATTAATGAACATGCACCTGTGGAATGGTTGTTGAGACGCTAACAACTTACAGATGGTAGGCAACTAAGGTCACAGTAATGAAAACTTAGGACACTAAAGAGGCCTTTCTACTGACTCTGAAAAACACAGAAAGAAAGAGGCCCAGGGTGCCTGTTCATCTGCGTGAATGAGCCTCTGGCATGAGGCATTCTGCAAAGAGGCATGAGGACTGCAGATGTGGCCAGGGCAATAAATTGCGATGTCCATACTGTGAGATGCCTAAGACAGCACTATAGGGAGACAGGACGGACAGGAAGGCTGATTGTCCTCCCAGTGGCAGACCTCGTGTAACAGCACCTGCACAGGATTGGTACATCTGAACATCACACCTGCAGGACAGGAACAGGATGGCAACAACAACTGCCTGAGTTACACCAGGAACGCACAATCCCTCCATCAGTGCTCAGACTGTCTGCAATAGGCTGAGAGAGGCTGGACTGAGGCATGTTGTAAGGCTGGTCCTCACCAGACATCACCGGCAACAATGTCGCCTATGGGCACAAACAGGACTAGACTGGCAAAAAGTGCTCTACGCTGACGATTTGCGGTTTTGTCTCACCAGGGGTGATGGTCGGATTAACATTAATCGTCGAAGGAATGAGCGTTACACCGAGGCCTGTACACTGAAGTGGGATCGATTTGGAGGTGGAGGGTCCGTCATGGTCTGGGGCGGTGTGTCACAGCATCATCGGACTGAGCTTGTTGTCATTGCAGGCAATCCCTACGCTGTGCGTTACAGGGAAGACATCCTCCTCCCTCATGTGGTACCCTTCCTGCAAGCTCATCCTGACATGATCCTCCAGCATGACAATGCCACCAGTCCTACTGCTCATTCTGTGTGTGATTTCCTGCAAGACAGGAATGTCAGTGTTCTGCCATGGCCAGTGAAGAGCCTGGATCTCAATTTAATTGAGCACGTCTGGGACCTGTTGGATCAGAGGGTGGGGGCTAGGGCCATTTCCCCCCAGAAATGTCCAGGAACTTACAGGTGCCTTGGTGGAAAGAGTGGGATAACATCTCACAGCAAGAACAGGCAAATCTGGTGCAGTCCATGAGGAGGAGATGCACTGCAGTAATTAATGCAGCTTGTGGCCACACCAGACACTGATGTTTACTTTTGATTTTGACCCCCCCCCCTTTGTTCAGGGACACATTATTCAATGTCTGTTAGTCATGTGTCTGTGGAACTTGTTCAGTTTTGTCTCAGTTGTTGAATCTTGTTATGTTCATACAAATATTTACACATGTTACGTTTGCTGAGGGGGGAGGAGGGGGGCTGGTTAGTAGAGGGAGAGCATGGCTCAGAAGAAAGCTGATTGGCACAGAGGATGTCTGTTGAGGATGGAGTGGAGAGAGCACATGTGAAAGGGAGGTGCAACATGGAATGGGATAAATGCCATGACATGGTGAGACGTTTTAACCCTCTACATTCAGGAAATCATTTGATATTCCATTTAAAAATTGGTTTAATTTCCCCAAATGTCACATTTTTCCATAGCATTCTCAATGTATAAGTTTAATTGATAAGTATTTTCTATATTGACTGAGATGAAATTATATCGATAGTTGGCAACTGATAAAGACAGTAATGAACATAGTGGGGATTTGTATTTGTATTTGTATGTATTTGTATGTGGTGCATAGAGGATAAGGGAAATGTGAAGTCTAGTGTGTATTCAGAGTGGGGCTCACTGGAAGAAGAAGTTAGCACATTGCTCGAGAGGCATCCTCTTGTAGCGCAACTTCCTCAGGTCCCTCTGGCTCAGCTTCCCGTCCTTGTTCCTGTCCAGCAGGGCAAACCGCCGCTACACGATTCAGGAGAGGAAAGAGAGGTAACATCTCAGCAGACGAATATTAAATGACAAAAATGTGCGATTCATGCCCAGGTTCTCCTATTTGCCAATAACTACAAGGAGGATGAACAGAGTGGGAGGGAGGAGGAAGGAGGACAACGAGAAGGTTAAGGATGTGGTTAGTTGAATAGATAAAGGAATGGCGAGAGGACAGGAAGGTGGGGATGGGGATATAATATTACCATCCAGTTTACTTTCTTATTGAATAATTGAGTGATTATTGACAGTCTATTTATACTGGGGTTCCTGTAAGCCCCCTCATTCTGAGTTGTGGAAGACCACACAATAAGCTGAACAGGAGCTTGTTAACACCACAACACAAATCATAGTGGTCTTATGCCAAAGTGCTCTTCATGCCCTTCAATATAGTTCATGATAAGTGTAATCAGGTGCAGTAGCGCTTGGGTAGAGATAAATCTTGCAAACATTGCAGCCGTCCAGGACCATAGTTGCCAAGCCCTTTTCCTCTGTCTTGTCTGTTACCTGGGCTAGTTGGGTGCGCTGGGTATGGCTCAGGCAGCTCTGGGGCAGGGCATAGGGGGCATAAGACTTTCCCATACGACTTAATAGGAGGAACCAGTCCATTAGACGGTATGGGAATTGGCCATACTCCTCCTCTGTGCAGTTTGCCTTGGGAACTTGGAAACAAACATAAGAAAAGCATGAAGTGGGAACTGGACATGAATAAGGCTTATTATGTAGGTAGAGTACTGTGAGTGAGTTTGTGTATCATACCAAGACAGGGTCCTATATGAGCCAGTCCAATGCGACGTCTCTTGCGGCAGGCTTCTCTATGCAGCAGACACTCATTCCCATAGGTCTTTCCCAGAACACTGCACACTGGTGCCCCCTGCCTGCACACACAAATCATTACATGCGTAATGAATAAAGCTTACTTTTCCTTATTGATCGAAACAGTTTGCGCATATATTTTGATACATTTTGTGACGTTTTTATTCATTTTGCTGTTCGGCAGGTTCTTTGGGCTGTTCGAGCACACAATTTTTTCTTGAGGCAAGCTGACGTTCGATAGCCAAAGTCTACACCCCTTCGCCAGTGATTGGTCAACTGTAGGGATTCTTCAATAAAGTGTTTGCTGTCATTCAATGACTGATGACTGGTTTTCAAGCAATTATTTTCACTTGAGAAACACTGCACCAAACATCTTAGTTAGATTGCATGACTAAGACCTGCAAAAATGTCTAAATAATGACCAATTTCTTGATCTTAGGTTGATTCTGACTATTTTGAAGAAGTGTTACTGTAAGGGAGAACAGGGACGAAAGTTACTCCGAGATTGATAGAGCTAGAGACACCATTTCTTTTTAATGACAAACAACTTATACATGTCCTCGACCATTAGCAACTGTAATTACATTTCTGAGGTAAATTCGTTTAAATGAAACAGACCGAGAATAGAACTCTGCAAAGTTACTTTTGTACCTGCTGGCAGGGTGGGAGTTACACAGCCTTGGGATGGAAGTAACAGCTGTCTCCATGATTCTGGTTTGTAATGGTCATTAACTTTCAGCAAATGTACTACCAGACATAAATTCATGTTTGTGTCGATTTGAATAGTTAATGCAATAGTTTCGTAATTTATGAAAATGAGCCATGCGTCAAAATCACAATGTTGTGCAACCACAATATTTTGCCTTACAATATTAAATCGGTGTAATGCACCTGTCTTGAATACAACTGAATTAAGTTTGTGGTGTGGCCCTACCGTGGGCAGGTCTTCGGACACACACACTTTGGGACGAGGACTTCGTTGTCCTGCACCACTTGGCACCAGGAGCCCATTGGACTGTGACACTTCAGCAGCTCACACAGTTGGACTAGGACATGGGGAGGGATGGAGGGAGAAAAAGGGAAACAGTGGAAGAAGTGACTGTCACTAGGTGTTAAATATTTACTGACTTTGTGCATGAATTTAATGTTGGATATAAATCAACTAGGACAAAGTTAACAACGATGGCAGACTCGTCTCACCTGGGTCCACTCTACCCAGGTATGGTCTTAGACTGTCCTCAGCCTGCCTTTGTTTGCGCTGGGATCTTCCTCCCTGAACAACCCACAGAATTCAGGAGCAAAAAGAGACAGACAGCTCTTATCAGTTTGTAACATTGAATAGACCCAGAACATGTGTTTGTCTCTTCATGCTGTGATATTTGAGGCCACTGTACTAGTACAGCATATTTGAGGCCCTATCCACTCAACATGAGTTGATAACTTCAATTGCTGTGTTCTGGAGAAACTTTTTAAAATGATATTTTAGGTGGTTGGGTTCTCAGACAAATAGAGGCCAAGCAAATCAGAGCCTCCCAAACAAGTCTCTTCAGCCATAATAAATATGCCTGACTGTCTAAATAAAATAAAATAAAATCGTATTTTACTTGTCACAAGCTTCATACACAACAGGGTCCTTCTGCAACAATGCAGAGTTAAAGATAAAAAAAAATAGAAATAGGGACACAAGGAAATACACTGTGAATAACAATGACAAGTAAAAATAACATGGCTATATTCAGGGAGTACCAGTACAGAGTTGATGTACGAGGTAATTGAGGTAGTTATTTGCATATAGGTAGGGTTAAAGTGACTGAGCAATTGGATAGATGGACAGTAGCAGCAGCATGTAGCCATTTCATTAGCCATTTAGCAGTCTTGTTTAGCAGTCTTATGGCTTGGGGGTAAAAGCTGTTTAGGGTCCTGCTGGTTCCAGACTTGGTGCACTGGTACTGTTTTCCGTGTGGTATCGGTGAGAACAGTCTATAGCTTGGGTGGCTGGAGTCTTTGAAAATGTTTTGGCCTTCCTATTACACCACTTGGTATGGAGGTCCTGGATGGCAGGGAGCTCCGCCCCAGTGATATACTGGGCCGTACTCACCACCCTTTGTAGTGCCTTGCGGTCGGGGTGTCTTGCAGTTGCCATCAGTCAAGATGCGCTCAATGGTGCAGCTGTATAACTTTTTGAGGATCTGAGGGCCCATGCCAAATCTCAGCCTTCTGGAGGGGGAAGAGGTGCTTTCCAGTGCTGCATTTGTGAATCGGGAGGTTCCAGAACAAAAAGTAAGCGTGAGCAAGGGGTGACCTGGGGAGTTCTGAGGTACCACAATGCATGACAAAAAAAAATTAAAAATAGAAATCACCTTAATAGTAAAGTAGAGTAGAGGCACATTATTGGTAGCCTAGGGTACAGGAAAAATGTGACCTTTTATAAATGCATTTCATAAAAATCTACATAATTTTACATGAATGGAGACTTTGGCAGAGTATTTTTTTAATACCACACACACGATCGAAATGGCAGAGTACTTTGACACTGACAAACTGAGAATCTGAAATCAATAAAAACAACCTCATCTTGAATCCATCAATAGCCTAGGCCCAGGTGTGTGGAGACACATATTGTAGGCTACAATATGAGAAGGAAATTATAGTCCTAAAAATGGCGATGGCTCCTGCCAAAAGCCTATATCTCTTGTTTTACTTTGTAAAACAATATTTGGAAGTTGATCAAATATTTAGGTAGCCTACAGCATAGAGTATTCTCTTTTCAGCAGGAGCCATTTGCTTTCCAACCTGTGTTTTCCCTCAATTGAATTTGAAATATTGCAAAAGGCCTGTTTTGTCTGCATGCAGTTTTTTCAAAGACAGATTTGTCGCACGTTCCTGACTGTAGACTATTCCTGTTATTGGGCTACAATCAACAGCTAGGTTATAAAAAAAAAAAACCTATTGATCTGCTGTTGCTAAATTATAGGCCTTCTCATGGTGTAGTTGCCTATTCTGAATAATGTCTTGTATTTATGAACAGACAACAGTAATGATATACTTTTAGCAAATGTATTTAAATTTATCAGGGGTGCTGCAGTTACTTCACAACCCTTCGCGCAATTTTATAAGGAAATATATGATGAAGTGCAATGCTGGAGAGATGAGAGTTGCAGGCTGAGCAGTGAGGGAGAGAGATCATATAAAGTGAATCTCATTCTAGCTGTGTGAGAGAAACTGAACTGGCTTCTCACAGCCACAGCCAAGCGTTGGTCTCAATCATAGGTTACAATGTTGAGCATTGTAGCCCATGATAAACCCAGGCAGGCCCATCCTGAATCAACCTTTACAATATTAGGCCCTGGCTGAAAATCTACTTTTCCACGCAATTTTTTTGTGGGTTTGGTAATATCAAAAGGCAGAGGAATTTTTACATTGAAAAAACAGACAATTATTTTTCACGCCACGAGAGGTACCGGATCCGGCCAAATAGGTTCTGGTGTTGTGCGAAAAGCTCCCCCTGCCAGAACCCCCCCCCCCCCTCAATTCTTCATTGCTGCGACTTGCTTACTAGTTTAAAATTCTGATCACGTTAGGCCGTTTTCATAAAAAATGCTTATGTTGGTTAATCGCGGGGCGGCACTAATGTCTGCAGTTTTCAGTGTGGTTATTTGGGGGGGGGGGGGGGACTGTAAGACCAGGCAAACTTTTCTTGCCTGCCAAAATCCCCCCCGCCCCTTCTATTTTTGAACTGTAAGACCAGGCAAACTTCATAATCATTTTGGGAGCTCATGTTGAACAATAGAGTGTGCCACCGAATGTATTTAATTCTAGCCACAAAATTAAGGAAATTAGAAGGGTGGGGGAGGATTTTGGTAAGGCAAGAAAATAGCCTTGCCGACCCCCCCCCAAATAACCACACTGAAAACTGCAGACATTAGTGCCGCCCCGCGATTAACCAACATAAGCATTTGTTATGAAAACGGCCTAACGTGATCAGAATTTTAAACTAGTAAGCAAGTCGCAGCAATGAAGAATTGAGGGGGGGGGTTCTGGCAGGGGGAGCTTTTCGCACAACACCAGAACCTATTTGGCCGGATCCGGTACCTCTCGTGGCGTGAAAAATAATTGTCTGTTTTTTCAATGTAAAAATTCCTCTGCCTTTTGATATTACCAAACCCACAAAAAAATTGCCTGCCAAAATCCCCACCCCACCTATTTTGGGACTGCAAGGCCTGGCACACTTCAGAATAATTTTTGGTGACCTATCATGCCCTCTGATTTGTGCCACAGGAAGTATTAGACTAAAAAGGAAGTGGTTATTTCAGCAATAATTGTTTTCAGAGCCCTTTACTGTTCTCTCTACCCATCACTCAATCGCCCATCCCATGGTGCTTTTCCTACATTTTCTTTTGACTTTTTAAAAGTAATAATAAAATAATAAAAACAATAAATCTGAAATTTGTACTCTGGGCAAAAAATAAAGTTCAAATATATAAGTCAACATGAGTGCATATCCATAATCACAGTAAACTGTTATAAGAAGAGAAAATAAATGTATATAAAAAATAAATGTATAATAGTATAATTGTCACTGCCTCTAAAGCCTCTATTGCCAGGGCGCGACAATAGTAAACAAAACTATGACTGAATGTGCCTCCATGAAGAATCCCCTCCCCAATTGGTCCTCCCCCCACCCACCACCCCTCAACCACAATAATGATAATAATAATAGAAATTAAAACACAAAAAAGATATACCAAGGTATATATACACACATATGTACAGTAGATATACAGATTCACAGGACACTCAACTCCCCTTATCTCTTTTCCTACATTTGTCATGCCCTGACCTTAGAGAGCCTTTTTATTTCTCTATTATGTTAGGTCAGGGTGTGATTTGGGTGGACATTCTAGTTTGTCTATTTCTTTGTTGGCCTAGTATGGATCCCAATCAGATTGGTTTACTGTTGTCTCTGATTGGGGATCGTACTAAGGTAGCCCTTTTTCCCACCCTCAGTTTGGGATCTTGTTTTTGTATTGTTGCCGTTTAGCGCTACAGAGCTTTTGTTGTTTATTCTTGGTGTTCATTAATAAAGGAATGATGTATATGCCTATCACGCTGCACCTTGGTCTAATTCCAAGAACGGACGTAACATCAGATATGCAGGTGATATTTCCACCTGGATGACATTACATAATCAGCAAGACGGAGATGTTCTTCATCCGAGGGAATGCCTGCCCATTCTCAGATGTTAGATAATCCGAAATGATCACGTCATTTACATTCCAGCCATTGTCAGCTCCAGATTTGACTACTTCAACTCACACCCTTCTGGAATCCCTGCATTCTCAGATTCCCATCTGTTATTAATCTCTACATTGTAATCAAGTGTTTATAAATTCTGTACTTTAATTAACATAAACAGTTGAAGTCGGAAGTTTACATACACTTCACAATTCTTGTTAACAAACTATAGTTTTGGCAAGTCGGTTAGGATATCTACGTAATTTTTCCAACAATTGCTTACAGACAAATTATTTCACTTAAAATTCAATGTTTCACAATTCCAGTGGGTCAGAGGTTCACATACACTAAGTTGACTGTGCCTTTAAACAGCTTGGAAAATTCCAGAAAATTATGTCATGGCTTTAGAAGCTTCTGATTGGCTAATTGACATCAATTGAGTCAATTGGAGCTGTACCTGTGGTTGTATTACAAGCCCTACCTTGAAAATTGTAGACCTTCACAAGTCTGGTCTATCCTTGGGAGCAATTTCCAAACACCTGAAGGTACCACTTTCATCTGTACAAAAATAGTACGCAAGTAAACACCATGGCACAACGCAGCCGTTGAACCACTTAGTACTTTGGTACAAAAAGTGCAAATCAATCCCAGAACAACAGCAAAGGACCTTGTGAAGATGCTGGAGGAAACAGGTACAAAAGTATCTATATCCAAAATATAGATATCTATCTATATCAAAATATCTATATCCACAGTAAAATGAGTCTGCTCCAAAACCGCCACAAAATAAGGCAGACTACAGTTTGCAACTGCACATGGGGACGAATATAGTACTTTTGGGTGAAATGTCCCCTGGTCTGATGAAACAAAAATAGAACTGTTTGGCCATAATGACCATCGTTATGTTTGGAGGAAAAAGGGGAACACCATCCCAAAAAGCATGGGGGGTGGCAGCATCATGTTGTGGGGTGCTTTTCTGCAGGAGGGACTGCTGCACTTCACAAAATAGATGGCATCATGAGAAATTAATATTCTGTGGATATATTGAAGCAACTTCAAGACATTGGTGGCAAATGGGTCTTCTAAATGGACAAAAAACACAAAAGCATACTTCCAAAGCTGTGGCAAAATGGCTTAAGGACAACAAAGTCAAGGTATTGGAGTGGCCATCACAAAGCCCTGACCTTAATCCCATAGAAAAATTGTGGGCAGAACTGAAAAAGCGTGTGCGAGCAAGGAGGCCTACTAACCTGACTCAGTTACACCAGCTCTGTTAGGAGGAATGGGCCCAAATTCACCCAATTTATTGTGGGAAGCTTGTGGAAGGCTACCCGAAACATTTCACAAGTTAAACAATTTAAAGGCAATGGTATCAAATACTAATTGAGTGTATGTAAACTTCTGACCCACTGGGAATGTGATGAAAGAAATCAAATCTGAAATAAATCACTCTATACTATTATTCTGACATTTCACATTCTTGGTAGAGCATGGCGCTTGTAACGCCAGGGTAGTGGGTTCGATTCCCGGGACCACCCATACGTAGAATGTATGCACACATGACTGTAAGTCGCTTTGGATAAAAGCATCTGCTAAATGGCATATATTGTTATTATATTATTAAAATAAAGTGGTGAATTTTTACAAGAATTAAATGTCAGGGATTGTGAAAAACTGAGTTTAAATGTATTTGGCTAAGGTGTATGTAAACCTCCGACTTCAACTGTATGTTCAGATCATTCCTGAGAGAGAAGTGTAGTAATATCTCCAGATGGGCATGTGGTACCCTTCCTCACCCATGCCAACAAGATGTTACTTCTTGTGGGGTCTTTTACTTTAAAGTAAGATTGAGAGTGTAGGTAATGCACAATTAACCTACTGAAAATATACTGACTAAAAGGCACAACAGAATTGTCAAATTATAGTATTGTCACTTTCGCTAGAATAAATGTCGGACCAAAGCGCAGTGGATGTTGAGTTCCACATTACTAATAGAAAGTGAAAATAAGCGAAGACAAAAACAAATAAACAATAAACTAACAACAAACCGTAACAGAGACGCTACGTGCACTAACTCAAAACAATATTCCAAAAACATAGGTGGGAAAAACAGCTACTTAAATACAGCTGCATCTAATTGGGAATCATGCACAATTACCAACATATCTAGAACCCCACATAGTCTAGTTTATTATTTCTAACCCTACCCTAAAGCTGTGTCGTTGTATACTTGCGAATTATAATCTTTCGTCTAACAATTTTGTTGTGGAAAACCGAAATGCTCATCACATTTTTTGCCATTTTGCTGAATTTGTTTTGAAGGAGGAGTCGATTGTCTTTTCAAATACGGACAAAGATGTTAACATCATGAGAGAAGAAATAGCAGTCACTCTCCTCCAAAACACTGCTATGTTCATTTTCTAATTTAATATAATTATAGATTAAAAAAACATTTATATGGATCTTTCAAGGTTATCTTTGATCCAACGACTAGAGGGCCACTAAAACACATGTATTTAAATAATTTTGCTACAAGAAACCTATACTATTCCCTTGTTCCCTGTTCCCCGTTTGCTCAGAAATATACATGTAAAGATGTGTAGACTACTTGACATTATGTTTTTCTAGATGACCTGAACCAGCTGTGCTACTTCTGTGGGGAGGTGAACAATAAGGAGGAAGACACTAACTGTGTAATTGCTTGTTCACTTCTAAAAGGCACATTTTTATGAGTACAAACTCGTATAAAGCAGTATTATTTCTAAAGGTAGTATTTTCCGCTTTGTCTGATAATTAAATAAATGGTAATTCAAGAAAATGTATTTAAAGTTTGAAATATATTAACATTTTTCATCATACATTTCATATTGGTTGTGACTGCTTGCCCATGATGGTTCCACCAGTCCTGTATGAAAACCATCCCATCATTGGAGGATTATGTTTGCGCTGCCTGTGAGGACTAGGTTAGGCTTGAGTTCCAGGCGACGGTATCACCTGGAAAACTATCGGTAAAAAGTGGACGAAATGTTCAGTCGAGCTGTTGCAACTTTCCAATTTGTTTATGTTATTTATTGTGTTTTTATATTTGATTTATTGTCATTTTATATCTTATCATGATTTACATTTGTATTTCCTATTTAATGTGATGTTTGTGTTATTATGTGATAATATTTGTGAATTTTCTTTAATTTCTTAAAGATTGCAAAATGTTTATGTTTCTTTATAATCTAATTTTGCATTCTGTGGCACACAATACTGGTTAACATGAGCTACCAAAATGATTATGAAATGTGCCAGGGGGGATTTCGGCAGGCAAGAAAATAGCCTTCCAAAACCCCACCCCACCCCCTACTAATTTCCTTAATTTTGTGGCTAGAGTCAAATACTTTCTGTGGCACACACTACTGGTCAAGATGAGTTACCAAAATTATTCAGAAGTGTGCCAGGCCTTGCAGTCCCAAGATAGATGGGGGGGGGGTTGAAAGAGAATTTCGGCAGGCAAGAAAATAGCCTTGCCAAAACTCCAACCCTTTTAATTCCCTTAATTTTGTGGCTAGAGTCAAGTACTTTCTGTGGCACACATCAGAGTCAAATACTTTCTATAGAACAAACTTCACATCAGGATAGTTAACCGAAATGAATAATTAATGTATGTGTGTTATATTAAACAGAGGGAGTAAAATGTAGGTAAGCAATAAACATTTCAGAACAACTATTAGTCGAATAAGACACGGGAGAGAGGACAAATTTTGGCTTGAAACAAATAGCCAAACCGACTAGTGTTTAGTCTACTAGTGTCTCCCACAAGATCAAACCGACAAAATAATTTAATGAAATGCAGCCTAACGTGATCAGAAATCTCAACTAACAATCAAGTCGCAGCAATGAAGAATTCAGTGCATGCGAGTTTCACGAAGGGGTGAGAGTTCTGGTAGGGGGGAGCTTTTCGGGACAACACCTGAACAAAACAGTCCAAAATGGAGAGGTGCCGGATCCCAGCAGGATCCGGCTCAAATTAAGAGCTGGTGCTTTCATGCCCTCTTCCCAACTGTGTGGGTGTGTGTGGACCATATTAATTCCTTAGTGATGTGGACACAGAGGAATTTGAAGGTCTCAACCTGCTCCACCACGACCCCATCAACATTATCAGTCTCCTACTGATAATAATAAAACAAATATTCAAGCCAATCCAGTGTCCATAAGTTATTTCACTTTATATATGGAAGATTGATGACTTTTTTGGAGTATATGGAAGCTTGACTGGCACAGAACAGCCCCCCACCCCTGAATCTATCCTCAATCTACTACCAGGGTCTTTGTAGTCTGAGCCAGACCCACATCTGCCCTGAACATATGCTCCATTCTAGTGAGAAACAGGTGTATTGTGACCCAAAATTATGGAGCCTCAGCTCCCAAAGCCCAATTTAACACAAATTTATCGCCCTTTAAACTCCAACTCAATTCCATTTCAATAACAAACAGAGAAATGTTGGTTTACCTCCATCTAATTCCAAAATGTGGAACCATTTCACAATGTGTATGCTCAATGTGTGTAAGCTTTCCTACTTCAGTAGGCCCAAATATTTTTCCTTCTGTTGTTTTGACATGCCAAGGGATTTCCTCAGCTGTACACACATGTTTACCTGGTGCCTGGCTGGAAATTAAAGTATGCATTGACTTCTATGAACAATCCTCAATGTATAACAGTCCCACCTTTCCATACCACCTGGGATGGAAATATACATTTCTCAGGTTACCAGGGGTGTATTCAGTGAGATGAAACATTTCGAACGCTGAAGATAAATATGTAATGAATAGAGCTTACAACATTTAGTATTATACATGACAGACCATAGACTGTGACAGATAGACAATCATATTGTATGTTCTATAACCTTCGGTAACATTTGTCTGAATCTTCTGTAACATTGTACTCTTTTGAACAGGTCCCAGCCTCCTAATGTAATGAGGAGAAATGTTATACTCACCATGGCTAGGTCAGGGTGAAAGGTCAGGACCAGCAGGCAGAGCAGGTTTATAGTCAGGTGCATTGTGGTCAAGATGGCAGGCTGACCACGGGAGAAAGGAGTTTCTAACAGGTCAATTCATCTGTTATACCACTTGTATATCAAATGTATTAAATAAAAAATCTAAACATTTAAACAATATCCTTTAAAATTATTTTTATGCATAGACTGTAAAATAACCAAAGTTACAGAGTGAAAGACAAATACAACTTTCAGATTGTCAATTTATCCATAAATGCTTGGATAACAGACACATATTTCTTAATTATCTCCTTCCCTAATGCAGCTCATTTATTGTAATTTCCCTCCATTATTTAACAGTCATTCCAATAATGTAGAATAAAACAATGAAGCTCAGTCAGAAGAAAGCAATAATTTCCCATTACTGTACTGTAGAAGCCAGATTGAGTTACATGGAGAGGACATTAGACATCAACAGAGGAAGTCATTATATGGAACAAGTCATGTTCCTCCACTGCTTCAAAAATCTTACCAGTTTCACTTGCTTTTGTTCTCCGTTGCTATTTTCCGTGTTCTCCTGCGTCTTGCCAGCTGCATAGCTTTTCCTCTCCTTTTCACACACCTTTTGAAGGCATCTGTTTTTATGGTCCAATTCTGCTCCCATACTTTCTCTCTCATTTTATTTGATTGTCTATTTTTACATTTTCACCTTATCTCCCCCTCCTCCCTCCTTTCTGCCTCCTCCTCTTACCGAAATGTTCTCTCACTTCAGTTCACATTATCCCCCTGTTGAGAGGCCACATCAGCAGACCCAAAATACCCAGAGCAAAATACTTCCGTCATTAGGCAGTCAATCAATTAGACAAAAACAGAAAATGCTATTCAAGACATAGTTAAAGGTAACTATTGTGAGAGAGTGTATGAATAGGGCTTAACTGTACCTATGATGTAAAAAGACGAAGAGAGTGAGTGAATGAGTGAGAGAGATGGTGGAGAGCAAGAGACAGAGAGACAGAGAGAGAGAGACAGAGAGACAGAGAGACAGAGAGAGACAGAGAGACAGAGAGAGATTTATTGGCTGAGCCCATGTGTTCTCTGGCCTGTAAATATGTCTGTGAACGAGTGCCAACCTCAATGAGAACCCGTTTCCCTTCCTTACAAACCGGTCATCGTGCACACCTCAAATACACTGCAGAGGTGAATGGGTATTATAGCAACTTTTCAGTGTTATATCCCAAAATGTTCAGTGTTGTGAAAGAATGAAGCCCATAGCAATTACTATCCTACATTTTCAGAGAACCTCATAGGTATGAACATATATTTATCTTCATCAATCCTCATAAAGGAACAAACTTTATACAGTTTGTCAGGGCTGAAGATACTGATGTAGGGAGGGAAGCTCCCGCTTAGCCCAGTCCAAGCTCTTCTCTGTCCTGGCACCTTAATGGTGGAACCAGCTTCCCTCACAGCAGAGTCCCTGCCTATCTTCCAAAAACATCTACATCTGAAACCCTACCTCTCTAAGAGTATCTTAAATAATCTTATAGCAACCCCCCTCTCGTCCCCCCCAACACACAAAAAAAGCATTTTGTGAACTAACACTCGTACTTGACTCTTTTCCCCTCTACTAGCACTGACTTTGCTGATAGGTACTTTTATTGAGGAAAAATGTACTTACTATGACTGTGATATGTGGTTGTCCCACCTTGCTATCTTCAGATGAATGCACTATAAATTAATAAACGTAAAAAATGTGGAGAATGACTTACTGAGTAGGCTGCAGGGGTATTCAACTCTTACACTACGAGGTCCGAAGCCTGCTGGTTTTCTGTCTTACCTAATAAGTAATAGCACACAGCTGGGGTCCCAGGTCTAAATCAGTCCCTGATTCGACGGGAACAATGAAAAAATGCAGTGGAACTGGCTTCAAGGTCCAGAGTTGAGTTTGAGGGAGCTAGGGTATCAATGTCAGGAGAAGCTTAACACTGTCACCTAGTGGCCATTATGATGCACGACTGCTATATTTTGGGGGAATTCATTTGTTGATGGTACTGTATACAGTACATGGTCCAACAGCAGAACCTCAATTATTATTCCAAACGTTGAGTTAGCTAACCTAATTTCTCTATTTTCTTTCTGAATTAAAAGCTCTCATATTTCTCACTAGATTAAAATGTCATGACCTTCTGAAACTTCGCTTCAAACGCATGATCTTCAAATGGGATTTGAGAGCCAAATGGAGTGGAAAAAAAACATGTACTGTCATCCCTCTGAAAACCTTTCAGAGTTTGTGTGAGAGTGGTTGTGTGAGTGTGTGAGAAATTCTTCAATCCCTTATTTCCATGATTACATGTATTTTTTTGCAAATCTTATATACACACTACACTCTCATAACACATTATGGTAGCATAAGCCTGCTATCTCTACGGTAGCAGTTTATATCCCAAAATGTGCACAAAACCTGAGACCAGTGAGCGCGCGCACGTTTACTGAGGGCGGGAGGAAAGTATGACAGCTGGCTTCAGCGTCAACAGCGCTACAGTAGACGACAGAATGCTTGAGGTCGAAGCTGGATGAGGGCTGAAAAACAGGTAGCCTAGTTATTTAAATGAATATAAAGATAGGCCTACAACATTTCCAACGCCTTGTACTTCTGCTATCGCATCGTTCAAACGGTCGTTTTATGAAAAACAATTTGCACCACTTATTATTGTACACATTGAGATTAGAGGTGTCGCCACGCCATTGAGTTCCAGGTGACTTCCGAACGCTCCGCAAAATCGAGTAGAAGAGGATGTTTTTGAAATGATAAAAAAATCATGCATTTCCTCTGGGAATTCGGCCGAACTGTAACGTAGGGTTGAATTTTCATCGAAAATGTTTGTTTTCTGGTGGACATTTCAGTTACTTCACGGCACGGCACGTCCACGTGGATACATTGATTCTCTGCATGACATAATTTGACTTTATCGTTACATTGTAGCCTATCGGTGTTGACAGCGCGTAATACTCCGCTGTAGTTTGCGTTTATCTTCGCCACACTGCAACCTGGGGATATTTAAAATGTTCTTTACATTAGGCCTATTGCAATAGTTGAATTTGAACCACATTTCAACGTCAATATACTTAACAGCATGAATAGGTTAGTTGTTAGTATTTCCATTTATTGTTAACATTCTAAAGAAAACTGTTCTTATATAGAGAAACAAACTTGGTGATAACAAGAGGATTACTTCAACTTCAGGACAGTAGCCACTTCCTTCATCTGACAATTATCTTCTTTGGAATGTGGACCCAGTAAACATTTAACTGCACTTCCAGGTAAGAGTCAATATCACACTTTTTCTAATCACTATGCTAATTCAAAATCCTACCATATTGTACCTCAAATGAATCTGTTTACACTGTTGTAATTTTCTTTATCCATGGTATTCTGCACATGTCTCCTGTCATATGGAAAGAGGAGATACTGTATACAGACATAATATTAACATAATAACAACAATAACATGTCAGTAAGTCATTATTAAAGGTTAACCCTTAAGACCTAATATAAAGTACAATACATGGGCAACTTGTCAATGTGGTTACGTTTGCCATTTACTCAAAGACATGAGATTTTCTGAAATGCCCATAGTATCAAAACTTGAGTCAATGCAATGGCTCATATGGTTTTCTCCTGTCTCTCTTGACTGTTGTGTTTAGTCACTATTTTTGACTTGCACTGTTAGAGCTCAGAGCTTAAACATTTAACTGTACCTTGCAATTACATCTGCGACCCTGCGCACTTGACTATTAAACTCATCTAATATAATCTATTCAGACAGTCTGCTGGGTCTAGCCATGATACACAACTCACGTCGACCTACTATGCTCTCATCCGTCAACCGAGCATCCTATGGCCAATCTTAAAATCGCTCTCTCTCCCTACTGCTCTCCAGCCACGCAGAAGACGCACCATGTTTTATGCAGTGTTATAACCCTGGGGGTGTGACTCAAAACATCTCCTGGAAAAGTTACTTTACCATGAATGTTTATGTTATGCTTAGATATTTATGTAATAGTGCTATAAAAAGAACCGAGGGATTTATGTAATTTGTCAGTTCATTGATGGATAAATAAGAGTATTTCATTCAAGCTTTTGAATTAGTTTATATTGTGAGTTTCACTATTATAGGGTTATAAGTGTCTTGAATTTTGGTTCACATTTGTACAAGAGAGCACCTAATACACATCTACCAAGACCTGTTATTCTCGATTGACACTTGACACTGTCTGCCAAGTGAAATAGATAACCCAGAAAGTGCTAAGCTGCCTGTATCATAACCCCATATCTACTAGTGAGCTGGACATATATTGATGCTCTGGTGGATGTTTTCTTTTCCACTTCCACATATCTCCGTGTGTGTTCCCCTGGCACCTGTTTGTGTAGGGCCCATCCTGCTTCTGTGTTGGCTACGTTGTGTTTACGACCACACTACCCCACAACAGCTGACTGTCTCCACTGAGGGTCTGCCCATGTAGGACCCCCCCCAACCTGTAGTATCAGGGTCTCTCTCATTGGGTGTGTCTGTGTGTGTGTGTCGGTGTACAGTGCATTGCGAAAGTATTCGGCCCCCTTGAACTTTGCGACTTTTTGCCACATTTCAGGCTTCAAACAAAGATATGTTGTACAGTATCAGTCAAAAGTTTGGACACACCAATTCAAGGGTTTTTCTTTATATTTAATATTTTCTACATTGTAGAATAATAGTGAAGACATTGAACTATGAAGTAACACACATTGATTCATGTAGTAACCAAATAAGTGTGAAACAAATCAAAATATATTTGATTTAATATTCTTCATAGTAGCCACCCTTTGCCTTGATCACACCTTTCACACTCTTGGCATTCTCTAAACCAGCTTCATGAGATAGTCACTTGGAATGCATTTCAATTAACAGGTGTGGCTACTTTAACCAATTGTGGAATATCTTTCCTTCTTAATGCGTTTGTGCCAATCAGTTGTGTTGTGACAAGGTAGGTGTGGTATCCAGAAGATAGCCCTATTTGGTAAAGACCAAGTTCATATTATGGAAAGAGCAGCTCAAATAAGCATTGAGAAACGACAGTCCATCATTACTTTAAGACATTCCGGATTGACTGACCTCATTATACCTCATAATGTCAAAGCAAAAATGTTTTTTTGTTGTTGAAATTTTTGCAAATGTATCTATAAAAAAACGGATCATTTTTACTTAAGAATTCAGACCCTTTAATCAGTACTTTGTTGAAGCACCTTTGGCAGCGATTACAGCCTCGAGTCTTGGCTATGACTTTACAAGCTTGGAAACACCTGTATTTGAGGAGTTTCTCCCATTCCTCTCTGCAGATCTTCTCAAGCTCAGGTTGGATTTGGATTGTTGCTGCACAGTTATTTTCAGGTCTCTTCAGAGATTTTAGATCAGGTTCAAGTCTGGGCTCTGGCTGGGCTACATTGAGACTTGTCCCGAAGCCACTCCTGCGTTGTCTTAGCTGTGTGCTTAGGGTCATTGTCCTGTTGGAAGGTGAACTTCCGTCCCACTCCCAGGTCCTGAGTGCTCTGGAGAAGGTTTTCATGAAGGATCTCTCAGTACTTTGCTCCGTTCATCTTTGCCTTGATCCTGACTAGTCTCCCAGTCCCTACTGCTGAAAAACATCCCCACGGCATGATTCTGCCACCACCATGCTTCACCGTTGGGATGGTGAAAGGTTTCCTCCAGACGTGACGCTAGGCATTCAGGCCAAAGAGTTCAATATTGGTTTCATCAGACTAGAGAATCTTGTTTCTCATGGTCTGAGAGTCTTTCAGTGCCTTTTGGCAAACTCCAAGTGTTCTGTCATGTGCCTTTTAATGTCAGGTGTGTGCCTTTTCAAATCATGTCCAATCAATTCAATTTACCACAGGTGGACTCCAATCAAGTTGTAGAAACATATCAAGGATGATCAATGGAAACAGGATTCACCTGAGCTCAATTTTGAGTCTCATAGCAAAAGGTTTGTATACTAACAGTTGAAGTCGGAAGTTTACATACACCTTAGCCAAATACATGTCAACTCAGTTTTTCACAATTCCTGACATTTAATCCTAGTAATAAATCCCTGTTTTAGGTCAGTTAGGATCACCACTTTATTTTAAGAATGTGAAATGTTAGAATAATAGTAGAGAGAATGATGTATTTCATATTTTATTTATTTCATCACATTCCCAGTGTGTCAGAAGTTTACATACTCTCAATTAGTATTTGGTAGCATTGCCTTTAAATTGGGTCAAACATTTTGGGTAGCCTTCCACAAGCTTCCCACAATTCTTAGGGTGAATTTTGTCTCATTCCTGCTGATAGACCTGGTGTAACTGAGTCAGGTTTGTAGGCTTTCTTGCTCGCACACACTTTTCAGTTCTGCCCACACATTTTCTATAGGATTGAGGTCAGGGCTTTGTGATGGCCTCTCCAATGTCTTGACTTTGTTGTCCTTAAGCCATTTTGTCTCAACTTTGGAAGTATGTTTGTGGTCATTGCCCATTTGGAAGACCCATTTACGACCAAGCTTTAACTGATGTCTTGAGATGTTGCTTCAATATATCTACATATTCATTCCTCATGATGACTTCTATTTTGTGAAGTGCACCAGTCTCTCATGCAGCAAAGCACCCCACAACATGATGCTGCCACCCCAATGCTTCACAGTCGGGATGGTGTTCTTTGGGTGCAAGCTTGCCCCTTTTTCCTCCAACCATAATGATGGTAATTATGGCCAAAAGGTTCTATTTTTGTTTCATCAGAACAGAGGACATTTCTCCAAAAAGTACGATCTTTGTTCCCATGTGCAGTTGCAAACCATAGTCTGGCTTTTTTATGGCGGTTTTGGAGTAGTGGCTTCTTCCTTGCTGAGCAGCCTTTCAGGTTATGTCGATATAGGACTCGTTTTACTGTGGATGAAGATACTTTTGTACCTGTTTCCTCCAGCATCTTCACAAGATCCAAGGTCCCTTGCTGTTGTTCTGGGATTGATTTGCACTTTTTGCACCAAAGTACGTACATCTCTAGGAGACAGAATGCGTCTCCTTCCTGAGCGGTGTGGTCCCATGGTGTTTATACTTGCGTACTATTGTTTGTCCAGATAAACGTGGTACCTTCAGGCATTTGGAAATTGCTCCCAAGGAGGAACCATACTTGTGGAGGTCTACATATTTTTTCTGAGGTCTTGGCTGATTTCTTTTGATTTTCCGAAGATGGTAAGCAAAGGGGCACTGAGTTTGAAGGTAGGCCTTGAAATACATCCACAGGTACACCTCCAATTGACTCAAATGATGTCAATTAGCCTAGCAGAAGCTTCTAAAGCCATAACATAATTTTCTGGAAATTTCCAAGCTGTATAAAGGCACAGCCAACTTAGTCTATGTAAACTTCTGACCCACTGGAATTGGGATATAGTGAAATAATCTGTCTGTAAAAAATTGTTTGAAAAATGACCTTTGTCATGCACAAAGTAGATGTCCTAAACAACTTGCCAAAACTATAGTTGGTTGACAAGACATGTGGAGTGGTTGAAAAACAAGTTTTAATGACTCCAACCTAAGTGTATGTACACTTCTGACTGAAAGAAAGTAATTTCTGTTTTAAGTTTATTTTATCTTCATTTAACTGGGCAAGTCAGTTAAGAACAAATTCCTATCTACAATGACAGCCTAGGATCAGTGGGTTAACTGCCTTGTTCAGCGGCAGAATGACAGATTTTTACCTTGTCAACTCAGGATTTGATCCAGCAACCTTTTGGTTACTGGCCCAATGCTCTAACCACTAGCCTACCTGCCTCCCTCATCATGGGGCATTGTGTGTAGATTGCTGATGAATTGTAAAAAAAAAAAAAATCAATTTTAGAACAAGGCTGTAACGTAACTAAATGTGACTCGTTTCAGGAAAATAGACATATGTCGCAGTTCACTGCATCACAGGAGAGCCATTTGAATGTAAACTTTATTTATCAAAATGCTTTTTTTTTCATGAAAGCTAGGCCATATGCAATTCACATGAGTTCCACACGTTGGTATAGCCACAAAAGCAAGGATTATCTCTCTGAATGACTGTGTGACAATCCTGAATTACTGTGTGACATTCAGCTCCTTGTGACATGCCTATGATCAGGCATTGCAATGAACATTCCTCAACCAGAAGGCAAGAACAAAGACTTGTGATTCCAACTGAAGTGAATACATTCCACATCAAGTCATAAAGAATATGGCTATGTGTTCTAATACGCCAGAAGTACTGAGTACAGATTTGAAGCATACTTTAGAGTTGAAGTCATTATTGAATAGATAAGAGCATCTGAAGACAATAACTCAAATTGAATTACCAATGGAATTTCTCTTCTACCCTTTTATCAATGGCAAAAGGCATGTGTAACAATTGCTTAACACTAAGGGCTACTGTATGTTTAAGCTTAAACTCTATTGGACCAGTTAGGTTCTCTACTTGAGCAGTAGGGAGAAATGAACCGCACAACTGAATAATTTAGGAAAAGAATGCCGGCTTGATTTTTGAAAATAAAAATTATTTAAAAAAATGAATCACCTATATCATTTTGAAATTTGTACAATGAGCTCAATATGATTGAAATATATCAATAGTACAATAGACATAATGTAGATATCGGTCATATATCCTGTCTATAGTTTACTAGGGTGCACCCAACTCTATCTTAATCTGAGGGTCTCTCAGATTTCAATCTTCAAAGTTCAGTAGCAATACAATAAACATGAATCCACAGAGAAACACAAACTAATTCACAAATGCTGACTTATAAACCACTATGAGATGGAATCTAATGTGAGTGACTGTGCCTATCAAAAACACTGTAAGGTGTTTAAGTGTAGCATGTGCTTATTACAATCCCACTGCAATGTATGACGCAATGACGTCTTGCAAGAAAAATCCTACCACACCGTAGTATGGCAGTACAAATTCAGTGCTCTCCAAGGAAAAGAAGTCTTCGCATGCAAATCTTCTAATCGATGTCCTGGGTTCGGGCGGCTTGCCATCCTTGGTGGAACTGAATCCATACTCAAAAAACCTGATTTGTTTTACAAACAGGATCACACAATATATATATATACCATGTGTACCTTTCATATAACCATTAATATAGTGCTTAGCTTTAATCTCTTACAGGAATAAGAAAATAAAACTTAGTTAAAATTATTTACACTTTAACTACAGCACTAGGCTCACGTGGACTGAACAATTACTAGCCTGGGCAATGCAAAGGACTTTACACAATTACAGCACCAGGCTCTCCCTGACTAACCCGGGCAAATGAAAAGTACTAGTGTTTACACCTACACGTCATTTCTTATAAAGTAATCTAAAACATAAGTGTACCAAAATGGATTATGATACTAGTTGATCACATTTTATAAAAGTATGAAAACTAAAATAGTTTGCATGCACGATCACTAACATTTGTTATTTCAATTGATTGATAGCCGACCTAGCCTAAATATTAATGGCTTGTGCATATGCTTGGTTCAGTATGAACACGCACAAAACGCAAGCAATATCTTAGCTAGCCTAATCACTAGACGCTCGTTCTCCATACGAAAACACACCAAAATCCCGGTGTCAATCTTTCCCTCAATCCCTTCACAGCACGTTTGTATTTGTAAGTGAGTGTTAATGTCCAGTTCTCTCTTTTTAGTTACATTTTCTGCAACTTTCCAATGATTTTAAACATTGTCTTTCTTCAATGGAATGGCGGTAGCTCTTCAAGTTCCGTTCTAGCTCCTTTTCAGCATGTTGGCGCCAACTAGTGTATAATGTGAGGTTAGGAGAGGGACTAAGAGAATATTGAGTTTTGATTGGCTCAAAATAAACTGCTCCTCATGCGGCTTCTGACAGCTGATTTGTAATAGCTGTCAACTTAAACATATCAATAACAATATAGTATATTATGATTGGTTTTAGGAATCTCACAAGTAACGATAAGTATTCAACATTAGTTAACCTGCGTTACACATGTGAGCATAGAGATTATATTATTTTCTATGGGTGAGAGACGAGTATGGGCCAGGGAGAGTAGAGAAGGGTTTAGTATGTACTCCTGTTGCTTCATAAACTTTATTGACCAAACTGGGAGTGATTGACCCTGCTACAGGGCAATCATCAACCTCGCTCTACCCCGCAGCCAATCAGATGCCTGAAATTAAGCAAGTTGTCAAACGCACTGCAGTCTTCTAATGGTGGTTCATGTCAAGGTCATGTGAGCACTAACACATGCACATTGCACAGGACACCACTGATTCTCTGGCACGTCCCTGAGTGTTGGGAGTTTGAGAGAGTGCTGTTGTGAAATGTGATTATAATCATATAGCTGTTGAAATCTGAGCCATTTCAAATCACCTTTCCTGTATTAAAATCCTACCCTGACTCACACTGCAGCAGTGCACTTTGGCCATTACACAGAACCACACATCACATTGGGGAGTCATTATGTTTGTTAGGGACTGTCCGTTATTTATAATGAGGGATACCTGGAGAAAATCGGACCTCTCTGAAATAAAAATGGATGGCCCACCATTCAGTAATATGTAATTTGTCCTTCCATGAATGCAGTTTTAGAAACTAGTCTTTGTTTTGTAAGCTTTACATGGAAAAGCAGCCAGAAGTTTGTGGATTCGAAGACCACCACGGACAAGGTAAGGGGTGAAAAGATATCCATTATAATACAAGCATTGCATGAGTCTACAGTATCATCTTATTTGCGGTCCGAGAAAAAATAGCCTTTTATGAACACATTTCATACAATTCTACAGAATTTTACATCATTGTAGACAAGCAGAATCTTTTTTTAATACTACAACAGAGCATGACGACGAATGAGTGCATGTTGCTGCACCGGAGATGTTTTGGTTTCTATGCAGGCTATTGTTAAGAAAGAGGATAGTCTAAGGTTACAGTTGATAGACATCTTTTTCCCGAATAAAAAAAAAAGTTACAAGTGTATATAGGCTTAGCTGTTTGGAATAGTGCTAAATCATCGCTACAACTCCCATACGGGCTCGGGAGAGACGAAGGTTGAAAGTAATGCTTCCTGCGATACACAACCCAACCAAGCCGCACTGTCATGTTTTGTCATTGATTATCATGTCTTGTCCCTGTGCTTCCCTTCTATTCGTTTCCCTCTGCTGGTCTTATTAGGTTCTTTCCCTCTTTCTATCCCTCTCTCTCCCCCTCCCTCTCTCCCTCTCTCGCTCGCTCTCTCTATCGTTCCGTTCCTGCTCCCAGCTGTTCCTCATTCTCCTAACTACCTCATTTACTCTTTCACACCTGTCCCCTATTTTGCCCTCTGATTAGAGTCCCTATTTCTCCCTCTGTTTTCCGCTTCTGTCCTTGTCGGATCCTTGTTTGATGTTTGCTGTTCTGTGTCCTTGTTCCGCCCTGTCGTGTTTTTGCCTTCTTCAGATGCTGCGTGTGAGCAGGTGTCTATGTCAGCTACGGCCTGTGCCTTCCCGAAGCGACCTGCAGTCTGTGGTCGCGTCTCCAGTCGTTCCTCTCTACTGACGAGAGGATTTCAGTTTTCCTGTTTTGTATTTACCTAAGATAATATCCAGGAGTATCGTTTTTGTTTAAGACTGGAATAAAGACTCTGTTTCTGTTAAGTCGCTTTTGGGTCCTCATTCACCAGCATAACCGAAGGATCCGACCAAGAATGGACCCAGCGACTACGGATTCTCGCAACACTGCCGTCGAGATCCAGGGAGCAATGCTCGGCAGACACGAGCAGGAATTGTCTGCTGCTCGTCATGCCGTTGAGACCCTGGCCGCTCAGG
This sequence comes from Oncorhynchus gorbuscha, assembly GCF_021184085.1. Classification (NCBI taxonomy): domain Eukaryota; kingdom Metazoa; phylum Chordata; class Actinopteri; order Salmoniformes; family Salmonidae; genus Oncorhynchus; species Oncorhynchus gorbuscha. Next base: position 70,815,270 of record NC_060178.1, on the reverse strand, counting down.
TCTCCGACCTCTCAGGACAGTTTCAGAGTCTTCGTCTCGTGCCACCAGCTACTTCCTGGTCTTCCGAGTCTCCGGAACCTAGGGTTAATAACCCACCATGTTACTCTGGGCAGCCCACTGAGTGCCGCTCCTTTCTCACCCAGTGTGATATTGTGTTCTCTCTCCAGCCCAACACATACTCAAGAGAGAGAGCTCGGATCGCTTACGTCATATCACTCCTTACTGGCCGGGCTCGGGAGTGGGGCACAGCTATCTGGGAGGCAAGGGCTGAGTGTTCTAACGATTATCAGAACTTTAAAGAGGAGATGATATGGGTTTTTGATCGTTCAGTTTTTGGGAAGGAGGCTTCCAGGGCCCTGGCTTCCCTATGTCAATGTGATCGATCCATAACGGATTACTCTATAGAGTTTCGCACTCTTGCTGCCTCCAGTGACTGGAACGAGCCGGCGTTGCTCGCTCGTTTTCTGGAGGGACTCCACGCTGAGGTTAAAGATGAGATTCTCTCCCGGGAGGTTCCTTCCAGCGTGGACTCTTTGATTGCACTCGCCATCCGCATAGAACGACGGGTAGACCTTCGTCACCGAGCTCGGGGAAGAGAGCTCGCGTTAACAGTGTTCCCCCTCTCCGCATCTCAACCATCTCCTCCCACCGGCTCAGAGACTGAGCCCATGCAGCTGGGAGGTATTCGCATCTCGACTAAGGAGAGGGAACGGAAAATCACCAACCGCCTTTGCCTCTATTGCGGTTCTGCTGGACATTTTGTCATTTCATGTCCAGTAAAAGCCAGAGCTCATCAGTAAGCGGAGGGCTACTGGTGAGCGCTACTACTCAGGTCTCTCCATCAAGATCCTGTACTACCTTGTCGGTCCATCTACGCTGGACCGGTTCGGCTGCTTCCTGCAGTGCCTTGATAGACTCTGGGGCTGAGGGTTGTTTTATGGACGAAGCATGGGCTCGGAAACATGACATTCCTCTCAGACAGTTAGGGAAGCCCACGCCCATGTTCGCCTTAGATGGTAGTCTTCTCCCCAGTATCAGATGTGAGACACTACCTTTAACCCTCACAGTATCTGGTAACCACAGTGAGACCATTTCCTTTTTGATTTTTCGTTCACCTTTTACACCTGTTGTTTTGGGTCATCCCTGGCTAGTATGTCATAATCCTTCTATTAATTGGTCTAGTAATTCTATCCTATCCTGGAACATTTCTTGTCATGTGAAGTGTTTAATGTCTGCTATCCCTCCTGTTTCTTCTGTCCCCTCTTCTCAGGAGGAACCTGGTGATTTGACAGGAGTGCCGGAGGAATATCATGATCTGCGCACGGTCTTCAGTCGGTCCAGAGCCAACTCCCTTCCTCCTCACCGGTCGTATGATCGTTGTATTGATCTCCTTCCGGGGACCACTCCCCCTCTGGGTAGACTATACTCTCTGTCGGCTCCCGAACGTAAGGCTCTCGAGGATTATCTGTCTGTTTCTCTCGACGCCGGTACCGTGGTGCCTTCTTCCTCTCCCGCCGGAGCGGGGTTTTTTTTTTGTTAAGAAGAAGGACGGTACTCTGCGCCCCTGCGTGGATTATCAAGGGCTGAATGACATAACGGTTAAGAATCGTTATCCGCTTCCCCTTATGTCGTCAGCCTTCGAGATTCTGCAGGGAGCCAGGTTCTTTACTAAGTTGGACGTTCGTAACGCTTACCATCTTGTGCGCATCAGAGAGGGGGACGAGTGGAAAACGGCGTTTAACACTCCGTTAGGGCATTTTGAATACCGGATTCTGCCGTTCGGTCTCGCTAATGCTCCAGCTGTCTTTCAGGCATTAGTTAATGATGTACTGAGAGACATGCTGAACATCTTTGTTTTCGTTTACCTTGACGATATCCTGATTTTTTCACCGTCACTCGAGATTCATGTTCAGCACGTTCGACGTGTACTCCAGCGCCTTTTAGAGAATTGTCTCTACGTGAAGGCTGAGAAGTGCGCCTTTCATGTCTCCTCTGTCACATTTCTCGGTTCTGTTATTTCCGCTGAAGGCATTCAGATGGATCCCGCTAAGGTCCAGGCTGTCAGCGATTGGCCCGTTCCTAAGTCACGTGTCGAGTTGCAGCGCTTTCTCGGTTTCGCTAATTTCTATCGGCGTTTCATTCGTAATTTCGGTCAAGTGGCTGCCCCTCTCACAGCTCTTACTTCTGTCAAGACGTGCTTTAAGTGGTCCTGTTCCGCCCAGGGAGCTTTTGATCTCCTCAAGAAGCGTTTTACATCCGCTCCTATCCTTGTTACTCCTGACAGCACTAAACAATTCATTGTCGAGGTTGACGCTTCAGAGGTGGGCGTGGGAGCCATTCTGTCCCAGCGCTTCCATTCTGACGATAAGGTCCATCCTTGCGCTTATTTTTCTCATCGCCTGTCGCCATCGGAACGCAACTATGATGTGGGTAACCGCGAACTGCTCGCCATCCGCTTAGCCCTAGGCGAATGGCGACAGTGGTTGGAGGGGGCGACCGTCCCTTTTGTCGTTTGGACTGACCATAAGAACCTTGAGTACATCCGTTCTGCCAAACGACTTAATGCACGTCAAGCTCGTTGGGCGTTGTTTTTCGCTCGTTTCGAGTTCGTGATTTCTTATCGCCCGGGAAATAAGAACACCAAGCCTGATGCCTTATCCCGTCTCTTTAGTTCTTCTGTGGCTTCTACCGACCCCGAGGGGATTCTCCCTGAAGGGCGTGTTGTCGGGTTGACTGTCTGGGGAATTGAGAGACAGGTAAAGCAAGCACTCACTCACACTGCATCGCCGCGCGCTTGTCCTAGTAACCTTCTTTTCGTTCCTGTCTCTACTCGTCTGGCTGTTCTTCAGTGGGCTCACTCTGCCAAGTTAGCTGGCCACCCCGGCGTTCGGGGTACGCTTGCTTCTATTCGACAGCGGTTTTGGTGGCCTACTCAGTAGCGTGACACGCGCCGTTTCGTGGCTGCTTGTTCGGACTGCGCGCAGACTAAGTCAGGTAACTCTCCTCCTGCCGGTCGTCTGAGACCGCTTCCCATTCCTTCTCGACCATGGTCTCACATCACCTTAGACTTTATTACCGGTCTGCCTTCGTCTGCGGGGAAGACTGTGATTCTTACGGTTGTCGATAGGTTCTCTAAGGCGGCACATTTCATTCCCCTCGCTAAGCTTCCTTCCGCTAAGGAGACGGCACAAATCATCATTGAGAATGTGTTCAGAATTCATGGCCTCCCGTTAGACGCCGTTTCAGACAGAGGCCCGCAATTCACGTCACAGTTTTGGAGGGAGTTCTGTCATTTGATTGGTGCTTCCGTCAGTCTCTCTTCCGGATTTCATCCCCAGTCTAACGGTCAAGCAGAAAGGGCCAATCAGACGATTGGTCGCATATTACGCAGCCTTTCTTTTCGAAACCCTGCGTCTTGCGCAGAACAGCTCCCCTGGGCAGAATACGCTCACAACTCGCTTCCTTCGTCTGCTACCGGGCTATCTCCGTTTCAGAGTAGTCTTGGGTACCAGCCTCCTCTGTTCTCGTCCCAGCTCGCCGAGTCCAGCGTTCCCTCCGCTCAGGCTTTTGTCCAACGTTGTGAGCGCACCTGGAGGAGGGTCAGGTCTGCACTTTGCCGTTACAGGGCGCAGACTGTGAGAGCCGCCAATAAATGTAGGATTAAGAGTCCTAGGTATTGTCGCGGTCAGAGAGTGTGGCTTTCCACTCGTAACCTTCCCCTTACGACAGCTTCTCGCAAGTTGACTCCGCGGTTCATTGGTCCGTTCCGTGTCTCTCAGGTTGTCAATCCTGTCGCTGTGCGACTGCTTCTTCCGTGACATCTTCGTCGCGTCCACCCTGTCTTCCATGTCTCCTGTGTCAAGCCTTTTCTTCGCTCCCCCGTTCGTCTTCCCTCCCCCCCCCGTCCTTGTCGAGGGCGCACCTATTTACAAGGTACGGAAGATCATGGACATGCGTTCTCGGGGACGTGGTCACCAGTACTTAGTGGATTGGGAGGGTTACGGTCCTGAGGAGAGGAGTTGGGTTCCATCTCGGGACGTGCTGGACCGTTCGTTGATTGATGATTTCCTCCGTTGCCGCCAGGGTTCCTCCTCGAGTGCGCCAGGAGGCGCTCGGTGAGTGGGGGGGGTACTGTCATGTTTTGTCATTGATTATCATGTCTTGTCCCTGTGCTTCCCTTCTATTCGTTTCCCTCTGCTGGTTTTATTAGGTTCTTTCCCTCTTTCTATCCCTCTCTCTCCCCCTCCCTCTCTCCCTCTCTCGCTCTCTCTCTCTCTAGCGTTCCATTCCTGCTCCCAGCTGTTCCTCATTCTCCTAACTACCTCATTTACTCTTTCACACCTGTCCCCTATTTTGCCCTCTGATTAGAGTCCCTATTTCTCCCTCTGTTTTCCGCTTCTGTCCTTGTCGGATCCTTGTTTGATGTTTGCTGTTCTGTGTCCTTGTTCCGCCCTGTCGTGTTTTTGCCTTCTTCAGATGCTGCGTGTGAGCAGGTGTCTATGTCAGCTACGGCCTGTGCCTTCCCGAAGCGACCTGCAGTCTGTGGTCGCGTCTCCAGTCGTTCCTCTCTACTGACGAGAGGATTTCAGTTTTCCTGTTTTGTATTTACCTAAGATAATATCCAGGAGTATCGTTTTTGTTTAAGACTGGAATAAAGACTCTGTTAAGTCGCTTTTGGGTCCTCATTCACCAGCATAACACGCACTGCTTCTTAACTCTTGTAACTACCCATCCCGGATCCGGGAGCTTGTCATCAACTGACACTAATTAGCATAACGCAACAGACAAAAAATATTAGTAGAAAATATTAATATTCATGAAATCACAAGTGAAATATATTGAAACACAGCTTAGAATTTTGTTTATCACCCTGTAATCTCAGATTTTGAAAATATGCTTTACAGCCAAAGCAAGACAAGCATTTGTGTAAGTTTATCGATAGCCTAGCATAGCATTATGCCTAGCTAGCAGCAGGTAACCTGGTCACGAAAATCAGAAAAGCAATCAAATTAAATCGTTTACATTTGATGAGCTTCGGATGTTTTCACTTACAAGACTCCCAGCTAGATAGCATGTTCCTTTTTTCCAAAAATACTATTTTTGTAGCCGAAATAACTCCATTCGTTCTTCACGTTTGGCTGAGAATTTGACCGGAAATTGCGGTTAGCTCCATAATATCGACAGAAACATGGCAAACATGGTTTATTATCAATCCTCAAGGTGTTTTTCAAATATCTATTCGATAATATATAAACCGGGACAGGTGGCTTCTTAGTAGGAACGAGAGAAACAATGGCCGCATTTGTCTTTTATGCACAAAACACTCTGAGATACTCCAGCTTACCACTGACGCAATGTTGACGTTCAGGCTCATTTTTCAAAATAAAAGCCTGAAACTATGTATTGTGACACTAGACACATTTGAGAAGCCATAGAAAGGGGAATCTGGTTGATATCTCATTCACTGCTAAATAAGGACGCATAGGAACACAGAGCTTTCTAAATAAGAGTCCCTTCCTGATTGGATTTTTCTCAGGCTTTCGCCTGCAATATCAGTTCTGTTATACTCACATACAATATTTTTACAGTTTTAGAAACTTTAGAGTGTTTTCTATCCTAAGCTGTCAATTATATGCATATTCTAGCATCTTGTCTTGACAAAATAGCCCGATTACTTTGGGAACGTTCTTTTTCCAAAAATGAAAATAGTGCCCCCTAGATTCAACACAGCGCGCATCCAACCCGGAAGCCAGCTGCACCAATGTGTCGGAGGAAACACTGTGCATCTGGCATCTGTATGTACAACAGCTAGCAATATCTATACCACAATGCAGGTGTGAGCATACTAGGTATTCTATATTATTCTACAACATCAATCTAAATGAATATGGATTTTGTTTTGGTTGAATGTTCCAGGCAGGTTCCAGAATGTTGTTCAGCTGTTGAACCTCTTCTTGTGTTGAGTAATAGCAGGTTGTTTAGCTGTTGGGTTTGGGGGGGATGTAACTCTGGCTCCTTGTAGACAACCGTCTGGTCCTTTCTACACTCCACAGGCAGGTGGCAGGTGAACAAGGTGGGTGGACAAGCCTCTTCTGCACTTTCCTTACCACCCACTGCTTCGACCTCTTGCGGAAGATTTGTTTGTACTGCAAGTCTCCTGGAAAGACATGAAGAGTATGTGTAAAACATGAAGACTGATAATGAGGGTGTGTAACCATACAATAAACCACGCTCATATGTATGGGTCAACATTCATTGGGTCTACAGGCTATGTAATACTATAGCTGGTGTCATCGTCATCAGCAGTAGGATTAGTCTGTAGGACACAGTAGTCAGTGATTATCCAATATTTTACTACTTGTCCACCATCAATACACACTCAAACAACATACAATATCCACCCACTCCCCTCATGTCAATAGATCATGCATACTAACCTTCAAACACAATACCCACCCCCAACAGACACCAGTCAGTCACCCACACCATCCCCTCTTTACTAATCCCACCTTTTCTCCAATTTAGCCTCCATAAAACAGAAAACTACAGTAGACGTTGTAGTCTACTTATAAACCCAACTATAACAACAAGACACAAACCATGTTTATGCCTAGCTCCAGTATATTTATTTGCTCATCATGGAGTCATGGAAATATTTAATAGATCTTAGTAAGATTTTAGAAGGTGACTTACACTACTTCCTGGTGCTGAGCTTGATGTTGATGTCACATTAGCCTCTGCGGTAGTCAGTTAACTAAGGTAACCTAACAAAACTAACGTTAGCTTGAAAAGTTACAAATCACTTTGCCAGATAGCGGTTGCCTAATTACCTTGATATACTTTGGAATGTCTAGCCAGCATATTATGATAGCTACAGTGGTTCTTCCTACACCGCAGGACTTAGAGGTACCCAACGTCACGGCTTCATTGCTCCAGACCACCACAAGGGGTAGGTAGAGTGCTCATTATGCATTTGGGTCCCAAGGTTTTTATATGACCAATCATATCGAGTGGTTCCAATGACGAATTTAACATGGAGCCACCCATCCCTGGTGACTTTCTTCAGCAAAGATAGCTGACAAAACATTACGGGGAGGCAAATGTAAGTAGTTATAACATCATAACGAGTCAAGCAAAAAAATGTAAAATTGAGATGAATATGTTAGTTAGTTAATGTAGAGACAAACGATTGTGCATATGTTTTTGTCATAAAGTTTTTTTCTGTCATGTCCAATACCAGGTGTCTCAAACTCCATTCTGTGAATGATGCTGTGTCTGCATGTATGTATTACAATTATACACTTCAACAGTGTTTACCACTCCTGGGTCATCAATGATTTCACATTGTAACCATGCAATAGACTAGAAACATGATTTTATAATTCATATATACAGAATTAAAAAAGTACATCCTGCCAGCACGCCCACAAGCATGCTGAATGACCCTTGGAAGAGAGCGAGGAATGAGATGGGTAACAATCCAGGCTATTTGCTCTGAGACCTGCATAATAATGTAATGAAACAAGCAGGGAGCAAGTTTCGAACCCTCAACATTCTAGCCCAAAGTCCACCGTGCTATCGACTGTGCCCAAATGTATTAATTGGGGTTGGGGCCGATTGTGGCTAAAAACCCTTTATCTATTGGAATCTTTAACATGTGGAAAGGGGAAAACGTATTATAATTAGTTTCTCTCAAGCATAGCAGGATGGGCTATTAGCTGGAAAATGGACTATTCAAACTTTATTAAAAAATTGTTTAATAGCCAAGCTAGGTGTGCCCCCCCACCAACTTGAGCTTGGTGTGAACCCACACCCCCCTCCTAACTTGCAACAAATGATTTGTATCTATCTTTCCTCATCTACCTACACACTTATCTACATACACATGGTTAATGGAGTGCCAAAGTGCACAATTGGCCCAGTGGGTAGGCCTTCAATGGCCGGGGTAGGCTGGTGCTGAAAATATAGCTTGTTATGCAGGTGTTGCACACCAACAGTAATCTTCATTTTAATTTGACTTCACAAACAAGAGGGCTTAATTGGAGTCTATTTCTTTGGAGCCTAGACTTATATAAAATAACTTAACTGGCTGAGGTAGACTATGAGGCTTTATTAGGCCTACTTACAATTGCAACTGGTCAAAAATGTAGCATCCTACATAAAACAATAATTTAACGAAAAAACGTTTGGACACACCTACTCATTCCAGGGTTTTTCTTTAACTGTACTATTTTCTACTATTATTGTAGAATAATAGTGAAGACATCACAACTATGAAAAAACACTGGTCTCCCGCATGCCCTGCATTCTGTAGTACAGACTAGAGGTCGACCGATTTAATAGGAATGGCCGATTTAATTAGGGCCGATTTAAAGTTTTCATAACAATCAGTAATCTGCATTTTTGGATGCTGATTATGGCCGATTAATATTGCAACCCACGAAGAGACGTGGCAGGCTGACCACATGTTAAGCGAGTGTAGGCAGCACGGAGCCATGGTAAGTTTGCAATCTAGCATTAAACTTATCTTATAAAAAGCTATCTTGCACTTTTACTTCCTTCTCCAACACTGTGTGTTTGCATTATTTAAACCAAATTGAACATGCTTCATTATTTATTTGAGACTAAATTGATTTTATTTATGTATTATATTAAGTTAAAATGAAATTGTTTAGTGTTAATTCAGTATTGTTGTAATTGTCATTATTACAAATATATATACAAATTGGCCGATTAATCTGCATTTTTTGGGCCTCCAATAATCGGTATCAGCGTTGAAAAATCATAGTCGGTCGACCTCTAGCACAGACATGGCCTGCTCTCCCTTTATGTAAGGAATTAGGCACTTTCCCATGTCTACTAGAGTCTTGGTCAAAAGTTTTGAGAATGACACAAATATTAATTTTCAAAAAGTCTGCTGCCTCAGTTTGTATGGTGGCAATTTGCATATACTCCAGAATGTTATGAAGAGTGATCAGATGAATTGCAATTAATTGCAAAGTCCCTCATTGCCATGCAAATGAACTGAAACCCCCAAAAACATTTCCACTGCATTTCAGCCCTGCCACAAAAGGACCAGCTGACATCATGTCAGTGATTCTCTCGTTAACACAGGTATGAGTGTTGATGAGGACAAGGCTGGAGATCACTCTGTCATGCTGATTGAGTTCGAATAACAGATTGCAATCTTCAAAAGGAGAGTGGTGCATTGGAATCATTGTTCTTCCTCCTTCAACCATGGTTACCTACAAGGAAACACATGCCTTCATCATTGCTTTCCACAAAAAGGGCTTCACAGGCAAGCATATTGCTGCCAGTAATTGCACCTAAATCAAGCATTTATCAGATCATCAAGAACCTCAAGGAGAGCGGTTAAATTGTTGTGAAGAAGGCTTCAGGGCACCCAAGAAAGTCCAGCAAGCACCAGGACCATCTTCTAAAGTTGATTCAGCTGCAGGATCGGGGCACCACCAGTACAGAGCTTGCTCAGGAATGGCAGCAGGCAGGTGTGAGTGCATCTGCACGCACAGTGAGGCGCTAAGAAGGGCAACAAAGAAGCCACTTCTCTCCAGGAAAAACATCAGGGACAGACTGATATTCTGCAAAAGGTACAGGGATTGGACTGCTGAGGACTGGGGTAAAGTCAATCTCCTTCTGATTGTTTGCGGCATCCGTAAAAAAGCTTGTCCGCAGAAGACAAGGTGAGCGCTACCATCAGTCCTGTGTCATGCCAACAGTAAAGCATCCTGAGACCATTATATTTCAATTTTTCTATTTTGCCCACAACTTTTATCCAAGGGAGTGGGCTCACTCACAATTTTGCCTAAGAACACAGCCATGAATAAAGAATGGTACCAACACATCCTCCGAGAGCAACTTCTCCCAACCATCCAGGAACAGTTTGGTGATGAACAATGCCTTTTCCAGCATGATGGAGCACCTTGCCATAAGGCAAACGTGATAACTAAGTGGCTCGGAGAACAAAATGTCAATATTTTGGGTTTATGGCCAGGAAACTCCCCAGACATTAATCCCATTGAGAACTTGTTGTCAAGCCTCAAGAGGAGGATGGACAAACAAAACCCCACAAATTCTGACAAACTCCAAGTATTGATTATGCAAGAATGGGCTGCCATCAGTCAGGATGTGGCACAGAAGTTAATTGACAGCATGCCAGGGCGGATTGCATAGGTCTTGAAAAAGAAGGGTCAACACTGCAAATATTGACTCTTAGCAAGTGTGATGACGTGTATTCCGGCATACAGTTTGTGCGAAACAATCAATCAGACGTGTGATGAAGGAAACATACAGGAACTCAAATCCTTCTGTTCACCTGATTTAGAATTCCTCACAATCAAATGTAGACCGCATTATCTTCCAAGAGAATTCTCTTCGATTATAATCACAGCCGTATATATCCCCCCCAAGCAGACACATCGATGGCTCTGAACAAACTTTATTTAACTCTTTGCAAACTGGAAACCATTTATCCGGAGGCTGCATTCATTGTAGCTGGGGATTTTAACAAAGCTAATCTGAAAACAAGACTCCCTAAATTTTATCAGCATATCGATTGTGCAACCAGGGGTGGTAAAACCTTGGATCATTGTTACTCTAACTTCCGCGACGCATATAAGGCCCTGCCCCGCCCCCCTTTCGGAAAAGCTGACCACGACTCCATTTTGCTGATCCCTGCCTACAGGCAGAAGCTAAAACAAGAGGCTCCCACGCTGAGGTCTGTCCAACGCTGGTCAGACCAAGCTGACTCTACACTCCAAGACTGCTTCCATCCCGTGGACTGGGACATGTTTCGTATTGCGTCAGATGAAAATATTGACGAATACGCTGATTCGATGTGCGAGTTCATTAGAACGTGCGTCGAAGATGTCGTTCCCATAGCAACGATAAAAACATTCCCAAACCAGAAACCGTGGATTGATGGCAGCATTCGCGTGAAACTGAAAGCGCGAACCACTGCTTTTAATCAGGCCAAGGTGTCTGGTAACATGTCCGAATATAAACAATGCAGCTATTCCCTCCGCAAGGCTATTAAACAAGCTAAGCGTCAGTACAGAGACAAAGTGGAATCTCAATTCAATGGCTCAGACACAAGAGGCATGTGGCAGGGTCTACAGTCAATCACGGACTACAAGAAGAAACCCAGACGGCATCCCCAGCCGCGCCCTCAGAGCATGCGCAGACCAGCTGGCCGGTGTGTTTACGGACATATTCAATCAATCCCTATACCAGTCTGCTGTTCCCACATGCTTCAAGAGGGCCACCATTGTTCCTGTTCCCAAGAAAGCTAAGGTAACTGAGCTAAACGACTACCGCCCCGTAGCACTCACTTCCGTCATCATGAAGTGCTTTGAGAGACTAGTCAAGGACCATATCACCTCCACCCTACCTGACACCCTAGACCCACTCCAATTTGCTTACCGCCCAAATAGGTCCACAGACGATGCAATCTCAACCACACTGCACACTGCCCTAACCCACCTGGACAAGAGGAATACCTATGTGAGAATGCTGTTCATCGACTACAGCTCGGCATTCAACACCATAGTACCCTCCAAGCTCGTCATCAAGCTCGAGACCCTGGGTCTCGACCCTGCCCTGTGCAACTGGGTCCTGGACTTCCTGATGGGCCGCCCCCAGGTGGTGAGGGTAGGCAACAACATCTCCTCTCCGCTGATCCTCAACACGGGGGCCCCACAAGGGTGCGTTCTGAGCCCTCTCCTGTACTCCCTGTTCATTTTCTATTAAGGTATCTTTCCACCACTGCTGTGCATCTGTTGGGTTAGGGTCAAGAATATGATATATTACTGTTACAATGAAAGTATTGTCAGGAAACTAAAAATGTTGATCTATCTTACATAACTCCTATGTGCTTGGAATGGAATTCCTTGTGCAAGATAGCTCATTTTAGATGAGAGTAGCAAAAGTTAGCTACTAGTTATGTGGGCTCCCGAGTAGAGGCGTCATTGCAGTCCCTTGTTTGAATCCAGGCTGCATCACATTCGGCTGTGTTTCGGAGTCCCATAGGGTGGCACACAATTGGCCCAGCTTCGTCCATGTTTGGCCGGAGTAGGCCATCATTGTAAATAAAAATTTGTTCTTAATGTTCTTAACTGACTGGCCTAGTTAAATAAAGGTTACACATGTAAAAAATAAAAGACAACTTTCTCTTTTGCCCACAACTTTTGTCCTTTCTCAATGTTATGAATTTTAGTGATGTTACCAATTGTTGTTCCTGAGTGTATTTAGTTATTTGGTCCTCAAACTTGATCTCAAGTATGGCATTTCGAAAATGAGGCGTTTCCCGCGAACCTAAATATGCATCATCACACTCCCTCATCTAATTGGTCGGGTAGGCGGGCCTTGTGACTTTGTGGCTGTAGTAACTAGCGACGACATGAGCAGTTATATTTTTAAGAAAACATACTTCCTTCCAAAGTTTTTACGCTGCTGAGATGATGTATATAAAACGAGGCTTCATTGTATTACACACTGCAATGGATAGGTGTTCCCAATCAACAGCCCCGGCCTGCCATGCTTTTGCTGATGTAAACCTGTCATGTTTTGTCTTAGATTGTCTTGTCATTTTGGCTTTTCCCTCTGTTCATTTTCCCCCTGCTGGTCTTTTTAGGTTCGTTCCCCTTTTTCTCTCTCCCTTCCTCTCTCTCTTCTCTCTATCGTTCCGTTCCTGCTCCCAGCTGTTCCTATTCCCCTAATCTATCATTTAGTCTTCCCACACCTGTTCCCTATTCTTTTCCCTGATTAGAGTCCCTATTTCTCTCCTTGTTTTCCGTTCCTGCCCTGTCGGATCCTTGTCTATTGTTCACCGTGCTGTGTCTGTGTATCGCCCTGTCGTGTCGTGTTTCCCTCAGATGCTGCGTGGAGAGCAGGTGTCTGAGTCTGCTAGGTTCAAGTGCCTTCCCGAGGCAACCTGCAGTTCTTGATCGAGTCTCCAGTCTGTTCTCGTCATTACGAGTGGAATTATGTCTTATGTTTGTATAATTACTTTACTGGATTAAAGACTCTGTTTTCGCCAAGTCGCTTTTGGGTCCTCATTCACCCGCATGACAAAACCCTTTTGTGCTGCCTAACCAATGACTGTGCTGTGTATGGTGGCTCTTCAGGAGGAGTGTCAAGGGCTTCTGCCGAAAATAATTCATTATTTGTGAAATACTTGTGCGCCTACTGATGTCCTGTTCAGTTTGAGAGAAAGAGTGTGAAGATGAGAATGAGGACCGGAGGTAAACTTTCTACTGCTGTAATTTATTTTAAGAAAAACAATGTCAAGACCTAATGGGGCCAGGAGGTCTGATGTGTCTGTGTCCTCTACTTCCAGCCCCAAGGCCATCCCCTGCCAGGCCACAAAGACGAGCCCCAAGGCAGAGTCCAGACAGGGGCCGAGCCCCTCCCTCAGTGGGGGCCCCAAACCAGGCCAGAATGGAGCTACTGCTGGCTCAGGATGGTCAGACTCAGGGCTGGTGAGGCCACGGGCCAGCTCCAGCTCCCCTCGCAGCAGCTCTAGAGACAGCCTCTCCCAGTCCAGCGACAGCCTCAATTTCCTCATGCAGGATAGCATGGTGCGCTCCCAAAGTTTCACCCACTTCAAGCAGATTCCATCCCCGACCAACATGCCTATGGCATGCTCCTTTTCCTTTTAATCGGGCAGTGGAGCTGGCCAAGCCTCTGGCCAACACTCAGCTACATCCACCCAGGACAAACCATATCAAACCCCCCCAGATGTTGAATGGGAGGCTGGGCCATGGGGTGGGCCTCTGCCTGGGCACAGGGATTGGGACGGGCTGGGACTTGGGCTGTGGAAGCTTCAGTGTCCTAGGAACCCCTCTTCAGCCTACTCCCCCTCCATAGCCCCTAGTGCCCTGAAAAAGCATCTCCTCCCCAACTGTGTTCTTAACAAGCCCTCTGCTTTGGGCTATGGACTGATGCGGTCAGGCCAGACCAAACAGCAGAAACCACTGTTTACAGGAAGGTTGACGGGGGAGGTAAGGGCTGGAGGAGTGGGGGGCAGGGATACGGCAGAGTCGCCCTCACCCTCACCCCAGATCCCCTCAGTGACAGTAACAGGACCTCAGGGGGGCTGCTCAGGGGGACACGGGAGGGGCTAGAGGACATGTCTCTTTCCTCAGCCTCATCGCTCTCTCGAGGAGACACCAGCTGCGGTCATCCCCCTCTTCAAAGGGGGGGACACTCTTGACCCAAACTGCTACAGACCTATATCTATCCTACCATGCCTTTCTAAGGTCTTCGAAAGCCAAGTCAACAAACAGATTACCAACCATTTCGAATGTCACCATACCTTCTCTGCTATGCAATCTGGTTTCAGAGCTGGTCATGGGTGCACCTCAGCCACGCTCAAGGTCCTAAACGATATCTCAACCGCTATCGATAAGAAACATTACTGTGCAGCCGTATTCATTGATCTGGCCAAGGCTTTCGACTCTGTCAATCACCACATCCTCATCGGCAGACTCGACAGCCTTGGTTTCTCAAATGATTGCCCCGCCTTGTTCACCAACTACTTCTCTGATAGAGTTCAGTGTGTCAAATCGGAGGGTCTGCTGTCCGGACCTCTGGAAGTCTCTATGGGGGTGCCACAGGGTTCAATTCTTGGACCGACTCTCTTCTCTATATACATCAATGAGGTCGCTCTTGCTGCTGGTGAGTCTCTGATCCACCTCTACGCAGACAACACCATTCTGTATACTTCCGGCCCTTCTTTGTCATGTTTGTCATTTATTATCATGTCTTGTCCCTGTGCTCCCCATTCTGTTCGTTTCCCTCTGCTGGTCTTATTGGGTTCTTTCCCTCTTTCTATCCCTCTCTCTCCCCCTCCCCCCTCTCACTCTCTCGCTCTCTCTTCTCTCTATCGTTCCGTTCCTGCTCCCAGCTGTTCCTATTCCCCTAATCATCATTTAGTCTTCCCACACCTGTTCCCGATCCTTTCCCCTGATTAGAGTCCCTATTTATTCCTTTGTGTTCCGTTCCTGTCCCGTCGGTTCCTTGTTTAGTATTCACCGTGCTGTGATTGTGTTTCGCCCTGTCCTGTCGTGTTTTTTGCCTTCATCAGATGCTGCGTGTGAGCAGGTGTCTCTGTCAACTACGGCCTGCGCCTACCCGAAGCGACCTGCAGTCTGTGGCCGCTTCTCTTGTTATTCCCTCTACAGACTAGAGGATTTCTGTTATTCCCTGTTTGGACTTGAATAAACTCTGTTTCTGTTAAGTCGCTTTTGGGTCCTCTATCACCAGCATGACAGAAGGAACCGACCAAGGAATGGACCCAGCGACTTCAGACGCTCGTTACACTGCCGTCAAGATCCAAGGAGCCATGCTCGGCAGACACGAGCAGGAATTGTCTGCTGCTCGCCATGCCGTGGAGAACCTGGCCGCTCAGGTTTCCGACCTCTCTGGACAGTTCCAGAGTCTACGTCTCGTGCCACCTGTTACTTCCTGGCCTGCCGAGCCTCCAGAACCTAGGGTTAATAACCCACCTTGCTACTCCGGGCAGCCCACTGAGTGCCGCTCCTTTCTCACGCAGTGTGAGATTGTGTTCTCTCTCCAACCCAACACATACTCTAGAGAGAGAGCTCGGGTTGCTTACGTCATTTCACTCCTTACTGGCCGGGCTCGAGAATGGGGCACAGCTATCTGGGAGGCAAGGGCTGATTGCTCTAACAAGTTCCAGAACTTTAAAGAGGAGATGATTCGGGTTTTTGACCGTTCAGTTTTTGGTAGGGAGGCTTCTAGGGCCCTGGCTTCCTTATGCCAAGGTGAACGGTCCATAACGGATTATTCTATTGAGTTTCGCACTCTTGCTGCCTCTAGTGAGTGGAACGAGCCGGCGCTGCTCGCTCGTTTTCTGGAGGGACTCCACGCAGTGGTTAAGGATGAGATTCTCTCCCGGGAGGTTCCTTCAGATGTGGACTCTTTGATTGCTCTCGCCATCCGCATAGAACGACGGGTAGATCTTCGTCACCGGGCTCGTGGAAGAGAGCTCGCATCAACGGTGTTTCCCTGCTCCGCATCGCAACCATCTCCCTCCTCTGGCTTTGAGACTGAGCCCATGCAGCTGGGAGGGATTCGCATCTCGACTAAGGAGAGGGAACGGAGGATCACCAACCGCCTGTGCCTCTATTGCGGAGTTGCTGGACATTTTGTTAATTCATGTCCAGTAAGAGGCCAGAGCCCATCAGTAAGCGGAGGGCTACTGGTGAGCGCTACTACTCAGGTCTCTTCATCTAGATCTTGTACTACTATGTCGGTCCATCTACGCTGGACCGGTTCGGGTGCTACATGCAGTGCCTTGATTGACTCTGGGGCTGAGGGTTGTTTCATGGACGAAGCATGGGTTCGGAAACATAACATTCCTTTCAGACCGTTAGACAAGCCTACGCCCATGTTTGCCTTAGATGGTAGTCATCTTCCCAGTATCAAATTTGAGACACTACCTTTAACTCTCACAGTATCTGGTAACCACAGTGAGACTATTTCTTTTTGATTTTCCGTTCACCGTTTACACCTGTTGTTTTGGGTCATCCCTGGCTAGTATGTCATAATCCTTCTATTAATTGGTCTAGTAATTCTATCCTATCCTGGAACGTTTCTTGTCATGTGAAGTGTTTAATGTCTGCCATCCCTCCCGTTTCTTCTGTCCCTACTTCTCAGGAGGAACCTGGCGATTTGACAGGAGTGCCGGAGGAATATCATGATCTGCGCACGGTCTTCAGTCGGTCCCGAGCCAACTCCCTTCCTCCTCACCGGTCGTATGATTGTAGTATTGATCTCCTTCCGGGGACCACTCCTCCTCGAGGTAGACTATACTCTCTGTCGGCTCCCGAACGTAAGGCTCTCGAGGATTATTTGTCTGTGTCTCTTGACGCCGGTACCATAGTGCCTTCTTCTCCTCCGGCCGGGGCGGGGTTCTTTTTTGTTAAGAAGAAGGACGGTACTCTGCGCCCCTGCGTGGATTATCGAGGGCTGAATGACATAACGGTTAAGAATCGTTATCCGCTTCCCCTTATGTCATCAGCCTTCGAGATTCTGCAGGGAGCCAGGTGCTTTACTAAGTTGGACCTTCGTAACGCTTACCATCTCGTGCGCATCAGAGAGGGGGACGAGTGGAAAACGGCGTTTAACACTCCGTTAGGGCATTTTGAGTACCGGGTTCTGCCGTTCGGTCTCGCCAATGCGCCAGCTGTTTTTCAGGCATTAGTTAATGATGTTCTGAGAGACATGCTGAACATCTTTGTTTTTGTCTATCTTGACGATATCCTGATTTTTTCTCCGTCACTCGAGATTCATGTTCAGCACGTTCGACGTGTTCTACAGCGCCTTTTAGAGAATTGTCTCTACGTAAAGGCTGAGAAGTGCTCTTTTCATGTCTCCTCCGTTACTTTTCTCGGTTCCGTTATTTCCGCTGAAGGCATTCAGATGGATTCCGCTAAGGTCCAAGCTGTCAGTGATTGGCCCGTTCCAAGGTCACGTGTCGAGTTGCAGCGCTTTTAGGTTTCGCTAATTTCTATCGGCGTTTCATTCGTAATTTCGGTCAAGTTGCTGCTCCTCTCACAGCTCTTACTTCTGTCAAGACGTGTTTTAAGTGGTCCGGTTCCGCCCAGGGAGCTTTTGATCTTCTAAAAGAACGTTTTACGTCCGCTCCTATCCTCGTTACTCCTGACGTCACTAGACAATTCATTGTCGAGGTTGACGCTTCAGAGGTAGGCGTGGGAGCCATTCTATCCCAGCGCTTCCAGTCTGACGATAAGGTTCATCCTTGCGCTTATTTTTCTCATCGCCTGTCGCCATCTGAGCGCAACTATGATGTGGGTAACCGTGAACTGCTCGCCATCCGCTTAGCCCTAGGCGAATGGCGACAGTGGTTGGAGGGGGCGACCGTTCCTTTTGTCGTTTGGACAGACCATAAGAACCTTGAGTACATCCGTTCTGCCAAACGACTTAATGCCCGTCAAGCTCGTTGGGCGTTGTTTTTCGCTCGTTTCGAGTTTGTGATTTCTTACCGTCCGGGTAGCAAGAACACCAAGCCTGATGCCTTATCCCGTCTGTTTAGTTCTTCTGTGGCTTCTACTGATCCCGAGGGGATTCTTCCTTATGGGCGTGTTGTCGGGTTAACAGTCTGGGGAATTGAAAGACAGGTTAAGCAAGCACTCACGCACACTGCGTCGCCGCGCTTGTCCTAGTAACCTCCTTTTCGTTCCTGTTTCCACTCGTCTGGCTGTTCTTCAGTGGGCTCACTCTGCCAAGTTAGCTGGTCATCCCGGTGTTCGAGGCACTCTTGCGTCTATTCGCCAGCGCTTTTGGTGGCCGACTCAGGAGCGTGACACGCGCCGTTTCGTGGCTGCTTGTTCGGACTGCGCGCAGACTAAGTCGGGTAACTCTCCTCCTGCCGGTCGTCTCAGACCGCTCCCCATTCCTTCTCGACCATGGTCTCACATCGCCTTAGGCTTCACTACCGGTCTGCCTTTGTCTGCGGGGAAGACTGTGAGAGCCGCCAATAAACGCAGGATTAAGAGTCCAAGGTATTGTTGCGGCCAGAGAGTGTGGCTTTCCACTCGCAACCTTCCTCTTACGACAGCTTCTCGTAAGTTGACTCCGCGGTTCATTGGTCCGTTCCGTGTCTCCCAGGTCGTCAATCCTGTCGCTGTGCGACTGCTTCTTCCGCGACATCTTCGTCGCGTCCATCCTGTCTTCCATGTCTCCTGTGTTAAGCCCTTTCTTCGCACCCCGTTCGTCTTCCCTCCCCCTCCCGTCCTTGTCGAGAGCGCACCTATTTACAAGGTACATAAGATCATGGACATGCGTTCTCGGGGACGGGGTCACCAATACTTAGTGGATTGGGAGGGTTACGGTCCTGAGGAGAGGAGTTGGGTTCCGTCTCGGGACGTGCTGGACCGTTCACTCATCGATGATTTCCTCCGTTGCCGCCAGGATTCCTCCTCGAGTGCGCCAGGAGGCGCTCGGTGAGTGGGGGTACTGTCATGTTTGTCATTTATTATCATGTCTTGTCCCTGTGCTCCCCATTCTGTTCGTTTCCCTCTGCTGGTCTTATTGGGTTCTTTCCCTCTTTCTATCCCTCTCTCTCCCCCTCCCCCTCTCACTCTCTCGCTCTCTCTTCTCTCTATCGTTCCGTTCCTGCTCCCAGCTGTTCCTATTCCCCTAATCATCATTTAGTCTTCCCACACCTGTTCCCGATCCTTTCCCCTGATTAGAGTCCCTATTTATTCCTTTGTGTTCCGTTCCTGTCCCGTCGGTTCCTTGTTTAGTATTCACCGTGCTGTGATTGTGTTTCGCCCTGTCCTGTCGTGTTTTTTGCCTTCATCAGATGCTGCGTGTGAGCAGGTGTCTCTGTCAACTACGGCCTGCGCCTACCCGAAGCGACCTGCAGTCTGTGGCCGCTTCTCTTGTTATTCCCCTCTACAGACTAGAGGATTTCTGTTATTCCCTGTTTGGACTTGAATAAACTCTGTTTCTGTTAAGTCGCTTTTGGGTCCTCTATCACCAGCATGACATTCTTTGGACACTGTGTTAACAACCCTCCAGGCAAGCTTCAATGCCATACAACTCTCCTTCCGTGGCCTCCAATTGCTCTTAAATACAAGTAAAACTAAATGCATGCTCTTCAACCGATCGCTACCTGCACCTACCCGCCTGCACTACTCTGGACGGCTCTGACTTAGAATACGTGGACAACTACAAATACTTAGGTGTCTGGTTAGACTGTAAACTCTCATTCCAGACCCATATCAAACATCTCCAATCCAAAGTTAAATCTAGAATTGGCTTCCTATTTCGCAACAAAGCATCCTTCACTCATGCTGCCAAACATACCCTTGTAAAACTGACCATCCTACCAATCCTCGACTTTGGCGATGTCATTTACAAAATAGCCTCCAATACCCTACTCAACAAATTGGATGCAGTCTATCACAGTGCAATCCGTTTTGTCACCAAAGCCCCATATAATACCCACCATTGCGACCTGTACGCTCTCGTTGGCTGGCCCTCGCTTCATACTCGTCGCCAAACCCACTGGCTCCATGTCATCTACAAGACCCTGCTAGGTAAAGTCCCCCCTTATCTCAGCTCGCTGGTCACCAGAGCATCTCCCACCTGTAGCACACGCTCCAGCAGGTATATCTCTCTAGTCACCCCCAAAACCAATTCTTTCTCCTTCCAGTTCTCTGCTGCCAATGACTGGAACGAACTACAAAAATCTCTGCCTACCTGGTTAAATAAAGATGAGAAAAAAAAGAAAATAAAAAAACCAGCGAGGAGTTCTTGGATGATTTTGATAACCTGACTGATGGGGACAGGGATGTCCCTGACAACAAGAAGAGACGTAGTATGCCTGCGTAGCTTCCTGAATGAGACCATGGACTGGGCTGGGATGGGCCTCTCAGGTAAGCTTAAACACCTGATAGAATCACATCTTCTACTGTTGTAATTTGTTTTTACTAGTTGCCACAATTGACAGCTCTAGTGCTCTTGATAACACTACATTTACATTACATTTAAGTCATTTAGCAGACGCTCTTATCCAGAGCGACTTACAAATTGGTGCATTCACCTTATGACATCCAGTGGGACAGTCACTTAACAATAGTGCATCTAAAACTTAGGGGGGGGGTGGGGTGAGAGGGATTACTTAACCTATCCTAGGTATTCCTTAAAGAGGTGGGGTTTCAGGTGTCTCCGGAAGGTGGTGATTGACTCCGCTGTCCTGGCGTCGTGAGGGAGTTTGTTCCACCATTGGGGGGGCCAGGGCAGCGAACAGTTTTGACTGGGCTGAGCGGGAGCTGTACTTCCTCAGTGGTAGGGAGGCGAGCAGGCCAGAGGTGGATGAACGCAGTGCCCTTGTTTGGGTGTAGGGCCTGATCAGAGCCTGGAGGTACTGAGGTGCCGTTCCCCTCACAGCTCCGTAGGCAAGCACCATGGTCTTGTAGCGGATGCGAGCTTCAACTGGAAGCCAGTGGAGAGAACGGAGGAGCGGGGTGACGTGAGAGAACTTGGGAAGGTTGAACACCAGACGGGCTGCGGCGTTCTGGATGAGTTGAAGGGGTTTAATGGCACAGGCAGGGAGCCCAGCCAACAGCGAGTTGCAGTAATCCAGACGGGAGATGACAAGTGCCTGGATTAGGACCTGCGCCGCTTCCTGTGTGAGGCAGGGTCGTACTCTGCGGATGTTGTAGAGCATGAACCTACAGGAACGGGCCACCGCCTTGATGTTAGTTGAGAACGACAGGGTGTTGTCCAGGATCACGCCAAGGTTCTTGGCGCTCTGGGAGGAGGACACAATGGAGTTGTCAACCGTGATGGCGAGATCATGGAACGGGCAGTCCTTCCCCGGGAGGAAGAGCAGCTCCATCTTGCCGAGGTTCAGCTTGAGGTGGTGATCCGTCATCCACACTGATATGTCTGCCAGACATGCAGAGATGCGATTCGCCACCTGGTCATCAGAAGGGGAAAGGAGAAGATTAATTGTGTGTCGTCTGCATAGCAATGATAAGAGAGACCATGTGAGGTTATGACAGAGCCAAGTGACTTGGTGTATAGCGAGAATAGGAGAGGGCCAAGAACAGAGCCCTGGGGGACACCAGTGGTGAGAGCGCGTGGTGAGGAGACAGATTCTCGCCACGCCACCTGGTAGGAGCGACCTGTCAGGTAGGACGCAATCCAAGCGTGGGCCGCGCCGGAGATGCCCAACTCGGAGAGGGTGGAGAGGAGGATCTGATGGTTCACAGTATCGAAGGCAGCCGATAGATCTAGAAGGATGAGAGCAGAGGAGAGAGAGTTAGCTTTAGCAGTGCGAAGCGCCTCCGTGATACAGAGGAGAGCAGTCTCAGTTGAATGACTAGTCTTGAAACCTGACTGATTTGGATCAAGAAGGTCATTCAGAGAGAGATAGCGGGAGAGCTGGCCAAGGACGACACGTTCAAGAGTTTTGGAGAGAAAAGAAAGAAGGGATACTGGTCTGTAATTGTTGACATCGGAGGGATCGAGTGTAGGTTTTTTCAGAAGGGGTGCAACTCTCGCTCTCTTGAAGACGGAAGGGACGTAGCCAACGGTCAGGGATGAGTTGATGAGCGAGGTGAGGTAAGGGAGAAGGTCTCCGGAAATGGTCTGGAGAAGAGAGGAGGGGATAGGGTCAAGCGGGCAGGTTGTTGGGCGGCCGGCCGTCACAAGACGCGAGATTTCATCTGGAGAGAGAGGGGAGAAAGAGGTCAGAGCACAGGGTAGGGCAGTGTGAGCAGAACCAGCGGTGTCGTTTGACTTAGCAAACGAGGATCGGATGTCGTCGACCTTCTTTTCAAAATGGTTGACGAAGTCATCTGCAGAGAGGGAGGAGGGGGGGGGAGGGGGCGCGATTCCCGCGATTCCTGACAGTCAATAAAAGGTACAGTATGAACTGTTTGGCCTGTGTATGTCCCCTGTGCAGTCCAGAATGAAGAAGTAGGGGTGAGGGCATCTTCCTCCAGGGCTCATCTCTGGAGCTGTCCTCCAATAGCTTGGGAGGCACCTACAGGGGTTTAGAGCCCCTGGGACGGAGCATGCACCCATGTGAGAGCTACGACTATTCAGGCCACCTCAACAACATAGTGCGTCAACGCTTGGTTTGCCCCAAGGTACCAAATTCATACACAAGGAAACACCTATATTTACCTGGCTGGTTAGATAGCCTAGACATAGAGAGTGTCATTGTTTAGATGTGGCAAAACTATTTTTTTTGGTCCCCAATTGCCTTGTCTTTCACCTAGCATACACTTGATATAGTATCACTGACTAGTAATGATGTACTGTCATTTATGTATGATGTACACTACATAGTTATTTCATCAGATTGACTAGTGTTGTTATTCACCAAAGGCCTGATACAGTGTGTACCTTTGACCCTATTGTGTCAGTCTTGTCCTCCCAGCATGCCTACCTGCCCTTAATCCCGCTGCTAAATATTTAGTGAATTGGATCCTTAATAGGGATTAGGAAAACAAAGACTTCGGACAGAAAAGGAACAGGAATGCCAAGGCTGCTAGCCACCCACTTCCAACCAAGGTCTCCCTCCGTCTGGGTTCCCAGATTCTGGAATGTCTACATAGGTCCTTACAAGTCACATATTATCTCCTGAAGATAATCTGACTGTTTTCCCTGTTTCGTCTCTGGTGTGGTGCCATTGGCTCTGGAATGTTTAAAATGCTTAATGAAAGGGATTTACATAAGTTAATCAGCTTTGTATTTTCTTCTCTTCTTCTGGGGTTTACCATTACATGTAGACATGGGACTGTTGACCTAACAGTGGTTTAAAGACAACTGAGGCCATATGTATTGATTGATAAGAGAGCTGTCTGGGGATGCCAACTGTTCTGAGTAGGTGTGTGTGACTTTCTGACTAGAAAATCATTGTACTGATACAATTACAATTAAAACAATATTGTGTCCGGTAGACCGAGTGGGATAGAGTCCATCTAACATACTGTGTCATAATTGTTTGGCCTGTTAGAAAAGTCAATGCATCCTTGAGATGTTCTGCATTAATTTGGAACGTGATTCAGTGCCTGCACAGCATGTGTGTAGGGCGACACCTTGCGGGCAACTGTGCAGTGGCATTTTTTCACTAATAAAGAAGCGTAGATAGAATCAAAACAAAACAACCTTCAAGACATTCGATGTTCTGTGTCATTAAGAGTATTTAAAATAAATCGTTTAGAGAAAGTTATGAAGAGAGGGAGCAAAGGAGTAAGACGGAGAAGGAGATGAATAGGAATGGAGTGGGAAAGAGTCGTCTGCAGACTGATTAGCTTCATGGGAAGTCATTGTCATTGTAAATAAGAACTTGTTCTTAACTGACTTGAATAAAGGTTAAAAACATGTTTTTATAAAAATAATGAGATGATAGAGAATTGGCTCAATAAATAGAATGAGTCTAACTCTCTATCATCTATCATCTTATCATGTCGGAATAGACAATGAATACCAGTCTGGCACATAGACCAGAAGAAGGATGTAAGACATGCAGAATAATTGCTGGGCTGGGTATTCCAGAGGGCCTGGTACCCTCCCCTGTACTGTCAGGAACTGACATCTAGACAGACAAGTATCTTAACAGAGGGAACTGACAGCCTTGAAGGTCTGGCGTTGGATTAATCAGACAAACGTATTATTGTAAAAGAGCTTCATAACACTAATGAGATCCGAGTCAGAAAACTCTGTTTTTCCCAAGACAAATCAAATCACAGTCATCATCTTAGTTTTGCTGGCTTGCAATTGCTCTATGACTCCACTTGATGGCAGTGTGAATTTATTTTAAGACACAAGAGTGTGTTTTTGTGTGTGTGTGGTTGTGGTAAGGTTCAAATGACTTCCATGGTGCACTGTTGATGATTTCCTATAGCCTACTGTTGAGACTGCCAGCTTCTCAATTAGAAGTCATTATATAAGATGTTTTCAATGCATTATAATGGAATTACTTTAATCTCCCGGCTAGCCTATTGCATTCACCACTGTCCGCCACATATGCACAAGCTTAGATGAATCTCTCTGAGAACAAATCAAATCCATATAGTCACTTATGGTAAGTCAGGGGAGTGAGAGGAAGTGGACTCCTTCGGAACAGCTGCAATAACAGACAGGTTCTGTTTTGTTTTAACCAAATCTCTATTTTTATGTAAATGACATGCTCTTTTGTTGTACTCGAGTGATAGTTTTCCATGCCCGTGCATGCTTTCTCTTTTCCATTCCTCCCCCTACATGTGCGAGTACAAGCAGTCTGCAGGTGAAAAATGGCACTTGTATGTGTTGTGGATAATAGCAAATATTTGTTATGTCCTAAATGGGCTATAATAATATGAGAACGGATAATAATTATTTGGCTTTATTTGGTCACTGTAGAATGCATTGTCATGAGAAAACATTAGTATCACCACAATATGAACGAGAATGCATGCACATGGGGAAGTATAGAGTCCAACAAAATTAAACATTACATTCAGGATAAAGTTTAGAATGACACAATTTAATGTGTACAACACCTTTGTTCATGTTTTCTGTGTGCCCTTATACGGCCAAATGAGCCTGCGGAGGTCTATCAATAGTGGGGTAAGATTTTCAAAACCAAGTGAAATTACAAAAAAAGAGTGTCTGAACACTTCTACATCATGCCATTGGAAGACATATTGTAGAGTGGCTATCAGTATTCATTGTAATGTACCTGAAAATGGCTATTTCCCAAGAAATACAGTAACTGATTCACTTTGATTGACATCGGAATACACAGTGAAGCCCCTCTCTCTTATCTTATTTTCTCTTAGTCTCATTGGGCTGTTTAATCCTTATTCCTGCAGGTACCTAGTATTTGCTGTGTTGTTATTAAAACTCAGCTTCCCTCATGTGAGACATATCCACCCAGTAGCAGAGCATACTCCTGATGGCTCTCTGTCTCTAATCCTCGCTCCGTCTGACTTCAAAGCCGCAGTTGCTGCTTTCTAATTTACACTTTATATGCAGAAGTATGTGGACACCCCTTCAAATTAGTGTATTCGACTATTTCAGCCACACCCATTGCTGACAGGTCTATGAAATCGAGCACACAGCCATGCAATCTCCATAGACAAAGATTGGCAGTAGAATGGCCTTACTTAAGAGCTCAGTGACTTTCAATGTGGCACTGTCATAGGATGCCACCTTTCCAGCAAGTCAATTTGTCAAATTTCTAACCTGCTGGAGCTTCCGCGGTCAACTGTAAGTGCTGTTATTGTGAAGTGTAAATGTCTAGGAGCAACAACTGCTCAGCCGTGAAGTGGTAGGCTACACAAGCCGCCAAGTGCTAAAGCGCGTAGCGCGTAAAAATTGTCTGTAATCGGTTGCAACACTCACTACTGAGTTCCAAACTGCCTCTGAAACGTCAGCACAAGAACTGTTTGTCAGGAGGTTCATGAAATAGGTTTCCATGGTCGAGCAGCCGCAAACAAGCCTAAGATCTCCATACATAATGCCAAGCCTCAGCTAGAATGGTGTAAAGCTTACTGCCACTGAACTCTGGAGCACTGGAAACGCTTTCTCTGGAGTGATGAATCATGCTTCACCATCTGGTAGTCCGAAGAACAAACCTGGGTATGGCGGATGACAGGAGAATGCTACCTGAGGAGGAAGAGGAATAATGGTCTGGGGCTGTTTGACATGGTTCGGGCTAGGCCCCTTAGTTCCAGTGAAAGGAAATCTTAATATCAAAGCATACAAAGACATTCTGGATGATTCTGTGCTTCCCAACTTTGTGGCAACATTTTGGGGAAGGCCTTTTCCTGTTTCAGCATGACAATGCCCCTGTGCACAAAGCGAAGCGGAATGCGGAATTCCGAATGCGAGCCAGGCCAAATCACCTAACATCGGCTCCCGAACTCGGTAATTTAATTAAATATGTTTCAACAACATTTTTGTAAACTCAGAAAAAAGAAACATCTAATTTTCAACTGCATTTATTTTCAGCAAACTGAACATGTGTAAATATTTGTATGAATATAACACGATTCCACAGACATGTGATGAAAAGAAATGGAATAATGTGTACCTGAACAAAGGGGGGGTGGGGTCAAAATCAAAAGTAACAGTCAGTATCTGGTGTGGCCACCAGCTGCATTAAGTACTGCAGTGCATCTCCTCCTCATGGACTACACCAGATTTGCCAGTTTTTGCTGTGAGATGTTACCCCACTCTTCCACCCAGGCACCTGCCTGTGAGGGCTAGGTCGATTTCTGGGGTGAATGGCCCTAGCCCTCACCCTCCGATCAAACAGGTCCCAGACGTGCTCAATGGGATTGAGATCCGGGCTCTTCGCTGGCCATGGCAGAACACTGACATTCCTGTCTTGGAGGAAATCACACACAGAACGAGCTGTATGGCTGGTGGCATTGTCATGCTCAAGGGTCATGTCAGGATGAGCCTGCAGGAAGGGTACCTCATGACGGAGGAGGATGTCTTCCCTGTAATGCACAGCGTTGTGATTGCCTGCAATGACAACAAGCTCAGTCCGATGATGCTCTGACACACCGCCCCAGACCATGACGGACCTTCCTCCTCCAAATCGATCCTGCTCCAGAGTACAGACCTTGGTGTAATGCTCATTTCCCCCGACAATAAACGCAAATCAGTATGTATTCTCCAAAAAAACGTTATTCTATGGGAGATGTTATATACAGTAAATACCAGACATTTTGTAATATCCTCCAATATTCTACATGTGCAACATTTTATGGTTTTTGGTTTGCTATAACATTGGTTTGAAGTTACATTGAGGATTTGAGCATACTTTTTGAAGCATCCTACCATATGCCCTACCACTCCCATTGTTTCACTAACAGCTATGCTAATGCTGGCTGTGGGGTAATTAAATAAAGAAAACTCCCATTGTCCCTCAGGATAAATGGATGAATCACTTTTTATCAATAAAATTAAGTATATTTCACATGTTGGTGTACCGCCCCTTTGAATTCGTTTTATTCCACATAAATACGAAACAATTTATATTTACTTCAAAATCAGATTTTTAGTACTAATGCACTTATTGAATGGAAATATGTAGATGAAATATGTTATATTGTTTTACAGAATATTGATAGAGGAATTATAAATTCCTATGTTTTGTAGCCAAAACCAAATTCACACTCTATCTAATTGTATAATAAGTTGTAAATTTATCATTTGCATGAAATAGAAAGGGACCAATCTTAAAAACAAGTTCAGCATTTATTCTTGATCAGTACTGACCCAAAATACAAAGAACATTACATTTTAAAGAGAGAACATAAAATGACGTCATCAGTTTCACACACTCTCTCCGATCCCCACAATAGCGCATTGTCTTCAGGTCTGGAGATCTTCTTCTACTCCCCTCATAAAACTACATTCCAAACTGTCTAAAATATATACTTTTCTCCACTAATGGAACACAAAACAAACATTCTTATCTGTCTTATACATCATCCTTCTCCCTTAAACCCGCAAGGTACAGACAATTAATTAGTTTTACTTACATTTTTAGTAACAGCTTAACCAAGATCCCATACATTTCATACCATCACATAATAGTATTAGAATAAATGGTTCTAATTAAAAATGTATACATAATTAATAATGAATATGAATAAACTTACAACTAACCTTATTATGAAGGTTTATCAGACTCTTCACCCATCATTAATCAAGTCTAACCTTAACTCCAACTGTTTTATAACCTACATCAGAATCATAACTCTTCTCATCAGGATTTTCGTTACAATCTCCATTAAAAAAACAGTCTAATATTGAAACAAAGTAGAATCTAATTCCCCTTCATCTCAACACTAGTCTCATCAAGCATAAATTCCCCAATGACGAAAGATCCGGATTCATCCCCTTGTTCAGTAGTCCCACATTCCACATCCCACGGGTCAGAACTTGGAATCTGCCCATATCTCATCATCTGCTGAGTCATAATTTTCTCCAGAGTTCTAGAAACAAGGCCTCGTACACAGGGTATTAGACAACAACTGCACAAAACCAAAACAATCAGACAAGTAAATGTAGCCCACAACCTCGTTATCATAACATTTTTCCATTTTCCAAAAATATCATCAAGCCAAATAGTCAAAGTAGTATCCACCCCAGAGTTTACTGCCATTTCATTAGCCAGGGTGGTCAAACCAGCTAAGGCTTTTGTCGCTGAGCCATCCCGTGCTGTATTATTTGAGATATACGTGCAACACAAGTTTCCGAAAAGCACACAAACTCCTCCCTTCTCAGCCAACAACATATCTAATGCGATCCTATTCTGCCAAGCCATTAGACTAGTTGCCTCAGTTTGTTCTGCCAATCCTTTAACCTCTTAAGCCTAGCCCTGTTTACTGCCCCTTCTGGAGGAATTGGGTACCCATATAAAACAGGATACATTTTTGTCAAAAGTTGCTAATATATGCATATAAAAAATATTATCGAATAGAAAACACTCTAAAGCTTCTAAAACCATTTAAATTTGGTCTCTATGTAAAGCAGAAGTCTCAGGGCATGCATTCTCCCAAAATCTATCTTGTCATGGAAAAAGTTGGCCCAACTTTGACGTCATCTTAAACGCCTTCCCAAACAACTACCGCTCTGGGAACAGTTCCTACGTGTTCAGCGCGAAGCCTGCTTTCAATGGGGCTTCTCATTGTGACAATCGCGCGCTCACGAGACGTTGAGCGTGCCGAAAGGTCTCGGTCACGCGAAAAAAAGTGTACGTTTATGCGCGCTCTGCTCCCACTCTCTCTTTTCTTCAGGTTCAATTAAAAGACATGTGTGTTTCGCTTCGTCCTCACAATTGCTGTACACCTTTATAACATGTTAAAGCTTAATTATGAACATAGTTTGACAAGTTTACTCGACATATAATATATAATTTCGACGTTTTGGTGCGCATCCACTTGAATTTTGCCTACATTTCGACCGAAAAGTGGCTATTTTGAGAATCGAAAGACGCAGACTTGAAAACTAAAAGCTGTTTTGGTAAGTATAATCCCTTCCAGGTCTTTTGATGGAAGAACAGCAGAGGTAAGGGAATATTTATGTGTTAATTTTGGGTTTCTGTCGACTCCAAGATAGAGGAGGCATAATGATACATTTGGAGCGCCGACTCCTAGTATAGCCTAGTAAACTGTAACGTTAAAAATAAATGTAACACAGCGATTGCATTTAGAAGAAGTGTATCTTCCTATACATATGTAAAACATGCATATTTAGTCAAAGTTTATGATGTGTATTCCTTGTTAGCTGACGTTATCTGCCGGAGCTATTTCATTTCTCCTGACATTTTAGTAGCATTTTTTGAACGATGCGTCATTGTAAACAGAGATTTATGGATATATATTGCAGATTATTGAAAAAAAATGAATGTACTGTGTAACATGTTATATTAATGTCATCTGATGAAGATTTCAAAAGGTTAGTGAAATGATTTTTTTTTAATCCTGCGTTTGTTGATTGCATATTTTTCCCTACTTGGCTATGCTAATGAGCTATGTCTGCGGTGGTGGTTTGACATAAATATGTGCTATGTTTTCGCCGTAAAACATTTTAGAAATCTGACTTGTTGCCTGGATTCACAACGAGTGTAGCTTTCATTCAATACCCTGCATGTGTATTTTAATGAACGTTTGAGTTTTAACTAATACTATTAGCATTTAGCGTAGCGCATTTGCATTTCCAGAGCTCTAGATGGGACGCCTGCGTGCCAGGTAGAAGCAAGAGGTTAACAGCATCTCTAGTATAATTAATAAAGCGTTGCTGATTATAATATATATAATTGATCCAATCCACATTTTTATTGATAGTGGACCACCAAAAAATGCTTGATTCAAGGCCAGCCAAGATCTGATTCCTTGCTTTGAACTCGTCAGGCACTCCCCGTGGAACCCCAATGTTATCAATATATACCCTGTCATCAAATGACCCAGATGGAGTGCTTCTCTTTTCCCGTTTAGATCACTTCATGTCCTGGTGTCGAATGAGTGTAAAAGGCATCCCCAAATGCACTAACGCACATGACCCCACCCAATCTGTGGGTAATACTGGCCATAGAATTGTTCCCCCACACAACCACCAGATGTCAGCCCTGGCCCAGCTTACTTTACTGAAATCTTCAGAGTTTAACCTTCCTCTCAAATCCGACATGGTCTTATTAGTGGTAACATTCTCTGTTCTATTACAAATACTAACTTCTCCCACATAATTTCCATGAGTACTGTACCGGGCCAAACAGTAATAATCTCCTCTGGATACTGTAAAGGGAGGAAGCCTTGATTTAAAGGGTGCCTGTGGATATAAATAGTGCAATTCAATGCAGCTGTCATTATCTGGCATACTCGTCTTCATAAACAATCTCATCATACAGGTCATTCCCTTAGGTGAATTCATTCCATTAAGTGGAAAAGGGATAGTGGTCAAGCGAGGTTTAGCAGTAGCGCAGACATAACATTCTTCTGTAGCCACTGACCTAGCCGTATACTGTATCCATTCCATCCATAAGTTGGAATCTCTATACCCGGTTTCCACCTCTATAAGGTCTTTTGTCTGGACTATTCGTACTGGTCCTTCACCCTGGAATATTTTACTAAGAACGCCTGATGTTTTGGAGATGTTAGTCGAACTCTGCTGGACCATATCCTCTCTACCCCCTCTCAACTTCACCACCCAGAACGGCACCATGGTATCAGTTGAGAACTGGTCAAAGCCGATATACCATAAACCAAGATCCTGGGAGTTTACTGCTTTGATGTTTATTCGTACCTTTATACAATATTTATTTTGCTCGGGAAGACAGTCCGAAACATCAACTCTCACTAAACTCCATCTGGTCCCAAATCGGGTGTTTGGATTCATGTAGCCATGTCCTTTAGTATTAGCTATGACCTGACTCCATGAATTACATGGTGATTTACACAAATATTTCCCATAGAGACCCATGGTCCTAGACTGCCAAGGAGTGAATGACCCCATTTGATCAACATAAAATTCAGCTGAAACATCCTTACCCAATTCTACTCTCACTTCCTTACTGATCTGCTGCAGTGATCTTTTGAAATGTTTCAGTAATGTAAACGCTCCATCGTCTAGCACCTGGGTCAGGTTATCCTCTTTAATCTTTTCTGGGGGCTCATGATGGATTAAGAATATAGTTCCCACAATAAGACAGCCAAGGATGGTCAGTGAACCTATAAAGCCCCACCCCTTTCCTGAAAACATATCATCAGCAAGAGACCAAGCCATCACCACACTTCTATGAACGCTCACAGCGGGGAAATGTCAGGTAAAGAAATCTTAAGTAGGAGTTTGACCCCCGTACCCTGGAGGTAGCAGTTCCTCTCCTACCCCTGTGATTGTTCGACAGTGTCAGGGTGTCTCACCCTCTTACAATGCGTGATATGGACCCAGGTCCCTTTTTCGGCTATTCTCACCGCGAAGGCAGTCACCAGGAGCACTTGGAATGGTCCCTCCCACCGAGGTTGTCTCCTGGTCGAATCTTGTGTGCCACCTCCTTCTGTAGTTCTCCTGTTGGGCATAAAACTTTTGACATACGGGTTTGGTTAACCTCTTAAGACTAGGCCTCAATACTGCCCCCTTTGGAGGAAGTGCGTGCCCATAGTAAACTGAAAATATTTTTTCCCAAAATTGCTAATATATGCATATAATAATTATTATTGAATAGAAAACACTCTAAAGGTTCTAAAACCGTTTAAATTATGTCTGTATGTAAAGCAGAACTCTCAGGGCAGCCTTTCTCCCAAACTCTCTCTTGTCAAGATAAAAGTTGGGTCAACTTTGACGTCATCGACCCCGCCCTTCCCAGGCAGCTACCGATCTGGAAACAGTATGTATGTGTTCAGCGCGATGCCTGCTTTCAAATGGCGCGTTCATTGTGAGAATCTCGCGAGCCCTCTTCGTTTGACGGGCGAAAATGTTCGGGTCACTCTCAAATACATGCACTCTATTGCGCGCGGCCGATTTGGGGCACATTCTTTTCCAAGAAACACCAATTGAAGGCGGTTTGTCTGTTCGCGCTGATCATTGTTTTACATGTTAACATCATAAAGCTAGATTCTGCACATAGTTTGACCAGTTTAGTCGACATATAATATGTAAATTTGAAGTTTTGATGCGCAAGAGTGCGGGACCAGAAGTCATTTTGGGTGCATTTCAGCTGAAGCTGTTAGCATATGCTAATACAGACACACACAACGTGAAACCAAACGATGTATTGGGTAAGTATGACTCCTTCTACGTCTTCTGATCAAAGAACATTAAAGGTAAGGGAATATTTATGTGGTTATTTTGGGTTTCTGTGGACTCCAAACGTAGAGGAGACATACTGCTAATATCTGAGCGCCGTCTCATGGTATAGCCAGTGAACGAATTCTGTAACGTTAAAAATAAATGTAATACAGCGGTTGCATTAATTAAGAAGAAGTGTATCTTTGTAACTATATGTAGAACATGTATATTTAGTCATGTTTATTGCTTGTTATCTGACGTTATCTGTCGGAGCTATCATAATTTCTCCGGACATTTGAGTAGCATTTTTTGAAATGTCATCATTGTAAACGGAGATTTATGGATATAAATGACATATTATTGAAAAAAAAATGTATTGTGTAACATGTACTATTACTGTCATCTGATGAAGATTTTCAAAAGGTTAGTGAATTATTTATTTTTTAATCCTGCTTTTATAATTTTATATTTTCTGGGACAAAATGGCTGCCTCTCGTCTTTTGTTTCGGTGGTGGTCTAATATAAATATGTGCTATGTTTTCGTCGTAAAACATTTTAGAAATCTGACTTGCTGGGTAGATGAACAAGGTGTTTATCTTTCATTTGAGCTATTGGACTTGTTAATGTGTGGAGGTTAAATATTTCTAAGAATATTATTTTGCATTTTGCGTTATGGTAATGAGCTTGAGCCGTAGTCACGATCCCGGATCCGGGATGGGTCGCCGCAAGAAGTTTAATGAACAACCTCCTCATGTGTTCCACCATACTGCTTTCTATTTCTACATTTGCTTCCTCCAATCGCCCTAATTGGGGCATTCTATAGGGTCTACCAAAAACCTTCTCAAATGGAGATAGCCCCTCCCTATCAGGGGTTATTCTAATAGTCATTAACACTATGGGCAGGCATTTTACCCAGTTCATTCCAGTACTTAGGTGTGTTTTCCTTAATCAACCTTTTACCGATCGATTCATGCGATCGATAAGGCCAGCGCTTTGGGGGTGATAAGAACAATGTTTCTTCATATTTATATTCAATTTCTGACCTATATGATCAATTGCTTGATGAGAAAAATGGTAACCATTGTCGCTATAAATAGTTTCTGGTAATCCGAATCGTGGAATTATCTCTTGACATAATGCTCTAGCCACTGTTTCTGCGTCTGCTGAGGATGTAGGAAACACTTCTTCCCATTTGGTATATTTATCAATTATTGTTAAACACCACTTCTTGTTTTCACTCTTAGTTAATTCAATAAAGTCCATTTCCCACTGTTGGAATGGGTACTTAGCTGCTGGGTAAACCCCTTGTGGTACCCTTACTCCACCTTGGTTGTTACTTTGTGCGCATATAGTGCACCGTGAACAAAAGTTTTTAAAATAGTTAGTTATTCCATATGCTACAAAGTGTTGTTTAACCATTCCTACCATCCCCCCTGTTGATACATGACTTTGCCCATGTATCAATACAGCAGCATATTTAAACAGTGACTTAGGTAAAACAGGTAGATTCCCTTTATGCCAAATACCTCATCTATCTACAGCTCCCATTCTGACCCATTTAGTAACTTCCTTAACGGGGGCTCTAAGCTGACTTTCCCTCAGTATCTCAGTGCTGATACAACCTTCCTCTTTTAAAAGAGAGTATTTGAGAGTGCGTTTTTTCCCCTGCTTTTTTCGCAACCACATCTGCCCATCTGTTACCCACACTGACACTATCCATGCCTTTGGTATGTGCCTCACATTTACAAATGGCAAATTTTTGGGGAAGTAAAATTGCCTCTAGTAAATTTAAAATTAGTTGCGCGTGAGTGATGGCTTTTCCCGTAGTGGTAACCATGCCCCTGATCCTCCACTGTGCTGCGAATACAAGAACAGTATTAAAAGCGTAAGCACTATCAGTATATATCATAATACATTTACCTTTCCCTAATACACAAGCCCTGGTTAGTGCAACAATTTCAGCTTGTTGAGCTGAGTAATTCTTTGGTAACACCTCAGCTTCTAGCACCTCAGTGAGGGTCACTACCGCATATCCAGTAGCATTTGAGCCATCTGGATTCTTTCTAGAAGATCCATCAACAAACATAGTTATTTCTGCATCTGTCAAAGGCATATCAGTCAGATCTGCCCTGGGGAGAATCATTTTCTCCGTCTCCGCTACACAATCGTGAGGACTCCCATCTGTGGCTATAGGAATTAGAGTGGAGGGGTTCAAGGTAGTACAACGCTCAATTGTTAAATTTGGCATATTTAACAGAATGATCATACAAGACAAATGTCTAGCTGGTGACATGTATGCCATTTTATGTTCCAATAACAAAATTGAGACCGCATGTGGTACCCTCAATGTTAAATCATGATATAGCACTACAGAGGCGGAATCCTCCACCGCCCGTGCCGTGGCCATTACCGACTGTAAACACAGAGGCATTGCCTGTGTCACCTCATCAAGACGGGAGGAATAATAGGCCACTGGCTTATTTTTCCCTCCATGTCTCTGGGTCAGCACTGATGTCATGAACCCCTCCCTGCAATCCACGGTCTGTGTGAATTCACGGTCATACTTTAGGAAATGCCAGAACAGTGTCGGATATCAATAGCTGTTT
Organism: Oncorhynchus gorbuscha; assembly: GCF_021184085.1. NCBI lineage: Eukaryota > Metazoa > Chordata > Actinopteri > Salmoniformes > Salmonidae > Oncorhynchus > Oncorhynchus gorbuscha. The sequence goes on along the minus strand of NC_060178.1, from coordinate 70,779,850 downwards.
AATAGCCGTAAACTGTTCTTCCGCCTCCTTTGTCCATATTATCTTATCTTTCGCCGTCATAGCCTTACCATAGATCAAATTACTAAGTAACCCTGTATGTAATGCAAAATGCGGGACCCATGTTCTACAATAGTTAATCATTCCCAAAAATCTCATCATCTGTTTTTTGTTAAATAGTTTGGGCGCTTCTAGTATGGCTGTCTTCCTGGTCAAATTAAGTGTTCTTCCTTCCTGTGTTAAGGTGTGTCCTAAATAGATAACTTGCTTCTGCCAGAGCTGCAGCTTCTTCTTATTAACCTTGTGACCTTGGTCAGCCAAGAAGAGGAACAGTGCCAGTGTGTCCTCTTTACAGGCCTCCTCTGAGGGGCTGGACAACAGAATATCATCCACATATGTCAAAATTTGACTTCCCCGTGGAGGGTCGAATTTTCTGAGATTTCTAGTGATAGCCTGACAATAGATCGTGGGGCTCTCGAGATAGCCTTGGACTAGGCGGCTATACGCCCATTTCTGACCCAAAAAAGTAAATCCAAACCATCCCTGATTGTCTGGATGTAGTGGAATACTAAAAAATGCATTGGCCAGGTCTATCACAGTAAAGTAAGCATTCCCGGGCTTCAACTGGTTTAACAGCGTGTGTGGATCTGGCACACAAGGTGCTCTTGGGATCACACTGCTATTGACTCCTTGTAGATCCATCACCATTCTCCAATCAGTGCTAGGGAACGCCTTCTTCACTGGGAAGAGAGGCGAGTTACAGAATGCTTCATCCCCCGGTATGTTAACACCTCCCTCAACTGCTCAAACGAGGGTGTTATTCCTTTTATTGCTTCCGGCTTCAAAGGGTATTGTTTTTGGTAAGGTCTATAATCTGATTTAGGAACCACTTGTACCGGCGTTACTCCCTTAGTTAATCCCACATCTCCGGGACCTTGCGACCACAGATGTTCGGGTATCCCTTTTAAATCATCTTCCTGTTCTACTGTCAACAGGTATTCTGCTTCTCAAAAACCTTCTCCGCCCTCAGTGATGTGCACTGTGGGGGCACAAATTGCTCTCCAGTTCAGTTTACGTCTGTATCTATCCGTGGACGGGCTGTGTTGCAGCCCCCCCCCTTTTTCATTTCCCAGTCTGTCAGTTCGTTTCCCTTTGGTACCCATTTTCCCATGTCCTTCCACTGTGCAGAGGGTTTCTTAGCTAGGGCCACATAAGGGCACCATTTCTCCCTGTACAGGGCCTGGACATGAGCTGACAGTTCCACCTCTACAGCCGCATGCGTATAATCATAGTAAAACCATTTCAAACCAATGGTTCTTTCCCCGACTCTCAGAAGTGCCCCCTTATACTCCAGGTCCGGACCGGGGTTTCCTTTGTACCTCAGTGCACAGTGCAAGTAATCTGGGCCTCTTTTAGTAGGTCCTGACATCACATCGTCCGTCAAATCCGCCAATGCTTTGGGTATATCTGTTAAACCCCCCTTCACCAAATCTTGACTATACCAATAAAGCGGATCCCCTTGCCCGCAGATTACCATGTTATTTTTAATCACTTGGGCTTTCATACCTTTGTCTGTAGGTGATATGGCTATGTTCAAGATTTTCATGACATCTCTCCCTAGTAGATTTACTGGACACAATTTTGATATCAGTACTGGGACCGTTGCCTCATCCTCAGTCATTTCATGTCTGAGGGTTATGGGAATCGAGAGCCTCTCTACACAATGGTGACCGGACGCAGAACGGACAATTATCTTATCGCCTGAGGATTGAATCACTTCAGGCGCATCCCCGCTACATATGGCTGTCCTGCATGCCCCCGTATCACACAAAAATGTCATTCTTTTTCCCATAACTGTCAGTGTCATAAAAGGTTTCTCTTCTTGAGCTAGAGCAAGATCTATTGTTGCCAATTCAAACACTTCAGCCTCTGTTGCTTATCTCAAAATTGTTTATGTCTGGTTTGTGATTACTACAGTCGTTGTCATCTCTGTCGCACCAGTCTGCTACTTCTTGCATGACTATTTTAGCTGTATCCCCCTCTAGTCAGGAATTATCTACCTCGCTTTCTGAGTCAGATTTCGGGCGCCTCCTTCCCTTATCGCCTCCCTTCTTTTTTTGTGTTTTTTTTTTGCAATCGCGGATGTTGTGTCCCTTCTCATCACAGTGTTTACAGGGTGCTTCACATTCTCTGGCCATGTACCCCATCCCCTGACAATTAAAACATATGAACTCCCCTTACCCTACACGTGATCTTCTCTGTCTCCACTATTCTTTCCTTCATTTGCTTTGTCTTCTAATAATGCCATTAAAAACTCATCTTTTCTTTTCTCTTTTTTCCTTTTTTCTGTCTGTCCGTGTTGCGCATATCTTTTTATTTTTACCTCAGCGAGAGTTGCCAACCCCCATCTCACTAAGTTATTTTTCATCTCCTTGCTAATTTCAACGCGCATTCCCGTTAAAAAGGCTATTTTCAGTTCTTGATGATAAGGGGTATTTTGATCCCCCTTGGGCTGGTTCTGGCGTACCAATATTGGCATTAAATACCTCTCTTAAATGTTCTAGGTACTGACTGACAGATTCATTTTCTCCCTGTCTACATTCAGTTACTATTGAGAAGTCAGTGTGTCGATGGTAATATTCAGTTAGATTAGCACACAATTCTGTAATTTTTGCTCTGTATGGCTCCCCAAGCCTCGTGCTCCACTGTATAATGTTCCCATTATTCCCCATTGGCACCCAGGCCCCGCGCGCAGCAAACCAATCCTTTCCTACCATAGTTCTAACTGCTCTTTCCACTTCTCCAGTGTTCAATCTGAAACTGAACGCCAGTCCATTCAGATCTCTCTCAAAACCTGCCATTCCAGTTCTAGGGTGTGGGATCCCTTCAACTGCCTTTTCTACATCCCTCAGTGTCCAGGGTCTGTAAACCCGAACAATTGGCTCATGATCATCCTCTCCCGCCTGGGAGTTAGGTAATTCTATCAGAGGGTACATTTCTTCCTTCTCTGCACTGGCTTTTCCCCCTCTATAACTCTGAGAATTTCTCCAATGCAGCGGTCTTGCTCTCTCTCCCATATCAGAAGTCATTCTAAGTAGTCCCGATCTGTTTTGATTTGGTGAAAGCATCTGATATTTTTCCATCCCTGTCCTATCCTCGTCTTTTACGGTCAGAGTCTCTACCGATTATTTTTCTGACTGCACTTTTCTCAATACTGTCCTAATCAATTTCTCTGTATTCACGCCATCCGCTCCCAGGTCATAAGCTGGGGGGGGGGCTCAGCACGAAGCGGTAACTTTGCTTTCCTCTGGGTCACCACCACCTCATCATCGATATTATCCCTGTAAGCTTGGTCTATTAGAGAAGGGTATAGGTTTTGATCCCCACCCCCACCCAATTGATCACTTTTTACAGCTGTGGGAGCGGAGGGCAGAATATTTTGGCTCCCTTTATCTCTCTTTTTTCTATCTTTCTCCACTCTCTTCCTAGCTTCCGAGAGCCAGGCCCGAGCTACGTTTAAACCTAGTTTACTCTGCTTCTTCACATCTTTGTCACAATCCTTGTATATTTGTCTTATCAGAAATTCTAACTTTTCGACATCTAGGCGTCCGTCAAAACCATACCTTTTTTCCCATTTAGGACAGAAATCTACATTCCTTCTATCTTTTTGTTTCATATAACGGTAATCTTCCGTCTCTTCAGAAAGCAGTTTAGAGGGGTTACTACCCATTATAATAAATTCCTGCCCCTCCTAATAATTCCAATCTTCAACCCTTTATGTTAATTTCTCTTTATTGGAATCCTTATCTACTCACGCCTAGTAATTCCAATATTTAACACCTTATGGTTAATATCTCTTTATTCGAATCCTCATCTACTAAAGTCTGACATTAAGTCTCACCCGTATACAATACATTACTGTTCCTATAGGACTTTGTCGCTCCAAATCAGCTGACTTGTAGGGTTGACCGAGGACAAATAGACAGAGTCTCAAGAGTCTCCGTCCACTCGTCGTTCAATCTGACACTAGTTTTCACCCGTATACAGCGATCACTGTAGGAATATACAGTAATCACTGTTCCTATAGGACTTTGAACTAAAATGTCGCCCCAAATATAGCTTAATCTGTAGAGTTGATTGAAAATGACCAACGGAAAAGCAACTCAATTGTTCCCCATAATCTAAATAAAGACCACTAACCTGCAGTGTCTATTATTAGCGTAGCCTAGTGGTTAGAGCGTTGGACTAGTAACCGAAAGGTTGCGAGTTCAAACCCCCGAGCTGACAAGGTACAAATCTGTCGTTCTGCCCCTGAACAGGTAGTTAACCCGCTGTTCCCAGGCCGTCATTGAAAATAAGAATATGTTCTTAACTGACTTGCCTGGTTAAATAAAGGTAAAAATAAAAAAAAATAAAAGAACTATATATCTATGGGGTCACTTGTTCTGTCTTTCCGCTGGATACATTGGTCAATCTGACATTTAACACCCCCGTATACAGTAATCACTGTTCCTATAGGTCTTTTGACTTAAACTATGTCGCTCCAAACATAGCCTACTTGTAAAGTTGACCGAAAACAAATGGAACGAGGCCAGTCCCAAAACCAATCCTGCAGTGTCTATTCTTGAAAGCTGATGGCATAAAATTACCTGTTCCGTTTCTTCCCACGGAACCTCAACCACACAATCACTTTTCAATTCAATTCAATTCAAGGGCTTTATTGGCATGGGAAACATGTGTTAACATTGCCAAAGCAAGTGAGGTAGACAACATACAAAGTGAATATATAAAGTGAAAAACAACAAAAATTAACAGTAAACATTACACATACAGAAGTTTAAAAACAGTAAAGACATTACAAATGTCATATTATATATATATATACAATGTACAAATAGTTAAATGACACAAGATAAAATGAATAAGCATAAATATGGGTTGTATTTACAATGGTGTTTGTTCTTCACTGGTTGCCCTTTTCTCGTGGCAACAGGTCACAAATCTTGCTGCTGTGATGGCACACTGTGGAATTTCACCCAAAATATATGGGAGTTTTTCAAAATTGGATTTGTTTTCGAATTCTTTGTGGATCTGTGTAATCTGGGGGAAATATGTCTCTCTAATATGGTCATACATTGGGCAGGAGGTTAGGAAGTGCAGCTCAGTTTCCACCTCATTTTGTGGGCAGTGAGCACATAGCCTGTCTTCTCTTGAGAGCCATGTCTGCCTACGGCGGCCTTTCTCAATAGCAAGGCTATGCTCACTGAGTCTGTACATAGTCAAAGCTTTCCTTAATTTTGGGTCAGTGGTTGTAGAATTTAACGGCTCTTTTCTGGATTTTGATAATTAGTGGGTATCGGCCTAATTCTGCTCTGCATGCATTATTTGGTGTTTTACGTTGTACACTGAGGATATTTTTGCAGAATTCTGCATGCAGAGTCTCAATTTGGTGTTTGTCCCATTTTGTGAAGTCTTGGTTGGTGAGCGGACCCCAGACCTCACAACCATAAAGGGCAATGGGCTCTATGACTGATTCAAGTATTTTTAGCCAAATCCTAATTGGTATGTTGAAATTTATGTTTCTTTTGATGGCATAGAATGCCCTTCTTGCCTTGTCTCTCAGATCGTTTCACTATCAAGAACACAGACTACTAAAAACCGGGAAAGACCCCCCTCTATTCATCGCTCGATCTGACACTAGTTTTCACCCATATACAGTGATCACTGTAGGAATATACAGTAAGTCGCTGTTCCTATAAGACTTTTAACTACAATGTCGCTCCAAGCATAGCCTATTTGTAGAGTTGACTTTCAATCTGAGAACAACTTAAATCCACTCTATGATAATTTAAGTCATTCCCCCTTAATCAATAATAAAAATTACTGACATTTACATTACATTTAAGTCATTTAGCAGACGCTCTTATCCAGAGTGACTTACAAATTGGTGCATTCACCTTATAACATCCAGTAGAACAGTCACTTTACAATAGTGCATCTAAATCTTAAAGGGGGGTTGAGAAGGATTACTTATCCTATCCTAGGTATTCCTTAAAGAGGTGGGGTTTCAGGTGTCTCCGGAAGGTGGTGATTGACTCCGCTGTCCTGGCGTCGTAAGGGAGTTTGTTCCACCATTGGGGGGCCAGAGCAGCGAACAGTTTTGACTGGGCTGAGCAGGAACTGTACTTCCTCAGTGGTAGGGAGGCGAGCAGGCCAGAGGTGGATGAACGCAGTGCCCTTGTTTGGGTGTAGGGCCTGATCAGAGCCTGGAGGTACTGAGGTGCCGTTCCCCTCACAGCTCTGTAGGCAAGCAACATGGTCTTGTAGCAGATGCGAGCTTCAACTGGAAGCCAGTGGAGAGAGCGGAGGAGCGGGGTGACGTGAGAGAACTTGGGAAGGTTGAACACCAGACGGGCTGCGGCGTTCTGGATGAGTTGTAGGGGTTTAATGGCATAGGCAGGGAGCCCAGCTAACAGCGAGTTGCAGTAATCCAAACGGGAGATGACAAGTGCCTGGATTAGGACCTGCTCCGCTTCCAGTGTGAGGCAGGGTCGTACTCTGCGGATGTTGTAGAGCATGAACCCACAGGAACGGGCCACCGCCTTGATGTTAGTTGAGAACGACAGGGTGTTGTCCAGGATCACGCCAAGGTTCTTAGCGCTCTGGGAGGAGGACACAATGGAGTTGTCAACCGTGATGGCGAGATCATGAAACGGGCAGTCCTTCCCCGGGAGGAAGAGCAGCTCCGTCTTGCCGAGGTTCAGCTTGAGGTGGTGATCCGTCATCCACACTGATATGTCTGCCAGACATGCAGAGATGCGATTCGCCACCTGGTCATCAGAAGGGGGAAAGGAGAAGATTAATTGTGTGTCGTCTGCATAGCAATGATAGGAGAGACCATGTGAGGTTATGACAGAGCCAAGTGACTCGGTGTATAGCGAGAATAGGAGAGGGCCTAGAACAGAGCCCTGGGGGACACCAGTGGTGAGAGCGCGTGGTGAGGAGACAGATTCTCGCCACGCCACCTGGTAGGAGCGACCTGTCAGGTAGGACGCAATCCAAGCGTGGGCCGCGCCGGAGATGCCAATTCGGAGAGGGTGGAGAGGAGGATCTGATGGTTCACAGTATCGAAGGCAGCCGATAGTTCTAGAAGGATGAGAGCAGAGGAGAGAGAGTTAGCTTTAGCAGTGCGGAGCGCCTCCGTGATACAGAGAAGAGCAGTCTCAGTTGAATGACTAGTCTTGAAACCTGACTGATTTGGATCAAGAAGGTCATTCAGAGAGAGATAGCGGGAGAGCTGGCCAAGGACGGCACGTTCAAGAGTTTTGGAGAGAAAATAAAGAAGGGATACTGGTCTGTAGTTGTTGACATCCGAGGGATCGAGTGTAGGTTTTTTCAGAAGGGGTGCAACTCTCGCTCTCTTGAAGACGGAAGGGATACAGGCCGACTGGGAAAGCAATGTTCGTTGTATCTAGTTACCCTCTCTGATTTCTGTTATAATACGCCGGCCTGTATTTTAACCTCAATTCGGAGGCCAGGACTTTTTTTTTAAACGGGTGTCTCCCGTCCGTGCACGATTTTCAGCGTACTACCTCCAGATAACAGGGAGGGGTATTTAGATCCGGGATCGAAGGACCAATTGATAGAGGAATTCTAAATTCCTATATGTTTTGTAGCCAAAACCAAATTCACACTCTATCTATTTCATAATAAGTTGTAAATTTATCATTTGCATGAAATAGAAAGGGACCAGTCTTAAAAACAAGTTCAGCATTTATTCTTGATGAGTACTGACCCAAAATACAAAGAACATTAAATTTTAAAGAGAAAACATAAAATGACGTCATCAGTTTCACACACTCTCTCCGATCCCCACAATAGCGCAGTGTCTTCAGGTCTGGAGATCTTCTTCTACCCCCCTCATAAAACTACATTCCAAACTGTCTAAAATATATACTTTTCTCCACTAATGGAACACAAAACAAACATTCTTATCTGTCTGAAAAGATACGTCATCCTTCTCCCTTAACCTGTTGCTCCTACCTGACACGCAGGCGTCCCATCTAGACATCTGGAAATGCAAATGCGCTACGCTAAATGCTAATAGTACTAGTTAGAACTCAAACGTTCATTAAAATACACATGCAGGGTATTGAATTAAACCTACACTCGTTGTGAACGAGAGTCTAGGAGAGTCTATGGCTGTCTGAAGTGGTTCTCAATCAGAGGCAGGTGTTTATCATTGTCTCTGATTGGGAACCATATTTAGGCAGCCATATTCTTTGGTTGTACTATGGGTGATTGTCCTTAGTGTCTTGATGTCCTCGTTCTATGTTAGTTGACACAAGTATAGGCTGTTTTCGGTTTTCGTTTATTTGTTTTGTAGTATTTGTGTTTAGTCGTGTTTACGTTTGTTTTCAATAAACATGGATCGCAATCGACACGCTGCAGTTTGGTCCGACTCTCCTTCACCACAGGAAAACCGTGACAGAATCACCCACCGGAAACGGACCAAACTGCGTGTCAACAGGCAGGAGCAGCCCAAAGAGGAGATGCGTATTAAGGATTTCTGGACATGGGAGGAAATCCTCGACGGGAGAGGACCCTGGGCTAAATCAGGGGAGTGTAGCCGCCCAAAGGTGGAACAAGTGGAGGCAGCGAGGAGAGCAGAGGCAGCCGGAGAGAGGAGCCGGCGATATGAGGAGGGAGCACGGCAGTGCGACAGGTACGAGAGGCAGCCCCCAATTTTTTTTGTGGGGGGGGCAGACGAGGTGTGGTACTGAGCCAGGTACCAGACCTGAGCTCACGTCTCGTGCTTATTATAAGCAGCACATTACTGGTCATGCACCGTGTTATGCGGTTAAGCGCACGGTGTCGCCAGTGCGTGCCCATAGCCCGGTGCGCTATAGGGCAGCCCCCCGAAAGTGCCATATGAGTGTGGGCATTGAGCCAGGGCGTATGGTGCCTGCTCAGTGGGTCTGGTCGCCGGTACGCCGGCTCTGCGTGCTGTGTCTCCGGGGTGCTGATAGTGTGCAGTGCGTCCTCTGCCTGCGCTCCGCTCGTGCCGGGCAAATGTGGGAGTGGAGCCTAATGGAGAGGTGCGTGTAGTAAGCACTAGATCTCCCGTGCTTACCCACAGCCCGGTTCAACCTGTGCCTGCGCTCTGGAGGGTCCGGGCTAGGGTAGTTGTCCAGCCTGGAGAAGTGGTGCCAAGGTTGCGCACCAGAGCTCCAGTGCTCCCCCACAGCCCGGTCCTTCAGGCTCCTCCTAACACCAAGCCTCCTGAAGGTCTCCCCAGCCTGGTGGTTCCTGTGGCAGCCCCACGCACCAGGCTGTCTCTCTGTCTCCTCTCTGCAGGTGCTCCCACCTGTCCGGCGCTGCTGCCGGAGTCTCCCGCCTGTCCGGCGCTGCTGCCGGGGTCTCCCGCCTGTCCGGCGCTGCTGCCGGGGTCTCCCGCCTGTCCGGCGCTGCTGCCGGAGTCTCCCGCCTGTCCGGCGCTGCTGCCGGAGTCTCCCGCCTGTCCGGCGCTGCTGCCGGAGTCTCCCGCCTGTCCGGCGCTGCTGCCGGAGTCTCCCGCCTGTCCGGCGCTGCTGCCGGAGTCTCCCGCCTGTCCGGCGCTGCTGCCGGAGTCTCGCGCCTGTCCGACGCTGCTGCCGGAGTCTCCCGCCTGTCCGGTGCTGCTGCCTCTCAGCCCAGAGGCGCCAGAGCCCCTCAGCCCAGAGGCGCCAGAGCCCCTCTGTTCTGAGCTTCTTTTCACTCCTGAGCTTCTTTTCACTCCTGAGCTTCTTGTCACTCCTGAGCTTCTTTTCACTCCTGAGCTTCTTTTCACTCCTGAGCTTCTTTTCACTCCTGAGCTTCCCCTCAGTCCCGAGCTTCTCCTCAGTCCCGAGCTTCATCTCAGTCCCGATCTGCTCCTCAGTCTAGTGGGGTTCTGGGTGAGGAATACTAGGCCATGGTTGGCGGCGAGTGTGGACTATCTAGGGACGCAAGGAGTGGGGACTAAGAAATTTACTGAGTGTGGTCCACGTTCCGCTCCGGAGCCGCCACCATGGACAGACGCCCACCCGGACCCTCCCTATTGATTTGAGGTGCGTTCGGGAGTCCGCACCTTAGGGGGGGTTCTGTCATGCCCTGGTCGAAGTATTTTGTGTTTTTCTTTATGTAATTGGTCAGGCCAGGGTGTGACATGGGTTTTTGTATGTGGTGTGTAGCTTAGTGGGATTGTAGCTTAGTGGGGTGTTCTAGGAGAGTCTATGGCTGTCTGAAGTGGTTCTCAATCAGAGGCAGGTGTTTAACGTTGTCTCTGATTGGGAACCATATTTAGGCAGCCATATTCTTTGGTTGTATTGTGGGTGATTGTCCTTAGTGTCTTGATGTCCTTGTTCGATGTTAGTTGACACAAGTATAGGCTGTTTTCGGTTTTCGTTTATTTGTTTTGTAGTATTTGTGTTTAGTCGTGTTTACGTTTGTTTTCAATAAACATGGATTGCAATCGACACGCTGCAGTTTGGTCCGACTCTCCTTCACCACAGGAAAACCGTGACAGTCCCATAATCACCATAGGGTCTTTTTTTCAATTAAATCGGTCCATATATAGCCTAGATATCGATCTATGAAGATTGTGTGATAAACGAAAAAAATAGCGTCTTATAACGTAACGTCATTTTTTTAAATTAAAAAAGTTGATGATAAACTTTCACAAAACACTTCGAAATACTTTTGTAATGCAACTTTAGGTATTAGTACACGTTAATAAGGGACCAAATTGATCACGAGGCGATGTATATTCTTTAGCTGTCCGTCTGGAAATAATGTCCGGGTAAATCTCAACCAAAATATCCGGTCGGAGACTTGAACAAATGGCTTGTCTCTTCTTCGTTTGACCAAGAAACAAAGCCTAGGCAAATGACAAGACTGTTGACATCGTGTGGAAGCTGTAGGTATTGCAACCTCAGCCCCATTTATTGTGGTTCACCTTTATCAATGGTTTGAAGTGGCGGATGGATATATATTTCCATTTTCAGTGATCAGATTTTCCTGCGCTTTTCGATGAAACGCACGTTCTGTTATAGTCACAGCCGTGATTTAACCAGTTTTATAAACGTCTGAGTGTTTTCTATCCATACATACTAATCATATGCATATACTATATTCCTGGCATGAGCAGCAGGGCACTGAAATGTTGCGCGATTTTTAACAGAATGTTCGAAAAAGTAGGGGGTAGGAGTAACAGGTTAAACCCGCAAGGTACAGACAATTAATTCGTTTTACTTACATTTTCAGTAACAGCTTAACCAAGAACCCATACATTTCATACCATAACATAATAGTATTAGAATAAATGGTTCTAATTAAAAATGTATACGTAATTAATCATTTCAACTATAATTTCCTCCAACAATATACAAATCAATATTAATGTTACTAAAATGATTTAGTTATCTAATGATATTTTGATAAGAATTATGTTATTTTGCTATTACTGCTATTCCAATAGTTTCTTATTGGTGTCAAAATGACCCCAGTTGGTAATCCATGTATGTACAGGTACATACACACTTTTCATGAAACATGCATATCTTAAGAGCCTTTATATATATTATAGACATGTTTGTGCAGTGCTGAACCTATAGACCTTCAGTGTGTGACAGGTTCATGATTCTGAAAGGACATCAACCGTAATACCAGCTCACTCACGTAGGAGTGCACTTTTTGTAAAACACAAAAGGGCCAGTGGTGTAGTGGAGGGTATACGCAGGTATAAGCCGTATACCCACTTTTTGTCAGTGGACATTGATTATACTCACTTCTTAATCCCTACTGATGTGTATCAAAGTGTAGTGGAGGTATACGACTTATCAATAATGCAGTACAGTAGAGAAATAATGAACAAAGTAGCCTACACAATCGCAAAGCACATTAAATATATTCACGTGTGCCACACACACAGCCTAGTTTCAGAGGAATATCATCTGCAGGCAACAAGAGTGTGCAGCTCTCAACTCGTTTTGGCATGGAGCAGCTCACAGAAGAATGACATCGGTAGCCGGTAAGATAGGAAAGATGTTTCAACTTATGATATCTACCAGTAAATGCTAACTAAGGAAACAATGGGTATGCAAACCAGGTATTGAAAAAGTTTAGTCCAAAGTGTTGGTTAGTAGGCTATTTGTGCCAAATGTCAACATGCGCTGGTTGCATTCAGGGGCGTAGACATGGATGGGTGGAGGTCAGGCCTGGGCAAATATTTTCCATGGAGGGCCACATTAGAATATATTTTTCCCATTTCAGGCCAGAATCATATCACATGATTATACCTCATGTGTATGACTGTGTTGACAGATGTATCTACTGTAAATCACATCCAGAAATGCTACTTATTTAACTTTTTTAACATGCACAGAAATAAACCACATCCATGTTCTCCTTTTAGTAGGTATTTTCATTATTAAACATGCAATGAACAACACGGAGGGAAAAGCATTCTGTGCATTCAGCACCACTGACAGAACTCTTGTTAACGGGTATGAACAAAAACACAAGAAAGAGAGAGAGCTCAACATTACATTTAAACTACTCAATTGGTGTGAAGAGTGAAGTCTCTGATGTGCATTGACTAGAGCAGTGATATGTGAATCGTGTGAACTTCCATCGTGTGAACTTCCACCTACAGTTGAAGTCGGAAGTTTACATACACCTTAGCCAAATACATTTAAACTCAGTTTTAAAAATTCCTGACAATTAATCCTAGTAAAAAACTCCCTGTCTTAGGTCAGTTAGGATCACCACTTTATTTTAAGAATGTGAAATGTCAGAATAATAGTAGAGAGAATGATTTATTTGAGCTTTTATTACTTTCATCACATTCCCAGTGTGTCAGAAGTTTACATACACTCAATTACTATTTGGTAGCATTGCCTTTAAATTGTTAAACTTGGGTCAAACATTTCAGGAAGCCTTCCATAAGCTTCTCACAATAAGTTGGATGAATCTTGGCCCATTCCTCCCGAAAGAGCTGGTGTAAGTAACTGAGTCAAGTTTGTAGGCCTCCTTGCTCACACAAGCTTTTCAGTTCTGCCCAAAAAATGTTCTATAGGATTGAGGTCAGGGCTTTGTGATGGCTACTCCAATACATTGACTTTGTTGTCCTTAAGCCATTTTTCCAAAACTTTGGAAGTATGCTTGTGGTCATTGTCCATTTGGAAGACCCATTTGCAACCAAGATTTAACTTCCTGACTGATGTCTTGAGATGTTGCTTCAATATATCCACATACTTTTCATTCCTCATGATGCCATCTATTTTGTGAAGTGCCCCAGTCGCTCCTGCAGCAAAGCACCCGCACAACATGATGCTCCCACCCCCGTGCTTCACAGTTGGGATGGTGTTCTTCAGCTTGCAAGAGTCCCCCTTTTCCCTCATACATAACTATGGTCATTATGGCCAAACAATTCTATTTTTGTTTCATCAGACCAGAGGACATTTCTCCAAAAATTTGATATTTGTCCCCATGTGCAGTTGCAAACCATAGTCTGGAGTTTTATGGCGGTTTTGGAGCAGTGGTTTCTTCCTTGCTGAGCGGCCTTTCAGGTTATGTCGATATAGGACTCATTTAACTGTGGATATAAAAGGAAATATATAATAGGATATAAAATAAATATTATTATTATCAACAAGGTGAAAGGAGAGGAAACCAACCGCATGTCATTTTCCAACACTTTGATATCCTCAAAATGATGAGTAAACTCACCATTCAAAGCCTGCAGCAGCGATGTATACTTCTCCTGCTGGTCATCTGATAGGGAACAGACTAATAGTGTCAGAATATTGGTGAGATTGTTGGCCTCTACTTGGCAGGTAAGGAGGAGTAATATTCCCTTGAAGGCTTTGACAAGGTTGTACATCTGATGTGCAAAAAGGCCCTTACCTTGTAGTTTGGAATTCAGTTCATTCATGAAGGCCATGATGTCCACTGTGAAGGCAAAATCAGCCAACCATTCTTTATCTTGCAGCTGAGGGTATTCCACATATTTTCCTTTCATATGTAAAAACGCAGCAATCTCCAACTTCAGGTCCCACACCCTTTTAAACACCTTCCCCAAACTCAGCCATTTCACGTTTGTGTGGTAGGGGAGATCTGAAAGACCCGACTATCTCTTCCAACAGTGAGACAAAGATTAAAGATAAAGATTTTTTGATAAAGATAAAGATTTTGCTCTTATGAAGTTTACCACTTTAGTGACTGTATCCACAACATGACTCATTTTCACAACACATTTACAGAGCAAATCCTGATGAATAATGCAATGCAGGAAAATATTTGTCTTATTTGGGTTCAGCTCAGCTACTTGATCTTGTATCCTTTTCAAATGGACAATGTTTTTTTCCTGTCAAGTTTGGGCACTCATCAGTGGTCACAATGAATAACTTCTCAAAACTCAGTCCCAGCTTTTCCACACACTTATTAACCTCCAATTAATATTTCCCTGTGGTCGTGCTCTTCATTGACTGAAACAAGCTATTCTGTCATTTCAAGTCTGGGGTTATGCCTCGTAAGAATATCAACAACTGTGCCATGTCACATGCATCACTGCTCTCATCCAGGTCCAAGTAGAAAAAGATTAAATCCTTTACCTTGTCTTTCAACTGTTGTTCCATATTCTCTGCGATGTCCTCAACACGCCGTGTCACTTTTCCTCTTGACAGGGAAATATTTTCAAACAGCTCTTTCTTGTCAGGCAAAGTATTGCTGCAGAGTCAATTAAACATTCTTTAATGAAATAGCCCTCAGCAAATGGCTTGCTATGTTTAATAATTTTGTGGGACAGTACATAGCTAGCTCTCGCAATTCCGTTGTTTGCTGAATGCAGTTAGGTGCAGCGTCTGGTTGCTCCTCTGTGTAAAGGTGAGACTCTTACAAACATGAACATGTCGGTTGTTTGTGCTCTAAGACACCCACATACCACACAAGACTCATCTGAAGGTCCCCCAGTACCAGTTGAAAACATGTATGGAACTACAGTTTAAATGGTCCCAAAAATAAAGGCTTAAATACATGTTTAAAAAAAAAAAAATATATATATATATATATACAGTACCAGGCAAAAGTTTGGACACACTTTTCTTTATCTTGACTATTTTCTACATTGTAGAATAATAGTGAATTAATCAAAATTATGAAATAACACATGGAATCATGTAGTAACCAAAAAAGTGTTCAACCAATCAAAATATATTTTCTATTTAAGATTTCTCAAAGTAGCCACCCTTTGCCTTGATGACAGTTTTGCACACTCTTGGCATTCTCTCAACCAGCTTCACCTGGAGTGCTTTTCAAATCAGTCTTGAAGGAGTTCCCACATATGCTGGGCACTTGTTGGCTTCTTTTCCTTCACTCTGCAGTCCAACTAATCCCATCCCATCCCATCACAATTGGGTGTGGAGGTGTGCCGGATCATTGTCCTGTTGAAAAAAATGATAGTCCCACTAAGCTCAAACCAAATGGGATGGCGTATCACTGCAGAATGCTGTGGTACCATGCTGGTTAAGTGTGCCTTGAATTATAAATAAGTCATCGACAGTGTCACCAGCAAAGCACCCCCACACCATCAAACCTCCTTATGCAAGGAACTACACATGCAGAGATCATTATTTCACCTACTCTGCATCTCACAATGACACAGCGGTTGGAACCAAAAATCTTCAATTTGGACTCATCAGAGACCTCATGATCTCCTTCCGGGGACCACTCCCCCCCGGGGTAGACTATACTCTCTGTCGGCTCCCGAACGTAAGGCTCTCGAAGATTATCTGTCTGTTGCTCTCGACGCCGGTACCGTTGTGCCTTCTTCCTCTCCCGCCGGAGCGGGGGTTTTTTTGTTAAGAAAAAGGACGGTACCCTGCGCCCCTGCGTGGATTATCGAGGGCTGAATGACATAACGGTTAAGAATCATTATCCGCTTCCCCTTATGTCGTCAGCCTTCGAGATTCTGCAGGGAGCCAGGTTCTTTACTAAGTTGGACCTTCGTAACGCTTACCATCTCGTGCGCATCAGGGAGGGGGACGAGTGGAAAACGGCGTTTAACACTCCGTTAGGGCATTTTGAATACCGGGTTCTGCCGATCGGTCTCGCTAATGCTCCAGCTGTCTTTCAGGCATTAGTGAATGATGTACTGAGAGACATGCTGAACATCTTTGTTTTCGTTTACCTTGACGATATCCTGATTTTTTCACCGTCACTCCAGATTCATGTTCAGCACGTTCGACGTGTTCTCCAGCGCCTTTTAGAGAATTGTCTTTATGTGAAGGCTGAGAAGTGCGCCTTTCATGTCTCCTCCGTCACATTTCTCGGTTCTGTTATTTCCGCTGAAGGCATTCAGATGGTTCCCGCTAAGGTCCATGCTGTCAGCGATTGGCCCGTCCCTAAGTCATGTGTCGAGTTGCAGCGCTTTCTCGGTTTCGCGAATTTCTATCGGCGTTTCATTCGTAATTTCCGTCAAGTGGCAGCTCCTCTCACAGCCCTTACTTCTGTCAAGACGTGCTTTAAGTGGTCCGTTTCCGCCCAGGGAGCTTTTGATCTCCTCAAGAAGCGTTTTACATCCGCTCCTATCCTTGTTACTCCTGACGTCACTAAACAATTCATTGTCGAGGTTGACGCGTCAGAGGTGGGCGTGGGAGCCATTCTGTCCCAGCGCTCCCATTCTGACGATAAGGTCCATCCTTGCGCGTATTTTTCTCATCGCCTGTCGCCGTCGGAACGTAACTATGATGTGGGAAACAGCGAACTGCTCGCCATCCGCTTAGCCCTAGGCGAATGGCGACAGTGGTTGGAGGGGGCGCCCGTTCCTTTTGTCGTTTGGACTGACCATAAGAACCTTCAGTACATCCGTTCTGCCAAACGACTCAATGCGCGTCAGGCTCGTTGGGCGTTGTTTTTCGCTCGTTTCGAGTTCGTGATTTCTTATCGTCCGGGCACTAAGAACACCAAGCCTGATGCTTTGTCCCATCTCTTCAGTTCTTCTGTATCCTCTACCGACCCCGAGGGGATTCTCCCTGAGGGGCGTGTTGTCGGGTTGACTGTCTGGGGAATTGAGAGACAGGTAAAGCAAGCACTCACTCACACTCCGTCGCCGCGCGCTTGTCCTAGTAACCTTCTTTTCGTTCCCGTTTCTACTCGTCTGGCCGTTCTTCAGTGGGCTCACTCTGCCAAGTTAGCTGGCCACCCCGGCTTTCGGGGTACGCTTGCTTCTATTCGCCAGCGGTTTTGGTGGCCTACTCAGGAGCGTGACACGCGCCGTTTCGTGGCTGCTTGTTCGGACTGCGCGCAGACTAAGTCAGGTAACTCTCCTCCTGCCGGTCGTCTCAGACCGCTTTCCATTCCCTCTCGACCATGGTCTCACATCGCCTTAGACTTTATTACCGGTCTGCCTTCGTCAGCGGGGAAGACTGTTATTCTAACGGTTGTCGATAGGTTCTCTAAGGCGGCTCATTTTATTCCCCGCGCTAAGCTTCCTTCCGCACTTTGCCGTTATAGGGCGCAGACTGTGAGAGCCGCCAATAAGCGTAGGACTAAGAGTCCTAGGTATTGTCGCGGTCAGATAGTATGGCTCTCCACTCGTAACCTTCCCCTTACGACAGCTTCTCGCAAATTGACCCCGCGGTTCATTGGTCCGTTCCGTATTTCTCAGGTCGTTAATCCTGTCGCAGTGCGACTTCTTCTTCCGTGACATCTTCGTCGCGTCCACCCAGTCTTCCATGTCTCCTGTGTCAAGCCTTTTCTTCGCGCCCCCGTTCGTCTCCCCCCGTCCTTGGCGAGGGCGCACCTATCTACAGGGTCCGGAAGATTATGGACATTCGTTCTCGGGGACGTGGTCACCAGTACTTAGTGGATTGGGAGGGGTACGGTCCTGAGGAGAGGAGTTGGGTTCCATCTCGGGATGGACCGTTCGTTGATCGATGATTTCCTCCGTTGCCGCCAGGGTTCCTCCTCGAGTGCGCCAGGAGGCGCTTGGTGAGTGGGGGGGTACTGTCATGTATTGTCATATATTGTCATGTCTTGTCCCTGTGCTTTCTCTTCTATTCGTTTCCCCCTGCTGGTCTTATTAGGTTTCTTTCCCTCTCTCTATCCCTCTCTCTCTCTATCGTTCCGTTCCTGCTCCCAGCTGTTCCTCATTCTCCTAACGACCTCGTTTACTCTTTCACACCTGTCCCCTATTTTGCCCTCTGATTAAGTCTCTATTTCTCTCTCTGTTTCTGCTTCTGTCCTTGTCGGATTCTTGTTTGCTGTTTGCTGTGTTCTTGTTCCGTCCAGTCGTGTTTTGCCTTATCTTCAGAAGCTGCGTGTGAGCAGGTGTCTCTGTCAGCTACGGCCCGCGCCTACCCGAAGGGACCTGCAGTCTGTTGCCGCTTATCCTGCAATTCCCCTCTACAACTAGAGGATTTCTGTTTTCCCCGTTTGGACATTTCCTGTAAAGGATTGAGGATTATGTTATTTCTGTTTGGACTTAAATAAACTCAGTTTCTGTTAAGTCGCTTTTGGGTCCTCACTCACCTGCACAACATGGTCCTCCTGCCACATACTGCTGCTCAACTCCTGCTCAGGAGCGACCACCTCTTCAGAGACAGGGAAAGAAAGCTGCATGGAGTCTTGAGGGAACAAGAGAAGCAGAGGTTATCTATACAGCCTGAATGCACAATGGCTTTTGTGAAAGTGAAGGTCATAGTAGCAGTAACTGCAAAACGTTACTGTGAAACCAAGGTAAATAGCAGTAACTATAATTTTATTCTGACAGCTATACAATTGAACCTGTATGACACTGACTGACAGATATACACACATACAATGCTAATCTAGCGACACAACATCACGGCACAGCATTCCCGGGGGAAAATGATGGTTGAACTTGCTCTGAAACGTTGACACTGGTAAGAACTAGCTAGCTAAGTAGATCAAAATGAAGTTAGCTAACTAGCTGCTCTCATAAGAGGAGATCCACAAATGATACTAGCTTCAATCTATTAGCCGTATAAAGAATTATACTCTGAAATTGTATCTGATGGTTTCTATGAATCATTACACCATACACACGATTTCTAGCCAGTGACGTCAATACTAGGTTTTATTTCTGTTAATGTCCATCCATGCAATTTGTTTTATTTGTAAATAAAGATGCACAGTTAAGAGCCTTTTTGGGAGACGGTATGACATGAATAGATGAACTGACTTATGACCATGAAAAGTAACATGATAATGTTTTAACAAGTTAAAATCAATATTGATTATATCCTATAATTATAGAATAGAATAACTGAAAAGGTTTATGATCATGTCTGCACCCCACAAAATGTCAATATTAATAATTATCATCCTTGACAGAAAATAATCATTAGGGTGCATGTTCCTGATTATTTGCACTATTTATTTCAGTTGATTGTGAGGGACACATTCCAAAAAAATTCCTGATCTGCCCCCTTCAACTGAAGTCACAGTGTCAACACTATTTGAAGAAATAGAGAACCAGTGGGTGGTCTCTGACTCCTTAGACATCAGTCTACTAGATGAGAAATCAATTGCCGATGAGGATAATGAGGATTATCATCCGCCTTCAGAGTTGGATGTTCCAGCACAAGTGACATCTGAGTCCATAGACAAAACTCCAGATGTACTATCAAACAAGAAATCCAATATTAAACCAATGGGTAAGCCATGTGGTCCCAATTACAAGAGGCACTGTACTCAGAATATTTCAGAGGTTAAGCAAAAGGAAATATGGGAAATGTATTGGAAATAACAGTATTTGGAGATGAAGTATAAGGAGAAGAGGACATGGATCTTCCACATGGTGGCACAGCAATCTAAGAGAAATATCACTGCTGGCGCTGACAGTCGATGCAGCAGGTCGTTGGTGTACCATCTCCCCAACCAGAGCGGTTCTGCACAACAGGTTTGCAAAGTGTTTTTTCTGACAACATTGGGCTACCACCCCAAAAGTGACAAGCTGATTATCACGATGATGGGCAAGTCAATCAGCACCAAACTGATTCCACCAAAGGATGAGAGGGGAAAGAAAGCTTCAGCGAGCAAATTGAACATGAATCCAATCCTGCAACACATTGAGTCCTTCCATGGGTCGGCAGGGTAGCCTAGTGGTTAGAGCATTGGACTAGTAACTTTAAGGTTGCAAGTTCAAATCCCTGAGCTGTCAAGGTACAACATCTGTTGTTCTGCCCCTGAACAGGCAGTTAACCCACTGTTCCTAGGCCGTCATTGAAAATAAGAATTTGTTCTTATTAACTGACTTGCCTACTAAAATAAAGGTAAAAAATAAATAATCCCCAAATCAGCCACTACAGAAGAGAGCACACCTCTACCTACCGAGTGACGTCAATATTTGGTTCATGCATAATGACTACAAGGAGTAGAACAAAAATGCCAGCTGCGTTTATGAAACGTACTGTATCGCAAGGCAGTAAAGGGAAGGAACATCAACTTTATGAAGCTTGGAGAGGAGGAGTGCGAGCCATCAACTGAAGATGGAGCACAGGGAGAATGAGGCCATGGAAACCCAAGCCTGCCAATCCACTAACATCACTGGTGAGTGTTGTCAATGCCGACTCAACTTTTATGGAGGAAATCACCCTCAAGTTCTTCGAGCCGGGACACACCTTCATGAGTGCAGACAGTTTCCACCATGTTGTGGAACAGGAAATTAAATCTTGACCTGGAGATTTGGCATATGAATTCATGGACTTCCTCCATGTGGTAGCCACTTCCAACGCAGGCAGGTTGGAGGTTGTCGAAAATAAAAGGAAAAACATCATGGCATGTAAAGCTGGCCATTCCATCGTGAAGCTGAAGATGGCAGCAGCATCAAAGATGGCAGAGATGGCTGAGATCCAGGTGAGGCGTGGATCCAGGAACCTCTTCTTTGAAGTCTCCCATGAAGAAAAGGACTTCACAGAGCTTGACTTTATCATGAAGAAAGTCACTCTAGAGACACCCTCGGCACTACAAACACAGGATAGAGGGATAGAAGAGTGGAAGAAGATGGACATCACCAAGCTGTGTTCTCTGACGCCTGCAAATCGAAGGCACTTCTGGAATGCCTTGGCTTTGCTGAGAATGAGCCCTGAAGATGTTATACTTAAAAATGAAATGTTACTTAAATTAAATGTAACTATTCAGCATTTTATCAAATGTAGCTAAATGTCATTAATTTGTGTCCTCTTATGAATATTATGAAAATTTAAATATGTTTAAAATGAATTCTTAAAGCTGTTATTTATTCGAAATTGTCTATGTAAGATTGATAAATTGATTTAATGTTTTTATTAATTAGCAATCTCATTGTAATGTTTTATAATTAGTATTACCCTACCTCATACTTCTATCATATTCCATCATTTTATATTACAAGATAGGTAATCATTTAATTTAATTAAAACATTTGCCGGGCTGCTTTTCACATTTATTCTTATAACAAGACATGAGCTACTTGTAAAACACAGTATATAATGTGACTGACACAGAACCCACATCTCCATGTAAATGCAACTGGTATCTTAGTGGAAGACACGCAAAGGATGCAGCTTCAACTCTGTTACACCGTTAGTAATTACACAGCTCTTTTATTAATAGCATAAATGAGAAGTATAGTAAACTAACAAATGAAAATGGCAGATACTGCTCTTTGAGTTGGTATTACCCTTTAATTTTGTAACATATCATGCCAAGGAAGAAGGCAGTAACTGCAGTTTAAGGCTCAAAGGACATGTCAGGGTCAATATGAATAAAAACTGTACTCATAGTAAGGCAACATCTCCAATGATCTTCCTAGAATTAATTTGGCTGGACAATTAAAACATGTTGAAGCCATTTTCCTCAGTTCCACGCTATGAGCCAGCAGCATACCACCCTCCATCCTGGTCCAGGACCAACCCATAGGTACTCCTACAGTTGAAGTCGGAAGTTTACATACACTTAGGTTGGAGTCATTAAAACTAGTTTTTCAACCACTCCACAGATTTCTTGTAAACAAACTATACTTTTGGCAAGTCGGTTAGGACATCTACATTGTGCATGACACAAGCAATTCTTCCAACAATTGTTTACAGACAGATTATTTCACTTATCACTCACTGTATCACAATTCCAGTGGGTCAGAAGTTTACATACACTAAGTTGACTGTGCCTTTAAACAGCTTGGAAAATTCCAGAAAATGATGTCATGGCTTTAGAAGCTTCTGACAGGCCAATTGACATCATTTGATTCAATTGGAGGTGTACCTGTGGATGTATTTCAAACTCAGTGCCTCTTTGCTTAACATCATGGGAAAATCTAAAGAAATAGCCAAGACCTCAGACATTTTTTTAGACCTCCACAAGCCTGGTTCATCCTTGGGAGCAATTTCCAAATGCTAGATAGATAGCAAGTATAAACACCATGGGACCACGCAGCCATCATACCGCTCAGGAAGGAGACGCGTTCTGTCTCTTAGAGATGAACATACTTTGGTGCGAAAGGTGCGAATCAATCCCAGAACAACAACCTTGTGAAGATGCTGGAGGAAACCGGTACAAAAGTGTCTATATCCACAGTAAAAACTAGTCCTATATTTATTTTTATTTTACCAGGCAAGTCAGTTAAGAACAAATTCTTATTTTCAATGACGGCCTGGGAACAGTGGGTTAACTGCCTGTTCAGGGGCAGAACGACAGATTTGTACCTTGTCAGCTCGGGGGTTTGAACTCGCAACCTTCCGGTTACTAGTCCAACGCTCTAACCACTAGGCTACGCTGCCACCCCAGGACATAACCTGAAAGGAAGGAAGAAGCCACTGCTCCAAAACCGCCATAAAATGCCAGACTACGGTTTGCAACTGCACATGGGGACAAAGACTGTACATTTTGGAGAAATGGCCTCTTGTCTGTTGAAACAAAATAGAACTGTTTGGCCATAATGACTATTGTTATATTTGGAGGACAAAGGGGGAGGCTTGCAAGCCGAAGAATACCATCCCAATCGTGAAGCATGGGTTTGGCAGCATCATGTTGTGGGGTGACTTGGTGCAGGAGGGCCTGCAGCACTTCACAAAATAGATGGCGTCATGAGGTAGGAAAATTTGTGAATATATTGAAGCAACAAAGCTTGGTCGCAAATGGATCTCCCAAATTGACAATGACCCCAAGCATTCTTCCAAAGTTGTGGAAAAATGCCATAAGGACAACAAAGTCAAGGTAATAGAGTGGCCATCACAAAGCCCTGATCTCAATCTTATAGAACATTTGTGGGCAGAACTGAAAAAGTGTGTGTGAGCAAGGAGGCCTACAAACCTGATTCAGTTACTCCAGCTCTGTCAGGAGGAATGGGCCAAAATTCACCCAACTTATTGTGGGAAGCTTGTGGAATGCTACGTGAAACATTTTACCCAAGTTAAACAATTTAAAGGCAATGCTACCAAATTCTAATTGAGTATATGTAAACTTCTGCCCCACTGGGAATGTGATGAAAGAAATAATAGCTTAAATAAATCCTTCTCTCTACTATTTTTCTGACATTTCACATTTCACATTCTTAAATAAAGTGGTGATCCTATCTGAGTTTAAATGTAGTTGTCTAAGGTGTATATACACTTCCGACTTCAACTGTGTATGCTTAATTTAGTGTTATTAATGTAGCTTTAGCTGTTCTACAACTGTTGGGCTGTATGTTTAGATTTGTAATACATTGTAAGGCTGCATGATGAGACTAATGAGGATTTGAAAAAAGTAGCTAGAAAGGCATGAACTCTTTTTTTTGCAGGCTGTACACTTTCCAATAGTCTCTCATTTACAATTTGACAAGCATTTGATAATGATGCGCGGAAGGTAGCCGAGTGGTTAGAGCATTGGGCCAGTAACCGAAAGGTTGCTTGATCGAATCCCTGAGCTAACAATGTGTTCTGTTGTTCTGCCCCTGTGAAAGGTAGCTAACCCATTGTTCCCCCGGTGCTGTAGATGTGGATGTTGATTATGGCAGCCCCCCACACCTCTCTGATTCAAAATCACGAGCCTATGTCAGTCTGAGCTCTCATGAAGTGTTTGATTCGATTTTTCAATAGATTCGCATTGATGTTAATGTACCAGGCAGTTAGCAAATTTGGTAGCCTACTAATAACCATCAGCAGCGTCAGAGCTTGGAGAAGCCTAATTATCGTGACTAAACGGTCATGTGGAATTTGACTGCCTTCATGACTCGTGACCGCCTGTGTGGCAGTAATACGGTCACCTCAATAGCACTTAGACACCGGGTCTCCACATTTCCAACACCACAATAGCCTAAATCCAGAGGGCTATTCTCGCAGGCTCTATTTCCCTACTTGGAATAATTAATTTGCTAACTGTAAGTCGGGATTTTTGAACAGCAGCAGCTTTTTGGCACTTTTTTGTTATTTCTGTATAACTAAAAATCGTTTGCTCTTTTACAATGGTGGTCAGTAGGAAAGACTGTTTGTTTTCCCCAATTTGTGGGCGTGGTCGAAGGGAATTCCTTCTTATAATGTGAATATTGAATCAGAGTATGGGGCTGACACGGAACACAAACCGGCTGTGCGTTTGTGCCATCGTGCGCTATTGTGCATACATTTATTTTATCGCCCTACACCAAACGCGATCACGACACGCAGGTTAAAACAAACTCTGAACCAATGACATTAATTTGGGGACAGGTCAAAAAGCATTAAACATTAAACATTTATGGCAATTTAGCTCGTTAGCTTGCACTTGCTAGCTAATTTGTCCTGGGATATAAACATTGAGTTGTTATTTTACCTGAAATGCACAATGTCCTCTACTTCGACAATTAATCCTCATATTAAACGGTCAACTGAATCATTTCTAGTCATCTCTCCTCCTTCCAGGCTTTTTCATCTTTGAACATATATGGGGATTGGCATCTACACTTTCATAGTATTACCACGACGACCATCAAAACATTTAGTCTTTCAATCACCCACGTGGGTATAACCAATGAGGAGATGGCACGTGGGTACCTGCTTCTATAAACCAATGAGGAGATGGGAGAGGCAGGACTTGCAGTGAGCTCTGTGTCAGAAATACAACTGATTTCTATTTTAGCCCTTCGCAGCGCAGATGCTCGTTGGCACGCGTGAGCAGTGTGGGTGCAATAATTGATGGATTTCTACATTTATTTTGTGACGCTCGTGCACACGACATGTCTGGTCTGGTCAGCATGTTACTCTCCCTAAATCTCTCTTTTGTGCCCAAGTCTGTATCATCCTACTGTCCTTGGAAGTGAAGTTGTGCTCTCGTGAATCTCTCTAAAACTCTTTGTGCTCAAAGTGACCCTCTAAAAGTCAATAAGCCCTTTGCAGCAATGGACGCTTAGATTACCCCACATTACACACTTTATAGAACCACAGAGAAGGGTCATATCCATTTGGCTAGAGCCTGAGAATTGGGTTTGGGGGAAATGCATTAGTTCAAGAGCAGTAAATGAGTCGAGTAATTGGATTACAAAGGAGTGCTATCATTGTAGAGGTAGAGGACATATTTTATATCTAAAGGACAGGCTAAGTGCTTTCCATAAAGAACTTCAGTGTAGGATAGGGTCATCATAATGCCATTGTGGAGGCGTTACAGAGGCACACTCACACATATGGTTAGTTAGTCCAACTTTATTCAGATACACTGCAGTGGTCTTGTATGAAAGGAACTATTTAGAACTCTTAAGTATCTCACGCTGCTATAAGCCCTACTGTGTTACATTTTCTTTTCTGGGAATGATTGTCAATTAGAGTAATGATCTATTTAAAGAGCTTGATCTGTAGGTAGATCTGAAGCCTCTATTGAGAGTTATTGTAAATATAATGTACATGTTGTGAACATGCCATGGTACGTCAGAGGATATTTCTGCGACAGCTACTGATTTGAACATTTCCTGTTTCAGGCTCATCCCAGCATACTGGGAGCATGCCCAGAACAATAGTTAGTTAAGATTCCCATTAAGTTCTAGTTAGGGTTTTAACATTAGGATGACAACATCCCAAAAATATTCAAATATTGTTTTTGATAACAATGTTTTCCTAATATTCACAAACATGTGTAACAACCACCAATAAACATTTCCCAAAAGTTCTCATTAGGTTTCCAAGTAATTTATTAACACAATGTACCACTAATGTTTTTCCCAGCAAACCAAAAGTTCCCAGAACATTTCTTATGTTGTGGCAAATGTTCTCATGTCACAAAAGCTGTCTAGTCATGTTTATGATTATGCAAAGTTTACATAAAACAATTCCCCAAAGTTGCACGAACTTTCCCAGAACAGAAAATATGTTTATATGCAATGTCATTCATGCAATGTTTAAGTTAGGTTGCAATGGACATTCCCTTAATGTTGCAAGAATATTATTGTGACATTCGCGAAGGTAGCACAGAACATTCCCACAATGTTGTATAATGTTCTACAAGTTCCAAATAACTCCATTTTTATAACATTCATAGCATATTGGTTTTAGATTTAACATTGCTCCATTGATGTTCATACAATGTACATTTGACCTTGTCTTGGAGGTGCTCATAAATGTTTTGTTTAATTATTTTACCTAATATTACCACAACATTCTCAACATATAAATGTGTAGCTCCTTAAAGCAGATTGGAATACATCCGCAATATGTTTCTCTCCAGATTTGTGTGTTATGCAGGTGAATGAGGACCCAAAAGCGACTTGGCGAAAACAGAGTTTTTAATCCAGTAAAGTTACTTTACAAACAAAAGGCATAATACTACTCGTAATGACGAGAACAGACTGGAGACTTGATCAAGAACTGCAGGTTGCCTCGGGAAGGCACTTGAACGTAGCAGACTCAGACACCTGCTCACCACGCAGCATCTGAGGGAAACACGACACGACAGGGCAATACATAGACACAGCACGGTGAATAATAGACAAGGATCCGACAGGACAGGAACGGAAAACAAGGGAAGAAATAGGGACTCTAATCAGGGGAAAAGATAAGGAACAGGTGTGGGAAGACTAAATGATGATTAGGGGAATAGGAACAGCTGGGAGCAGGAACGGAACGATAGAGAGAGGAGAGAGAGGGAGGGGGAGAGAGAGGGATAGAAAAAGGGAACGAACCTAATAAGACCAGCAGGGGGAAACGAACAGAAGGGAAAGCATAATGACAAGACAATCTAAGACAAAACATGACAGTACCCCCCCACTCACCGAGCGCCTCCTGGCGCACTCGAGGAGGAATCCTGGCGGCAACGGAGGAAATCATCAATAAGTGAACGGTCGAGCACGTCCCGAGACGGAACCCAACTCCTCTCCTCAGGACCGTAACCCTCCCAATCCACTAAGTATTGGTGACCCCGTCCCCGAGAACGCATGTCCATGATCTTACGTACCTTGTAAATAGGTGCGCTCTCGACAAGGACGGGAGGGGGGGAGGGAAGACGAATGGGGGTGCGAAGAAAGGGCTTGACACAGGAGACATGGAAGACAGGATGGACGCGACGAAGATGTCGCGGAAGAAGCAGTCGCACAGCGACAGGATTGACGACCTGGGAGACACGGAACGGACCAATGAACCGCGGAGTCAACTTACGAGAAGCTGTCGTAAGAGGAAGGTTGCGAGTGGAAAGCCACACTCTCTGGCCGCAACAATACCTTGGACTCTTAATCCTGCGTTTATTGGCGGCTCTCACAGTCTGTGCCCTGTAACGGCAAAGTGCAGACCTCACCCTCCTCCAGGTGCGCTCACAACGTTGGACAAACGCTTGAGCGGAGGGAACGCTGGACTCGGCAAGCTGGGATGAGAACAGAGGAGGCTGGTAACCCAGACTACTCTGAAACGGAGATAACCCGGTAGCAGACGAAGGAAGCGAGTTGTGAGCGTATTCTGCCCAGGGGAGCTGTTCTGCCCAAGACGCAGGGTTTCTGAAAGAAAGGCTGCGTAGTATGCGACCAATCGTCTGATTGGCCCTCTCTGCTTGACCGTTAGACTGGGGATGAAACCCGGAAGAGAGACTGACGGACGCACCAATCAAACGACAGAACTCCCTCCAAAACTGTGACGTGAATTGCGGGCCTCTGTCTGAAACGGCATCTAACGGGAGGCCATGAATTCTGAACACATTCTCGATAATGATTTGTGCCGTCTCCTTAGCGGAAGGAAGTTTAGCGAGGGGAATGAAATGTGCCGCCTTAGAGAACCTATCGACAACCGTAAGAATCACAGTCTTCCCCGCAGACAAAGGCAGACCGGTAATGAAGTCTAGGGCGATGTGAGACCATGGTCGAGAAGGAATGGGGAGCGGTCTGAGACGACCGGCAGGAGGAGAGTTACCCGACTTAGTCTGCGCGCAGTCCGAACAAGCAGCCACGAAACGGCGCGTGTCACGCTCCTGAGTCGGCCACCAAAAGCGCTGGCGAATAGACGCAAGAGTGCCTCGAACACCGGGATGACCAGCTAACTTGGCAGAGTGAGCCCACTGAAGAACAGCCAGACGAGTGGAAACAGGAACGAAAAGGAGGTTACTAGGACAAGCGCGCGGCGACGCAGTGTGCGTGAGAGCTTGCTTAACCTGTCTTTCAATTCCCCAGACTGTCAACCCGACAACACGCCCATAAGGAAGAATCCCCTCGGGATCAGTAGAAGCCACAGAAGAACTAAACAGACGGGATAAGGCATCAGGCTTGGTGTTTTTGCTACCCGGACGGTAAGAAATCACAAACTCGAAACGAGCGAAAAACAACGCCCAACGAGCTTGACGGGCATTAAGTCGTTTGGCAGAACGGATGTACTCAAGGTTCTTATGGTCTGTCCAAACGACAAAAGGAACGGTCGCCCCCTCCAACCACTGTCGCCATTCGCCTAGGGCTAAGCGGATGGCGAGCAGTTCACGGTTACCCACATCATAGTTGCGCTCAGATGGCGACAGGCGATGAGAAAAATAAGCGCAAGGATGAACCTTATCGTCAGACTGGAAGCGCTGGGATAGAATGGCTCCCACGCCTACCTCTGAAGCGTCAACCTCGACAATGAATTGTCTAGTGACGTCAGGAGTAACGAGGATAGGAGCGGACGTAAAACGTTCCTTTAGAAGATCAAAAGCTCCCTGGGCGGAACCGGACCACTTAAAACACGTCTTGACAGAAGTAAGAGCTGTGAGAGGGGCAGCAACTTGACCGGAATTACGAATGAAACGCCGATAGAAATTAGCGAAACCTAAAAAGCGCTGCAACTCGACACGTGACCTTGGAACGGGCCAATCACTGACAGCTTGGACCTTAGCGGAATCCATCTGAATGCCTTCAGCGGAAATAACGGAACCGAGAAAAGTAACGGAGGAGACATGAAAAGAGCACTTCTCAGCCTTTACGTAGAGACAATTCTCTAAAAGGCGCTGTAGAACACGTCGAACGTGCTGAACATGAATCTCGAGTGACGGTGAAAAAATCAGGATATCGTCAAGATAGACAAAAACAAAGATGTTCAGCATGTCTCTCAGAACATCATTAACTAATGCCTGAAAAACAGCTGGCGCATTGGCGAGACCAAACGGCAGAACCCGGTACTCAAAATGCCCTAACGGAGTGTTAAACGCCGTTTTCCACTCGTCCCCCTCTCTGATGCGCACGAGATGGTAAGCGTTACGAAGGTCCAACTTAGTAAAGCACCTGGCTCCCTGCAGAATCTCGAAGGCTGATGACATAAGGGGAAGCGGATAACGATTCTTAACCGTTATGTCATTCAGCCCTCGATAATCCACGCAGGGGCGCAGAGTACCGTCCTTCTTCTTAACAAAAAAGAACCCCGCCCCGGCCGGAGAGGAAGAAGGCACTATGGTACCGGCGTCAAGAGACACAGATAAATAATCCTCGAGAGCCTTACGTTCGGGAGCCGACAGAGAGTATAGTCTACCCCGAGGAGGAGTGGTCCCCGGAAGGAGATCAATACTACAATCATATGACCGGTGAGGAGGAAGGGAGTTGGCTCGGGACCGACTGAAGACCGTGCGCAGATCATGATATTCCTCCGGTACTCCTGTCAAATCGCCAGGCTCCTCCTGAGAAGTGGGGACAGAAGAAATGGGAGGGATGGCAGACATTAAACACTTCACATGACAAGAAACGTTCCAGGATAGGATAGAATTACTAGACCAATTAATAGAAGGATTATGACATACTAGCCAGGGATGACCCAAAACAACAGGTGTAAAAGGTGAACAAAAAATCAAAAAAGAAATAGTCTCACTGTGGTTACCAGATACTGTGAGAGTTAAAGGTAGTGTCTCAAATCTGATACTGGGAAGATGACTACCATCTAAGGCAAACATGGGCGTAGGCTTGTCTAACTGTCTGAAAGGAATGTCATGTTTCCGAGCCCATGCTTCGTCCATGAAACAACCCTCAGCCCCAGAGTCAATCAAGGCACTGCATGTAGCACCCGAACCGGTCCAGCGTAGATGGACCGACATAGTAGTACAGGATCTAGATGAAGAGACCTGAGTAGTAGCGCTCACCAGTAGCCCTCCGCTTACTGATGAGCTCTGGCTTTTACTGGACATGAATTGACAAAATGTCCAGCAAGTCCGCAATAGAGGCACAGGCGGTTGGTGATCCTCCGTTCCCTCTCCTTAGTCGAGATGCGAATACCTCCCAGCTGCATGGGCTCAGTCTCTGAGCCAGAGGAGGGAGATGGTTGCGATGCGGAGCAGGGAAACACCGTTGGACGCGAGCTCTCTTCCACGAGCTTGGTGACGAAGATCTACCCGTCGTTCTATGCGGATGGCGAGAGCAATCAAAGAGTCCACACTGGAAGGAACCTCCCGAGAGAGAATCTCATCTTTGACCACTGCGTGGAGTCCCTCCAGAAAACGAGCGAGCAGCGCCGGCTCGTTCCAGTCACTAGAGGCAGCAAGAGTGCGAAACTCTATAGAGTAATCCGTTATGGATCGATCACCTTGGCATAGGGAAGCCAGGGCCCTAGAAGCCTCCCTACCAAAAACTGAACGGTCAAAAACCCGAATCATCTCCTCTTTAAAGTTCTGGTAATTGTTAGAACAATCAGCCCTTGCCTCCCAGATAGCTGTGCCCCACTCTCGAGCCAGGCCAGTAAGGAGTGAAATGACGTAAGCAACCCGAGCTCTCTCGCTAGAGTATGTGTTGGGTTGGAGAGAGAACACAATATCACACTGGGTGAGAAAGGAGCGGCACTCCGTGGGCTGCCCGGAGTAGCAAGGTGGGTTATTAACCCTAGGTTCCGGAGGCTCGGCAGGCCAGGAAGTAACAGGTGGCACGAGACGAAGACTCTGGAACTGTCCAGAGAGGTCGGAAACCTGAGCGGCCAGGTTCTCCACGGCATGGCGAGCAGCAGACAATTCCTGCTCATGTCTGCCGAGCATGGCTCCTTGGATCTCGACGGCAGTGTTACGAGCATCTGTAGTCGCTGGGTCCATTCCTTGTTCGGATCCTTCTGTTATGCAGGTGAATGAGGACCCAAAAGCGACTTGGCGAAAACAGAGTTTTTAATCCAGTAAAGTTACTTTACAAACAAAAGGCATAATACTACTCGTAATGACGAGAACAGACTGGAGACTTGATCAAGAACTGCAGGTTGCCTCGGGAAGGCACTTGAACGTAGCAGACTCAGACACCTGCTCACCACGCAGCATCTGAGGGAAACACGACACGACAGGGCAATACATAGACACAGCACGGTGAATAATAGACAAGGATCCGACAGGACAGGAACGGAAAACAAGGGAAGAAATAGGGACTCTAATCAGGGGAAAAGATAAGGAACAGGTGTGGGAAGACTAAATGATGATTAGGGGAATAGGAACAGCTGGGAGCAGGAACGGAACGATAGAGAGAGGAGAGAGAGGGAGGGGGAGAGAGAGGGATAGAAAAAGGGAACGAACCTAATAAGACCAGCAGGGGGAAACGAACAGAAGGGAAAGCATAATGACAAGACAATCTAAGACAAAACATGACAGTGTGGATGTATTGTAGGCCCACTAGAAGCTGATAGACACGCCATTTTAGATGAATTCATTTTAGATGAATTCATAGGACATTTGTATAGCATTTACTCATAGAAACAAAATATTTACACTTTGTGTTGACAATCTGCAAATGGGGTTTGAACCTGCAATGTTTTGTTCGTAAGCCAGGGTTTAAGAAGGAATGGCTTCTTAACTGCACTTTCTCAACTGTAGACTTATGAAGAAAGTAAAGCAAAGTTGCTATTCCTCAAAAAGCTTATTGAAAATGTTTCTCCTTTTGCAAAACAATAAGAATAAATTAGATTCTTGAAAATAAATGTATTGGAATGGTTGTTGGAAATATTCAGGGCAGTGAGAGAATAAGCTAATGAAAGCAATTTAGCAATTCACTCACAGACTTCATCTGAAAGTTTCAGTGTTGATTCTTTTAAAACCAAGAAAATGTTTTAGAACAGTAATTTCAATAAAAAATATGCTAACATTTTTGCCATTGCAAGCTAGATAGCTACAGTATCTCAATTTTAAGAAGAAAAATAAATAAAATAAATGATCCTTTATTTTAATCATTAAATCTTAA
Organism: Oncorhynchus gorbuscha; assembly: GCF_021184085.1. NCBI lineage: Eukaryota > Metazoa > Chordata > Actinopteri > Salmoniformes > Salmonidae > Oncorhynchus > Oncorhynchus gorbuscha. Next base: position 70,747,257 of record NC_060178.1, on the reverse strand, counting down.
TATATTATTAAGGAATTGCACTTTACCGCCTTAGTTTTGTTACATAAACTTAAGAAGCTTATTAAGAAAAAATAAGTTTGGAAATGCAATTCCTCAACAATATCTTAATATTTAATGATTTATTTACGAACTTCTCAAATAACTTATTAAAAATCGTCTTAAGGTGTTTGTTGCTAGTTAACCGTTTTTGCTATCTAGCTAGCAATGGCAATCATGTTTGCATATTGCTTACTTTTCTAAAACATGTCCTTTATCTAGGATAACCATGTCAAGCGTCTCAAAGTAGGAATTATGTTGGATGCCCAAAAAAGTATATTTACATTTTTACACAATGTCGTTTTTTAGGTTTATTCTAAATTCTGCATTTGACAGGATTTATACTGAACATCTGGACGAAATGAAGACATCTATTTTCATATTGTATCTGAGCCTCAATTTCATAGTTTATTTTCATTAGAAACATGTTTATAGAATATATGGGATTGAACCTGCAACCAGATCATTAACCCTCTGCGCCACCATGGAATACCTGTGTGTGTGTGTGTGTGTGTGTGTGTGTGTGTGTGTGTGTGTGTGTGTGTGTGTGTGTGTGTGTGTGTGTGTGTGTGTGTGTGTGTGTGTGTGTGTGTGTGTGTGTGTGTGTGTGTGTGTGTGTGTGCTGTTTGTTGAAATGAGATGAGATTGATATTGAAATGCCTGCATTGGTCCTTTAAATCCCCAAAATATTATTGCATTGAACCTGGATTCGTTTTTGTATATTTATTATGTATCATAATCTTTCAGAATGGGTATTGCATGAATTTGTATGTGTTTTGATGAACCTTTTCACACATACCAACAAATGGGTGTGATCATTCTACAGTGGTCCCTGGAGCATACGCTCAAACCAGTGTGATTAGAACGCTTATTTAGAACGGCCAGTTTCGATTGATGCAACAATTAGCATTTGAGCTGGCCACACTGTTTTTTCGCAGAAACATTTTGCACAAACACAGTCCGTACAAAGTTATGTCCAGAATGTGATGAGTTTATTTTTGGATGCAATGTTCAGACATTCACAGACGTAGCTACAGCATAACACAATCATCCAAACCAGAAAATGTAGGCTACATTTGTCCTAGCGCTAACTGAGGAAAGATTGACATAACACAAGTGGTCATATTTATATCAAATCAAATTTATTTATATAGCCCTTCGTACATCAGCTGATATCTCAAAGTGCTGTACAGAAACCCAGCCTAAAACCCCAAACAGCAAGCAATGCAGGTGTAGAAGCACGGTGGCTAGGAAAAACTCCCTAGAAAGGCCAAAACCTAGGAAGAAACCTAGAGAGGAACCAGGCTATGTGGGGTGGCCAGTCCTCTTCTGGCTGTGCCGGGTGGAGATTATAACAGAACATGGCCAAGACGTTCAAATGTTCATAAATGACCAGCATGGTCGAATAATAATAAGGCAGAACAGTTTAAACTGGATCAGCAGCACAGTCAGGTGAACTGGGGAGAGCAAGGAGTCATCATGTCAGGTAGTCCTGGGGCACGGTCCTAGGGAACAGGTCCTCCGAGAGAGAGAAAGAAAGAGAAAATTAGAGAGAGCATATGTGGGGTGGCCAGTCCTCTTCTGGCTGTGCCGGGTGAAGATTATAAGAGAACATGACCAAGAGGTTCAAATGTTCATAAATGACCAGTATGGTCGAATAATAATAAGGCAGAACAGTTGAAACTGGAGCAGCAGCATGGCCAGGTGGACTGGGGACAGCAAGGAGTCATCATGTCAGGTAGTCCTGGGGCATTGTCCTAGGGCTCAGGTCCTCCGAGAAAGAGAAAGAAAGAGAGAAGAAGAGAATTAGAGAACACACACTTAGATTCACACAGGACACCGAATAGGACAGGAGAAGTACTCCAGATATAATAAACTGACCGAGGACACCTCCGGACAGGGCCAAACAGGAAGGATATAACCCCACACACTTTGCCAAAGCACAGCTCCCACACCACTAGAGGGATATTTATATAACTCTCCACTGACAGAAACTACAATATGAATGAGCTAATAGCAATTCATATTTATAATTAACCACATCACGGGTGAGCTCACCATTAATCAAATAATTGAGTTAAACATTTTCTAGAAATTGAAAGTAATCCATCAATGGGTAGTTTGTGCGCACAGCCATACTTGTTTTTTCGCATCAACCAAAGATAATAAGAGCAGACAAGATGCGTTTGGAGTCTGTTTATATATTTGCATGCATGTTGAAAGGGGTGTGTTGTCTATGATCATTCACTTCCGGAAGTTTACCCGAAAGATGAGTGAACCATTCCTTCACCTCATTATGACATATTTGGTCTGACAGACGTTTACGTGACATCCAGAATGCATTGTATAATGTCAACAAACATGGCACCACATATCTGGCAAATCAAAGCAAATGTATTTATATAGCCCTTCGTACATCAGCTGATATCTCAAAGTGCTGTACAGAAACCCAGCCTAAAACCCCAAACAGCAAGCAATGCAGGTGTAGAAGCACGGTGGCTAGGAAAAACTCCCTAGAAAGGCAAAGAAAGAGAGAAAGAAAGAGAGAATTAGTGAGAGCACACTTAAATTCACACAGGACACCGTATAGGACAGGAGAAGTACTCCAGATATAACAAACTGACCCTAGCCCCCCGACACATAAACTACTGCAGCATAAATACTGGAGGCTGAGACAGGAGGGGTCAGGATACACTGTGCAAATAGCTTAGCATTAGCTCATTATAATCAGAACCACCTTCAAGAAAGTATTTTACACACATCATAGGTTTCCTTTACAATCTATTCAACAATCAAATCAAATCTTATTTGTCACATACACATGGTTAGCAGATGTTAATGCGAGTGTAGCGAAATGCTTGTGCTTCTCGTTCCGACAATGCAGTAATAACCAACGAGTAATCTAGCTAACAATTCCAAAAGTACTACCTTATACACACAAATGTAAAGGGATAAAGAATATGTACATAAAGATATATGAATGAGTTATGGTACAGAGCGGCATAGGCTAGATGCAGTAGATGGTATCGAGTACAGTATATACATATGAGATGAGTATGTAAACAAAGTGGCATAGTTTAAAGAGGCTAGTGATACATGTATTACATAAAGATGCAGTAGATGATATAGAGTACAGTATATACGTATACATATTCGATAAATAATGTAGGGTATGCAAACATTATATTAAGTAGCATTGTTTAAAGTGGCTAGTGATATATTTTACATCAATTCCCATCAATTCCCATTATTAAAGTGGCTGAAGTTGAGTCCGTGTGTTGGCAGCAGCCACTCAATGTTAGTGATGGCTGTTTAACAGTCTGATGGCCTTGAGATAGAAGCTGTTTTTCAGTCTCTCGGTCCCAGCTTTGATGCACCTGTACTGACCTCGCCTTCTGGAAGATAGTGGGGTGAACAGGCAGTGGCTCGGGTGGTTGTTGTCCTTGATGATCTTTATGGCCTTCCTGTGACATCGGGTGGTGTAGGTGTCCTGGAGGCTAGGTAGTTTGCTGGAGAGCCTTATGGAGAGCCTTATGGAGAGCCTTATGGTTGTGGGCGGAGCAATTGCCGTACCAGGCGGTGATACAGCCCGACAGGATGCTCTCGATTGTGTATCTGTAGAAGTTTGTGAGTGCTTTTGGTGACAAGCCAAATTTCTTCAGCCTCCTGAGGTTGAATAGGCGCTGCTGCGCCTTCTTCATGATGCTGTCTGTGTGGGTGGACCAATTCAGTTTGTCTGTGATGTTTACCCCGATTAACTAAAAAACTTACTACCCTCTCCACTACTCTTCCATCGATGTGGATAGGGGGGGTGTTCCCTCTGCTGTTTCCTGAAGTACACAAACATCTCCTTAGTTTTGTTGACGTTGAGTATGAGGTTATTTTCCCGACACCACACTCCGAGAGCCCTCACCTCCTCCCTGTAGGCCGTCTCGTCGTAGTTGGTAATCAAGCCTACCACTGTTGTGTCGTCCACAAACTTGATGATTGAGTTGGAGGCGAGCGTGGCCACGCAGTCGTGGGTGTACAGGGAGTACAGGAGAGGGCCCAGAACGCACCCTTGTGGGGCCCCAGTGTTGAGGATCAGTGGGGTGGAGATGTTGTTACCTACCCTCACCACCTGGGGGGCGGCCCGTCAGGAAGTCCAGGACCCAGTTGCACAGGGCAGGGTCGAGACCCAGGGTCTCAAGCTTGATGACGAGTTTGGAGGGTACTATGGTGTTAAATGCTGAGCTGTAGTCGATAAACATTATTCTCACATAGGTATTCCTCTTATCCAGATGGGTTAGGGCAGTGTGCAGTGTGGTTGAGATCGCATCGTCTGTGGACCTATTTGGGCGGTAAGCAAATTGGAGTGGGTCTAGGGTGTCAGGTAGGTTGGAGGTGATATGGTCCTCGACTAGCCTCTCAAAGCACTTCATGACGACGGAAGTAAGTGTTACGGGGCGGTAGTCGTTTAGCTCAGTTACCTTAGCTTTCTTGGGAACAGGAACAATGGTGGCCCTCTTGAAGCATGTGGGAACAGTAGACTGGAATAGAGATTGAATATGTCCGTAAACACACCAGCCAGCTGGTCTGCACATGCTCTGAGGGCGCGGCTGGGGATGCCGTCTGGGCCTGCAGCCTTGCGAGGGTTAACACGTTTAAATCTTATACTCACCTCGGCTGCAGTGAAGGAGAGTCCGCATGTTTCGGTTGCGGGCTGTGTCAGTGGCACTGTATTGTCCTCAAAGCGGGCAAAAAAGTTATTTTGTCTGCCTGTGAGCAAGGCATCCTGGTCCGTGACTGGGCTGGTTTTCTTTTTGTTATCCGTGATTGACTGTAGACCCTGCCACACACCTCTTGTGTCTGAGCCGTTGAATTGCGATTCTACTTTGTCTCTATACTGACGCTTAGCTTGTTTGATTGCCTTGCGGAGGGAATAGTTACACTGTTTGTATTTGGTCATATTTCCGGTCACCTTGCCCTGATTAAAAGCAGTGGTTTGTGCTTTCAGTTTCACGCGAATGCTGCCATCAATCCACGGTTTCTGGTTTGGGAATGTTTTAATCGTTGCTATGGGAACGACATCTTCAATGCACATTCCAATGAACTCGCTCACCGAATCAGCGTATTTGTCAATGTTGTTGTTTGACGCAATACGAAACATATCCCGGTCCACGTGATGGAAGCAGTCTTGGAGCGTGGAATCAGATTGGTCGGACCAGCGTTGAACAGCTCTTATATTCAGTAGTTCTTCTCGACTGTATGTAATGAAACCTAAGATGACCTGGGGTACCAATGTCAGAAATAACACATAAAAAAACTAAAAACTGCATAGTTTCCTAGGAACGCGAAGCGAGGCGGCCATCTCTATCGGCGCCGGAAGTACATAATGCATCAGAATGCATCAGAATGCATTATTTGTCACCAGTACTTGAAAACATGTGAATAAAAATGTAAATACATTATGCTCCATACATACATCGATACATACATACTGTATGCACCTACAGTAGAAACGACAACATAATATACAGAAAATAAAGAACTTACTTTGATTCTATGTGAATTAATGAGGAGGCAGAACACACCTCAATTCAAACTGTTGTTAGAAAATACAACTTGTTAGAAAATCATTTTAAATTGACAAGTTGAAACATAGCCTATAGATAATTACCAGGCATCCCCCATCTTAGCACTGAGACTGCACTTGTGAAGGTGGTAAATTACCTTTTAATGGCGTCAGACCGAGGCTCTGCATCTGTCCTCGTGCTCCTAGACCTTAGTGCTGCTTTTGATACCATCGATCACCACATTCCTTTGGAGAGATGTGAATGGTTTGTCCTCTAACAAATCAACTGTAAATTTCGGTGTTCCTCAAGTTTCCTTTTTAGGACCACTATTGTTTTCACTATCTATTTGAACTCTTGGGGATGTCATTCGAAAACATAATGTTAACCCTAATGACACACAGCTGTACATTTCAGTGAAACATGGTGAAGCCCCAAAATTGCCCTCGCTAGAAGCCTGTGTTTACATTTACATTTACATTTAAGTCATTTAGCAGACGCTCTTATCCAGAGCGACTTACAAATTGGTGCATTCACCTTATGACATCCAGTGGAACAGCCACTTTACAATAGTGCATCTAAATATTTTAAGGGGGGTGAGAAGGATTACTTTATCCTATCCTAAGTATTCCTTAAAGAGGTGGGGTTTCAGGTGTCTCCGGAAGGTGGTGATTGACTCCGCTGTCCTGGCGTCGTGAGGGAGTTTGTTCCACCATTGGGGAGCCAGAGCAGCGAACAGTTTTGACTGGGCTGAGCGGGAACTGTACTTCCTCAGTGGTAGGGAGGCGAGCAGGCCAGAGGTGGATGAATGCAGTGCCCTTATTTGGGTGTAGGGCCTGATCAGAGCCTGGAGGTACTGAGGTGCCGTTCCCCTCACAGCTCCGTAGGCAAGCACCATGGTCTTGTAGCAGATGCGAGCTTCAACTGGAAGCCAGTGGAGAGAGCGGAGGAGCGGGGTGACGTGAGAGAACTTGGGAAGGTTGAACACTAGACGGGCTGCGGCGTTCTGGATGAGTTGTAGGGGTTTAATGGCACAGGCAGGGAGCCCAGCCAACAGCGAGTTGCAGTAATCCAGACGGGAGATGACAAGTGCCTGGATTAGGACCTGCGCCGCTTCCTGTGTGAGGCAGGGTCGTACTCTGCGGATGTTGTAGAGCATGAACCTACAGGAACGGGCCACCGCCTTGATGTTAGTTGAGAACGACAGGGTGTTGTCCAGGATCACGCCAAGGTTCTTAGCGCTCTGGGAGGAGGACACAATGGAGTTGTCAACCGTGATGGCGAGATCATGGAACGGGCAGTCCTTCCCCGGGAGGAAGAGCAGCTCCGTCTTGCCGAAGTTCAGCTTGAGGTGGTGATCCGTCATCCATACTGATATGTCTGCCAGACATGCAGAGATGCGATTCACCACCTGGTCATCAGATGGGGGAAAGGAGAAGATTAATTGTGTGTCGTCTGCATAGCAATGATAGGAGAGACCATGTGAGGTTATGACAGAGCCAAGTGACTTGGTGTATAGCGAGAATAGGAGAGGGCCTAGAACAGAGCCCTGGGGGACACCAGTGGTGAGAGCGCGTGGTGAGGAGACAGATTCTCGCCACGCCACCTGGTAGGAGCGACCTGTCAGGTAGGACGCAATCCAAGCGTGGGCCGCGCCGGAGATGCCCAACTAGGAGAGGGTGGAGAGGAGGATCTGATGGTTCACAGTATCGAAGGCAGCCGATAGGTCTAGAAGGATGAGAGCAGAGGAGAGAGAGTTAGCTTTAGCGGTGCGGAGCGCCTCCGTGATACAGAGAAGAGCAGTCTCAGTTGAATGACTAGTCTTGAAACCTGACTGATTTGGATCAAGAAGGTCATTCTGAGAGAGATAGCGGGAGAGCTGACCAAGGACGGCACGTTCAAGAGTTTTGGAGAGAAAAGAAAGAAGGGATACTGGTCTGTAGTTGTTAACATCGGAGGGATCGAGTGTAGGTTTTTTCAGAAGGGGTGCCAGCGGTCAGGGATAAGTTGATGAGCGAGGTGAGGTAAGGGAGAAGGTCTCCGGAAATGGTCTGGAGAAGAGAGGAGGGGATAGGGTCGAGCGGGCAGGTTGTTGGGCGGCCGGCCGTCACAAGACGCGAGATTTCATCTGGAGAGAGAGGGGAGAAAGAGGTCAGAGCACAGGGTAGGGCAGTGTGAGCAGAACCAGCGGTGTCGTTTGACTTAGCAAACGAGGATCGGATGTCGTCGACCTTCTTTTCAAAATGGTTGACGAAGTCATCTGCAGAGAGGGAGGAGGGGGGGGAGGAGGATTCAGGAGGGAGGAGAAGGTGGCAAAGAGCTTCCTAGGGTTAGAGGCAGATGCTTGGAATTTAGAGTGGTAGAAAGTGGCTTTAGCAGCAGAGACAGAGGAGGAAAATGTAGAGAGGAGGGAGCGAAAGGATGCCAGGTCCGCAGGGAGGCGAGTTTTCCTCCATTTCCGCTCGGCTGCCCGGAGCCCTGTTCTGTGAGCTCGCAATGAGTCGTCAAGCCACGGAGCGGGAGGGGAGGACCGAGCCGGCCTGGAAGATAGGGGACATAGAGAGTCAAAGGATGCAGAAAGGGAGGAGAGGAGGGTTGAGGAGGCAGAATCAGGAGATAGGTTGGAGAAGGTTTGAGCAGAGGGAAGAGATGATAGGATGGAAGAGGAGAGAGTAGCGGGGGAGAGAGAGCGAAGGTTGGGACGGCGCGATACCATCCGAGTAGGGGCAGTGTGGGAAGTGTTGGATGAGAGCGAGAGGGAAAAGGATACAAGGTAGTGGTCGGAGACTTGGAGGGGAGTTGCATCTAGTAAAGATGAGGTCGAGCGTATTGCCTGCCTTGTGAGTAGGGGGGGAAGGTGAGAGGGTGAGGTCAAAAGAGGAGAGGAGTGGAAAGAAGGAGGCAGAGAGGAATGAGTCAAAGGTAGACGTGGGGAGGTTAAAGTCGCCCAGAACTGTGAGAGGTGAGCCGTCCTCAGGAAAGGAGCTTATCAATGCATCAAGCTCATTGATGAACTCTCCGAGGGACCTGGAGGGCGATAAATGATAAGGATGTTAAGCTTGAAAGGGCTGGTAACTGTGACAGCATGAAATTCAAAGGAGGCGATAGACAGATGGGTAAGGGGAGAAAGAGAGAATGACCACTTGGGAGAGATAAGGATCCCGATGCCACCACCCCGCTGACCAGAAGCTCTCGGGGTGTGCGAGAACACGTGGGCGGACGAAGAGAGAGCAGTAGGAGTAGCAGTGTTATCTGTGGTGATCCATGTTTCTGTCAGTGCCAAGAAGTCGAGGGACTGGAGGGAGGCATAGGCTGAGATGAACTCTGCCTTGTTGGCCGCAGATCGGCAGTTCCAGAGGCTACCGGAGACCTGGAACTCCACGTGGGTCGTGCGTGCTGGGACCACCAGATTAGGGTGGCAGCGGCCACGCGGTGTGGAGCGTTTGTATGGTCTGTGCAGAGAGGAGAGAACAGGGATAGACAGACACATAGTTGACAGGCTACAGAAGAGGCTACGCTAATGCAAGGAGATTGGAATGACAAGTGGACTACACGTCTCGAATGTTCAGAAAGTTAAGCTTACGTAGCAAGAATCTTATTGACTAAAATGATTAAAATGATACAGTACTGCTGAAGTAGGCTAGCTGGCAGTGGCTGCGTTGTTGACTTTGTAGGCTAGCTGGCAGTGGCTGCGTTGTTGACACTACACTAATCAAGTCGTTCCGTTGAGTGTAATAGTTTCTACAGTGCTGCTATTCGGGGGCTAGCTGGCTAGCTAGCAGTGTTGATTACGTTACGTTGCGTTAAAAGAACGACAATAGCTGGCTAGCTAACCTAGAAAATCGCTCTAGACTACACAATTATCTTTGATACACAGACGGCTATGTAGCTAGCTATGTAGCTAGCTACGATCAAACAAATCAAACCGTTGTGCTGTAAAGAAATGAAATGAAAAATGTGATACTACCTGTGGAGCGAAGCGGAATGCGACCGGGTTGTTGAGTGCGGAAGTTCTATTCAGTAGACGTTGGCTAGCTGTTGGCTAGCTAGCAGAGTCTCCTACGTTAAGGACGACAAATAGCTGGCTAGCTAACCTCAGTAAATTAAGATAATCACTCTAAGACTACACACTCTAAACTACACAATTATCTTGGATACGAAGACAGCAAAGACAACTATGTAGCTAGCTAACACTACACTAATCAAGTCGTTCAGTTGAGTGTAATAGTTTCTACAGTGCTGCTATTCGGTAGACGGTGGACGTTTGCTAGCTGGCTAGCTGCTGGGCAGATAGCAGTGTAGACTACGTTAGGACGACGAAATACGAAGTTGCAATAGAAGTGCTGACTGTTTCACTTTGTTGTCCTCTTTCTTTTCCTTTTTCTTCTGTCCTTCTTTTGTCCTTATTTTGTCTTCCTTTCTTCTGTTAACTAGATATGTTTTGTTGTTATTCTTTGTAAGCTAGCTAGCTTCTTCCAGGAGAGTCCCTAGCAACTGCTTAGCAACAAGTAAACAATTCTGCTAGCAATTCAGCTAGCTAAGATAACTGTACAATTTTATGAAAAATAGTTAATTTTTCAAAAGCCTGTCTTTTTTGGTTTGTTCCTGGTTTTGTCTTCTATTGAGTCTTGCAGTTTTCTCTTGATTTTTTCGATGATTTTTTTGATGTTTCAAACATAAGGAAGTTATTTTAAACTCAGACAAAACAGAGATGCTTGTTCTAGGTCCCAAGCGTTACTCTGGTCCCTGATCTCTCTTTTGACAAACATATCAAGACTGTTTCAAGGACAGCTTTTTTTTCCATCTACATAACATTGCAAAAATCAGAAAATTTCTGTCCCAAAATTATGCAGAAAAATGTATCCATGCTTTTGTCACTTCTAGGTAAGACTACTGCAATGCTCTACTTTCCGGCTACCCGGATAAAGCACTAAATAAATTTCAGTTAGTGCTAAATACGGCTGCTAGAATCCTGTGCTAGCCTCTCTACACTGGCTTCCTGTCAAAGCAAGGGCTGATTTCAAGGTTTTACTGCTAACCTACAAAGCATTACATGGGCTTGCTCCTACCTATCTCTCTGATTTGGTCCTGCCGTACATACCTACACGTACGCTACGGTCACAAGATGCAGGCCTCCAAATTGTCCCTAGAATTTCTAAGCAAACAGCTGGAGGCAGGGCTTTCTCCTATAGAGCTCCATTTTTATGGCACGGTCTGCCTACCCATGTCAGAGACGCAAACTCAGTCTCAACCTTTAAGTCTTTACTGAAGACTCATCTCTTCAGTGGGTCATATGATTGAGTGTAGTCTTGCCCAGGTGCGGGAAGATGAACGGAAAGGCTCTAGAGCAATGAACCAAAGAGGCCGGTTCCCCTCTTTCCACTGGGATTCTCTGCCTCTAACCCTATTACAGAGGCCGAGTCACTGGCTTAATGGGGCTCTCTCATGCCGTCCCTGGAGGTGGTGCATCACCTGAGTGGGTTGATTCACTGATGTGGTCATCCTGTCTGGGTTGGCGCCCCCCCCCTTGGGTTGTGCCGTGGCGGAGATCTTTGTGGGCTATACTCAGCCTTGTCTCAGGATGGTAGTTGGTGGTTGAAGATATCCCTCTAGTGGTGTGGGGGCTGTGCTTTGGCAAAGTGGGTGGGGTTATATCCTTCCTGTTTGGCCCTGTCCGGGGGTGTCCTCGGATGGGGCCACAGTGTCTCCTGACCCCTCCTGTCTCAACCTCCAGTATTTATGCTGCAGTAGTTTATGTGTCGGGGGGCTAGGGTCAGTTTGTTATATCTGGAGTACTTCTCCTGTCCTATTCGGTGTCCTGTGTGAATCTAAGTGTGCGTTCTCTAATTCTCTCCTTCTCTCTTTCTTTCTCTCTCTCGGAGGACCTGAGCCCTAGGACCATGCCCCAGGACTACCTGACATGATGACTCCTTGCTGTCCCCAGTCCACCTGGCCGTGCTGCTGCTCCAGTTTCAACTGTTCTGCCTTATTATTATTCGACCATGCTGGTCATTTATGAACATTTGAACATCTTGGCCATGTTCTGTTATAATCTCCACCCGGCACAGCCAGAAGAGGACTGGCCACCCCACATATGCTCTCTTTAATTCTCTTTTTCTTTCTCTCTCTCGGAGGACCTGTTCCCTAGGACCGTGCCCCAGGACTACCTGACATGATGACTCCTTGCTGTCCCCTGTCCACCTGACCGTGCTGCTGCTCCAGTTTCGACTGTTCTGCCTTATTATTATTCGACCATGCTGGTCATTTATGAACATTTGAACATCTTGGCCATGTTCTGTTATAATCTCCACACGGCACAGCCAGAAGAGGACTGGCCACCCCAAATAGCCTGTTTCCTCTCTAGGTTTCTTCCTAGGTTTTGGCCTTTCTAGGGAGTTTTTCCTAGCCACCGTGCTTCTACACCTGCATTGCTTGCTGTTTGGGGTTTAAGGCTGGGTTTCTGTACAGCACTTTGAGATATCAGCTGATGTACGAAGGGCTATATAAATACATTTGATTTGATTTGATTTGATGATCGCGCCACAGGGTGCAGATTGAGAGGGGCAGGAGGGAAAAGAAGGGGGAATAGAGGTTGACTCACTGTAGGACACAGAATAGTGCTGGCATTCCCATATTATGTTACAGTCGCTATACACAACCAGAGCAAAAAGCATCCTGAGTTGATTTAACCAAAATGTGAATAATGTGTAAAGGGCAATTCCGCAGTCCTGGAATTTAGATGATACCAAGGGGCCAGGTTTCGGGTCTAGAAGCAAGGATCAGTTTTGCTTTGTTACTGCAGTTTAACTGAAGCCCATCCACAGACATTTCCAAAGACAGCCACGTAGGGAAGTAGATTTAGAAAATTGCTAATAAGACACTTTAGTCATCACTTTTGTGCACAAATCATCCATTGAATTATTCAAATAATTTTCACTGAGGCAGAATTATTTTTCATCTCTCACAGCCAAATACATTAACATTTTATTTTCATCCAATGTCTGCCTTGTTTTTGGATGATGTGAGATGTCATAGCTTCTCGCGCTGCTCCTTGTGCACACTGAGTGCTATTGTGCATGTGATGTTGGTCCGTATAAACCGGATGCAAAATGGATATCCTGTTAGTGATACCTTCATGCACCAATCCCTTTAGCGGGATCGATTTGACAACATCCAGTGAAATTGCAGAGCACCAAATTCAAACTACAGAAATATCTATATTCAAGGTTCACAAAAATATAAGTGTAATACATCAAAATAAAGCTTAACTTCTTGTTAATCCAGCCGCAGTGTCATATTTCAAAAGGCTTTACGGCGAAAGCATACCATGCGATTATCTGAGGACAGCGCCCCGCCTACAAACACATGAAAATCATTTTCAACCAGGCAGGTGGCGACACAAAAGTCAGAAATAACAATATAATAAATGCCTTACCTTTGAAGTTCTTCTTCTTTTTGCAATCCCGAATGTCTCAGTGACACAATGAATGGTCATTTAATAAAATAAATTCCTTCTTTATATCCCCAAAATGTCAATTTATTTGGTGTGTTTGATTCAGAAATACACCGGTTCCAACTCGCCCAACATGACTACAAAGTATCTAATAAGTTACCTGTAAACTTGGTCCAAATATTTTAAACAACTTCCTAATCCTACCTCAGGTACCCTAAAACATAAATTTAAGGAATACCTAGGATAGGTTAAGTAATCCCTCTCACCCCACCCCCCTAAGTTTTAGATGCACTATTGTTAAGTGACTGTCCCACTGGATGTCATAAGTTGAATGCACCAATTTGTAAGTCGCTCTGGATAAGAGCGTCTGCTAAATGACTTAAATGTAAATGTAAATGTAAATAACTGATCAAATTTAAGATGGGATAAATTGTTTCCAATACTGGATAAAAACAGCAGGAAGCGCTTTCCAGTTCACACGCATCAAACAGTAGAGTCCACCTGGAGTGACACTTACAAAGAATAGCCATACTTTTTCATTTCTCAAAATAAAAACATTGAACAATTTCTAAAGACTGTTGACCTCTAGTGGAAGCCATAGGAACTGCAACCTGGTTCCTATTAAATAGGTCTTCCGATAGAAACCCATTGGGCAATACTATGCCTTCAATTGTTTTTGTCCTCAGGGTTTCGCCTGACAAATCACTTCTGTTATACTAATATACATTATTGTAACAGTTTTAGAAATGTTAGAGTGTTTTCTATCCAAATCTACCAATTATATGCATATCCTAGCTTCTGGGCCAGAGTAACAGGCAGTTTACTTTGGGCACGCTTTTCATCCGGACGTAAAAATACTGCCCCCTATCCCTAAGAAGATTTAAACTTAAAAAAGGCAGAACATTTACCGCACTATTCAGTTCAAATGTATTTCTAATACATTTAAAAAAACTTTTCTGGAAGATGTGATCTAAGACCCCTTTACTTATTCCACATTTTTTTAATTGAAAATGGTTAACAAATGTGTATATGCTTTAATTTTATAAAAATGTATAGACTAGCTATCATTTGATACCCAATTTGATATAATCCTGTGAACTTCACGTTGGTGCTCATGGGTCCCTTTACATGGAAATGACCTAACCTCAATCGATTAAATATTTGAACAATGTGTAACCTCAATTGATGAAATATCTAACTATATTTAATATATATGACATGAGAGAGAGATAATCACACTATTCCTATAAATTAGTGGCCAAGAGTCTTAATCTGCTGAGCAGGTTTAGCACCACTGTTTGGACCACCACTGGAGCTAGCTTCATTTCTAATGGGGACCTGCTGTGCTACTGTGGTCCTGCTGGACCCCCCAGTCCTCTGATTTTGGCTGATGGTTCAAACATCAGAGTGCCAGGGAAGTCAGCTTGAGTGACATTTGTTTGAAATATGATCCCAGATTCTCAGTCTATTCAACCAGCCTTTTTCTCCACATTTTTGGGGTAGATTATGAGGCCCGCTCTGCATCCTAGCTGAAGCCCGCCGGTGTGAAATCCCATTTCCTCTGGTGCAACGTGCCGTGACTAAGACCTTCTCCACATAAGGGACTTCTATAGAGGAGAGAGAGGGGAAAGAGAAGAGAAGGTGTGTAAGGGCAGAGGGAAAGAAGAGAGAGGTGAAGAGAGTCAGGAGTAAAGAGAGGAAGAAGATGCAGAAAGGTAAAAAGGGAGAGTGAGAGAAGTCAAGAGAATGATAATAGGACTAAGAAATGAGCAGTGGAGAGATCACAGGAGAGAAAGTGTTTGTGTGTGTGTGTGTGTAAGGAGGCAGACCGGCTGGAGAGGTGTCTAAGGTGCCCGAACAGGACGCTGGTTAACAGTTGCAAATTGCTTTATTTATTTATTTATTATTTATTTTCAAGCAAAGGTGAATGTCTTGGTATAGTACCAGAAATCTGAAAAATCAACATGTTAATAAATGAGAAAAAATGAATAAACTTCAAATTACCTCAATAAATATGATAAACTCATTGATAAACTTAATCCTTGCACTGCGTTTGACTAGCCGGAAGCCCAGCCTGCCCTCTGGCACTCCAGCTCTAACTGGACCTGCTCTTATATCATGCAGATGTTGAACAAACCAACATATCAAATAACTTCAACATTCACCAGTTTACATGTTACATCATTATGATTTTCATATGTAAATCTTTATAATTTAAATAATGTTGACAAATAATATCAAACTTCATAATGGTCTATCTGTAAATACACAGGATCACATTTCACTATTAGTTTATTGGTTTATTTGGATCCCCATTTTCTTTTTTGCGGAAGCAACAGCTATTGTTCCTGGGGTCCACTACTGACTTGGACTAGCCCACCATCAACAGTGGTGGGAATCCATTCATAAAAAGGGGTTGAATGCACCATCACTTTCTTTACAACACGCAGGACGAGACAAAGCGAATGGAATGCACATCAAGGTAAGTACACAGCTCAGCCTCAGCGATCAGACATTCACATACAGAGCACAACATAATGACTTCATAATATTAGGTGATCAGTCTAACAATGGACGACAGATAAAATGTGTTGTCTGTTCTGTTACATCTTGCTGTGTGCCCAGGCTCCAAACACGCATATGGCGCTCTGCTGCACATTACACACATCTGCTCAATAAACAATGAAATAGTAACTTGTATTTCGGGATCATTTCTAATGAATGGTGATGAGGATGAGAACTGTTACAGTGTGGAAGACTGTTCAGTTGGGACATAAGTATGGATCAGATATTGTATGTTCTTTATCTGTTTTCTATCATGGTTCCCTGCTTTCCTTACCTTAAATAACACATCATCCATTGATGACCACCAACCTCCATTTTATGGGCACATCTTCAATCGTTATTTATAAAAATGTTCATCTGATGTACAAAATTGCCTTGCAATTCATCCTTTGAATAGCATACCGAAAGCAAAAAGGTCAAGAGTACAAATCAATACTTCAAACTTTAACGTATTAATTTGTACTCTAGGCCTCTTTGCTTTTAGGTGTGCTACGCTTTGAATTCAACAACAAGTAGTATAATCAGAATGCAAACTATTTTAGCTGTAATAATTTTACCTGCTCGCCGGCACATTATTATACTCATTCCAAGAGGGATTTTCCTTTAGAGAAATGAATTTGTCTGCTAATCGTTTTTTGTCTCCAACTCTGCGTCTTGTTGTTTTAAATGTCAACCGATGTTTGTGAGATTCAAAACGAGAAGTGTGAGCATAGAAATTTGGCTACTACTTGTTCACTTTAGCATACAAAAACTGCCCCAATCATGCCTTTTCAGATGGGGGCATTGTGAGGTGTTTTTTTACATACCCCGACATCCTCTAGAATCTCTTGTAACAATCTCTTGTGAAATGATACGACAAACAGTTGGGCTACTAGCTTGATTATTGTCCTAGATGATGGATGTGTAAACATAAAGTGAATCAAAATTGGAATTTTTATTGAAACCAACATTTGTCTCTCTCCCTCCCTCTCTTCCTCTATGCAGAACATTCTGAACAACCTGGACCACTGGAGCCAGCTGACCTGGAGGATGACGACCTCCTGCTGGATGTGAACCTCCCTGAGGCAGGCTCTCTACACAATGGTGAGAGGACAGACAATAGTGGCTCCAGGTGCAGTCACACACAGTGTTTATTGACCTCGACCTTCACCCTTCCCCAGGCTTGGTGCTCTTTAATAATATGATTGGTTCAGGAGAGCCCTAATCATTACACTGAAAGCCTAATCACTGTGATCAGATCCGGTCACCTTTTGAATGTAGCTCTTCATTCCACTGTGTAATTGTAATCATGTTTCCTTTCCATGTTATATCTAATCATGACACATTCCCTAGCCCTATAACAAGTGCTGATTAGGTAACAAGATAAAGTAATTCCATGTATCGTTTTGGTAAATATGCTTTTATTCTCAGAAACAGCATAATTGT
This sequence comes from Oncorhynchus gorbuscha, assembly GCF_021184085.1. Lineage (NCBI taxonomy): Eukaryota > Metazoa > Chordata > Actinopteri > Salmoniformes > Salmonidae > Oncorhynchus > Oncorhynchus gorbuscha. The sequence continues at coordinate 70,730,226 of NC_060178.1, read as the reverse complement.
CTGAATTTATGGGTGTGGATGGGCATGCATTTAATTACTATTTATCGGACATCGACCGTGAATCGTGGGTAATGAAGTCTCTCAACTGTATTGTGAATGCAGTGCTGACAATGCTATTCATGGGTAATGTAGTTCTTTCTACTGCTCCAAATAGACTTTGCCCAGTGTCAGACCACTGACCAGTCTTGCCAAGGGATTGCTAACAAGGGTCCCTTCATGACCCCAAAACGCACAGACAAACCAAAAGCTTATGTAGTCTTCACACACACACACACACACACACACACACACACACACACACACACACACACACACACACACACACACACACACACACACACACACACACATTACTGGGGCAGCTGCCCTTTAATTAGAACTAGCTAATGAAAGACTATATAAACAGTCACAGCCTTGTTTTTCTGTTTACAGAGTGCTAGGAATGTTCTAGGAATGTTCTAGGAATGCTAGGAATGAACAGGAATGTTCACTCTGAAAGAATGTGAATCCAACAGGCATACTTTTCTCCTCCTTTTTGGGAAGAGCCTGTATTTATAGTCCTGTATGTCATAGCGAAGGGTCGTAGCTAAGGGAGAGGAGAGCAGAGAGAGGGTCCAGCCAAGCTCAGCCGTTTGGGGCAGGCCTAGAGAGAGGGGAGGAAGGGAGGGAGATTTAATGTTGCATAGTCTTAGGCTCACTCTCCTCCCCTTCCACCCTCCTTTCCATTGACACGCAGGCTGTGCCAGCCAAGCAGGAAGGGGAAAGGAAGAAGAGAGAAGGGAAAGGGAGGCCCTGCTATTTTATCCAGCAGGCAGGCTCTAGCTCCAATGACAGGAGAGGCCCAGTGGTCTCTTCCCTCCCTCCCCGAGCTGGTGACACCCAGCCTGGCCACGAACACAGCCACCCCAGCCTCTCCCTCCCTCTCTGGCCCCAGCTCCTAGAGAGTTTCTCAGAAAACAGGGTGGATGAGTTTCTCTAGCCCTTTAAACAGCTGACTGACACTTTAGCCCACACTGTTTTCTCACACTTTCTTATATGTGGATTTCAGTTTTGTACTGTTGAGAACGTGTTTATGGATGTAGCAGAGAGTCTTGGAATGTAGCTGAGCTGACCATTTGGACAGGGTCGTCATCAGTTGCGGTATGTGGAGAGAGGCTGGATAAATTATTTCTTGAGTCCTCAGCTGAAGAAAGTGGCCGACTTTCTGTATTCTGTGTCCTTTGTTTTGCACCACATCATGGTACAACTGCAGTAAGATTCAGTTATTTAAAGACGGGCAATCAATTTTATGCAGTCTGTCTTTTTGATGTTGTCTCGGTTCATTAATGGCTTGTTTGAATAGTGTTGCCAAATATTTATGTCCCTTCCTTTCTTGCTCTGTTTGAAAGGGAAATTGCGTGTCTGTCTGTGTTTTGTGGGTGAGTACGAGTTTGTTAAACTTCTCTCTTGATGTTTTCCCCTGAGAGTCCTACTGACTGTCGGCCTTAGCTTGAGTCTAGAACTGCCGTCTTTGGTTTGATGTCTTATTCAGTACAAATCATACTTCAAGCAATGGAGCAATGTGTGAATGTTTTATGAGATGAAGAACTGCTTAAAGAATCCTTATTTTGCTATGTGATTGTATTCTGACTTTCTGAGTGTGTGTGCTTGTTTGTGGGTAGGTGTGCGTGTAGGAACAAATAGATGTCCTCTAAAAATCTAAAGAAATCAAGTTGTCACATGCTTCTCAGGGTTCTACACAAGCTTTTTCCACTGGTGCTTTTCCAGTTGGCAGCAGCAGCACATAACTTGGTTGCACCAATTTTTATATAAACAGTGCCTTTGGAAAGTGCCTTTTTCCACATTGTTACGTAACAGCCTTATTCTAAAATGGATTAACTAAATACAAATCCTCAGCAATCTACAAACAATAACCTGTAGTGACAACATGAAAAAGGTTGTCATTTAGGGAAAATTATGAAAACTTTAATAAAATACCTTATTTACATAAGTATTCAGCTCCTTTGCTATGCTATTTGTTGATTATCGTTGAGATTTCCTTGAGATTTCTACAATTTTCTTCCGGCGCCGAAAGAGATGGCCGCCTCACTTTGCGTTTCTAGGAAACTATGCACATTTGGTTTTTTATGTGTTATTTCTTACATTGTTACCCCAGGAAATATTAGGTTTTATTACATACAGTTGGATATAAGAGCAACGTCAGCTCACCAACGTTACGACCAGGAATATGACTTTCCCGAAGCGGATCCTCTGTTTGGTCCACCACAATGGATCGGCAGAAACCGACAGAAACAAACATCTCTCTGGAAAGAAGCAGGGCAGGGGGGTGTGTCTTATGATTAACGAGACGTGGTGTGATCATAACTACATAAAGGAACTCAAGTCCTCTTGTTCACCTGACATAGAATTCCTTACAATCAAATGCTGACTGCATTATCTCCCAAGAGATGTCTCTTCGATCATAATCACAGTCATGTATATCCCACCCAAATCAGACACGTCGATGGCCCTGAAAGAACGTCATTTGACTCTATGTAAACTGGAAACCACATATCCTAAGGCTGCATTTACTGTAACTGGGGATTTTAACAAGGCTAATCTGAAAACAAGGCTCCCTAAATATTATCAGCATATCCAATGGCAAAACCCTGAATCATTGTTATTCTAACTTCCGCATGCATATAAAGCCCTCCCCGCCCTCCTTTCAGAAAGTCTGACTACGACTCCATTTTGTTTCTCCCAGCCTATAGAAAGAAACTAAAACATGAAGCGCCCATGCTCAGGTCTGTTCAACGCTGGTCCGACCAATCGGATTGCTTCGAGCACATGGACTGGGATATGTTCCGCATAGAGTCGGACAATAACAATGATGAATACTCAGATTCGGTGAGCGAGTTTATTAGAAGTGCATCGGTGATGTTGTACCCACAGCGTCTATTAAAACATTACCCAACCAGAAACCGTGGATTGATGGCAGCATTCGCGTGAAACTGAAAGTGCGATCCATTGCTTTTAATCATGGCAAGGTGAACGGAAACATGACCGAATACAAACAGTGTAGCTTTTCCCTCCGCAAGGCAATCAAACAAGCTAAGCGTCAGTATAGAGATGAAGTAGAGTCGCAATTCAACGGCTCAGACACGAGAGGTACGTGGCAGTGTCTACAGTCAATCACGGACTATAAAAGGAAAACTAGCCCCGTCGCAGATCACAATATCTTTCTCCCTGAGAAATTAAACTTCTTTGCTCGCTTTGAGGACAACAAAACCAAAACCAACCCAAAACCTGCAGGCTCTCCTTCAATGCAGCCAAAGTGAGTAAAACATTTAAACGTGTTAACCTTCGCAAGGCGTGTCCTCAGAGCATGCGCAGACCAGCTGGCTGGTGTGTTTACGGACATATTCAATCACTCCTTATCCCAGTCTGCTGTTCTCACATGTTTCAAGAGGGCCACCATTGTTCCTGTTCCCAAGAAAGCGAAGGTAACTGAGCTAAATGATTATCGCCCCGTAGCACTCACTTCTGTCATTATGAAGTGCTTTGAGAGACTAGTCAATGACCATATCCCCTCCACCCTACCTGAAGCATGGGAGAAACTCCCCAAATGCAGGTGTGTCAAGCTTGTAGCGTCATACCCAAGAAGACTCAATGCTGTCAAAGCTGCTTCAACAAAGTACTGAATACTTATGTTGTTACGAATCCCTTTTGGCCCGACAGTCTAGGGGGGATGGTAATGAGACCCGTAACATAACTCATGCAAATTATTATTGTGACAAAGTAAAAGTGTGCACGAAATAACCACGACAACAGAAATCTACCGTCAAACTCTAGGTTTATTTATAAACACACGGTAATAGGGGGAGCAGGAAAAGGGGCTGAGCTGGACCCAAGGAAAGAAACGATAAATATACAAAAACACACCCCTAAGCGAGACTAGCCTACTTTAACAACAACTAACTAACTAACCAAAAATACAGTGGGTGGTCCGCCCAGTTCTACCTAGTGTATTTAACAAAGTTCACCTACGGGTAGTGTATGCCCATGGGCGACTTGTCTTGGTTTCCCCTTTTCCCACCAGCAAACAAACAAACACCATAACCAAAAACAATACTCACAGGTGATGACAAAGTGCTATGGAGGTGCTTTAAACAAAAGGTTAAGACACAAAGCGAGAGTGAAACACAGAGACCTACAGACATGGCATTTACAGAGAGATTGAGATTGAGCTGACCTGAGCTGAGCTGAGCTTTTGAACAAACAAATGATGGGGTTTTTAAACCATGGGGAAGGAACTGTGATAGGTCAGGAAATAGGAGGAGGTGTGTCTTCTGATTGATGATTGATTGTTGACTGATTGGGGAGTGATGGTTTTCACCTGTGAGGGGAGAAGGAGAGAAAAGAAACACACAGGATACACACACACACAGGATAACTGTATCCGTAACATTTGTACATGTGATATTTCAGTTGTGTGTAGATTGATGAGGGAAAAAAACATTTTAATCAATTTTAGAATAAGGCTTTAACGTAACAAAATGTGGAAAAGTCAAAGGGCCTGAAAAGGCAATGTGTGTGTGTGTGTGTATATTTGTTATTTCACACTCAATTAGTATTCGGTAGCATTGCCTATACATTGTTTAACGTTTCAGGTAGCCTTCCACAAGCTTCCCACAATAAGTTGGGTGAGTTTTGGGTCATTCTTCCTGAAAGAGCTGTTGTAACTGAGTAAGGTTAGTAGGCCTCCTTGATCAAACACGCTTTTTCAGTTCTGCCCACAATTTTTCTATGGGATTGAGGTCAGGGCTTTGTGATGGCCTCTCCAGTACCTTGACATTGTTGTCCTTCAGCCATTTAGCCACAACTTTGGAAGTAAGCTTGGGGTCATTGTCCATGTGGAAGACCCACTGGTGACCAAGCATTAACTTCCTGACTGATGTGTTGAGATGCTGCTTCAATATGTCCACATACTTTCCTACCTCATGATGCCATCTCTTTTGTGAAGTGCACCAGTCCCTCCTTGCAGCAAAGCAACCCCACAGAATGATGCTGCCCCCCGTGCTTCACGGTTGGGATGGGGTTCTTCGGCTTGCAAGCCTCCCCCTTTTTACTCCCGACATAACGATGGTCATTATGGCCAAACAGTTCTAGTTTTGTTTCATCAGACCAGAGGATATTTCTCCAAAAAGTATTAGCTTTGTCCCCATGTGCAGTTGCAAACCATAGTCTGGCTTTTTTATGGCGGTTTTGGAGCAGTGGCTTCTTCCTTGCTGAGTGGCCCTTTATGGTTATGTGGATATAGGACTCATTTTTACTGTGGATATAGACACTTTTGTACCGGTTTCCTCCAGCATCTTCACAAGGTCCTTTGCTGTTGTTCTGGGAATGATTTTCACTTCTCGCACCAAAGTAATTTCATCTCTAGGAGACAGAATGCGTCTTCTTCATGATCAGTATGATGGCTGTTTTGTCCCATGGTGTTTATACTTGTGTAATATTGTTTGGAAAGATGAATGTGGTACCTTCGGGCATTTGGAAATTGCTCCCAAGGATTAACCAGACTTGTGGAGGTCTACATTTATTTTCTGAGGTCTTGGCTGATTGTTTTTGATTTTCTCATGATGTCAAGCAAAGAGGCACTGAGTTCGAAGGTAGGCCTTGAAATACATCCACAGGTACACCTCCAATTGACTCAAATGATGTCAATTAGCCTTTCAGAAGCTTCTAAAGTTGTGACATCATTTTCTGGAATTGTCCAAGCTTTTTAAAGGCACAGTGAACAGAAGTATGTAAACTTCTGACCCACTGGAATTGTGATTCAGTGAATTATAAGTGAAATAATCTGTCTGTAAACAATTGTTGGAAAAATTGCTTGTGTCATGCACAAAGTAGATGTCCTAACCGACTTGCCAGAACTGTAGTTTGTTAACAAGAAATTTGTGGAGTGGTTGAAAAACGAGTTTTAATGACTCCAACCTAAGTGTATGTTAACTTCCGACTTCAACTGTACATACACACACACACACATTGATAATGACCTGGCCTGTGTCCCATAATGTGCCTGCATTCCATACAAAATTCAACATTCAGGTAAATTTGCCTGTGGCGCACTGGGCCAGTGCCAACTGAAATCTACTGGCACAAATTTAAAAAAAATCTGACCACAAAGCAAATGATGGGTGCATAATTTCAATAGCAGGTGATTTTAGATTTAATTTGCGGTCTGAGAAAATAATCTATACAGGGTTCATACAGACATTTGAAAGTGAGATTCAAGGGCTTTACAAGCACTTAAATTGTAATTTAATTAAGGACCTACATTTTATATGTAATTGTTGTAATAGCCTATAGATTTTTAAAAAACTCCCCCCAATATGTATGCAAAAAAGTATGCATTACCACTTTAAGAATGCATTTTTTATAATCTATCCTAAATGGTATTAAGTTTGATTTTCACCTTATTTTTTACATTCTAAAATGTCAGAGTAATGTGAGCATCGGGGGGGGGGTGTAAAGTGTTGGTTACATTTTTTTATTTGTATTTTTTTGTGGGGGGGGTGTTCAAGGTGAGGAAGAGGATTATTTAAAGCTGGTTCCACGTTTGGGGTGTCAGGACAGAGAAGAGCTTGGTCTGGGCTTAGCAGGAACTGCCCTCCCGTAATGGTGGGATGACCAAAAGACCTGAGGTGGCGGAGTGCTCAGATTGGGGTGTAGGATTTGAGCATAGCCTGAAGTTAGTGAGGGGCAGTTCCTCTTGCTGTTCTATAGGTAAGCAGCATGGTCTTGTAGTGGCTGCGAGCTTCGACTGGAAGCCGGTGGAGTGTTTTCAGAGGAGCGGTGTGACATGAGAGAAATTGGGAAGGTTGAAAACCAGGCAGGCAGAAGCATTCTGGATAAGTTGCAGGTGTTTGATGGCACAAGTGGGGAATTGTTCAGTGTCATCCACATAGCAATGATAGGAGAGACCATGTGAGAATATAGGGACAAGTTACTTGGTGACTAGAGAGAAAAGGGCCTAGAACCAAGCCATGAGGGGACACTAGTTGTGAGAGTACGGAAAAAAAGAAAGAGGTCAAGGCGTAGGGTAGTTCTGTGTGAGTGAGACCAGAGTCAATAAGCTGAGTGAATGAGTAGCAGATTTTTTTCAAAGTGGTTGACAAAGTCGCCTGGACTATATGATTTTCGTGGGTTGACATGTTGAAATTATTGCTTGATGTCTTTCACAGAAATCTGTATATCAACAGCTGGTATGGTGTCTATACTGTCCAAGTCCACTTTCTGCTGTGATGTAAAATCACAAAAAGTCAACCTAAATAGAAACTGTTAAAATACTTTGGAAAAGCAAGGTCATTTGACAGTCATCCAATGTCTCTTTGGTTTGTAGCCTATGATGGTTTGTAGCCCTTGCCAGGATTTCTTACGGTCCTTGAAAATGTTTTCTAATTGGTCTTTGTACTCTGCTTTGCACTGCTTAAATATTTTTAAGTTGCCTCTGTTATTTTTCCTTTCCTCTTTACTGCCACCTGATTTATTATTATATTATTATATTACATTTACATTTACATTTAAGTCATTTAGCAGACGCTCTTATCCAGAGCGACTTACAAATTGTTGCATTCACCTTATGACATCCAGTGGAACAGTCACTGCAGATTATTGCAGATTATGCAGTTATCAGGAACCTGGCTCCATTTATCTAACAAAAGACCGTTTGTTCTCGCAACACCCTTTTCTCATTGCATTTACATTACATTTACATTTAAGTCATTTAGCAGACGCTCTTATCCAGAGCGACTTACAAATTGGTGCATTCACCTTATGACATCCAGTGGAACAACCACTTTACAATAGTGCATCTAAATATTTTAAGGGGGGGGGTGAGAAGGATTACTTTATCCTATCCTAGGTATTCCTTAAAGAGGTGGGGTTTCAGGTGTCTCCGGAAGGTGGTGATTGACTCCGCTGTCCTGGCGTCGTGAGAGAGTTTGTTCCACCATTGGGGAGCCAGAGCAGCGAACAGTTTTGACTGGGCTGAGCGGGAACTGTACTTCCTCAGTGGTAGGGAGGCGAGCAGGCCAGAGGTGGATGAACGCAGTGCCCTTGTTTGGGTGTAGGGCCTGATCAGAGCCTGGAGGTACTGAGGTGCCGTTCCCCTCACAGCTCCGTAGGCAAGCACCATGGTCTTGTAGCGGATGCGAGCTTCAACTGGAAGCCAGTGGAGAGAGCGGAGGAGCGGGGTGACGTGAGAGAACTTGGGAAGGTTGAACACTAGACGGGCTGCGGCGTTCTGGATGAGTTGTAGGGGTTTAATGGCACAGGCAGGGAGCCCAGCCAACAGCGAGTTGCAGTAATCCAGACGGGAGATGACAAGTGCCTGGATTAGGACCTGCGCCGCTTCCTGTGTGAGGCAGGGTCGTACTCTGCGGATGTTGTAGAGCATGAACCTACAGGAACGGGCCACCGCCTTGATGTTAGTTGAGAACGACAGGGTGTTGTCCAGGATCACGCCAAGGTTCTTAGCGCTCTGGGAGGAGGACACAATGGAGTTGTCAACCGTGATGGCGAGATCATGGAACGGGCAGTCCTTCCCCGGGAGGAAGAGCAGCTCCGTCTTGGCGAAGTTCAGCTTGAGGTGGTGATCCGTCATCCACACTGATATGTCTGCCAGACATGCAGAGATGCGATTCGCCACCTGATCATCAGAAGGGGGAAAGGAGAAGATTAATTGTGTGTCTGTTATGCAGGTGAATGAGGACCCAAAAGCGACTTGGCGAAAACAGAGTCTTTATTCCAGTAAAGGAAATATGCAATACTCCTAGACAAATCGGAGCGGTAAACAAAGCATAAAAAACTAATTCCACTCGTAGTGACGAGGACAGACTGGAGACTCGACCATAAACTGTAGGTTGCCTCGGGAAGGCACCGACCGTAGCAGACTCAGACACCTGCTCACACGCAGCATCTGAGGGAAACACGACACGACAGGGCGAGACAAAGACACAGCACGGTGAACAATATACAAGGATCCGACAGGACAGAAACGGAAGACAAGGGGAGAAATAGGGACTCTAATCAGAGGGCAAGATACGGAACAGGTGTGAAAAGATTAGATGATTGATTAGGGGAATAGGAACAGCTGGGAGCGGGAATGGAACGATAGAGAGAAGAGAGAGAGGGAGGGAGAGAGAAAAAAGGGAACGAACCTAATAAGACCAGCAGGGGGAAAACGAACAGAAGGGAAAGCAAAATGACAAGACAATATAAGACAAAACATGACAGTACCCCCCCACTCACCGAGCGCCTCCTGGCGCACTCGAGGAGGAATCCTGGCGGCAACGGAGGAAATCATCAATCAGCGAACGGTCCAGCACGTCCCGAGACGGAACCCAACTCCTCTCCTCAGGACCGTAACCCTCCCAATCCACTAAGTATTGGTGACCCCGTCCCCGAGAACGCATGTCCATGATCCTACGTACCTTGTAAATAGGTGCGCTCTCGACAAGGACGGGGGGGAGGGAAGACGAACGGGGGTGCGAAGAAAGGGCTTGACACAGGAGACATGGAAGACAGGATGGACGCGACGAAGATGTCGCGGAAGAAGCAGTCGCACAGCGACAGGATTGACGACCTGGGAGACACGGAACGGACCAATGAACCGCGGAGTCAACTTACGAGAAGCTGTCGTAAGGGGAAGGTTGCGAGTGGAAAGCCACACTCTCTGGCCGCAACAATACCTAGGACTCTTAATCCTACGTTTATTGGCGGCTCTCACAGTCTGTGCCCTGTAACGGCAAAGTGCAGACCTCACCCTCCTCCAGGTGCGCTCACAACGTTGGACAAACGCTTGAGCGGAGGGAACGCTGGACTCGGCAAGCTGGGATGAGAACAGAGGAGGCTGGTAACCCAGACTACTCTGAAACGGAGATAACCCGGTAGCAGACGAAGGAAGCGAGTTGTGAGCGTATTCTGCCCAGGGGAGCTGTTCTGCCCAAGACGCAGGGTTTCTAAAAGAAAGGCTGCGTAGTATGCGACCAATCGTCTGATTGGCCCTTTCTGCTTGACCGTTAGACTGGGGATGAAACCCGGAAGAGAGACTGACGGACGCACCAATCAAACGACAGAACTCCCTCCAAAACTGTGACGTGAATTGCGGACCTCTGTCTGAAACGGCGTCTAACGGGAGGCCATGAATTCTGAACACATTCTCGATGATGATTTGTGCCGTCTCCTTAGCGGAAGGAAGCTTAGCGAGGGGAATGAAATGTGCCGCCTTAGAGAACCTATCGACAACCGTAAGAATCACAGTCTTCCCCGCAGACAAAGGCAGACCGGTAATGAAGTCTAAGGCGATGTGAGACCATGGTCGAGAAGGAATGGGAAGCGGTCTGAGACGACCGGCAGGAGGAGAGTTACCTGACTTAGTCTGCGCGCAGTCCGAACAAGCAGCCACGAAACGGCGCGTGTCACGCTCCTGAGTAGGCCACCAAAAGCGCTGGCGAATAGAAGCAAGAGTACCTCGAACGCCGGGATGACCAGCTAACTTGGCAGAGTGAGCCCACTGAAGAACAGCCAGATGAGTAGAAACAGGAACGAAAAGAAGGTTACTAGGACAAGCGTGCGGCGACGCAGTGTGCGTGAGTGCTTGCTTAACCTGTCTTTCAATTCCCCAGACTGTCAACCCGACAACACGCCCATAAGGAAGAATCCCCTCGGGATCAGTAGAAGCCACAGAAGAACTAAAGAGGCGGGATAAGGCATCAGGCTTGGTGTTCTTACTACCCGGACGGTAAGAAATCACAAACTCGAAACGAGCGAAAAACAACGCCCAACGAGCTTGACGTGCATTAAGTCGTTTGGCAGAACGGATGTACTCAAGGTTCTTATGGTCTGTCCAAACGACAAAAGGAACGGTCGCCCCCTCCAACCACTGTCGCCATTCGCCTAGGGCTAAGCGGATGGCGAGCAGTTCGCGGTTACCCACATCATAGTTGCGTTCCGATGGCGACAGGCGATGAGAAAAATAAGCGCAAGGATGAACCTTATCGTCAGACTGGAAGCGCTGGGATAGAATGGCTCCCACGCCTACCTCTGAAGCGTCAACCTCGACAATGAATTGTCTAGTGACGTCAGGAGTAACGAGGATAGGAGCGGACGTAAAACGTTCTTTGAGAAAATCAAAAGCTCCCTGGGTGGAACCGGACCACTTAAAACACGTCTTGACAGAAGTAAGAGCTGTGAGAGGGGCAGCAACTTGACCGAAATTACGAATGAAACGCCGATAGAAATTAGCGAAACCTAGAAAGCGCTGCAACTCGACACGTGACCAAGGAACGGGCCACTCACTGACAGCTTGGACCTTGGCGGGATCCATATGAATGCCTTCAGCGGAAATAACAGAACCGAGAAAAGTAACGGAGGAGACATGAAAAGAGCACTTCTCAGCCTTCACGTAGAGACAATTCTCTAAAAGGCGCTGGAGTACACGTCGAACGTGCTGAACATGAATCTCGAGTGACGGTGAAAAAATCAGGATATCGTCAAGGTAGACAAAAACAAAGATGTTCAGCATGTCTCTCAGTACATCATTAACTAATGCCTGAAAAACAGCTGGCGCATTGGCGAGACCAAACGGCAGAACCCGGTACTCAAAATGACCTAACGGAGTGTTAAACACCGTTTTCCACTCGTCCCCCTCTCTGATGCGCATGAGATGGTAAGCGTTACGAAGGTCCAACTTAGTAAAGAACCTGGCTCCCTGCAGAATCTCGAAGGCTGATGACATAAAGGGAAGCGGATAACGATTCTTAACCGTTATGTCATTCAGCCCTCGATAATCCACGCAGGGGCGCAGAGTACCGTCCTTCTTCTTAACAAAAAAAACCCCGCCCCGGCAGGAGAGGAAGAAGGCACAATGGTGCCGGCGTCAAGAGACACAGACAAATAATCCTCGAGAGCCTTACGTTCGGGAGCCGACAGAGAGTATAGTTTACCCCGAGGAGGAGTGGTCCCCGGAAGGAGATCAATACTACAATCATACGACCGGTGAGGAGGAAGGGAGTTGGCTCTGGACCGACTGAAGACCGTGCGCAGATCATGATATTCCTCCGGCACTCCTGTCAAATCGCCAGGTTCCTCCTGAGAAGTGGGGACAGAAGAAACGGGAGGGATTGCAGACATTAAACACTTCACATGACAAGAAACGTTCCAGGATAGGATAGAATTACTAGACCAATTAATAGAAGGATTATGACATACTAGCCAGGGATGACCCAAAACAACAGGTGTAAAAGGTGAACGAAAAATCAAAAAGGAAATAGTCTCACTGTGGTTACCAGATACTGTGAGGGTTAAAGGTAGTGTCTCATATCTGATACTGGGGAGATGACTACCATCTAAGGCGAACATGGGCGTAGGCTTCTCTAACTGTCTGAAAGGAATGTCATGTTTCCGAACCCATGCTTCGTCCATAAAACAACCCTCAGCCCCAGAGTCTATCAAGGCACTGCATGTAGCACCCGAACCGGTCCAGCGTAGATGGACCGACATAGTAGTACAGGATCTTGATGGAGAGACCTGAGTAGTAGCGCTCACCAGTAGCCCTCCGCTTACTGATGAGCTCTGGCTTTTACTGGACATGAATTGACAAAATGTCCAGCAAGTCCGCAATAGAGGCACAGGCGGTTGGTGATCCTCCGTTCCCTCTCCTTAGTCGAGATGCGAATACCTCCCAGCTGCATGGGCTCAGTCTCTGAGCCAGAGGAGGGAGATGGTTGCGATGCGGAGCGGGGAAACACCGTTAACGCGAGCTCTCTTCCACGAGCTCGGTGACGAAGATCTACCCGTCGTTCTATGCGGATGGCGAGAGCAATCAAAGAGTCCACACTGGAAGGAACCTCCCGGGAGAGAATCTCATCTTTAACCTCTGCGTGGAGTCCCTCCAGAAAACGAGCGAGCAGCGCCGGCTCGTTCCAGTCACTAGAGGCAGCAAGAGTGCGAAACTCTATAGAGTAATCCGTTATGGATCGATCACCTTGACATAGGGAAGCCAGGGCCCTAGAAGCCTCCCTACCAAAAACTGAACGATCAAAAACCCGAATCATCTCCTCTTTAAAGTTCTGGTAATTGTTAGAACAATCAGCCCTTGCCTCCCAGATAGCTGTGCCCCACTCTCGAGCCCGGCCAGTAAGGAGTGATATGACGTAAGCAACCCGAGCTCTCTCTGTAGAGTATGTGTTGGGTTGGAGAGAGAACACAATATCACACTGGGTGAGAAAGGAGCGGCACTCCGTGGGCTGCCCTGAGTAACAAGGTGGGTTATTAACCCTAGGTTCCGGAGGCTCGGCAGTCCAGGAAGTAACAGGTGGCACGAGACGAAGACTCTGGAACTGTCCAGAGAGGTCGGAAACCTGAGCGGCCAGGTTCTCCACGGCATGACGAGCAGCAGACAATTCCTGCTCGTGTCTGCCGAGCATGGCTCCTTGGATCTCGACGGCAGTGTTACGAGCGTCTGTAGTCGCTGGGTCCATTCTTTGGTCGGATCCTTCTGTTATGCAGGTGAATGAGGACCCAAAAGCGACTTGGCGAAAACAGAGTCTTTATTCCAGTAAAGGAAATATGCAATACTCCTAGACAAATCGGAGCGGTAAACAAAGCATAAAAAACTAATTCCACTCGTAGTGACGAGGACAGACTGGAGACTCGACCATAAACTGTAGGTTGCCTCGGGAAGGCACCGACCGTAGCAGACTCAGACACCTGCTCACACGCAGCATCTGAGGGAAACACGACACGACAGGGCGAGACAAAGACACAGCACGGTGAACAATATACAAGGATCCGACAGGACAGAAACGGAAGACAAGGGGAGAAATAGGGACTCTAATCAGAGGGCAAGATACGGAACAGGTGTGAAAAGATTAGATGATTGATTAGGGGAATAGGAACAGCTGGGAGCGGGAACGGAACGATAGAGAGAAGAGAGAGAGGGAGGGAGAGAGAAAAAAGGGAACGAACCTAATAAGACCAGCAGGGGGAAAACGAACAGAAGGGAAAGCAAAATGACAAGACAATATAAGACAAAACATGACAGTGTCGTCTGCATAGCAATGATAGGAGAGACCATGTGAGGTTATGACAGAGCCAAGTGACTTGGTGTATAGCGAGAATAGGAGAGGGCCTAGAACAGAGCCCTGGGGGACACCAGTGGTGATCATTGCAGACGTGCTTTGTAGACTGGGATGAGCTGAACCATGTTATGATTGGGTAGTGCCTTGGATAAATACACACCTGGGATGTTAGCAAAACAGAGGTTCAGAAAGGCTTCATTTCGGGTAGGACATGTAACATATTACTGATATATGATGGTAAGTGTTCAGATAGATTGCACATGTTAAATTCTCCCAGGATCAGCTTTAGTGCTTCAGGTGACTGTCTCAGCCTGGGATACAAGGTCGTGAATCAAGTCGGCAGCTATTTGGGTGTCAGCGTGGGATACGGAAACAATAAAAAATTGGATCTGATTTATTTTCCCATGGCAGGTAGTATGGCCGTAGGTTCAGAGCAAGGAGTTCAATGTCTTTATTACAGACATTGTGCTTAGTTGTAGTATGGGCAGGATTGCAATAGTTCTCATGGATGATTGCACAAACCCCACCACCATATCTTACCAGAGTCGATGTTTTGATCCATTCTAATAATTGTGGAGCAATGCAGCTCCACAACGGAGTTGGGATCCTGTTCCGTAAGCCAGGTCTCAGATGGACAGATCAAGCAGGATTGTCAGTACTCTCAGAGGTATTTGGTACAAGCCCATAAGTACCTAGCAAAAAGACAGTACTAGACCACAACAGATTAAGACAAACAAATGATACTTATCACTCCTGGAGATATCAGGAGTCCTCTAGCTACAGAAAGAAGCGCAAAACCCTTCAATTGAAATGTCAGGAAATGAAAACGCCTACGTATCTCATAAAATGTTATGATAAATGAAATCACGGAATAATTATATTAGACTTCTAAATTTGCTACCATAACTTCAATGACTTTTCAAGGATCAAAGCGCCTGCTTCCGCCATCAAGCTGTACCGGAGCGCCAAGTCTGGGACTAAAAGCCTCCTGAACAGCATCTACCCCCAAGCCTTAAGACTGCTGAACAGTTACTCAAATGGCTACCCTGACTATTTGCATTGATCCCCTTTTTATTTGCAATAACTCTATGCTGGACTCTACCCACACATACTACACTGACATTCCAACATACAGTTACGTCATTTAGCAGACACTCTTATCCAGAGCGACTTATAGGAGCAATTAGGGTTAAGTGCCTTGCTTAAGGGCACATTGACAGATTTTTTGTTAATTTGACTCAGGGATTCAAACTAACAACCTTTCAGTTACCGGCACAACGCTCTTAACCACTAGGCTACATATACACACATATACACACACTACCTACGCTCACACACAAAACACACACACATGCATATTGATGCCACACATGCACACTCACATAAAGACACGTTTAAAAAACTTTCACACTCTTCCCAAATGCTGTTGCTACTCTGTTTATTATCTATCCTGATTGCCTCGTCACTTTTATCACTACCTAGTACATGTACATACTGTACTACCTCAACTACCTCGTGCCTCTGCACATTGACTCAGTACTGGTACTCCTTGTACAGTATATAGTCTCGTTATTGTTATTTTTTTGGGTTACTATTTCCTTTAACACTTTTAGCAACTTTTCCTTACTTTTTAACTCTGCATTGTCGGGAAAGGGCTCATAAGTAAGCATTTCACTGTAAAGCCTACACCTGTTTAATTCAGGGAATGTGACAAATTACATTTGTATTTCATATTCAAGGTAGGCTATTCCATGATGACTGAATTGTGCATTGCAAATATTCAACCAAGACTTTGAATTTAATTGGTTTGCATACCCATTCTTGCCTTAGCATTTACTGGTAGATATCATAACTTTGAAAATGTTTCCTACCGCTGTCGGGTTTCTCTCCACACAACAACCAGCTGTTTGAGAGCTGTGCGCTATTCTGCCCGACAGATTACCTATAGACTATATGTGTGCTGCGTGCGTGATTAATAATCAACATAACGAACAAACAGCTTCTGGAATCTATCTGTATTTGTTGTAAATAAATGATTTAGCCTGGATTAAAAACACCATTTTTTTTCACTGGCCCAAGCGGGTTTCCAAAACCTCCCCTGCATGTTGAGCCCTAACACACACAGACATGGGTATTCCCGTGCCGTTGTTGCCTCTTCAGAAAGTTGATTTAATTTTGGTCAATTGCATATTACTGTTTGAATAAATTCTGATGATTAAAAAAAGCGAATTGTGAACAAAAAAGGAATGGGACCAGGTAAAAATAAATATATAGATATATTTTTTGAGCAAATCAAATCAAAATTTGTGTTGCACTGCCAAGTCAAATGGTCGCAAATGCAACTGTTTTGGTCACAGTATCGAACCCAGGTGTAGACTAACAGTGAAATGTTTATCATTTTCCAACAATGTAGGGATAAAGATAAGATCATGGGGCAATATTTGTTTGTGTGTGTCCAGGAGTCTGTCTACATGCAACATATAGTACCACTGCCCCCAGACACACACACACACACAAACACAAACATCTTAGATTCTAAGCTAACTCTTGGATGACCGCGACCTCTCTTTCTCTCTGTGAAGACCCTAACGGGATGTCCCATTTTGAACGCTCAGAGAGGGGGGGACGACAAGGTCACTGGAGGAGAAGGCAGCATCACTGGAATGGACCGGATCACTTCCACAATGACACCAGGTGAGAATAAGTAGCTATCCTACAGCATGAAAATGGTAAAAATACCAAACATAACATAATATGCTAGGTGTGCTATATTTAAGCAATAAGGCACGAGGGGGTGTTATATATGGCCAATATACCATGGATAAGGGCTGTTCTTATGCATGATGCAACGCAGAGTGCTTGGATACAGTCCTTAGCTGCGGTATGTTGGCCATATACCTCTAACCCCTGAGGTGCTTTATTGCTATTATAAACAGGTTACCAATGTAATTAGAGCAGTAAAAATAAATGTTTTGTCATGCCTGTGGTATATGGTCTGATATACCACTGCTGTCAGCCAATCAGCATTCAGGGCTCGAACCACCCACTTGATAATCGTGAATATGAAGCTCCAGGGTGAAATGATTTACAAAAAGCCAGAGTGCATTTTGTAAATGACTTAATTTGCCCATTTACACCTTGTCAATGTGGCAAATATAAATATCTGACTGCCTCTCTCCCCCCCCACTCCCACTCCCAGGGATCCAGTGTTCCAGCAGTATGATGGTTATGCTGGCCCTGTGGGGTTCAGGGTAGGCCCCCAGCCCTTTCTTCCCGTAGGGAGACACAATGGACACACGGGGGCGCTGGACGAGCTCACACTCAAACATATGGCCCAGGACTGCAGCTCAGTGAAAAACCAGCTGCTTACACTCAAGAGTTTATTACAGGTAACACACACTCCCTCAAAGGCTCGAATGTATTCCCCGGGAACTCAATGTAATTCCAATCTAATCACTCTGTTGAGTTGAGATATGACTAAGCAAGTGGAAATCATATCTTGTAACTGTTGTCAGCTCCTTTTACAATTAAATAGATTTAGCATCCAATAAAATGTAACTTTAGTAGAATAACTATTATGTCAAGGTTTGAGTTTACACTTCGCTAGACGAAGGCTGCTGATGTTGTATCAAGCAGTAGCTTTATAGGAGTTTATCACACATCCAGGTGGGAGAAGGCTTCTGAAGTTGAAAGGCAGTAGAAATCTGCATTGCTGCCACAGTGAACCTCTATGCCTACTTGTGAGAATGTAGCAGAGGTACACACTGAATCTCTCCCACATCTCCTTAGATGGAGAGATTTCTGGAGAAGAGAACTGGTTTGATATGATGTAATCATAGAAAATAGCTGCTGGCTTTACTGTGCTTTACTGAGAATGTCACATGTCTCATGTCCATGGCTTGCGAGTGAGTGACTGTGACACATGGTTTTATTCTATGTGTCACTCATCTCCTCTTACCTCTTACTACGACCCTGCTCCTCCCTTGTGGGTTACCTGTGGTACCTAATCACTTAATAGATCTGTCGGTATCAGATGACACATTCCATTTAACACACACACACACACACACACACACACACACACACACACACACACACACACACACACACACACACACACACACACACACACACACACACACACACACACACACACACACACACACACACACACACACACACACACACACACACACACACGCATGCACGCACGCACACGCACACGCACACGCACGCACAGTGTGTGATGTGACGTGTGAGACAGCTAATCAGTAGTGTCCAGCCTCGGACTGTACAGCGTCTCATGTCTGGCCCTGTAGGACCCCAATATCTACCTTAGTGTCAGGCTGGTTGATATTGGCTTTGGCCTCACAGACCTCAACAGATTACATTCCCCCAAAACAAGTCAACTGTGCCCCAAGATTATCTCTGACATGACATGACAAACACATATCGACACACAGTTCACCTTCTGTGATGGTAATTGTATTTGCTTGTCAGAGCAGCGATTCTGTTCATTATCTCCCAAAATGTTTGATTCATGTTCATTTGATATTTGACCTCTGACTGTAAAAGAAGTGCTGTTGCTGCTGGTAGTAGTCATCTAATTGACAAAGTCTGTTTGTTTTCTTTAATTAACAGGGTAGTTTGGCCTTGAGCACCACACAGTTTGTTGGCCCGCCCATTAGTTGTTCTCTTCTTAATTGTTTCTTTGGAGCTGTAATGTTGTGCTCTGGGCAGCAGCTGTAAAATGCATCTCTACTTTAGTCATAATTGATCTATCTGAGCTACAAGCAACAGGCTGTACCGGTGTACCTAGCTGACTATAGGCAAGCTAGAGCGTCCAAAAGCAGAAAATTACAGTTATTTCGGGATACACAGTGAACATGTCCCTCTGCTTGAGAAAAGTTATTTTTATGTCTACCAAACTGCTACAAGGCCCTTATCAGCCATTCTACAGAATAATCTACCGAAGAGGCTCCCAACTATGTAGCAATTAGTAGTATCACTATAATAACATGTAAAATACTGTATACCTTCAGGTAGTTCTCCTTTCTGCCCAGCATAGTACTGTTCAGAATACTGAATCTTATGTTGTGTTTTTTCTGATGTTTGTAGATGGAGGACGGTGGCCCAGAGGTTGTTGAGGGCGGTGAAGAGGATAACAGCATGACCCTACAGGTAGGACCCCACCTGGAAAAACACTATTTCGGACTTTGAGCCAAAACAAGTAGCATTGTTAGACTTGAAATTAACCACTGTGCGTTTTTCAGTTGGAGGAGCTAATGAAGGAGGTGTGGAAGCTCAGGGAGGAGCTGAGGAATAAGGAGAGATCAATCGCTCAGCTCACACTACAGCAACGGCAGCTACAGCAACAGGGGGTGAGTCTCCAGGAGGGGTCATCGAGAGGACGGCAGTCATTTTCTGCCAGTGCACGACAGCTGCTTAGTGCAACATTGGGTTATGTGGGAGTTGTGGTTTTACTTATACCATAGTCAGACATCTACATATGTGGGAATGGTAATCTCAGTTCTGTTAGCTTTTACCTGGATCCATCAGTGTTGGAACGTTCATTAGTGTTCAGGGGCTAGTGGTCTCAATAGGCAAAAACACAGACTGTCCACTGACGTTATTCAAATTCCCCATGTACAGTAATACCAAATGTATGGAAGCCCTGAAGCCCAAGGCAAAACAAATACATTACAAATGTATTTGAACAACTTAGTATCTCGTTGAAATTACATAGTTTTCTCGTTTGAATGACTTAGTAAAAAAATGTTATTTTAGACCTAATTTCTTATGCAGCTTGTCAGTCAGTGTCATGGTTGCTGCAGCCATTCATTCGCTGATTCCACCCATTGATATTATTATGAATTGACAGTTCTTTGATAGCCTAAAGCAGGGCTGCTTTTTAATTCCAGATCATTTAAGTGGGCGAGTGTGGAGGGAGGAGCAGAGCGTAATTCGAGAAGATTTGGAAAATGGTGACGCCTTCTCTCCCGCACCTATTTTGCTCTGGTATTGCTCAGCCACAAGCTCTGGGCATGCTTTTCCTAGCATTTTTTGTTTACTTTTTCACTATCACTTTTAATTAGGCCTATTTGGTTGTAATTATTTAGCCTATCCCACCCACAGTAGCCTACATCTAGTTTATATTCTACTTTCTAACATTAGGATATGTAATTTCTATTTTGAAGGACTTCAAATGTATTAACGCATGTTTCAGGTAGGCAATACATAGGCTGCTGTAAAATGTAGAAACACCATAATATAATAATAATATATTTAATGAAGCTAAAATTTCATAAATAAATCTTAAATGATAAAGGCCAGAATCAGTTTATTTTCATAAATTAAACGGAATAAATCTCAAACTGCAACGGTCAAATGATTTGCACACAGAAGCAAGCATCACATGTGCATTGAGTATGAGAAATGCGCTCTACAAATTAAATATTTATTATAACACAAGTCGAGACCCAGATGCAGACTCAGGAGGCAGATGGTTAGAGTCTTACAATGTTTATTAATCCAAAAGGAGTAGGCAAGAGAATGGTTGTGGATAGGTGAAAGGTCAAAACCAGATCAGAGTCCAGGAGGTACAGAGTGGCAGACATGCTCGTGGTCAAGGCAGGCAGAGTGGTCAGGCAGGGGAGTACAGAGTCCAGAAACAGGCAAGGGTCAAAACCGGGAGGACTAGAAAAAGGAGAATAGCAAAAAGCAGGAGAACAGGAAAACCGCTGGTTGACTTGGAAACATACAAGGCAAACTGGCACAGAGAGACAGGAAACACAGGGATAAATACACTGGGGAAAATAAGCGACACCTGGAGGGAGTGGAGACAATCATAGAGACAGGTGAAACAGATCAAGGCGTGACAATATAATTATTATTATTATTATTAAGACAGAACAATACACAATTACATAAAGGACTATTATTGTAAATCTAGCCATAATATAAACAAGTGAAAGGAGAATTTAATATATACTGAACAAAAATATAAACGCAACATGTAAAGTGTTGGTCCCATGTTTCATGAGCTGAATTAAAAGATCCCAGAAATGTTCCATATGCACAAAAAGCTTCTTTCTCTCAAATGTTGTGCACAAATTTGTTTACATCCCTGTTAGTCAGCATTTCTCTTTTGCCAAGATAATCCATCCACTTGACAGGTGTCAAGTGCTGTTTAATCAAGAGGCTGATTAAACAGCATGATTATTACACAGGTGCACCTTGTGCTGGGGATAATAAAAGGCCACTCTAAAATGTGCAGTTTTGCCACACAAAAAAATGCAACAGATGTCTCAAGTTTTGAGGGAGTGTGCAATTGGCATGCTGACTACAGGAATGTCCCACAGAGCTGTTACCTGAGAATCATATCATAAGCTGCCTCCAACGTCATTTTGGAGAATTTGGAAGTACGTCCGCAGACCAAGTGTAACCACGCCAGCCAAGGACCTCCACATTCGGCTTCTTCACCTGCGGAGTCGTCTGAGACCAGTCACCCGGACAGCTGGACCCTTTTGTGGGGAAAAACTCATTTTGATTGGCTCCGTCTCTGCCCAGTCATGTGAAATCCATAAATTCAGGCCTAATTTATTTATCTTAAATTGACTGATTTCCTTATATGAACTGTAACTCAGTAAAATCATAGAAATATTGCATGTTGATTTGATAGTTTTGTTTAGTATATTTCAAAAGCCTGAAATTGAAAAATACATTGAGATGAAGCCAATCCCTTGTGTGGATTCTATTTCCCGAAAATGTTATTGTGCCATTTATTTTTTGGGATTGATGAAAGAAAGCAAGTTGGTGGCCAGTACAGTGCAATAAACTTTTGTGAACTATTTACAGACAATATATACAAATTAAAACATCTAGAAGCAAATCAGCCTGAATATCAGGAAGCACAACTGCAACAGGTTTCGAGTCGACTACTAATTCATAAGCACATCTGAAACGGTTCTTTAGAGATTGCAACCCCTCTGTCCTCTATGTTCATTCAACATGGACCTATTGACCCAGCTGTGGATACCTACTACAGAGTGATGCATAAAGACATATCCAAGTTGGAGGCCTCTATCCCCTATTTCAGGAATAACTTTACGCGCTCTGAGAAACAAGCCCAGTGGACATGGGAGGCACTGATACTTTACAAGACTGCACTGTCTACAAGACTGAAGTACTCAGGCAACTGAATGATCAAACGTTCTATAAGAGACGCATTACAAACAAAACAGCTTTTGGCTGTCATCGACAGTCACAGACGGCATGCAAAATGGTGGTATTACCAAAAGAGAACACAGATTATTGGTGCGTAAAAACAGTTCCACACCAGTAATCTACAATCTAAATCTTCAAAGGGACAGGACAAATCTTCTTTGCGATATCAGACCAGGTTTGGCAGAAGGTATGAAGATCTCAACTCTGTATTGTGACATATTTGTTACCAAAGACCAATTAGACATTAGTTCAACTATTTCCCGCTAATAAAAACAACTCCACACAACATTATTGTACATTTCATCCATGCACACCTCAGACATTTTTTGCCCAGTAGGTGGCTTTTGACTCCTGGTAGCTTGAAATGTTTGAAAGAGCCTTATCAGTCTGCGTCAGCCTGCACAAAATAGTAAGGTAATAATTGTTTATTCGTTGTTTTATTATTATTATTATTATTATTATTATTGTTATTATTATTATTATTATTGCTCCTGCTGTATGAGGCTATTCATCTGCCACAGCAAGTTGATCCCTGCAATGCAAGGATTTTTTTTGCAACCCATCAGTCAAATCCATCCTTTACTTACGGTTCTCCCTCTCAAGCACTGCTTCTCGAGGATGCATTGTGTGTGTGTGTGTGTGTGTGTGTGTGTGTGTGTGTGTGTGTGTGTGTGTGTGTGTGTGTGTGTGTGTGTGTGTGTGTGTGTGTGTGTGTGTGTGTGTGTGTGTGTGTGTGTGTGTGTGTGTGTGTGTGTGTGTGTGTGTAGCCATTTCATTAACTGTTCAGCAGTCTTATGTTATGGCTTAGAGGTTGTTGTCATCAGTGCTATTGAAAATCAGAGAGCTTCCTTAAGTTTCAGTATACAATCAGCATACTCTTTAAAGATGAAACAAAGTCATCTTTTTATTTAGGTGATTTAAAGTATTTGTTCCTGTTATTGTGAACTATATGATATAACAAGTTAATTAAACCTTTCAATTGAAGGCCTATCACAAACCTATTTTTGTATTCTGGTAGGCTAATAAAAACATGTTGTTTGCAGCATGAACCAGCCTATTATCTCTGAAGTTCATGAATGTATTGGTGATTAATACTTTAGCTGTATGTTTAGGCTACTATTAAAGTACTCATATAGGCCACTTCTCTGTCAGACTGCGCAAGATATCTAGTCCGACCAGTAAGTGAGGTTGAAGCAATTCCCTTATGATATATCAAGCTACCTCCCGAAATTGGTTCTATTGATCTAAAATGTTTGTTTACCTCTTGTGTTGCACACATTTAATACAAGCTCACAATCAAGGATGGCTGTGTATTCCCTCCAGCAGTAGTGAAGTGTAGACTATGTAACCTTGTGATACTGCCCTACTGGACTCTATGTCGGTCCCTACTTAAATGTAATTGATTTTTGAGAAATAACATCCCACACATGGGGGTGGCTTCATCTCAATGTATTTAAAATGTTTGTAATCAAGCTTTTACATTTGTGTTTTCCTGTCTATATAATGCTAATATTTTTTTATATGTAGGGTGCATTCCCCATGCTCAGTGCACAGGTGAAGCTTGTTGGTGCTTGCTTGTGTGCACAAATGGTTTGATCTCTGCACTTTGACATGATTTATTCCCCTTTATGAAAAGGAGCTGATACTGTCCTTTATTATTTACATGTACATGTTTTAGCTTAATTAAATAGATTTATATTATGGTGTTTCTATTCCAAGATAAGCAAACATTCATTTTACAGTAGTCTATGTCTTGCCTACCTGAAACATCTATAATAGATTACCTTCAAAATAGAAACGACATATCCTATTGTTAGAAAGTAGAATATAAACTAGATATAGGCTACTGTAGGTGGGGTAGGCTAAATAATTACAACCGAATAGAGGAAATGAAAAATGCTAGGGAGAGCATGCCCAGAGCTTGTGACTGAGCAATACCAGAGCGAAATTGGAGCCGGGAGAGAAGCTGACACCATTTTAAAAAATCAGCTTGAATTATGCTCTGTTCTGCACTCACCCACTTACATGCTCTGGCATTCAAAAACAGCCCTGTTTTAGGCTATCAAAGAACTAATGAATAATCACATTAATGGAATCAATGAAGGAATGGCTGTAGCAAACCATTACACGGTCTGAGAAGCTGCATAACAAATGAGAACTAATTCGACTAAATAGTTATTTTTTTTACTAAGTCGTTCAAACGAGATACTAAGTAATTGGAATGAGATACTAAGTCGTTCAAACGAGATACAAAGTCGTACAAACAAAATCATCCCAAGAGTATGTTTTTTGTTTGTTTTTGGCCTTGAGCTTCAGGGCCTCCTTACAGCAAAGTCAGGTACAGTAATAGAAAATGTCAGAGCAACATCAATGTTCCAACCTCTCCAGCTCTCCTAATTCCAATAAGAATATCCCACATAGCATCTTCTCTCCCTCACACTTCTGCCACCTCTAACACACACGCAACCAGTGTCTTGATATTTGCACATCTCTGTCTGAACTTTAAGAACTGAGAATGGGAAAAATCAAGCGAGGGAGAGATGGATAGAAAAGATTGAGAGAGGATGAACTGCAGTAGGGAAGGATTCTGATTGAAACGGATAGACAATAATGTAGAATTACCAAGGACACAGAGAGAAAGATTAAGGGAGTTATGTAATGGAATATTAGATGAGAGCCAGATAAGGAGAGATAGAATAATAGAGGGATGGGGAGAGAGAGAATAACAGAGAGACAGATAGATAGAATAATATAATGAGCCAGATAAAGGGAGAAAGAAATGCTGAATTCTCTGTGGGGTGAGCTGCCAAAATACTTTAAGTTTTGACGTTTGAGTTTGTGTGTCTGCTTTGTCAGCAGTTGATGCAGAGCTGCAGCTGTTCTGTCATTAGCAAAGGGTGTTTTTTTTTTCTCTGAGGAGAGAGACAGACATGTGGGTATGTTGCATTTTAATGTAGCTTAGCTCTTCATTGATTATGAGGTTGGATTGTATTGAATATTAATATTAACCTCACCTCACTCAACATTGAGGCTCCTGGAATGAATACATTGTTTAACGACAAACTGTCAATTACCAACTGATCCACTGATATAATCCAAACTTCAAAACCCACTGGGGATGACCTACAAGCTCATAGAGTTAATAGGGTCTACTAGTTATGTCTAGACTAGAGACTGTTTTTGTATCTTCATTAGAACCCAAAGACTCAGAAATAAGTTCCACACATGCAGTTTTTGAATACCAACTCACCCTAGTAGATCATTCATTTGTTTTTGTTATTTTCCTGATACAGTAGTGGTAACTCTCTCTCTCCTCCCCCAGCCTGCTCATGCTGCCCTGTCCGGGAGGGGTCACTGCCACCAGAGGACACAGTCACTCGGGGGGGACAGACGAACTCACCACGACAAAGCCACACAGACCTCTTGGAGAGGACAAGGACACAGCCAAGCGGTGAGTACACCTACAGTATATACTGTATATCTGGAGAGTGGAGACCTAAATCCAGTTTGTCTCCAATCTGTCCACTACTGTGTCCACTACTGTGTCAGTCATCAAGCCAGTCCATCACCTATAGTCCCCACCCTCACACTATCCCCCCATTCAACATACTCTCTCACCTATAACTGGTACTATATTGCCCAATCCCCCTTTCATACTCCCACCCATCACCATTTCCCTATATGGTGGAATCACTTGATGGATGGTGAGACTGACTGTGTGCTTGAGACAAGCCGTCAGCTCTCAGCCATTTACAGGTGTAGTGACTTCTTTTTTCTTTCATCCTCTGTCTGTCTCCATCTCACTTAGTCTTTCCCCATTTAATTGTTCTATTTCCCCGCCTGATATACCCTCTCCCTTCCTGTTGCTTTCTTTTTATCCACTGTTACATTCGGTTGTGTGATGGTTTTGCTTCTAACTCTTTGTAGGGAAACAGTCGATAATGATAACTTTGACATTGTCCAAATTGCTCTGAAAGGTTAGGAGGAATATAGTGAAGTGGTTTATGATGAGTAGAGGAAAAAAGAAGAGTGTAAACAAACAGAAATCAGATGACAACCGCAGGGTGTTTCTCTCTCTTTTTCTCTTTATTTCAGACAGTATCAAAGTTCCAGGTTTCACACTGTTTACTTTTGCACGTTTTATGCTGCACTGCAGATTGCACTTCCCGTTCTCTCTACATCTGTCCTTTCTCTCCTCCCTCTCCCTCTCTCTCCCACTCCCTCCCTCTCTCCCCTCACAGTTCAAATGGCTGTTGGAGCAGGTAGAAAATGTGGTTTATCTTCTCCTCTGATCTTAGTTCCCACCACTACTGTTAGCGTGTGACATCCTGTGTCCTGCCTACTAGTCCCTGTATAGGGGTTTACCCAATGCATTACACTACTACTGTCCAATCACCAGGATGTTGTTTGGGCTTATAAATGTTTAAACTGTTATGGAATTGGAGAATTTATATACACCACACTTTCATAAATTTAACGTAGTCCACTGTAACTTCGGGAGATATGAAGGGTACCCATGTTATTAGATATAACTCTTAAGTTCCCATGGCTTAGTTGATACACTGTTAACTAGGGTTTTGGCAATGTATGGAATGACAGATCGTCCCATCGTCCTCTCCGAACATTGCGGAGCACGGAGGGGTCAATTGGCTGGAAGAATCATAGACATTAAAACCAGTAGGTAGTGACATCATCCACATAATCTTATGGAAAACTCCCGATGGCTCATGAAGCCTGAAGTATTTGAATTTGAAGCGTGCCATATTGCTGAAAAGGGCTGAATGGCACTAACAAGTTGCTACGTATCATGGTGAAAGTTTCCGTAACTAGCAAAGGATCATGGTCGACAAACAGTAGTCGTTTTCATCCTGCCTGAGAGAGTAAACCAACCAGGCACGAGCCTCTTCGTAGCCTGCCGGCCTGTGATTGGTCTGTGTCATCAAGTGGTCCTGTGTGTCGACAAATGTAGTAGTCAGAATGGATCACTATCTTTTAAATAATTCACAGCGGGGATCGAACTTGATCATAGCTTTAGAGCCCAAAACATCTGTACATTTTTGGGGGGTTTGGCCTTTCTGGCGATCGTAATTTACATACTGTAGGCTTTCTATGGCAGACCAGGGGATTTTGCACTGCTGGGTTGCTACAGTATGCAGTCACGAGCAGAGCTTGTGACTTCATGCTCCAGACCGGACACTGGGTGCCTGGGAAGAACACAATATAAAGGACACATTGGTTATACCAGAACTGTGATTTGGTGCATAATGTCATTCCTCTTTTTTAAATTGTTACAAAAGCCACAATAAACATCTCATTGAATCAATGTTCAAACAAAAGTGTTAGACCTAGTTACTTATGAAATGATTCCAGGCTGCAGAATGATTTTCAAATAGGGGGAACTATGTTTCTCTTGTCCATAAAAATACTCCGATATACAGTGGGGCAAAAAAGTATTTAGTCAGCCACCAATTGTGCAAGTTCTCCCACATAAAAAGACTGACATTCTGCGCTGCTTTGGTACTCTCCTCTCTTTCTACAATCTAAATTGTTCTCTTGCATTATGTTAAAGATCCAGTATGTAGCTTTGTGCAATACCAGAAAAAAATCCACATAGAAATGAGAGTAATATATTACATGATTAAAAGTATGTGAATACCTGCTCATCAAAAATCTCATTCCAAAATCATGGGCATTAATATGGATTTGGTCTCCCCTTTGCTGCTATAACAGCCTCCACTCTTCTGGGAAGGCTTTCCACTAGATGTTGGAACATTGCTGCAGGGACTTGCTTCCATTCAGCCACAAGAGCATTAGTGAGGTTGGGCACTGATGTTGGGTGAAATCGGCCTGACTCAAAGTCAATGTTCCAATTCATCCCATAAGTGTTCGATGGAGTAGAGGTCAGGGCTTTGTGCAAGCCAGTCAAGTTCTTCCACAACGATCTCAACAAACCATTTCTTTATGGACCTCTCTTTGTGCACGGGGGCATTGTCATGCTGAAACATGAAGTTGGAAGGACAGAATCATCTAGAATGTCATTGTATGCTGTACCATTAATATGTCCATTCACTGGAATTAAGTGGCCTTGCCCGAACCATGAAAAACATCCCCAGACCATTATTCCTCTTTCACCAAACTTTCCAGTTGCCACTATGCATTGGGGTCGGTAGCGCTCTCCTGGCATCCACCAATCCCAGATTCGTCTGTCGGACTGCTAGATGGTGAAACGTGATTCATCACTCAAGAGAACGCTTTGTGGAAACAACGTTGATTCATTTATTTGCCATACTGAGAAATACATAGCCTGTCTGTGTCATGTTTTGTCTTATATTGTCTTGTCATTTTGCTTTTCCTTCTGTTCGTTTTCCCCCTGCTGGTCTTTTTAGGTTCGTTCCCCTTTTTCTCTCTCCCTTCCTCTCTCTTTTCTCTCTATCGTTCCGTTCCTGCTCCCAGCTGTTCCTATTCCCCTAATCAATCATTTAGTCTTCCCACACCTGTTCCCTATCTTTTCCCCTGATTAGAGTCCCTATTTCTCCCCTTGTTTTCCGTTTCTGCCCTGTCGGATCCTTGTATATTGTTCACCGTGCTGTGTCTTTGTATCGCCCTGTCGTGTCGTGTTTCCCTCAGATGCTGCGTGGTGAGCAGGTGTCTGAGTCTGCTACGGTCAAGTGCCTTCCCGAGGCAACCTGCAGTTTATTATCGAGTCTCCAGTCAGTTCTCGTGATTACGAGTGAAATTGTTTTTATGCTTTATTTACCGCTCCGATTTGTCTAGGAGTATTGCTATTTCCTTAAACTGGATTAAAGACTCTGTTTTCGCCAAGTCGCTTTTGGGTCCTCATTCACCTGCATAACAGAAGGATCCGACCAAAGAATGGACCCAGCGACTACAGACGCTCGTAACACTGCCGTCGAGATCCAAGGAGCCATGCTCGGCAGACACGAGCAGGAATTGTCTGCTGCTCGTCATGCCATGGAGAACCTGGCCGCTCAGGTTTCCGACCTCTCTGGACAGTTCCAGAGTCTTCGTCTCGTGCCACCTGTTACTTCCTGGTCTGTCGAGCCTCCGGAACCTAGGGTTAATAACCCACCTTGCTACTCCGGGCAGCCCAAGGAGTGCCGCTCCTTTCTCACCCAGTGTGATATTGTGTTCTCTCTCCAACCCAACACATACTCTAGAGAGAGAGCTCGGGTTGCTTACGTCATTTCACTCCTTACTGGCCGGGCTCGAGAGTGGGGCACAGCTATCTGGGAGGCAAGGGCTGATTGTTCAAACAATTACCAGAACTTTAAAGAGGAGATGATTCGGGTTTTTGACCGTTCAGTTTTTGGTAGGGAGGCTTCTAGGGCCCTGGCTTCCCTATGCCAAGGTGATCGATCCATAACGGATTACTCTATAGAGTTTCGCACTCTTGCTGCCTCTAGTGACTGGAACGAGCCGGCGCTGCTCGCTCGTTTTCTGGAGGGACTCCACGCAGTGGTCAAAGATGAGATTCTCTCCCGGGAGGTTCCTTCCAGTGTGGACTCTTTGATTGCTCTCGCCATCCGCATAGAACGACGGGTAGATCTTCGTCACCAAGCTCGTGGAAGAGAGCTCGCGTCAACGGTGTTTCCCTGCTCCGCATCGCAACCATCTCCCTCCTCTGGCTCAGAGACTGAGCCCATGCAGCTGGGAGGTATTCGCATCTCGACTAAGGAGAGGGAACGGAGGATCACCAACCGCCTGTGCCTCTATTGCGGATTTGATGGACATTTTGTCAATTCATGTCCAGTAAAAGCCAGAGCTCATCAGTAAGCGGAGGGCTACTGGTGAGCGCTACTACTCAGGTCTCTCCATCTAGATCCTGTACTACTATGTCGGTCCTGTCATGCTGGTGAAAGAGGACCCAAAAGCGACTTGGCGAAAACAGAGTCTTTAATCCAGTAAAGTAAATACAATCCAAAAAACACAACTTTCACTCGAAATGACGAGGACAAACTGGAGACTCGATCTTGAACAGCAGGTGAACAACAGGTTGCCTCGGGAAGGCACTTGAACCAGACAGACTCAGACACCTGCTCACCACGCAGCATCTGAGGAAAACACGACACGACAGGGCGATACACAAACACAGCACGGTGAATTCTAGACAAGGAACCGACAGGGCAGAAACGAATAACAAGGAGAGAAATAGGGACTCTAATCAGGGAAAAGGATCGGGAACAGGTGTGGGAAGACTAAATGATGATTAGGGGGAATAGGAACAGCTGGGAGCAGGAACGGAACGATAGAGAGAAGAGAGAGCGAGAGAGTGAGAGAGGGAGGGGGAGAGAGAGGGATAGAAAGAGGGAAAGAACCTAATAAGACCAGCAGAGGGAAACGAATAGAATGGGAAGCACAGGGACAAGACAAGATAATAAATGACAAAACATGACAGGTCCATCTACGCTGGACCGGTTCGGGTGCTACATGTAGTGCCTTGATAGACTCTGGGGCTGAGGGTTGTTTCATGGACGAAGCATGGGTTCGGAAACATGACATTCCTTTCAGAGAGTTAGAGAAGCCTACGCCCATGTTCGCCTTAGATGGTAGTCATCTTCCCAGTATCAGATTTGAGACACTACCTTTAACCCTCACAGTATCTGGTAACCACAGTGAGACTATTTCTTTTTTTGATTTTCCGTTCACCGTTTACACCTGTTGTTTTGGGTCATCCCTGGCTAGTATGTCATAATCCTTCTATTAATTGGTCTAGTAATTCTATCCTATCCTGGAACGTTTCTTGTCATGTGAAGTGTTTAATGTCTGCCATCCCTCCCGTTTCTTCTGTCCCTACTTCTCAGGAGGAACCTGGCGATTTGACAGGAGTGCCGGAGGAATATCATGATCTGCGCACGGTCTTCAGTCGGTCCCGAGCCAACTCCCTTCCTCCTCACCGGTCGTATGATTGTAGTATTGATCTCCTTCCGGGGACCACTCCTCCTCGGGGTAGACTATACTCTCTGTCGGCTCCCGAACGTAAGGCTCTCGAGGATTATTTGTCTGTGTCTCTTGACGCCGGTACCATAGTGCCTTCTTCCTCTCCGGCCGGGGCGGGGTTCTTTTTGTTAAGAAGAAGGACGGTACTCTGCGCCCCTGCGTGGATTATCGAGGGCTGAATGACATAACGGTTAAGAATCGTTATCCGCTTCCCCTTATGTCATCAGCCTTCGAGATTCTGCAGGGAGCCAGGTGCTTTACTAAGTTGGACCTTCGTAACGCTTACCATCTCGTGCGCATCAGAGAGGGGGACGAGTGGAAAACGGCGTTTAACACTCCGTTAGGGCATTTTGAGTCCCGGGTTCTGCCGTTCGGTCTCGCCAATGCGCCAGCTGTTTTTCAGGCATTAGTTAATGATGTTCTGAGAGACATGCTGAACATCTTTGTTTTTGTCTATCTTGACGATATCCTGATTTTTTCTCCGTCACTCGAGATTCATGTTCAGCACGTTCGACGTGTTCTACAGCGCCTTTTAGAGAATTGTCTCTACGTAAAGGCTGAGAAGTGCTCTTTTCATGTCTCCTCCGTTACTTTTCTCGGTTCCGTTATTTCCGCTGAAGGCATTCAGATGGATTCCGCTAAGGTCCAAGCTGTCAGTGATTGGCCCGTTCCAAGGTCACGTGTCGAGTTGCAGCGCTTTTTAGGTTTCGCTAATTTCTATCGGCGTTTCATTCGTAATTTCGGTCAAGTTGCTGCCCCTCTCACAGCTCTTACTTCTGTCAAGACGTGTTTTAAGTGGTCCGGTTCCGCCCAGGGAGCTTTTGATCTTCTAAAAGAACGTTTTACGTCCGCTCCTATCCTCGTTACTCCTGACGTCACTAGACAATTCATTGTCGAGGTTGACGCTTCAGAGGTAGGCGTGGGAGCCATTCTATCCCAGCGCTTCCAGTCTGACGATAAGGTTCATCCTTGCGCTTATTTTTCTCATCGCCTGTCGCCATCTGAGCACAACTATGATGTGGGTAACCGTGAACTGCTCGCCATCCGCTTAGCCCTAGGCGAATGGCGACAGTGATTGGAGGGGGCGACCGTTCCTTTTGTCGTTTGGACAGACCATAAGAACCTTGAGTACATCCGTTCTGCCAAACGACTTAATGCTCGTCAAGCTCGTTGGGCGTTATTTTTCGCTCGTTTCGAGTTTGTGATTTCTTACCGTCCGGGTAGCAAGAACACCAAGCCTGATGCCTTATCCCGTCTTTTTAGTTCTTCTGTGGCTTCTACTGATCCCGAGGGGATTCTTCCTTATGGGCGTGTTGTCGGGTTGACAGTCTGGGGAATTGAAAGACAGGTTAAGCAAGCACTCACGCACACTGCGTCGCCGCGCGCTTGTCCTAGTAACCTTCTTTTCGTTCCTGTTTCCACTCGTCTGGCTGTTCTTCAGTGGGCTCACTCTGCCAAGTTAGCTGGTCATCCCGGTGTTCGAGGCACTCTTGCTTCTATTCGCCAGCGCTTTTGGTGGCCGACTCAGGAGCGTGACACGCGCCGTTTCGTGGCTGCTTGTTCGGACTGCGCGCAGACTAAGTCAGGTAACTCTCCTCCTGCCGGCCGTCTCAGACCGCTCCCCATTCCTTCTCGACCATGGTCTCACATCGCCCTAGACTTCATTACCGGTCTGCCTTTGTCTGCGGGGAAGACTGTGATTCTTACGGTTGTCGATAGGTTCTCTAAGGCGGCACATTTCATTCCTCTCGCTAAACTTCCTTCCGCTAAGGAGACGGCACAAATCATCATCGAGAATGTGTTCAGAATTCATGGCCTCCCGTTAGACGCCGTTTCAGACAGAGGTCCGCAATTCACGTCACAGTTTTGGAGGGAGTTCTGTCGTTTGATTGGTGCGTCCGTCAGTCTCTCTTCCGGGTTTCATCCCCAGTCTAACGGTCAAGCAGAGAGGGCCAATCAGACGATTGGTCGCATACTACGCAGCCTTTCTTTCAGAAACCCTGCGTCTTGGGCAGAACAGCTCCCTGGGCAGAATACGCTCACAACTCGCTTCCTTCGTCTGCTACCGGGTTATCTCCGTTTCAGAGTAGTCTGGGTTACCAGCCTCCTCTGTTCTCATCCCAGCTTGCCGAGTCCAGCGTTCCCTCCGCTCAAGCGTTTGTCCAACGTTGTGAGCGCACCTGGAGGAGGGTGAGGTCTGCACTTTGCCGTTACAGGGCACAGACTGTGAGAGCCGCCAATAAACGTAGGATTAAGAGTCCAAGGTATTGTTGCGGCCAGAGAGTGTGGCTTTCCACTCGCAACCTTCCTCTTACGACAGCTTCTCGTAAGTTGACTCCGCGGTTCATTGGTCCGTTCCGTGTCTCCCAGGTCGTCAATCCTGTCGCTGTGCGACTGCTTCTTCCGCGACATCTTCGTCGCGTCCATCCTGTC
The DNA here is from genome assembly GCF_021184085.1 of Oncorhynchus gorbuscha. NCBI lineage: Eukaryota > Metazoa > Chordata > Actinopteri > Salmoniformes > Salmonidae > Oncorhynchus > Oncorhynchus gorbuscha. The sequence continues at coordinate 70,696,486 of NC_060178.1, read as the reverse complement.
TTCCATGTCTCCTGTGTCAAGCCCTTTCTTCGCACCCCGTTCGTCTTCCCTCCCCCTCCCGTCCTTGTCGAGAGCGCACCTATTTACAAGGTACGTAGGATCATGGACATGCGTTCTCGGGGACGGGGTCACCAATACTTAGTGGATTGGGAGGGTTACGGTCCTGAGGAGAGGAGTTGGGTTCCGTCTCGGGACGTGCTGGACCGTTCACTGATTGATGATTTCCTCCGTTGCCGCCAGGATTCCTCCTCGAGTGCGCCAGGAGGCGCTCGGTGAGTGGGGGGTACTGTCATGTTTTGTCTTATATTGTCTTGTCATTTTGCTTTTCCTTCTGTTCGTTTTCCCCCTGCTGGTCTTTTTAGGTTCGTTCCCCTTTTTCTCTCTCCCTTCCTCTCTCTCTTCTCTCTATCGTTCCGTTCCTGCTCCCAGCTGTTCCTATTCCCCTAATCAATCATTTAGTCTTCCCACACCTGTTCCCTATCTTTTCCCCTGATTAGAGTCCCTATTTCTCCCCTTGTTTTCCGTTTCTGCCCTGTCGGATCCTTGTATATTGTTCACCGTGCTGTGTCTTTGTATCGCCCTGTCGTGTCGTGTTTCCCTCAGATGCTGCGTGGTGAGCAGGTGTCTGAGTCTGCTACGGTCAAGTGCCTTCCCGAGGCAACCTGCAGTTTATTATCGAGTCTCCAGTCAGTTCTCGTGATTACGAGTGAAATTGTTTTTATGCTTTATTTACCGCTCCGATTTGTCTAGGAGTATTGCTATTTCCTTAAACTGGATTAAAGACTGTTTTCGCCAAGTCGCTTTTGGGTCCTCATTCACCTGCATAACAGTCTGTGACATACAGCCCACTTGGATCTTCTTTGAGGAAGTAGGGGACTAGCAAACTGGCTGCAGTGATCTTCAGATGTTAAATTGTGTAATAAAAGACGGGATTAAAGTAAATATAATTAGAACGGCTGCATACTGTAAAGGCTACATGAGAAATGTCATGACAGATTTTTGGAACCGAGGTCAGAGGAGCAGACAGCCAATTACATAACTAGAGATGGTCTTGTTATGCTGCTGGAAATGTGATGGAATAAACAATGTGGGAATAAACTATCAAAGCCAGCAGAGTATTATGGTCTGGGTAGGCACAATGGTGTAAAAAGTTTATTAGTGTGTGAGTACTGTGAGTAGGAAAATGGAAGCCTTTATATATCCCTTCCCTGTCTGGTCTCTCAATGAGGAACACTTTTGAATGAGCGCTGTGCACACATCCATGTATTGCCAGGTAGTCAGGTACACTATATATACAAACGTATGTGGAGAACCCTTCAAAATAGTTGATACGGCTTTCAGGTGTATAAAATTGAGCACACAGCCATGCAATCTCTATAGACAAACATTGGCAGTAGAATGGCCTTACTGAAGAGCTCAGTGACTTTCAATGTGGCACCATCATAGGATGCATCCTTTCCAACAAGTCAGTTCGTTAAATGGATGCTCAGCTAGAGCTGCCCTGGTCAACTGTAAGTGCTGTTATTGGGAAGTGGAAAAGTCTAGGAGCAACAACGGCTCAGCTGCGAAGTGGTAAGCCCACACAAACTCACAGAACGGGACCGCAGAGTGTGAAGTGCGTAGCATTTAAAAATCTTCTGTCCTCGGTTGCAACACTCACTACAGAGATCCAAACTGCCTTTGGAAGCAACATGAGCACAATAACTGTTCGTCGGAATCTTCATGAAATGGGTTTCCATGGCCAAGCAGCCGCCCACAAGCCTAAGATTGCCATGCCAAGCGTTGGCTGGAGTGGTGTTGTTACGACTTCTACTGAAGTTGATGCCTCTCCTTGTTTGGGCGGTGTTCGGCAGTCGACGTCGCCGGTCTTCTACCCATCGTCGATCCATTTTTCATTTGTTTTGTCTCATTTTCCCACACACCTGGTTCTCATTTCCCTCATTATGTGTTGTGTATTTAACCCTCTGTTCCCCCCATGTCTTTTTGTGGTATTGTTTATTGTAAGTGCTTGTGCACATTTTGTTTGACTGGTGCGCATCGGGTTATTGTGCCCATACATTGGTTTTACTATTAAACTGCTCCGGCTATTATCAAGTTCTGCTCTCCTGTGTCTGAATTCCCTGCCACCAGATACGCACTCCTTACAGGTGTAAAGCTCACCGCCATTAGACTCTGGTGTCAAGTTTGTTGTATGGAGGAGACCAAGCCGCAGCGTGATATGCAGACATTCTTCTTTTAATGAAGGAAGAACACTGAACAAACTAACAAAATAACAAACCGTGAAGCTATATAAACGAGTGCTGACAGGCAACTACACATAGACAAGAACCCACCAATAGCCAAGGGAAAATGGCAACCTAAATATGATCCCCAATCAGAGACAATGATAAACAGCTGCCTCTGATTGGGAACCAATTCAGGCCAGAAACCTACATATGCCTAGACTTACAAACACCCTTAGACATACAAAAACCTTAGACAAGACAAAACAAGCATACCGACCCTCGTCACACCCTGACCTAACCAAAATAATAAAGAAAACAGAGATAACTAAGGTCAGGGCTTGACATCTGGATCAGTGGAATCACGTTCTCATGCTATACCATCTGTCAGTCTGACAGACGAATCTGGTATTGGCCAATGCCAGGAGAATGCTACCTGCACAAATGCATAGTGCCAACTGTAAAGTTTGGCGGAGGAGGAATAATGTTCTGGGGCTGTTTTTTATGGTTCGGCCTAGGCCCCTTAGTTCCAGTGAAGGGAAATCTTAACACTACAGCATGCAATGACATTCTAGATGATTCTGTGCTTTCAACTTTGTGGCAAACGTTTGGGAAATGCCCTTTGCTGTTTCAGCATGACAATGCCCCCGTGCACAAACGAGGTCCATACAGATATGGTTTGTCTAGATCGATGTGGAAGAACTTGACAGGCCTCCACTGTATCTTGACCTCACTGTGCTGTGTTGTTGTGCGCTGCCAGTCTCCGGCGGTGCAGGTGAGTTCCAATATGTTAAATCTGACATCATGATTTCGTCACTATCGACAATGACTAGTCAAATATCGACGATAGCTGTCAAACATCGTCGATAGATGATGCAATGGTAAAATCGCCCAACCCTACTGTTAACTCAATGCAGTGATTAGAGTGACATGGAGAGAGACAGAGTATGTTTGTGCGTGCATGGAGGTGCAGGATAGATAGAGTACAGAGGCAAGGAGAAGATGCCTCTGAACAAAGGGCTTAGTAAACAGGGGAATACCAAATGGCCTCATTAAAACAAACAAGCAAACAAGTGCTGGCAGGAAGACTAAATGAATGCTAAACCTTATGTTTCATCAGACCAAGACAAGAGGCTAATTACTGCTACACCCCCCCTCTGTCTACCCCTCTCTCGCTCCTCCTCCAACTTTCTCTCTTTTATTTTTTTCTATCTCTCTCCCTTCCCCTTCCCTTCCCTTCCTTTCTTTCTTTCTTTCTTTCTTTCTTTCTTTCCTTCTTTCTTTCTGTCATTATCTAAGCTGTAATCAGACACAATGTTCTTGTCATTCTGTCAGCAGGAGGTTGGTTTGTAGAGGGAGAGGGAGCGAGAGAGAGAAAGAGGCAATGACAGAACAGCTTGTGTCCAGCATTCTAATCTAGAATGATGGGTGGTTTTCACAGAGAGGTCCTGACATTAGTCCCCCATACCGCCTCTCTCTCCCACCCCCAGAGATTCCACACTCACTGCCCTGCCCACAGCTACCACCAAAACTCTGCTTTGAAAATCAACTTCATAATATCAGACAGGTGCAAATGTAATTGTGAGAACTACCGAAGTAAAAAGTAATGTACAGACCTTGGTTGTATGTCTTGCTATTTTTCTCAATCGAGCTGAAAGTCTTTCTTGTAGTGAATGATTAGGGGAGTTACGTAAGATTTATCAAGCAAGCCATGACATCCTTAAGGACACTGCTAGCAGAGCTGCTAATGCCTTGACAATTTATAATGAGCAATGACAACATGATCCTCAAATAAGGACTCACACCAGCTTGTAAGATGAAAGGGGAAGCTAACGCTTTACTAGCATAACGGCTCATGCTTTACTAACACTTAATTATGAGAAAATCAACAACAATATGCACAGTTTCTGAATGCTTCACACTGACATGTTAAGCATGCTAATGACATTACATTTACATTTACATTTAAGTCATTTAGCAGACGCTCTTATCCAGAGCAACTTACAAATTGGTGCATTCACCTTATGACATCCAGTGGGACAGTCACTTAACAACAATAGTGCATCTAAAACTTAGGGGGTGTGGGGTGAGAGGGATTACTTATCCTATCCTAGGTATTCCTTAAAGAGGTGACATCATGATGAAAGTCAAATCCGTCTAATAACTATGGTAGAGTTCAAGGTAGTTTATAGCGTTAGCCTACGTGTGTGTTTGAAACATTCCATACAAAACACCATTGTGATTATTGCTAGTTCTTTGCTCGTACTTCCTAATGAAAGAGAATCCCATACTCCTTACATAAAGGGTTCCTCCTAGACCTGTCAGAACTGGGAAGTAGCTACGTATTCACACCAGAATGTAAGATGAAGACAGGAAAGCTTGCCCTGAGCTGAGACAGCCCAATGAAAATTCCAGCCACTGTCAGTGCTAGGCTCTCTTTCCCAATTCAAACCTTCCTTTCTGCAAATTAAGCCGTGGCAGGTGGCAGCACAGAAGGGTCCTTCTGTAATTGTGTAGTACCGAAGAAACAGGGAGGAAGTCGATCAGAAACCTCATTTGTCCTCCACTTCCCTCACTGCGGTTGTCTCTGAAATTGCTCGGGCATCCCAGAGAGTCCAGTCTCTCCTCACTCTGTGCCTATGCGTCCTTCTCGGTTTGAGGAGATGTGGCCAATTTAAGAGCAGCACCAAACAGTCATGAGAAGGAGATTACCCGTTGACAGTCAAGAAGAGCCTCCACTCTTCTTCTACACAGGATGATTTTATCTTTATGCACAGTTTGGGTTTGTTCAGGTGGGATTGAGCCGGATATTGAAGACAGGCATTCACCCTCACACACAGACAAAGAGTCGGTCTGATTCTTCAGTGTTGAATGTAATAGACTGTGGGAAAGAGATTGAGTGAGAGAGGCAGAGATGGAAAAGAAAGGAATGAGATATTGGAGGGAGGTTCACATAAGAACCTCATGCATTTTCATTTGTATGCCTTTCAAAAAGGGAATATGTTTGCATTAATATCCTAGAGCAAGGACATAGAGAGGGAGAGGTAAGAATGGTAACAGTGGGTGTTTTTCTGGGACTGTGTGTGTTGGGGGGGGGGGTCTTTGTTTGTATGACAGTATGTGTTCCTGTTTATGTGCTGTTTGTGTACTGTATGTGTGCGGTATGGTGACTCTATACTCTCACATGTATAGGACCTATCTCTATATGCATGTACAGTAACAGTCCACAGTTTGGACACACCTACTAAGAGTTTTTCTTTGTTTTTACTATTTTGTACATTGTAGAGTAGTAGTGAAGACATCAAAACTATGAAATAACACATATGGAATCATGTAATAACCAAAAAAAGTGTTGAACAAATCAAAACTGGGTTGAGGTCAGGTGATTGTGGAGGCCAGGTCATCTGATGCAGCACTCCATCACTCTCCTTCTTGGTCAAATAGCCCTTAGACAGCCTGGAGGTGAGTTGGGTCATTGTCCAGTTGAAAAACAAATGATAGTCCCACTAAGCGCAAACCAGATGGGATGGCATATCACTGCAGAATGCTGTGGTAGCCGTGCTGGTTAAGTGTGCCTTGAATTATAAATAAATCACTTACAGTGTCACCAGCAAAGCTCCCCCACAACATCACACCTCCTCCTCCTCCATGCTTCATGGTGGGAACTACACATGTGGAGATCATTCATTCACCTACCCTGTGTCTCACAAAGACCAAAAATCTCAATTTTGGAATCATCAGACCAAAGGCCAGATTTCCACCGGTCTAATGTCCATTGCTCATGTTTCTTGACTTAAGCAAGTCTCTTCTTCTTATTGGTGTCCTTTAGTAGTGGTTTCTTTGCAGCAATTCAACCATGAAGGCCTGATTCATGCAGTTTCCTCTGAATAGATGAGATGACTCTGTTTACTTGAACTCAGTGAAGCATTTATTTGGGCTGCAATTTCTGAGACTGGTAACTCTAATAAAATGATCCTCTGCAGCAGAGGTAACTCTGGGTCTTCCTTTCCGGTGGCGAACCTCATGAGAGCCAGTTTCATAATAGCGCTTGATAATTTTTGCGACTGCACTTGAAGAAACTTTCAAAGTTCTTAAAATGTTCCACCATGACTGACCTTCATGTCTTAAAGTAATGATGGACTGTCACTTCTCTTTGCCTATTTGTACTTTTCTTCCAATAAATAGGCCTATCTGCAGCCTATACCACCCCTACCATCACAACTGATTGGCTCAAATTAATTAAGAAAGAAAGAAACTCCACAAATTAACTTAACATTTAACTGTTAATTGAAATGCATTCCTCATGAAGCTGGTTGCGAGAATGCCAAGAGTGTACAAAGCTGTCATCAAGGCAAAGGGTGGCTAATTTTAATAATCTAAAATATATTTTGATTTGTTTAACACTTTTTTGGTTACTATATGTTTCCATATGTGTTATTTCATAGTTTTGATGTCTTCACTATTATCCTACAATGTAAAAAATAGTAAAAATAAAGAAAAACCCTGGAATGAGTAGGTGTTTCCAAACCTTTGACTGGTACTATACGTCATACCTCCATTGTCTTTTCTCTGTGCAGGGTTTGCTGCCCACCCCCTTCTTCTCCCCCGGGCAGGGTCTGCCCCGCACCAGCATGCCCCAGCGCAGACAGAGTGAGTCACTAACCCCCCCCCCCCCCCCCCCGTTGCCTTGTCTGCTTCCATTATCCCCTGTCTCTGCCCCCCTTCTCTCCATCATTACTCCCTTCCTCTGTGTGATCTACCCATTGCTTTCATCAGTGAAGTGGATGAGTGATGTTCAGTTCATTCACCTGAACAAAGTGTGTGTAGGGAAATCAGTAGGTAGCATGGTTGAGTAAGCAAAAGCAGTGGGTAGTTTTTGTAAATTGACTTGGATCGTTATCTGACACATCTCAGCGTAAAGTAACAAGCCTAGCTAATTACTTGGATGAGTTTATGACACCCAAATCAAGACCTCGTCTTTTATCTACAGTACAATTACTACATGGTAATAGTGAACAGTTGGTTGTTTATCATTTACTTTAGCAAGTCCCTGAGACATTTTCATTTAAAATGAAGCAGACTAGCAATCACAGTGCAAATATTGCCATTCTGTCCTACCAAACCCCACTATTATGAATACGTTGTGTTCTGCTGATGAACTGAGGGTGACAGAGAAGAGGAGACAAAAAGAATGATAAATAAAGAGAGAAATGACATTCTTTTGATGTTTCTCGACAGGGCTCTGGTTGGGCATCATCCAAAGCATAACAGTGGGAATGGGGACGCATTTCCACAACCACGGCAGTCTATTGGCTGTGTTTAATTAGATTTGACAATAATAATGGGCAACCCCGCTGTCAATCAAAGGGGTGCATTTGTCGGGTTTGGCATCATTGACACTTCAAGGTCTTTATTCAGCTAGAGTCTTAGAACAGAGAGAGAGAGAGAGAGAGAGAGAGAGAGAGAGAGAGAGAGAGAGAGAGAGAGAGAGAGAGAGAGAGAGAGAGAGAGAGAGAGAGAGAGAGAGAGAGAGAGAGAGAGAGAGAATTATGCATGCAGTCATTAAAACACATGCATGCAGTCATTAAAACATGGATATTAGAGAGGAGATGTGTGGGTAGGAGTTAGGATGACAAGAATACAGTAGATGCACTGGATAGCCAAATGCCCTGGCTTCTGAGCTTGCACTGGATTGAGCTTGTTTGCAATGAACTATTTAACCCTTGAATTCAGGTGTGATGTAAGTGTGTCTGTCCTTTTCTGTGCCTGTTTGGGAGACTGAGTCAGTATGATGGAGTGGTCAAAGTACCCGTTTGTAAAAATGTGGATGCCATTGAAGATATCCTCACTCATTGATGCAATTGCTCCTTTTCAGCTACCCAACTCTACCAAACTCTGTTAACCCTGTTTTAACAGTGTCTGTGCATGCGTGCTTGCATGCATGGACGCGTGCGTCCTAGATGTGTGCGTGCATGTCTGTACTGTGCATACATGTAAATGTGTGTGTGTGTCTCTGTCAGTCTGCTTTCTGCTACTGTGCCTTATCTCCTATCTCTCTCTCATCCCATCTATAGAGTGATTTCAGTGCCAATTTGATTTGAATTGCATAATTTTGCATTTGTATTAGGACATTCATTTAATATTTGTGGATTTGTAATGTACAAATTTAATCATTGATTTCATAAATTGATATTTTTAGATAGCTCAAACGGTTAGTACATTGACAAGGAGGGTGGTCATGTGTGTTTGTGAAGCAGAGGTCCTGAGTATGAGAAGAGTCTTAGCACTTTTTCATAATTTCTTATAGCCAAAATTGTGGAAATGCTAGAGACTTCAAACAAATGTCTGTAGGGCTCAGCCTCCGGCATCCACCAAGGGCTCCCCTGTGCTGCACTGAAACAGCCCCTGAAAATGTGCAGTCTAACGAGGCAGAGTTGCCTCAGGTCTGAGACTCTGGGTTTGAGCCCAGGCTCTGAGCCCAGGCTCTGTCACAGCCGGCCGTGACCGGGAGGCCCATGGCGCGGCACACAGTTGGCCTAGCGTCGTCCGGGTTAGGGAGGGTTGGCCGGCAGGGATATCCTTGTCTCATCGCGCACTAGCGACTCCTGTGGTGGGTCGGACGCAGTGCACGCAGACTAAGTCGCTAGGTGTACGGTGTTTCCTCTGACACATTGGTGCGGCTGGCTTCTGGGTTGGATGCGTGCTGTGTTAAGAAGCAGTGTGGCTTGGTTGGGTTGTGTTTTGGAGGAGGCATGGCTCTCGACCTTCGCCTCTTCCGAGTCCGTGCGGGAGTTGTATCGATGAGACAAGACAGTAATGACTTACAATTGGATACCACGAAATTGGGGAGAAAAAAAAAATAAATATCAAAGACTCCAGTCACCCAAGCCATAGACTGTTCTCTCTGCTTCTGCATGGTAAGCGGTACTGGAATGCAAAGTTTAGGTCCAAAAGGCTCCATAACAACTTCTATCCCCAAGCCATAAGACTGCTGAACAATTAATGGCCACCGGACTATTTGCATTGACCCCCCCCCACCCCACTCCTTTGTTTTTACACTGCTGCTACTCACCGTTTATATGATATCTACCATATTGAAACTGAATATATAATTATTGAATTTGAATATTCAATTAAATTGAAAAAAACATTTAAACTGAATGCAATATTCATTCAGTTTCAAATCATGAAAGACAAGTTACATTTATGAATTCAATGATTCAACTGTGCATTACAAATACAACAATATTACATTCAAATTCAATATCCTAATACAAATTCAAAATGATGGAATTCAATTACAATTTGTGTTGGTACTGAAATTAGTCCATACCATCTCTCTCTAAATCACTGCCAAAGCGTGGTACAGTAAGCATTTCCCATCTCTCTCTAAATCACTGCCAAAGCGTGGTACAGTAAGCATTTCCCATCTCTCTCTAAATCACTGCCAAAGCGTGGTACAGTAAGCATTTCCCATGTCTCTCTAAATCACTGCCAAAGTGTGGTACAGTAAGCATTTCCCATCTCTCTCTAAATCACTGCCAAAGCGTGGTACAGTAAGCATTTCCCACCCTCTAACCTCTGCCATCACCCTGGGCCCTGAACGCTGGCATGGCACGATGACATGGCACGATGAAAGCATGCCAGTGTTGATGTGCATCTGCATGCTGTGGGTTGATTTTGGAGTCTACCTAGTGTTCTTGCCAGACCTGCGATAACTGTAGTTTTTAAATATGCTTTGTGGAAAGTAACTATTTTATGGGGGGGAACAAATAATTACTTTGGAGGTGACTATTTGAATTAAGATCCCAAAAATGGCTACTTTTGAAAACTATTTGAATACAGATCTCAGAAAATGACTACTTTTTCAAAAATATTTTAATACAGATCTGAGAAAGCAACTACTTAAGAAAATATTTGAATACAGATCTCAGAAAGGGAATACTTTAAAAAAATATTGGATTGAATGACTTTAACTAATGGTCGGTTGTGTCTGGAACAGAAACTATTGGATTAGCCTCCTTCAACTAAAGGCAGGGCTGTATCAGGAACTGCATAAAGAGATTGAATAGAGTAAAAATGTATATTCCATTCTATCTGACAGAAGTTCATATGTGATGTACACAATATATTTATATCTCAACATTCTCAGTGAATTGATAGTAATGTGTTTATTTTTGTTTTTCATCCATAGCCACAAATACAGCCTTCCAGCCCCAACCACCACGAGCACCTCACCCAAGAAAGACTAGTAAAAACAGCCCACACCGAGGGCCACAGTGACCCCCAGAGAGGGAGGAGGACCAAGGAAGATGGATCCCACTGCACAGACTCTGACCCACCCACTGGAAGCCCGGCCATGGGTGTGGACACTCCACCAGATGAATTGAGTGTGCTGCTTAGCACCCAGCTCAACAAACATATCAGAGAGTGGCCTGGAACCACCCCCAGTCCCACCCAGGGGCTTGCTGCAGCCAGCAGCCCAACCCCAGGAGCTCTGTCCAGGCCAGAGGGAGGGCAGCGAGCCTCTCCATTGGGGCCACAGGGCCCTGGCTGCCCTCGCATCCTGCAGCCGCCACGCCTCCACAAGCGTGTGTCCATCCCGGCTCTGCCTCAGGGGGACACTAATGGCTCTCTTCTTCGATCGGAGTCTTCAGCGCTGCTGGCCAACCACAGGACCAAGCAGCTGTCGCCTCCCTCCAGGGGCCTGGCCTGCTTCAATTCTGGTCCCCAGGCGGTGAGCCCGTCTCTGGACCACGGGGTGCTCACTAAGCCCCGCACTCTGGGGGTCAGAAGGGACCTTGGGAGAACCAGCCCTCCTAGCCCTAATCTGGAAATGCCAGACCTGGGACTGCTCAGAGCCAGAGTCCTGGTTCCCCCCAGCCTCCCACGCATCCCAATGCCAAAGATCCACTGAAGTGTTCATATAATCAAACATGACATGTTATATACTGTATAACATCCCTCCTCTTCCACCTCCTCGTGGTTCCTGCTCACCATGTGTGTGTCCATATGTGCGTGTGCCCACAGCTCCTTATGGACATTCAGGAACTGCCCTTAACTGTTGTTTGACCTTCTTCTGAACTGAACAGAATATGTAGCATAGTCATGTCTTAAAATTTACTAAATGCAAAGGTACAGTGCACATCTATTCAAAATGGCACCTACAGGTTATGACTGAGATACACTGAAGGACTGTTTTATCCTTTATAAAATGTCCAGTCACTTGCTTAGCAGCCTTTTATTGCACATTGTCTTATGCAGAAAAAGAATGACTAACATTCATAGTTTCTCTTTGCTAATCTCTCACATGTACTGTACATGTTTTTTAAAAGAATGTTCCACTCAACTCTACTCAAACTCACATGGGTCCTTCCATTGAAACAGCAGCACATAGTTTGACTATAGGCTTACATGACCTCAGAAATGTTAAATTCCTCCCAGAGCATAAAAAATGAATGAAAGAAAAAAAGCAGATTGGTGAAAGAAATAAGGAGTGGAGTTTTCTGCTTAAACAGGGAAATGAGTTTAAAGAACAATCGTTCACTAGAAAGTTTAAAGTATTTCCTCTAGAGCATGTCCTTCCACTAAACTCCCTGATGTACCTCTTTCAGACAAAGTGACAAGTACCAATAAACTCCCTGGTGTACCTCTTTCAGACCAAGTGACAAGTACCACTAAACTCCCTGGTGTACCTCTTTCAGACCAAGTGACAAGTACCAATAAACTCCCTGGTGTACCTCTTTCAGACCAAGTGACAAGTACCACTAAACTCCCTGGTGTACCTCTTTCAGACCAAGTGACAAGTACCACTAAACTCCCTGGTGTACCTCTTTCAGACCAAGTGACAAGTACCAATAAACTCCCTGATGTACCTCTTTCAGACCAAGTGACAAGTACCACTAAACTCCCTGATGTACCTCTTTCAGACCAAGTGACAGGTACCACTAAACTCCCTGATGTACCTCTTTCAGACCAAGTGACAAGTACCCCTAAACTCCCTGGTGTACCTCTTTCAGACCAAGTGACAGGTACTACTAAACTCCCTGATGTACCTCTTTCAGACCAAGTGACAAGTACCACTAAACTCCCTGATGTACCTCTTTCAGACCAAGTGACAGGTACTACTAAACTCCCTGGTGTACCTCTTTCAGACCAAGTGACAGGTACTACTAAACTCCCTGGTGTACCTCTTTCAGACCAAGTGACAAGTACCACTAAACTCCCTGATGTACCTCTTTCAGACCAAGTGACAAGTACCACTAAACTCCCTGATGTACCTCTTTCAGACCAAGTGACAGGTACCACTAAACTCCCTGATGTACCTCTTTCAGACAAAGTCACAAGTACCACTAAACTCCCTGGTGTACCTCTTTCAGACCAAGTGACAAGTACCACTAAACTCCCTGGTGTACCTCTTGCAGACCAAGGGACAGGTACCACTAAACTCCCTGATGTACCTCTTTCAGACCAAGTGACAAGTACCACTAAACTCCCTGATGTACCTCTTTCAGACCAAGTGACAAGTACCACTAAACTCCCTGATGTACCTCTTTCAGACCAAGTGACAGGTACCACTAAACTCCCTGATGTACCTCTTTCAGACCAAGTGACAGGTACCACTAAACTCCCTGATGTATCTCTTTCAGACCAAGTGACAGGCACCACTAAACTCCCTGATGTACCTCTTTCAGACCAAGTGACAGGCACCACTAAACTCCCTGATGTACCTCTTTCAGACCAAGTGACAGGCACCACTAAACTCACAGTGAACTCCTGAACACTGAGTAACATAGGTTTACCATATAGTATCTACTAGATCGTTTTGGTTCGGTAGTGGACTGATTAAGACAACATTATTGAACATCACAGGTTTTAGTGTGTTTTGAGTTATCAGGGCTAAGTTAAGTTTGAGGATTTGAGGAGGTTGAGGTTTGTGTTTATCTCCTCTTCAGAACAATGGTTAATGTTTGAATGACTCTAGAAATGGAGAGTGCGTTAAATGGTTTCTGACAGAGACTATGGCAGCTTCCATGCATGGGAGCTATGGCTGTAGGTTTATGACTGTGTCACTCTCTGTTTTACAATACCCAATAATACATACTACACACATGAAAAAAAAGCATACACACAATTCTGGAGAGTCCCCAGGGACATTGATCCACCTGTCCCCTACGGAAAAACAAGATGGCTGCCTGTGTGTGTGTGTGTGTGTCTGTGTCTGTGTCTGTGTCTGTGTCTGTGTCTGTGTCTGTGTCTGTGTCTGTGTCTGTGTCTGTGTCTGTGTCTGTGTCTGTGTCTGTGTGTGTGTGTGTGTGTGTGTGTGTGTGTCTGCGTGTTTTTTAGACAGCAAAAAAGGGAGAAACAGGTACATACAGAAAAGGACACCACATGTGAAGATATTACTTATATGTCCTTTTCTCTTTCTCTCCTTCCCACTCGGTAACCATGTTTAGACAGAGAGATCACTCGATATTGATGAAATCCTGATGGCGTATGACAAATACACTACATGACCACAAGTATGTGGAGACCTGCTTGTCTCTGTGTGTGACCAGGTTTCCATCCAACCTTTTTATGCAAGTAAATTAAATGTCAGATAAAACATTTCATGACAGGAATGATGAAACCTTTCCAAATGTCGACAAAACTAAATACGCAAAATGGGATTCTTTTGGGTCAGTAAAATTAATTATGTGAGAAATGTCTGTTGACACACTTTATGCCAAAATATGTACTGTTGGAAATCAGAAGTTTACATACACCTTAGCCAAATACATTTAAACTCTGTTTTCCACAGTCCCTGACATATAATCATATTAAAAATTCCCTGTCTTAGGTCAGTTAGGATCACCACTTTATTTGAGGAATGTGAAATGTCAGAAAAATAGTAGAGAGAATGATTTATTTCATCACATTCCCAGTGGGTCAGAAGTTGACATACACTCAATTAGTATTTGGTACCATTGCCTTTAAATTGTTTAACTTGGGTCAAACGTTCCGGGTAGCCTTCCACAAGCTTCCCACAATAAGTTGGGTGAATTTTGGCCCATTCTTCCTGACAGAGCTGGTGTAACTGAGTCAGGTTTGTAGGCCTCTTTGCTCACACACACATTTTCAGTTTTGCCCAGAATTTGTCTATGGGATTGAGGTCAGGGCTTTGTGATGGCCACTCCAATACCTTGATGTCCTTAAGACATTTTGCCACAACTTTGGAAGTATTTTTGGGGTCATTGTCCATTTGGAAGACCCATTTGCAACCAAGCTTTAACTTCCTGACTGATGTCTTGAGAAATTGCTTCAATATATCCATATAATTTTCCTACCTCATGATGTGTCGTGGAAATTTACTGTATTTACCAAATCATGAGAGCAAACCACACACAAGTCAGAGTTAGTTATCACAAAGTCCATCTTTAATTATATGAGCTCCATCACAACCCTGTGACTTTCAGATCAATTCAGTGTCTATCAATGAATTCTCTGAGTGTCCCTTACACATTGCAACTGAGATCCTTTATAGCAAAGACACACATAGCCAGACAGCATCGGCATAATTTATTGTTCGGCTTTGTCTCCTAAACTATGTGCTTTTCTCAAACTCAGAACCATAAACCAAATCTATATATCAACAGGCATATATCAAACCCGTCCTATCTTGACAAGATCACAGAGACACATTGACTGGCACACAGACATTGTGGAGTCAAGAGATACACGCTTGACCTCTCCCCTCTCTGCGGCCCAAGTAACTTAGTCTTGACATAGAACAGATAACTGCAACCCCGCCACAGTATAAACATTCTGATGAGAAGTAACTTACAAACATATGATGAATATAAAACATCTTACCTATGTTACCAACTAATTTTGATTATTCCCCAACAGATGCCACTTATTTTGTGAAGGGCACCAGTCCCTCCTGCAGCAAAGCACCCCCACAACATGATTTTTTATTTTTTATTTATTTCACCAAAATTTAACCAGGTAGGCAAGTTGAGAACAAGTTCTCATTTACAATTGCGACCTGGCCAAGATAAAGCAAAGCAGTTCGACAGATACAACGACACAGAGTTACACATGGAGTAAAACAAACATACAGTCAATAATACAGTATACACAAGTCAATATATAATGTGAGCAAATGAGGTGAGAAGGGAGGTAAAGGCAAAAAAGGCCATGGTGGCAAAGTAAATACAGTATAGCAAGTAAAACACTGGAATGGTAGTTTTGCAATGGAAGAAAGTGCAAAGTAGAAATAAAAATAATGGGGTGCAAAGGAGCAAATTAAATTAATGAATTAAATACAGTTGGGAAAGAGGTAGTTGTTTGGGCTAAATTATAGGTGGGCTATGTACAGGTGCAGTAATCTGTGAGCTGCTCTGACAGTTGGTGCTTAAAGCTAGTGAGGGAGATAAGTGTTTCCAGTTTCAGAGATTTTTGTAGTTCGTTCCAGTCATTGGCAGCAGAGAACTGGAAGGAGAGGCGGCCAAAGAAAGAATTGGTTTTGGGGGTGACTAGAGAGATATACCTGCGGGAGCGTGTGCTACAGGTGGGAGATGCTATGGTGACCAGTGAGCTGAGATAAGGGTGGACTTTACCTAGCAGGGTCTTGTAGATGACATGGAGCCAGTGGGTTTGGCGACGAGTATGAAGCGAGGGCCAGCCAACGAGAGCGTACAGGTCGCAATGGTGGGTAGTATATGGGGCTTTGGTGACAAAACGGATTGCACTGTGATAGACTGCATCCAATTTGTTGAGTAGGGTATTGATATGTAGGGTATGATACTGGCACCCCCGTGCTTCACGTTTGGGATGGTGTTCTTCGGCTTGCAAGTCTCCCCCTTTTTCCTCCAAACATAATGATGGTCATTATGGCCAAACAGTTCTATTTTTGTTTCATCAGACCAGAGGACATTTCTCCAAAAAGTACAATCTTTGTCCCCATGTGCAGTTGCAAACCGTAGTCTGCCTTTTTTATGATGATTTATGAGCAGTGGCTTCTTTCTTGCTGAGCGGCCTTTCAGGTTATGCCGATATAGGGCTCGTTTTACTGTGGATATAGATACTTTTGTACCTGTTTCCTCCAGCATCTTCACACGGTCCTTTGCTGTTGTTCTGGGATTGGTTTAACTTTTTGCACCAAAGTAAGTTAATCTCTAGGAGACAGAACGCATCTCCTTCCTGAGCAGTATGGTAGCTGTGTGGTCCCATTTTGCCATGGGGGGAGGGGGGGGCTGTCAGACACTAGTGTGGGTACGCTAGTTTTTGTATTGTCTAGGGTTTTTTGTAGGTCTAGGTGATTTGTATGTCTATGGTGGCCTGATATGGTTCCCAATCAGTGGCAGTTTTTTTTATCTTTGTGTCTGATTGGGGTCATATTTAGGTAGCCATTTCCTTTTGGTGTTTGTGGGATCTTGTCTATGAGTAGTTGCCTTTCAGCACTCGTTTGTATAGCTTCACAGTTTGTTTAGTTATTTAGTTAGTTTGTTCAGTATTTCATTCTTTAAATAAATAAGAATGTATGCATACCACGCTGTGCCTTGGTCTCCTTCAGACGACGATCGTGACACCCATGGTGTTTATACTTGTGTACTATTGTCTGTATAGCTGAACGTGGTACCTTCAGGCATTTGGAAATTGCTCCCAAGGATGAACCAGACTTGTGGAGGTCTACAATTTTTTCTGAGGTCTTGGCTGTTTTCTTTTGACTTTCCCCCATGATGCCAAGCAAAGAGGCACTAAGTTTGGCCTTGAAATACATAAACAAGTTACACCTCCGATTGACTCAAATCATGTCAATTAGCCTATCAGAAGTTTCTAAATCCATGGCATAATTTTATGGAATTTTCCAAGCTGTTTAAAGACGCAGTCAACTTAGTGTATGTAAACATCTGACCCACTGGAATTGTGATACAGTGAATTATAAGTGAAATAATCTGTCTGTAAACAATTGTTGGAAAAATTACGTGTCATGCACAAAGTAGATGTCCTAACCGCCTTACCAAAGCTAAAGTTTGTTAACAAAACATTTGTGGAGTTGTTGAAAAGCTAGTTTTAATGACTCCAACCTAAGTGTATGTTAACTTCCGACTTCAACTGTATATAATGAACATCATACTGAACGAGTCACGCGATGTCACACAATGACATGTTTTGTGGTCCTCCCACTACAAGTCTTCTGGAAAGTATGCAGTGTATTAGGCTACAGATGAAATATGTCATGATTCACTTCACCTGGTGGTGAAAGTGGTGATGAGCAAGGTGATGAGCTTGATGCTCTTTTCCAATAAATATCAATGGTCTTATTCTGGTGATATGATCATCGATGCTTGGCTGCCGTTTGACAAATACAAATAATTGATCTTTTGTCCATAATAATCTGATAATTTAGGCTATAACCTCGCTGTATCTGCGAGCTGTTGGCTAGAGTGTGGGGGCACTGGCTATATAACACAAAACAAATTGTGAGGAAACCATCAGTAGAGTTGAAAGTGGGATGGAAACACATTTCATTTCGGTACATGGGAATTTAACTGAAAAATGTATATTTATGTGCTCTACATCATCACACAGCATTTTATCGACAACAAGCCAATATGATGGAATCACATCTCTGGTGGGAAAATGCGCATATTGTTTTTATTTAGATTTTAGAATATTCACATGAAAATTTGTCGCCAATTGGATGGAAACCTAGCTTGTGTGAGAGAGAATATTTGTGTACCATGGTGAGATGTCTTCCCATGCCATACAGACCTGTCAGTCAACACTGCTTGGTAATGCCAAACAGATAAATCAATAAGAGAGACACAGAGAGAGATGTGTGTGGTACGGTCCAGAGAATACCCCAAAAGAATCACCCTGCTGTGTGTGTCTGTAGACACACCAATCTGGAGGTGTGTGTGTGTGTGTGAGAGATGTATAATATATGCCGACAGACCACAGAAATCATGCTAGGGAGGAAGGGTAGTGCTGTTCTGTCCATCAGACATTCAATAGCTTTCATCAATAATTCTAAAGCAGGAGTCTAGCTAGCTCAGGGGTGTCCAACAGGTCGATCTCGCAGCCGCCTGGGACTAACCTGCCAAACAAACTGTGAAATCGTAAACTGTCATAAACAAATCTCACAAAATATCAGACACTGCGAGGTCCCGGGTGCTATCCAATCAAAGCCACATTGACTTTTTTCCACAACTGGTTAGCAACAATTGGCATAGAAAGCCAAACATAAGACAATATTTGCCAATTCATTTCCATCAATCGTGCCCCTGTCTGTGTGGTGCATGCTTAGGGCAATCACCTTTTCTAACCAGTTAGCGATGCTAATGATAGCTGTCTTGAGTGTAGACATAAAGGCTTTTCCCAAAACATTTCTCTAATAAATGTTATTGCAAAGTATGTCTACCAGACACAATGATATCATGATTATTTGTATCAACTGGGTGGGCATTTGATTTGCAAACTCTGCAATGATGTGCAGTAGGCCTACAGCAACGTCGCTAGCCAAACACATTCCTCTCTTGCTAGGTGCACACACAAACATTTATATTAGTTATTTTTTTGTCAAAACCTCAAATTGTATACGGATGTGATTTATATATTGGCATGGACTCGAAACATTCAATTTTGTGGGTCCTCCATAAGTTATTATAATTTTGAGAGTGAAACAGAAAAGCTCTAATGTCAGGAAATGTTGGAGACCCCTGAGCTAGCTAAACCACCACAAAGAGGCCAAAAATGCAATAAAACAAGTTAAATGAATTTGCCATTTATAGCACATTCTCTTTAGTGGAGAAACTAACAGCCTGTTTTGTACCTTGTGTTAGTTAATGGGACACCGAAGGGACATGGCTGCCTGTCTATCATCATTAGGATAGTATACTTAACTCTTTTTGCAGTTATTGCTAAAGTATACTGATTTAATGCAAATGAGCAGGTTCAATTTAGGACAGGGTTGTCCCCTCTGCTGTTTTGATGTCTGTCCAGGTTTTGGGCTGATCACATGTCAAACAACATGGAGGGTTCATTCATATTCGTAAGTCTACCTGCACTATTTATGCAACAGGACTGCAATTCCCTCCTGTTTCCCCACTACTTACGTATACACCACTATTATTGACACACCCCTTACCTCACTTGTAGCAACGTTTTACACAGCCTTTAGCTGATTTGTTGATTAATGACTTACTATGGTGTAATTGTAACCTTAGAGAGAGGTATTTGTGTGTCTTAAATATTCACAAAAACAATACATTTGTAGTTCCTGTATTTCATGTCAAATCACTAAACAGCTCCATCCTGCTGTATTGCATTGTCCCATTGTATAACGTGCAATACTGTATTGAATTAAGAACTATATTAACCGATATCGATACTGTTATTGAAGCAACGCTTTGTCTAACAACTGTTGCTAACCTTTATGCAAATGATAAGAGAAGGTCAAAAGCTTAGCTATTCAGAGATGCACTGTAAATTATGTAGGTCAGGCTGACAGAACACTAAACTGGAAATAGGCTACTTGTTTTTTAAAGTATTTTACTAGATTTTTGGTGATGTTTTCCTTTCTCCTTGTTTTTACTGCACTGACATTCTCTCTCATCAAGGTTGTGCGAGACCACAATAAAGGCTCTACCAAACTTGTCAAGTCTGTTTGTGTCATACCCTTTTGCAGGGTTGCACTTCTTCGTGCTATAAAGCTGGTAGCATCAAACCCTGTTCATGTGGGCCATTGTTGTCTGTTGCTCGTTTTCATCCTGACCTTTTCATCAACTGATTCAAACCTGCCATGATATGTGGATGTCAGGTGACATTCATTGATATAATACTATGGGGTCAATTTCAAACCATATGTCTTCAAAATAAAATAAATCGTGGACATGAAAAATAAAGCAGAGAATGTACACATTATACTTTCGAGGATGGGCGAAATAATGGATGTTAAAATCAAAAACCAAACAATTGAAAGCAAAATAAGACATCAAAACCCCCAAACTTCACTGTTGAAGTTGAGACTGGTGTTTTGCGGGTACTATTTAATCAAGCTGCCAGTTGAGGACTTGGGAGGTGTCTGTTTCTCAAACTAGACACCCTAATGTACTTGTCCTCTTGCTCAGTTGTGCACCGGGGGCCTCCCACTCCTCTTTCTATTCTGGTTAGGGCCAGTTTGAGCTGTTCTGTGAAGGGAGTAGTACACAGCGTTGTACGAGATCTTGAGTTTCTTGGCAATTTCTTGCATGGAATATCCTTCATTTCTCAGAACAAGAATATACTGACGAGTTTCAGAAGAAAGTTATTTGTTTCTGGCCATTTTGAGCCTGTAATCGAACCCACAAATGCTGATGCCTCAGATAATCAACTTGTCTAAAGAAGGCCAGTTTTATTTATTCTTTAATCAGAACAGTTTCAGCTGTGCTAACATAATTCCAAAAGGGTTTTCTAATGATCAATTAGCTTATGAAAATTATAAACTTGGATTAGCTAACACAACGTGCTATTGGAACACAGGACTGACAGTTACTGATAATGGGCCTCTGTAAAGCTACAATTGTCATTAACAACATTAACAATGTCTACAATGTATTTCTGATCAATTTGATGTTATTTTAATGGACATAAAATAGCTATTCTTTCAAAAACAAAGACATTTCTAGGTGACCCCAAATTTTTGAATGGTAGTATAGATCGTGAGAGAGATGTCTACGTACAGAATGTGCAAGCTTTCATTCTAAAGGTGTATCTCTGAGTCCAGTGTGTACTGAGTTCCAGGTTGTGCAGAAGGTGTTACGCTCGTCGTCAGAATGAGGAGACCAAGGTGCAGCGTTGTAAGCGTACATCTTACTTTATTAGATGAACACCAGAAAACAACAAAATACAAACGAACGTAACGTTCTGCAGGCTACAAAGTAACAATACAAAATCAAGATCACACAATCTAAGGTGGGAAAAAGGGCTGCCTAAGTATGATCCCCAATCAGAGACAACGATAAACAGCTGCCTCTCATTGGGAACCATACTAGGCCAACAAAGAAATAGAAACATAGATTTGCCCACCCAAGTCACATCCTGACCTAACCAAATAGAGAATAAACAAGGCTCTCTAAGGTCGGTGCGTGACAGAAGGCATGTCTTAAAAATACTGAACAAAACTATCAACGCAACATGCAACAATCTCAAAGATGTTGCTGAGTTACTGTTCATATAAGGAAATCAGTCAATTTAAATAAATTCATTAGCACCTAATCTTGATTTCACATGACTGGGCTCCCCAGGTGAAGAAGCGGGATGGGGAGGTCCTGGGCTGGCGTGGTTGGACGTGGTCTGCGGTTTTGAGTCCGTTTGGACGTACTGACAAATTCTGTAAAATTACATTGGAGGCTGCATTTTCTTAAAATGAAATATTTATGTGCTTGTATAAAGCAAAAAACATTATTTAGACGAAAATGAGGACACCATTTCAAATGAGTGGATTCGACTATTTCAGTCACATGGTTGCTGACAGGTATATAAAATCGAGCACATAGGCATGCAATCGCCATAGTCAAACATTGGTCTTACTGAAGAGCTCAGTGACTTTCAACGTGGCACAGTCATAGGATGCCACCTTTCCAACAAGTCAATTTGTCAAATTTAGAGCTGCCCTGGTCAACTGTAAGTGCTGTTATTGTGAAGTGGAAACATCTAGGAGCAACAACAGCTCAGTCACAAGGTGGTAGCCCACACAAGCTCACAGAACGGGACCGGCGGGTGCAAAAGTGCGCTGCGCATAAAAATTGTCTGTCCTCGTTTGCAACACTCACTCTCGAGTTCCAAACTGCCTCTGGAAGCAACGTCAGCACAATAACTGTTCGTCGGTAGCTTCATGAAATGGGTTTCCATGACTGAGCAGCCGCACACAAGCCTAAGATCACCATGTGCAATGCCAAGCACCGGCTGGAGTGGTGTAAAGCTCACCGTCATTGGACTCTGGAGTGATGCTTCATGATCTGGCACTCCGACAGATAAATATAGGTTTGGCGGATGCCAGGAGAAGGCTACCTGCCCAAATGTATAGTGCCAACTGTAAAGTTTGGTGGAGGAGGAATAATGGTCTGGGGCAGTTTTGCATGGTTCGGGCTCACTAATGGCCTTGTGGCTGAATGGAAGCAAGTCCCCGCAGCAATGTTCCACCATCTAGTAGAAAGCCTTCCCAGAAGAGTGGAGGCTGTTAGGGCACCAAAGTGGGAATCAACCCCATATTTGTAACAGCTGTCTTGGGAAGAAGGTGAGGAGGACCAAAACGCAGCGTGGTAAGTGTTCATGATGATTTTAATTAAAGAAAGCACTGAACACTGAATCAAAACAATAAACGATTACATGAATTTACAAAACCGAAACAGTACCGTGTGGCCCAAACACTCACACGGAAACAAACACCCACAAACTAAAAGTTAAACCCATGCTATCTAAGTATGATTCTCAATCAGGGACAACAATTGACAGCTGCCTCTGATTGAGAACCATACTAGGCCGAACTCAAAAACCAACATAGAAAAACAAACATAGACTGCCCACCCCAACTCACGTCCTGACCATACTAAAACAAAGGAAAAAAAACAACAAAGGAACTAAGGTCAGAACGTGACAATATTAATGCCCTTGATTTTGGAATGAGATGTTCGACGAGCAGGTATCCACATACTTTTGGTCATGTAGTGTACATAGAAAATGGAAAACTTTCTGTGGGACTTGGAAGTGCATACTTGAACTTCAGTGTCAATACACAGTGCAAAACAACATTACTCATGGTTGTCATGAGGTGTCCCTAGATGCTTTTAAAAGAAATGCTCCAGTCTGTCACTCATCACTGCTTAGCAGCAGCAAACAGAAAATCTATGTTACACGCTGTGTGTCTCTAGAAACACCAAGCTGCCAGTGTGTTCTTATTGGATCTGTGTGGTGTGTGTGCCTACGGGGCAAAGATAAACCATGCCAGGGAGAAAGGGAGTTAAAGGGAGTCACTTCAATTTTTTTTTGAGTATTCTCTACAGTGCACAATCAAAGACCTCTCTACCATGGATCTCTGCATAGGACGCCCTTCAAGAGTGTACTCACTTTAACCTCTCTGCAAATCAGCACTTTTAAGAACATGTGAATATTAATCTTATTCTGCTGATGAAAAGCATTCAAGAAACCTATTATTTTTTAAGCTACAGATTAGACTAGTACTTGGATTGTTTGCCACAGTCTGAAAGGCAGCAGCCGTAGCTGAGAAGTGAATCCACTATGGTGGGAACCACTTAAAAACACTTGGTGACTGACTAACAATAAGTCTGGCAGGTGGTCAAGATTCTCACATCACCATGTATTTATTCTGTATTTCTGTCTATTCAATACAACGCTATTAGATTAGATTGATTCTCTACTGTAAGGCCGGGCTAAAGAAAGAATATCCATGGACAGATATAGACTCCATGGTCTAATTAGAGCAACCACACAACTTCAGGGGACAAATACAATCTAAGGATAAATCATATGAGCAGATAGTTGGCACTTGTTGTGGCTCCAAACCCTAAAATGAACAGCAATCCCAGCAACTCTTGCTCCATATACCCCAGAACCACAGTCACTCAATTACGGTCCCACACTAGCTTTGCTCGGATAGAGCTAATTAACATTTAGTGAGTTTTGGATGAGTTATGGATGAGGAAAGTGTTGGCCTTGATTCAGACAGTTAGCTTTTAGCAAACCCCCCTAAACCCTGTAGCAAATTGGCGAGTCTAATAATAATCCTGCCAAATGTGCTGGTTTGATCAAGTATAAATACATTTTTACTCTAATGTCTATATTACACATTAATTGCATGCCAAGTAAGATCTTACCTTAATAAAACATGTATGTACAGTATTAAAAATGTCCATGGTTAGCCTTTGTTTAGTCCGTTAATGACATCTCAGTTTTCATCGAAAGGAAATGTATTCCAATATTGAACAAAATGCTGTGTTTCCGAATTCATGTGATGGTTTCAGATACTTAAAACTGTGAAACAACACCAAGGCACAGAGGCACTTTTACTATTTTATATATTTGAGGAATTTTCTACCACACCGCCACAGTGTAGGCTACCTTGCGATACCTTCAAATGTTCACAAATGCTGCAGGCGAGATGGCTTGTTTTGAAATTGAAAAGGGGAAGTGAGACATGATGGCAGCAGAACATGGTCATAATCAGATCCCCAGACGCCCAGCTTCAATATAAAACACCCTTATTTTGGACTCGATTTCACTGCTTTATTTGAGCTCATGTCTTTGCATACACATTTCTATCACTGTGGGTCCGATTCCTTTCCTACGCACACCTTTCCTACACACTTCTGAATAGTTGGTATTTAGACTAACCTTATTTAGGCCATAACAAGCTTTTCAGGTGTGGCTATCTTGCACTCACTGAACGAATGTAATTTAACCCATGAAAAAATGACCACTTGTTGACCAAAATATTGTATTGTGGAGATATAATTCAATAGGATTTTCAGTACATTTATCTAAAGCTATCCCTTTAATAATGACTGAAAGCAAATAATTACATCGGCCAAACAGGCTAACATTTCATACTTGTTGAAGGAGAAAGAAAAAAGGATGACAGATCATGCAGTCTTTTCAAAGGGAGAAATTCAGCAGAACCTCATTGGAGATCTATCTCTTCTACATAACGAGCTATGACAAAACTGAAACCTAGCCACATACTCTTATCTTAGCAAACAGTAGCTAGCTACACACGTTTTTAGATAGCTAGTTAATAGTTTATCCCGACAACCGGTAGCCTCTGGAACTGCCGATCTGCAGCCAACAAGGCAGAGTTCATCTCAGCCTATGCCTCCCTCCAGTCCCTCGACTTCTTGGCACTGACAGAAACATGGATCACCACAGATAACACTGCTACTCCTACTGCTCTCTCTTCGTCCGCCCACGTGTTCTCGCACACCCCGAGAGCTTCTGGTCAGCGGGGTGGTGGCATCGGGATCCTTATCTCTCCCAAGTGGTCATTCTCTCTTTCTCCCCTTACCCATCTGTCTATCGCCTCCTTTGAATTTCATGCTGTCACAGTTACCAGCCCTTTCAAGCTTAACATCCTTATCATTTATCGCCCTCCAGGTCCCCTCGGAGAGTTCATCAATGAGCTTGATGCCTTGATAAGCTCCTTTCCTGAGGACGGCTCACCTCTCACAGTTCTGGGCGACTTTAACCTCCCCACGTCTACCTTTGACTCATTCCTCTCTGCCTCCTTTTTTCCACTCCTCTTCTCTTTTGACCTCACCCTCTCACCTTCCCCCCCTACTCACAAGGCAGGCAATACGCTCGACCTCATCTTTACTAGATGCTGTTTTTCCACTAACCTCATTGCAACTCCCCTCCAAGTCTCCGACCACTACCTTGTATCCTTTTCCCTCTCGCTATCATCCAACACTTCCCACACTGCCCCTACTCGGATGGTATCGCGCCGTCCCAACCTTCGCTCTCTCTCCCCCGCTACTCTCTCCTCTTCCATCCTATCATCTCTTCCCTCTGCTCAAACCTTCTCCAACCTATCTCCTGATTCTGCCTCCTCAACCCTCCTCTCCTCCCTTTCTGCATCCTTTGACTCTCTATGTCCCCTATCTTCCAGGCCGGCTCGGTCCTCCCCTCCCGCTCCGTGGCTTGACGACTCATTGCGAGCTCACAGAACAGAGCTCCGGGCAGCCGAGCGGAAATGGAGGAAAACTCGCCTCCCTGCGGACCTGGCATCCTTTCACTCCCTCCTCTCTACATTTTCCTCCTCTGTCTCTGCTGCTAAAGCCACTTTCTACCACTCTAAATTCCAAGCATCTGCCTCTAACCCTAGGAAGCTCTTTGCCACCTTCTCCTCCCTCCTGAATCCTCCTCCCCCTCCCCCTCCTCCCTCTCTGCAGATGACTTCGTCAACCATTTTGAAAAGAAGGTCGACGACATCCGATCCTCGTTTGCTAAGTCAAACGACACCGCTGGTTCTGCTCACAGTGCCCTACCCTGTGCTCTGACCTCTTTCTCCCTCTCTCTCCAGATGAAATCTCGCGTCTTGTGACGGCCGGCCGCCCAACAACCTGCCCGCTTGACCCTATCCCCTCCTCTCTTCTCCAGACCATTTCCGGAGACCTTCTCCCTTACCTCACCTCGCTCATCAACTTATCCCTGACCGCTGGCTACGTCCCTTCCGTCTTCAAGAGAGCGAGAGTTGCACCCCTTCTGAAAAAACCTACACTCGATCCCTCCGATGTCAACAACTACAGACCAGTATCCCTTCTTTCTTTTCTCTCCAAAACTCTTGAACGTGCCGTCCTTGGTCAGCTCTCCCGCTATCTCTCTCAGAATGACCTTCTTGATCCAAATCAGTCAGGTTTCAAGACTAGTCATTCAACTGAGACTGCTCTTCTCTGTATCACGGAGGCGCTCCGCACCGCTAAAGCTAACTCTCTCTCCTCTGCTCTCATCCTTCTAGACCTATCGGCTGCCTTCGATACTGTGAACCATCAGATCCTCCTCTCCACCCTCTCCGAGTTGGGCATCTCCGGCGTGGCCCACGCTTGGATTGCGTCCTACCTGACAGGTCGCTCCTACCAGGTGGCGTGGCGAGAATCTGTCTCCTCACCATGCGCTCTCACCATTGGTGTCCCCCAGGGCTCTGTTCTAGGCCCTCTCCTATTCTCGCTATACACCAAGTCACTTGGCTCTGTCATAACCTCACATGGTCTCTCCTATCATTGCTATGCAGACGACACACAATTAATCTTCTCCTTTCCCCCTTCTGATGACCAGGTGGAGAATCGCATCTCTGCATGTCTGGCAGACATATCAGTGTGGATGACGGATCACCACCTCAAGCTGAACTTCGGCAAGACGGAGCTGCTCTTCCTCCCGGGGAAGGACTGCCCGTTCCATGATCTCGCCATCACGGTTGACAACTCCATTGTGTCCTCCTCCCAGAGCGCTAAGAACCTTGGCGTGATCCTGGACAACACCCTGTCGTTCTCAACTAACATCAAGGCGGTGGCCCGTTCCTGTAGGTTCATGCTCTACAACATCCGCAGAGTACGACCCTGCCTCACACAGGAAGCGGCGCAGGTCCTAATCCAGGCACTTGTCATCTCCCGTCTGGATTACTGCAACTCGCTGTTGGCTGGGCTCCCTGCCTGTGCCATTAAACCCCTACAACTCATCCAGAACGCCGCAGCCCGTCTAGTGTTCAACCTTCCCAAGTTCTCTCACGTCACCCCGCTCCTCCGCTCTCTCCACTGGCTTCCAGTTGAAGCTCGCATCCGCTACAAGACCATGGTGCTTGCCTACGGAGCTGTGAGGGGAACGGCACCTCAGTACCTCCAGGCTCTGATCAGGCCCTACACCCAAATAAGGGCACTGCGTTCATCCACCTCTGGCCTGCTCGCCTCCCTACCACTGAGGAAGTACAGTTCCCGCTCAGCCCAGTCAAAACTGTTCGCTGCTCTGGCTCCCCAATGGTGGAACAAACTCCCTCACGACGCCAGGACAGCGGAGTCAATCACCACCTTCCGGAGACACCTGAAACCCCACCTCTTTAAGGAATACCTAGGATAGGATAAAGTAATCCTTCTCACCCCCTCCCCCCTTAAAATATGTAGATGCACTATTGTAAAGTGGCTGTTCCACTGGATGTCATAAGGTGAATGCACCAATTTGTAAGTCGCTCTGGATAAGAGCGTCTGCTAAATGACTTAAATGTAAATGTAAATGTAACATTGACACTCATTAAATGTTTGTTCAGCCATACAGTGCATTCGGAATGTATTCAGACCACTTTACAGTTTGTATAGGTTATAATTATTAGAATATATATATATATATATATTTTACATTTTATGCAAATTTATAATAACAAATAAATAAAATACATTATTTACATAAGTATCCAGACCATTCTCTACAAAACTCAAAATTTAGCTCAGGTGCATCCTGTTTACATTGATCATCCTTGAGATTTTTCTACAAATTGATTGGAATCCACCTTTGGTAAATTCTATTGATTGGACATGATTTGGAAAGGCACACACCTGTCTATTTAATGTCCCACACTTGACAATGCATGTCAGAGCAAAAACCAAACTATGAGGTCGAAGGAATTGTCCGTAGAGCTCCATAACAGGATTGTGTTGAGGCACAGATCTGGGGAACGGTACATAGAAATGTCTGCAGCATTGAAGGTCCTCCATTCTTAAAATGGAAGAAGTTTGGAACCACCAACACTCTGCCTAGAACTGGCCCGCCTTGCCAAACTGTCAGGGGGATGATCATTATGCCATAATGTGTGTAGATTGATAAGGGAAAAATAATGTAATCATTTTTAGAATAAGGCTGTAAAGTAACAAAATGTGGAAAAAGTCAAGGGGACTGAATACTTCCCGAATACACTGTATTCCTGGAGAGTTACCCTCCTGTAACGTATCAACTAGCTAGCTATTGAAATCAGGTGCACTAGATTAGGGTTTGTAGAAAACTTACAGGACAGTAACTCTCTAGGAGTGCTCTGTATCAGATCATGTTGGATCTCACTTCAAGTCTGTTGATTCCATCTCGATCTGGTCATCCTCATTGGTGTCACACCTTTACCACAGCCCCAGCCAACACACCTGATTAAACTAATTGCATTCCGAGGACAAGAGTTGCCCATCTCTATGATAGACAGTCACCATGATCACATAAATAGTGTCACCATTTTTTGGTTTGCAAACTGTAGCAACACTGAAACTTAATTAAAAAAACATATCTAACCTACATGCTTGTGGTTGGCAAAGAAAGCAAACAGGTACACGTAACAAACATTAATTCAAGTATAGTTATTGTGTTCAGAGTTGGATCATGTCTACATTCGATTGCCGGTGAGGAGGTGGGGAATATGATTAGTCTAGATAGAACAGCATTTCTTAATCCTGGTCCTGGGGACCCAAAGGGGTGCCCATTTTTAGTTTTTGCCCGAGCAATAGACAGCTGATTCAAATTATCATCAAGTGTTGATGATTTGAGTCAGGTGTGTAATGCTGTATCTTCCTCAACTGTCCCTGTCCTACACCGGGCTCAAACCAGTGATCCTCTGCTCGCAAACACACATGACTATCCTCCTTGATAAACTTACCAACGTTTTGAGACACCCAAAATGTACCAATTGGATGGATCCATCCACAACATTTCAAGCTAGCTGAAGTGAGCTTACAGCACGTTCTTAACTCTGTTACAAGTTTGTATGTGATCATCTATTAGTCTATGTCTTTGATTTCCATCGTGACCCACCTGCCATCGGCGCTACTCATTCATGTCACCTCTCACTTTTACACCCTGGTACTGTACTTGTACTCCTCAGTCTTGCCTTCTTCCTTCTTCAGTGAGACAAGGTGGTGGTACTAGGGTTTCCCTCAGTCTCATTCATCCAAGGCATCTCCAGAGGAACACTGAGGGTGGCTAGAGGGATAGATGGGAAGGGGATAAAATGTACATGATCTTATCAGTAAGGCATAGCAGTGTAAATACAGTTATTCTGGTTGGAAAGTGGGTGCATGTCGAGGCAAATAATGCATTACTAAACCTTCTAAAAAGTAATTGAGGAGCCATTGAGATATTGAGGAGCTAAGGGGAAGATACTCAAGTGTACATGGAGGAAGCCATAGGTGGAGTCGACTCTGTATGTCTCCTAGTTGAACATCTCACTACATGGGACTAGTGGTTAGTGTGTGCATCACAGTGTGTGTCTCACTGTGTCTGTCACCAGAGTGGTATACTATGAAGCAAGCTAGAGCTACTCAGGCTTTTATTAAGCTAGCTAACATCAGTTAGCTTTACGTTCCAGGTCAGGCTTCATCCTTACTATGATGGTGGATATTGCTCGCCCGCCTGCCGCTAACTCTAGCAGGCTTGTGACTGTGCGTGCATCTCACACATGGCTAGTCGAACGCAGAACTCTTCATTAAGACAGTTCTGAAACATCACAGGGCGAGTAACTGCCACATTTTAATTTGTGACGAAATAAAAATAAAATAACATTTATCTTGCAAATTCAGCAGGCTATGGTGGGAATTAGGCTTTTAGAAGTCATATATTTACATTATTATTTATTGTTAGTGCATTGATAAGCATATCAAAAATGGCATTAACACCTTTTTCCCACTCGCATCACTCCTTCTATCTGTGGTATAGCTTGTTGCGTTGTGGCCATAGATTTATAATCCATAAGCAGGCTTTCTAACTTCTAACCCTGGCAATTTGACTGTTAAACTCATGGGTACACTAGCAATGGCTGCCGATATTGACTTGAATGGGAACTGCCATCTATGGATTACAGTATATGTCTATGGTTGGTTGCGGCTGTCAGTTTGCCTTTCGTAAATTTCAAAATACAATTGTGTGAAAAATGCAGTTTGGAAAGCAAACGCGGTCCTTTCAAAATAAGTAATTTGATATGTATTTTAATGTTATAATTTTTTTACACACCAAAAAACATTTTAATAATAAAATATTTTATCAGTCTTCCTGAAATGAAGGGGATGATGACACAATCTTTGCGAGAGGGAGGATATCTGATTTCATTGGTCCTCAACTCATGGCTCAGACACTTCATTCAGCGTAAATGGAGTTACCCCTTAGTTAGCCTGTCCTAGAGCAGATTAGTTCTGAATGATTCTTTGCCATTAAAATGTACCTGGCTAAAAGGTGAGCCACTTTCATGGTAACGGTTATCCCGAATTGAACCCAGAGTTGACCAAAGTTTCCTCGCTAACACCTCAAACCTGATTCTTAGCATAAGGCTCAAGATTAAGCCCTCTCTGTTGCTGTCTCCTCTGTCCTATCGCTACAGCACTGTGATCCCAGTTCACCCCAACAAGCTGATCGCTGTGTCTGTGAATGCATCCATCCACACACATAGAGAGACAGAGAAGACATAACTGTAAATCAACCATACACTAACATTATCTACAAACATTGAACAAACAAATCAGTAATTAGGAATTGATGATACATCAAAATGAGATGGTAAGTGATTACTGAATGACTCCCAACTACTTAACCTCATTGAGATAGAGTTGAACTCTATCATGAGGTCAGAAAGACAGATGGAGACATTCTCACCTCTATTGTGCTGTCCCTCTACTTCTTTCTTACCTTTATTGCTTTTATTTTCTGGTGCCCGCTCCTGAAAGAGGTTTCATTCGACACCATTGAACGACAAGGCAGCAGTCTCTAATAATGGTCACATTGTTGGAACATACACAACTATCTACAAGCCATCAGACTGCTGAACACTTGAACTGGACTGAACACCTGCTCTGATTCTCCCCCTAGCACATATGCACTCACACACACACACACACACACACACACACACACACACACACACACACACACACACACACACACACACACACACACACACACACACACACACACACACACACACACACACACACACACACACACACACACACACACACACACACACTTTATGTTCATATTCTTATATTTTATTATTTGTTACTGTTGTTGCATGGTCGAGAAGGAATTTGCAAGTAAGCATTTCATTGGACATGTATACCATGTGTATCCTGTACAAAACTTGAAACTCTAAACTACTGTTATAAAGCCTACATTAGCTTGTAACACTGTTCGCTACATTACACTAACTCTGACAATAACAATGGGGCTGAAGTATACATCACCCCATATTACAGTACACTCCATTAGACCCCATTAACGTCCATTAGCCCGCTGTGTGTGTGGGTGTGTGTGTGTGTTTGTGGGTGTGTGTGCATCTGTAACTGTGGGCATGCCGGTTCTGTGGATGTTCTTCCACCAGTGCTGTTTGTCCTGCTCATTGATGGTCATGAGAGTGTGGTGAAGCTCATTATACACAACCATCACATTTGGAGAATGAAGGAGAGAGAGAGAAAAGGGGGAGAGAGAAAGGTGGAAAGGGGAGGAAGATAGGGGAGAGTGAGAGATCAGGACGTGACATAAATGATCAATGAGAGATGAGATAAAGATAGACCACACACA
The DNA here is from genome assembly GCF_021184085.1 of Oncorhynchus gorbuscha. Lineage (NCBI taxonomy): Eukaryota > Metazoa > Chordata > Actinopteri > Salmoniformes > Salmonidae > Oncorhynchus > Oncorhynchus gorbuscha. The sequence continues at coordinate 70,664,198 of NC_060178.1, read as the reverse complement.
CCCTCCTATTAACAGTCTGACTGCAGGTGTAGCCTAACTCTAATTATTGGTGACATCCATTTCGGATCATTGTTGATCCGCTTCCTCTCCTCCTGCAATTACAGGGTTCTCCTCAAGCTCTGTCAGGTTGGATGGGGAGCGTCGCTGCACAGCTATTTTCAGGTCTCTCCAGAGATGTTCAATCAGGTTCAAGTTTGGGCTCTGGCTGGACCACTCAAGGATATTTAGACACTTGTCCTGAAGCCACGTCCGTGTTGTCTTGGCTGTGTGCTTAGGGTCGTTGTCCTGTTGCAAGGTGAACCTACGCCCCAATCGGAGGTCCTGAGCGATCTGGTGTAGGTTTTCATCAATGATCTCTCTGTACTTTTCTCTATTCATCATTCCCTTGATACTGACTAATCTCCCAGTCCCTGCTGCTGAAAAACTTCCCCACAGCTTGATGTTGCCACCATCATGCTTCACTATAAGGATAGTGCTAGGTTTCCTCCAGACGTGACGCATGGCATTCAGGCCAAAGAGTTCAATCTTGGATTTGTTCAGACCAGAGAATCTTGTTTCTAATGGTCTGAGTGTCCTTTAGGTGTCTTTTGGCAAACTTCGAGAGGGCTGTCATGTGCCTTTTTGTCACGATTGTCGTATGGAGGAGACCAAGGCGCAGCATGTTATGAATAGTTATTCTATATTTAATGAAGAAAGAACCCTAAAACATACTTACAAAACAACAAATGAACGTGACACTATATATAAACAGTGCCGACACAGGCAACTAGACATAGACAATAACTCACGAAATACCCAAAGAAGATGGCTGCCTAAATATGGTTCCCAATCAGAGACAACGATAAACAGCTGCCTCTAATTGAGAACCAATCTAGGCAACCATAGACATACATAAACACCTAGATGGTAAACAACCCCATAAACCTACAAAACCCCAAGACAGTACAAAACACATACATCACCCATGTCACACCCTGACCAAACCAAAATATAGAAAGAAAACATAGAATACTCAGGTCAGGGTGTGACACTTTTACTGAAGAGTAGCATCCTTCTGGCCAGTCTACCATATAGGCTTGATTGGTGAAGTGCTGCAGAAATGGTTGTCCTTCTGGATGGTTCTCCCGTCTCCAAAGAGGAACTCTAGAGCTTTGTCAGAGTGACCAGTGACCAGTGACCTTCTTGGTCATCTCCCTTTTTCAATTTAAGAATGATGGAGGCCACTGTGTTCTTTGGGACCTTCAATGCTGCAGAATTGTTTTGGTACCCTTCCCCAGATCTGTGCCTCGACACAATCCTGTCTCAGAGCTCTACGGACAATTTCTTTGACCTCATGGCTCGGTTTTTGCTCGGACATGCTCTGTCAACTTTGGGACCTTATACAGACAGATGTGTGCTTTTCCAAATCATGTCAATTGAATTTACCACAGGTAGACTCCAATCAAGTTGTAGAAACATGTCAAGGATGATCAGTGGAAACAGGATGCACCTGAGCTCAATTTTCGAGTCTCATAGCAAAGGGTCTGAATAATTATGTAAATAAGGTATTTATGTTTAATTTGTTTTATACAGTTGCAAAAATGTTGTCATTATGGGGTATTGTGTGTAGATTGACAAGGGAAAAAGTTAATTTAATCAATTTTAGAATAAGGCTGTAACTAAACAAAATGTGGAAAAAGTCAAGAGGTCTGAATACTTTCCGAATGACCCGTATACACTTTTTTGTATATATACTGTACTTTTTCTTCAGGATTTTGGAAACTACCCCTAGTTTTCGAACCACTGCAGTAGGCCTGTGTGGAATGAGTTTGACACCCCTGCTTTAGAGGTCATCTCCAAAACAAGCCAATGAAACTTAATTCAATTCAGGGATGACAGAATGGACATGTAAAGATTGTGGCCGTCTTGAAGAATGACAGCTCATATGCATCCATGCGTCAACCTCTCACTAGTGGATATAATGAGGTCATTTATGTACTGTAAATAGTTATGTTTATATTGACTGTGTATCTTGAGGTTGTGTAGCATATTTGTGGTAAGGAGAATGTCCCTACCTTTCAAAGGGCTTGATATGTGTTTTGTGGCTTGATATGTGTTTTGGGTATGATGTCCTCAGAGTGAAATGTGCTCTGGAGTTGTCTCACTGCGACACAGGTCCAAGACTTCACACAGTTTGCATGTTGCCTTCTTGTCTTACATGACAGGTATCTTTGGCAAATTACAGACAGACATCATCAGTCCAATCATTGATAACCACAGTGAACTGAGAGCAAGTAGATTTATAGCTGCATTGGGATGTGTCAATGGGAATCTACTCTTCATCATATCAAATCATAATTCAAGGTACTCTCATCTGAAACTTGAACGGTATATAGTGTTGTGGAGTTCATAGGTAATGGTTTACTGTCATGGCAATAAATCACCTATCACAATATAGGCCTAATAGAAATTCTATTTAGTTGTGTTATACCCTGACTACACCGCTCACGTCGCGTGTGGTTTAGGAATCTATGTTATTCAATTATTTCACCTACACTGCTCGCAAGCGTCAACAAGCGTCTGCGTTGCCAGGGGCAAAAATCGAAGTCATTCCTATTTCTGACGCAGATCGCACTGCAATTCCTGCCTCTCCCATCTCCTCATTGGTTTATAGAAGCAGGTACCTACATGCCATCTACTCATTGGTTGTACCCACATGGGTGATTGAAAACCTAATTGTTGCTGGTTATCGTGGTAATACTATGAAGGTTTAGATGCCAATCACCATGTAAGTTAATTGATGAAAAAGCCTGGAGGAGAGATGACTATAAACGATTCGGTTGACCATTTTTTATGTGTAGATTAATTGTAGGAGTAGAGGACCTTGTGCATTTCAGTTAAAATAACAACATAATGTTTATATCCCAGGACTAGCAAAATAAATTTAGCTAAATAGGACAAATTAGCTAAAAAGTGCAAGCTAAATTGACATATATGTTTAATGCTTTTCAACCTGTCCACAAATTAATGTCATTGGTTCAGAGTTTGTATTGATATTTTAACCTGCGTGTCGTGATCGCGTTTGGTGTAGGTGGACAAAATAAATTCATGCACAATGGCACACGCGCAGCCAGTTTTGGTTCCGTGTTAAGGTTTGAAATATCATCCAAGATGACTATATTTTCCACTCAGTTTCAACCTTTTTTCTTAAAATCTATCATAGTGAGGTAGTGTTTGATGTGAATTGCCATTGCATTTGCATTGATGTCAGAGTGTTTAGAGGGACAATAGAGCCATGTACCAGGCCACTAGCAACCTGATGGTTGTTAGCAAGTTGGGTACTACCAACGCATGTCCAGAGTGCATAAGGGGAGATTACTGTGAATTGTAATGCGGTCATAACTCATGACTGGAAGTGTAGCGGTGATACGGTCACCACATCAGCCCTAAGAGAACCTACCATCACATAATCGCACACACAGTCCATGTGCAAAAGTGCCACGAGGTACATTAGAGCAGAGCCTATGCTAATCATAGCCTTGACCTAGCATCCGACAGAAGATTGCAAACACCCAAGCCTTAGCAATAGAAATAGACGCAGAATGCTTTTGGAAATATAAAAAGACCTCCATGATTACAGTTTTTTTCGATTGCTAAACGAAAGTGGGCACAACTGGAGTCACATGTGCAAAACTCTAACTATAGTCTGCACTACCAACAGTCACCTGAGCTAAACAGTTCACATCACCTGCAAAACTCATTCCAAGCAACACAACTCTTAACACATGGCTCAAAACACGCTCAGTGCAGCCAAACACTATGCACAACCCTCACTGAGATAACACACACTGTCACTCAGAACACACTGAGAGTAAAAACACTAGCATCAAACACCTATGCAGAAAATACAAACTTTTCATCTTTACAGTTTGAACAATTTCAGTGACTTCATACAAAGTAATATTTTCTTCAAAGAAAAGAGTGACATTCTTTCACATGATTTATTATTATTTTTAGAACATAACAATTCTTTAAGGTAAATGAAAATAGTCAATAGTCTAGTAATTTACAGAATTACAGTAATGAGAAAAAAAAGTTAGAAACTAAAAGTACATACTGTAATTCAAACAAATAATTGAGGGGCTAATCCTGCCTCTCTCTAGCATCAGGCCACAGGTTTTCTTCAACATCACATCTAATGTTTTCTCTTGCCATGCACCTGGGGAAGAACCTTCTGGAGTGCCTTATCCATCCCTGGCAGTCCTCTGGACTCGTGTCCTCACATCCGGCACGCATGGCTTCCAAAAGAGACATTTGGTCATGTGGGTGGTGTCCAGACACTTTCCACCTCCAGGCAGAGAAACTCCTCTATTGGGTTGAGGAAGGGTGAATATGCAAGCAGGTACAAAACCATAAATCTGTGATGTGCTGCAAACCAATCTGTGACAGCTGCAGAGTGGTGAAAAGCAACGTTATCGCAAACTATGACAAAAACTTGGGGGTTTCTTACTGGCTCCCCCTGTTCTGCTGGCACTAGCTGAGCATAGAGCTGTTCTAGGAAAGCTATAAGCCTTTCTGTGTTGTATGGGCCAATGAGTGGTGTGTTGAGAAGCAAACCATCATTGGCCATTGCAGCACACATGGTGATATTTCCCCCCCTTTGGCCTGGAACCTCCACAGTGGCCCTTTGACCTATAACATTCCTTCCTCTGCGCCGTGTTTTGGCAAGGTTCAATCCAGCTTCATCGATAAATACAAATGAATGTGGTCTTTCCAGTGCTTCCACCTCCATTACTCTCTGAAAAACAGCAAGTGCACAGTTTTACTGTAGAAATGCTAGTGTTTTTTTTTACTGTAAATATTTTGTATAGCTGTGTACGTAACCTCAGACGTCTTACCTGGACATATTGGTATCTTTTCTCTTTTACCCGTTCACTGTTTCTCTCGAACGTTACAGTGTATAACTGTTTCATTGTAACTTGGTGTTTCTTTAGGTCAAGAGCAATAGTTGTTTTGCTGACAGAATTAACATTTTCAAATATATCATTATCAGCCAGCACTCTATCTTGAATCTCCCACAGTTTTATTGCATTGTTGACAACAACCATGTCAACAATAGCATTTTCCTGCGCATCTGAAAATATTTTTCCTCTTCCCCCTGTTGGGGGCAGCCTTTGGGTCCTGTTGTAAAAATATATTTTATAGTCAAACTTACTGTAATATATATCTGTGTAAATATTCTATAATTGCAATACAAAATAGATTCCTGTAATGTTTTCATTTACTGTAAGGATGTAACTCTCACCTGTTTGCACGATGGAAAATTCGCATTACAGATGCCACTGTGGATCTTTGCAGATTGGGTTGCACCCTCAACCATGCCTCTCTCAATGAGAGACCATGGTACACGACATGGTCTATAAGTGTAGCCCTTATTTCATCTGAAATAACAGCTCTTTGTCTTCCTCCACGCATCCGCCCTCTCCCTGCCACCCTTCTCCCTCCACGAACCCATCTTCCTTGTTCCATTTCCAAAATGAGTCTTTCTGAGCTCTACCTATATATACTGTAATATGTCTGTGTGTGTGTTCACTAACAAGTCTAAAACAAGATACCTGCTTAGTCTTTCAGCTGAAATTGCAATCAGCAGTGTTTGAAAGGCACAAGGCTGAAATATATTCCGTTTTGAATGTGTGGTTCACAGTTTTGACAGCAGTGTGTTAGCATTTGAACAAAGTGCTGTAAATCCACAGTGTTGTGCAGGTTGTGGTTAAAGTCATGGGATAAGTGTGTAGTGTTTTGAAAACTGTGTTCAAGCAATGAAAAACGAACTAGAGTTTGGTCCACATGAACTGCTGCTGTGCAGACTGTAGTTAGAGTTTTGCACATGTGACTCCAGTTGTGTCCACTGTCGTTTAGCAATAAAAAAAAACTGTAATAAACACACTCCATGTTTGATATGTCAATGTTTTAAATAACACATACTTTGCTTTCCTGGCTAATCTTTTATCTCATAACTTTATATAAATGATTCAAGATATTTTGGCTTCAGTTGAATAATTAATCCAAATCCAAATCCAGACATGAAATAAATTGGGACTCCTTTGCTACTGTGTGTGTGTGTGTGTGTGTGTGTGTGTGTGTGTGTGTGTGTGTGTGTGTGTGTGTGTGTGTGTGTGTGTGTGTGTGTGTGTGTGTGTGTGTGTGTGTGTGTGTGTGTGTGTGTGTGTGTGTGTGTGTGTGTGTGTGTGTGTGTGTGTGTGTGTGTGTGTGTGTGTGTGTGTGTGTGTGTGTGTGTGTGTGTGTGTGTGTGTGTGTGTGTGTGTGTGTGTGTGTGTGTGTGTTTTATAGACAGCAAAAAAGGGAGAAACAGGTACATACAGAAAAGGACACCACACGTGAAGATATTTCTTTCCCACTCTGTGACCATGTTTAGACAGGGAGATCACTCAATATTGTTGAAATCCTGCTGGTGTATGACAAATACACTACACGACCACAAGTATGTGGAGACCTGCTTGTCAAACTTCTCATGTTCTGGACCTGTGAGTTGTTTAGCACCCCCTAGCTTAGCAATATCAAACATTTTTTTACTAGGCAAGTCAGTTAAGAACAAATTCTTATTTTCAATGACAGCTTAGGAAGAGTGGGTTAACTGCCTGTTCAGGGGCAGAATGACAGATGTGTACCTTGTCAGCTCGGGGATTCAAACTTGCAACCTTTCAGTTACTAGTCCAACATTCTAACCACTAGGCTACCCTGCTGCCCATACTGTTGCATCCTAGTAACTTTATTTAATATTTGACTCTAGATTGAGTACTCATTCCTTATTTTGTACATTTAGTGCAGTTATTGTGTAAGACTTTCTGTGCTCTATACTACTGTAACTGAAAACATGTACTTTTGTGTTTGTTGCAGTTTCACACTGTTATTCAAGTAAACTTCCAAACCAACACCCTGCTTTTCACTGAGTTATTTGAATGAGTGTTTAGATAGGTGGATAAGGGCTACTATACATTTAGGGAGTCCAGTATATCTCATTTCAAAATAAATGGTAACTCCTATGCTGCTATAACAGCCACTCTTCTGGGAAAGCTTTCCACTAGATGTTGGAACATTGCTGCGGCGACTTGCTTCCATTCAGTCACGAGCATTACTGAGGTCGGGCACTGATGTTTGGCGATTAGGCCTGGCTTGCAGTCGTATACTATCTCAAGATTAGTGCAACATCAGAGGGGTAATTTAATGGTTCCAATGGCTCTTCATTAAGGCCATTCTATATTTGTCTATTGATATTGCATGACTGTGTGCTCTATTTTTAAACACCTGTTAGCAACGGGTGTGCCTGAAATTGCCAAATCCACTAATTTGAAAGGGTGTCCACATACTTTTGTATACATAGTGTACCGGTACATTAAATTAAGCAGCCTTTGAGGACAGGCCAAGGTTTACCAGCATATTTTCTTGTATCTTTATGGAAAAAAATAGATAACATTATGTCATTAGTTAAATTCTACACATTTACGCTGTATACAAATAGACTCATCAAACAGTTGAGAAATGAAGTATTTGCAAGCAGTGTTACTGACAATCTATCCTGGGATTAAAGAGGTTGATCTCTGGTTGATATTGACAACAAACTGCCTTCATCAGTGTATCCATTGGGCTTTGTCAATGATGATTAAATTGTTTGTGTTGGGTAGACTGTGACAACATCAATTGCAGTTCGTTCAAATCCTCGCAGATGTTTTTATTCAGTATCAATGCAATGATCATTTGTCACCTCAGCTTTGAAGTTGTCTCTATCACTTGTAAACACCATTCTCTTTCTAAGCTGTATGTTTCTCTGTATTTTATGTATTTTAAAGGGAGTGTTTTTTATTTACCTCTGGAATTGTGGTCTGTTTAAGTGTATCTTCAAGAAGAATCTTGAAACACCACCTCTCTTGGCCTGTATGTATGGCTGATGAAGAAAAACTTGCCTCAATTACTGGGTGAATCACAGCACTGTCAACCACTGACCTGTGCATCAAATTATCTCTTTAGTCAGACTAAAGAAAGACAAAGATAAATCAAAAGAACAAATAGACAGAGCCAGAGAGAGAAAGCGAGAGGCATGAAACCCTGAACACAGGATCACAACCTGAGGGTTATTATACGAAGAAAGCTTGATCTACTCAGTGTTTTCTAAAGCTAGCTAGCTTCCCAATCCAGTTAAAGCTTCATCCATTTATACGGTGGATATTGCTTGTCCGCCTGCCGCTAACTCTAGCAGGCTTGTAACTGGCATGCATGTAGCTAGTTGAACACCGAACTCTTCATTGAGACAATACTGAAACATCAATCCATGGGCAACTCATTACCACATTTTAATTCGTGCCAAAATTAAAGAAAAGTTATCTTGCAAATTCAGTAGGCTATTGTGTGAAAAATACTTTTAGAAGTGCCGTCTTTATTTTATTACTTTGGTGTGCTTTGGTGTGGTTATTAAAGTGTGACCGAGATGGCAGATTATCAATTTGGGGGCAAAACAAAAGATGCAACATAACGGTGATAGAAGCAAGAGAACATGCTGCTTTCTACACGTTTATGGAGATCAAAAGCACTTCACAATAAAGCAGTCTCGGGATGCAGCATGGTTGCTAACGATAGTAGTGGAGGTGATTCTGAGATGGTCTGTTACTGCTGATTTATCCAGGCAGATCGCTCAAGATTGACTTTAAAATTTTACCTTTTGAGCAACTTTGAAATTTGACGTTTAGAGAAACGTGGATACAAGCACAGACATTCCTGAATATACAGTACACTCACCCTTACACACCTAGAGCCTACTTTTCTATTAGGGCAAGAAGACACCAATCTACAACAGAATGTATTATTTTCATATACTGTCTCCCGTATGATAGCTCACGAATACAACACACACACACTCATCTTTCAGTGATAGCTCATATCCATGAGAAGCTTTACCCATACAATAAAGTAGATAATCACGTCAGGAGTATTATGAAATGAAAATAACATTACGGCAATGAGAGCAGATATAATGAAAACCTTAATTAAATGAGCCATCATTCCAAAACATACTATAATATGACACAAAAAAAGCTTGCCAGAATCACCTTAATCTAATATGGGATTTTTTTGCTTTCGAAATTCTACTCATCTCAAAGATTTCCAACCACTTTAAATCTCAAGTCAGGAATATGTCAAATGTATAGCTCCTCAAGGTTTTGAAATTTTAGGCTGAGTGAAGGCAAGCAAGGCAAGGGCCCGCTATGAGAAGGGATGACTCAGCACATTTCCTCTGGAGGTGTTGGGGAGGTCATTGTCAGCTGTTCTGCCACTACTTTGATTTTACTGATATGGAAATGACTCGCAATGTTAGATTTTTTATTGTCTGTTAAGTGGGTCATACTTTAACTGCGACTGACAGAGGCTATCGGTTTGTACTTCTGTTCACACTTTTTTTGGGGGGGCGGGGTTCATTCAAAAGGGAGATAAATGGTAGAATGCCATACTCAGCGATGATGTGAAGTGTTTCATTTCTGCAACTTCTTTTGTGCTATTCGTCCTTGTCTTGCTGTCATCAGATCATAGAGAAGTCCACAGGAGGCTGCTGATGGGAGAACGGCTCATAATAATGGCCGGAGCGGTGCAAATGGAATGGTAATCTGCTCCAGTTATTTTCACGAGCCCATTCTCCCCATTTAAGGTGCCACCAACCTCCTGCGTTAAGAGAACATACAATATTTCAGATAGTTGCTCAAAAACACTTTTATTTCAAATAGAACACCAATGCCTTGAGAAGTCATGATAGTATTGTTTTCTATCCTATTTATTACCTCTTGACTTAACATTGAATGCAGATGGTTTCCAGTCTCCAAGGCTAATATTTCCCCAGCTGGCAGTGTTATTGCTGTCATTACAGACTCATGTCTGCTGTTGTAGAGTAGGAGCACCCCAGCATGCAGCCCTGGCGTGCAAAGGGGACAAGGTGGGGGGGGGGGACAAAAAGTGAAGGATGGAGGCATGAAATATACTTTTAACTAATGTCTGTAGCTTTCTTGAGCCTTCAATCAAAAAGACGTACACCTCCACTTCAATTAAGGTGCTGAATTCATACATTGAACTTGTATTTCATGATTTGAAAGTGAATGAATATTGCATTCAGCTTTTTAATTATATTTTAATTTAATTGAATACTCAAATTCAATATCTATATATTCACTTTCAATATGGTAGATATTGCATTCATTGTCGTCTGTGTATCACGTTTACCAACCATCATTTCAAGTTAATCAAAGTTAAATTTTTTCAACTTCTCAGATATTATGTTTTCAAATGTAGTTCTCTAACTTCAGATTCAAAACCAGAGAACCATCCTTGTGCTTTGCCAGCCAAGAAAATACCTGTGTGGTTCAGTTGGTAGAATATGGCGCTTGCCTCACCATGTGTGTGGGTTTGATTCCCACAGAGGACCAGTATGGGGAAAATGTTTGCACTCACTACTGCTCTGGAATGTCTGCTAAATTACAAAAAGAAATGTAGGTAATATGTAGAGGAGAAAATATAGAATCAAACATTATCTATGGCAGTTTCTGAAAACAGTGTGGCATGTTGAATGTACATTCTTCCTATGAATTGTTCAGCATTTGAATCGTTTTGGCTATGAGCTATTACGACCCCATTCCTGAGACTGGGTTCAGGAAAGTAAGACAAGTCTTCAAGTCTCGGTTGCATGTGACTTGCTGGTGACTTTTGTCCATTTGTAATATGTTTAAACAGTGAGGTACCATCACCAAAGTGACAGTCTGAAATCAACCCCAACGAGCAATGGAGAGGAACCACTATCACTGCCCGGCCATCCCGAGTTCATCAGACCAGTTTTGCATTTCTGCAGTACTTTTGAGCATGTCAAATTTGTGATGGTACATGGCAAATGGACATTACATCCTGATTTGGCATTTTCAAATCTTACTGTCAGGAACCGGTTACGAACCCGGGTCTCCGGAGTGAGAAACAGTCACTTAACCAACTGAGCCACGAATAGTTGGCAGAACTCAGAAGATGAGGCAGACACAGCAGTACTTGAGACGGTGTATTTAATGAAGTAAAAAAGTGAAGTTCTTCAGGAAAACATGTAACTCCACAACCTCAAAAGGAATCCTACAAGAACAAAGGTAATCCTCCAAGACAAAAAAGGTAAATCCACAAGGTGGAAGGTAAAGCACAAAAAGCCTCAAAAGATACTCAAAAAACAAACAAACAAGAACAAAAAACAGAATTCCACAAGAGAGTCCACCGGGATCAACAAGAGTTCTCAGAGTACTAGGGCTGGGTGCTAACATACAAACACAGAGCAAAGAACAGAGGAAAACAAAGGGTTTAAATACAATCAGGGGAAACGAGGCACAGGTGCAAATAATAATGGGGATCAAGGGAAAACAAAAGGTCAAAAGGCACAATGGGGGCATCTAGTGACCAAAAACCGGAACAAACCTGGCCAAATCCTGACACTTAAATATTGCGTTTGGACATTTCTTATGGCATTTGGCCAAAAAAAGTGACTTTTGACATTGACCCTCCAGGGAAATCATATTGCAAATGGAGAAAACAAATGCCTTATGCACAAGTTTTAAAAAATGCTGATAATAAAATATGACTAAAGTATATTGATACAGTTCTTATACATATGTAATTGACACAAAAATCGAGACGTTCGAGAAAGCACTTTTTAAGGGTGTGATAAGTTTTTTCAAAATTTGACTTTTGACTTTTGACTTCCTATGAAATCATATTGCAAATGGAGAAAACATATGCCTTATGCATAATTAAAAAATAAATAATAATAATTATGATCATAAAATTGGACAAACGTATATTCATACAGTTCTTACACTTGTAATTGACAAAAAAACTTGAAAGAATTTCAAAAAACGGTCCAGAAAGCACTTTTGTAAGGGGGTGATAAGTTTTTGAATTTTTTTTCAGTTTTTCAAAATTTTACTTTTGGATGTTGACTTGTGTTACATTTGCAACATGAAAAACCACGGTGGAGCGCACTTGCCATCTGTTGGATTTTTAAAGTGTTACACTTGGCATTTGCCATATGGCATTTGCAATCAACTTTGAATAAAACAATGCTGAATTGAGTGGTATTGGACACCGTGTATATGGTTTGTCCAGTGCAAATGACTTCCCATTCATTTTTGTACATTTCAGGGGGGGGTGTTCCCTTACAGTGGTTGCTCCACTAAAAGTTTTGCGATTATGCTGCCGGTACTTAGAGGTAAGTTGTGGTTTAGTATGGTACCCTGCATCACCATTTCATTGCTCCAGACCAGTGCAAGGGGGGAGGGGAGGGGGGGGGGTTAGACCACTGATTATCGTTTTGGGTACTACTGGGTTTCTAACTAACAATGAATGGGCAACATAAACCTAAATAGAAACTTTAGTATTACGATTAAATCTGTTGTTACACTAAGATTTTTACTATTTTGTTAGGATTATTTTGCTCTTACTGTAGTACTGTAGCATACTCCTGACCAGTCATATTGTACAGTACCTGAGTGGTGCAATTGTGTTGTAGCTGTGTTGCTACAGATGCTGGATCAATATCGGTGCTGGCCTTGACTGGGAGACTCATGTGATGACTGTAGGTTTTAGTTTTCTCTCCTAAAATCAGGAATACATCGTTCTAAATAACAAACTGGCTTTATTTACAAATTAGTAACAATGTCTCAACCCATGTTCAAGAATTAACTTTTTTTTAGCTCATTTTATGTTATTTGAAAACAAAATCATCTCAAATATTGTTATTTTTTAAACAAAACAATTAGAATTATACAAAAAGCACCTGGGATATTCTCAGAGACATATTATTAAACCTGTTATTAGCAGGACAATATACAGTGGGGAGAACCAGTATTTGATACACTGCTGATTTTGCAGGGTTTCCTACTTAGAGGTCTGTAATTTCTATCATAGGTACACTTCAACTGTGAGAGACGGAATCTAAAACAAAAATCCAGAAAATCACATTGTATGATTTTTAAATAATTCATTTGCATTTTATTGCATGACATAAGTATTTGATACATCAGAAAAGCCAAACTTAATATTTGGTACAGAAACCTTTGTTTGCAATTACAGAGATCATACGTTTCCTGTAGTTCTTGACCAGGTTTCCACACACCGCAGCAGGGATTTTGGCCCACTCCTCCATACAGACCTTCTCCAGATCCTTCAGGTTTCGGGGGATTCGCTGGGCAATACGGACTTTCAGCTCCCTCCAAAGATTTTCTATTGGGTTCAGGTCTGGAGACTGGCAAGGCCACCACTCCAGGACCTTGAGATGCTTCTTACAGAGCCACTCCTTAGTTGCCCTGGCTGTGTGTTTCGGGTCGTTGTCATGCTGGAAGACCCAGCCACGACCCATCTTCAATGCTCTTACTGAGGGAAGGAGGTTGTTGACCAAGATCTCACGATACATGGCCCCATCCATCCTCCCCTCAATACGGTGCAGATGTCCTGTCCCCTTTGCAGAAAAGCATCCCCAAAGAATAATGTTTCCACCTCCATGCTTCATGGTTGGGATGGTGTTCTTGGGGTTGTACTCATCCTTCTTCTTCCTCCAAACACGGCGAGTGGAGTTTAGACCAAAAAGCTCTATTTTTGTCTTATCAGACCACACGACCTTCTCCCATTCCTCCTCTGGATCATCCAGATGGTCATTTGCAAACTTCAGACAGGCTTGGACATGCGCTGGCTTGAGCAGGGGGAACTTGTGTGCGCTGCAGGATTTTATTCCATGAGGGCGTAGTGTGTTACTAATGGTTTTCTTTGAGACTGTGGTCCCAGCTCTCTTCGGGTCATTGACCAGGTCCTGCCGTGTAGTTCTGGGCTGATCCTTCACCTTCCTCATGATCATTGATGCCCCACGAGGTGAGATCTTGCATGGAGCCCCAGACCGAGGGTGATTGACCATCATCTTGAACTTCCATTTTCAAATAATTGCGCCAACAGTTGTTGCCTTCTCACCAAGCTGCTTGCCTATTGTCTTGTAGCCCATCCCAGCCTTGTGCAGGTCTACAATCTTATCCCTGATGTCCTTACACAGCTCCCTGGTCTTGGCCATTGTGGAGAGGTTGGAGTCTTTTTGATTGAGTGTGTGTGGACAGGTGTCTTTTATACAGGTAACGAGTTCAAACAGGTGCAGTTAATACAGGTAATGAGTGGAGAACAGAAGGGCTTCTTAAAGAAAAACTAACAGGTCTGTGAGAGCCGTAATTCTTACTGGTTGGTAGGTGATCAAATACTTATGTCATGCAATAAAATGCAAATTAATTACTTAAAAATCACACAATGTGATTTTATGGATTTTTGTTTTAGATTCCATATTTCACAGTTGAAGTGTATCTATGGTAAAATTATAGACTTCTACATGCTTTGTAAGTAGGAAAACCTGCAAAATCAGCAGTGTATCAAATACTTGTTCTAACCACTGTATATTGGTCATGGCTCCCAAGTGGTGCACAATGGGTTTGCAGTTTACCAGCTGTATCTACTGAAAGCGCACAAGGTTCAAGGCACGAGGGCAGGGGGCATGGGGTGGGGCGCAGAGCTGCGCACAGAAGACAGACGTAGCCCATGGGGAATGGAGGAGAAGTGAGGGGGGGTGAACCCCCACCCCACCACGCTGGGTAACACAGAGCAACACTTTAAGGGGCATTGTACTAATAATGGCGGCAGCGTGGCCTAGTGGTTAGAGCGTTGGACTAGTAACCGGAAGGTTGTGAGTTCAAACCCCCGAGCTGACAAGGTACAAATGTCGTTCTGCCCCTGAACAGGCAGTTAACCCACTGTTCCCAGGCCATCATTGAAAATAAGAATATGTTCTTAACTGACTTGCCTGGTTAAATAAAGGTAAAATAAAATGGCGACGACTAGGGAAACGTTCCTGCTGTTCTAGCAGGTAGCTGGACAATAGACTTGCCTAGATGGAGTGTAGGGGGAGAATTCTACTGTCAAATGTATTTCTAAGTTAGGTTCTAAGTTAAGTATTATTTTTATGATTCACATCCGACCGTGAGTCCCATAAGGCGGTACACAATTGGATCAGCGTTTCTCTCCCTCTAAAAACAGAAATAAATGTTTTGGCCTTTATAAATATTATTTTGGCCTTCATTTAGATGAAATAACCTCCAAAATATCGTTACATATTATCAATATAGCTGGCACCTACATAAAGCTGAGTGACACACTCATTCATGGCTTTGGATCAAAATAAATAAGTACCAACATTATTTCTGATAGTCTTTATTTAACTAGGAAAGTCAGTTAACCTGTTGCGACGAGCAATCCCGTATCCGGGATCCTATTTATAGCCTCAAGCTCATTACCATAACGCAACGTTAACTATTCATGAAAATCGCAAATGAAATGAAATAAATATATTAGCTCTCAAGCTTAGCCTTTTGTTAACAACACTGTCATCTCAGATTTTCAAAATATGCTTTTGAACCATAGCTAAACAAGCATTTGTGTAAGAGTATTGATAGCATAGCATAGCATTTAACCTTAGCATTCAGCATGCAACATTTTCACAAAAACAAGAAAAGCATTCAAATAAAATAATTTACCTTTGAAGAACTTCAGATGTTTTCAATGAGGAGACTCTCAGTTAGATAGCAAATGTTCAGTTTTTCCAAAAATATTATTTGTGTAGGACAAATCGCTCCGTTTTGTTCATCACGTTTGGGTAAGACAAAAACCGAAGATTGAGTCATTACAACTCGAACTGTTTTCCAAATTAACTCTATAATATCGACAGAAACATGGCAAACGTTGTTTAGAATCAATCCTCAAGGTGTTTTTCACATATCTATCGATGATAAATCATTCCTGGCAAAATAAATCATTCCTGGTTTCTCCTCTGAAGAAAATGGAACGCGCATGGACCTGGAGAATACGCAATAATTTTGACGGAGGACACCGGGCGGACACCTGGTAAATGTAGTCTCTTATGGTCAATCTTCCAATGATATGCCTACAAATACGTCACAATGCTGCAGACACCTTGGAGAAACGACAGAAAGTGCAGGCTCATTCCTGGCGCATTCACAGCCATATAAGGAGACATTGGAACACAGGGCATTCAAAATCTGGACCATTTCCTGTATGAAATTTAATCTTGGTTTCACCTGTAGCATTAGTTCTGGGGCACTCACAGATAATATCTTTGCAGTTCTGGAAACGTCAGAGCTTTTTCCTTCCAAAGCTGTCAATTACATGCATAGTCGAGCATCTTTTCGTGACAAAATATCTTGTTTAAAACGGGAACGTTTTTTATCCAAAAATTAAAAGAGCGCCCCCTATCTCGAAGAAGTTAAGAACAAAAGGACAGCCTACTCCTTACAGCCTACAGCCTACTCCTTTGCCATTCCATCATAACGGAAACCTAGAGGGTTGTTCATTTTTCTTGGAGTGGAAACACCGTAATATTAATCAAATGAATTAAGCAAGTACCAGTCAAAAGTTTGGACATACCTACTCATTCCAGAGTTTTTCTTTATTTTTACTATTTTCTAACATTGTAGAATAATAGTGATAGCAGCTCAAGGGGTATGGGTGTGTCAGGCCTGAACATGGTATTGAAGTCTGATATCAAGGAGCCGGTGTACTTTAGGGGGATGGCACTGAAAAGTGCACAGTGCCCCGATTGGAAAGTTATGGCCATGATTTACATGCGTAAGAGGGGCTTATCTGTTTGAGGTAATGGGTAGGCTTATGGGAAAGGCCCTTTATGTTGTTAAAGTGAGCATACGCTGCAATCCCTCTGTTGATTTATCTAAAGGCCCAAGTCCCATCTTTGACATACTGAAACAACAACTTAGGGACATCGCTTTTTCAAGCATGCCTCTCTCTGACTTTTATGCCACATTACCTCAGACAACCATTTGACTATTGGCTCAGACTCAACAGGGCTATGGAAGTTGCTGAAGGTTGCCTATAGAGAAATAAGACAAGTGTTGAAGGCCCTTCTCTTGAGCTCAGTCATGTTTATCAGACATTGTCCTCACATGAACTGTTGCTTTTCTTTAAGTGCAAGCCATTACAGCAGTGGACCGCTGCAGACGTTCATGAGAGGTCGGATCAATACAGGAGGGAGCGGAGATACTCTCACTTATCTAAGGTAACCCCAGTCATCGCAACAATGGAGCAGGATGTTGGTGCTGTCATGCCGCTCACCAATGCTGCTGTGAGGCCCCACATGGAATCACCTAATGCGTTGACTTCCCCAGCTCAGGCTACTCAGGGCTCAGCTGAGCCGATGGAACCTATCCTTGCATTGCTGGAGTGTGTGCTGGAGCAGAGGCAGCAACAGTCTAACCATCAGTTCCAAAAAGGGAATAGGAGCAAATTGAGGTCTCATGGGCCATGTGAAGTGTGTGGGGATGCTGGACACGATACTTACTTTCACTGCAGGGCCAATTACCTCTTCTTTCTTTGTCATGTAGCTGGCCACGCACACCCTCAGTGCCCCAAGGCCGCAGCTCTGAGCATAGCTAGTGGAGTCCCTACAGTAATCACTGCTCAGCTCCTGGAAAACTAGTAGGCCTGCATGTAGAAGGGGAGAGTGTTGGACCTTTAATAAAGTCCCCATCAGTGAGTGATGTTGATCTGGAGTCTTTACATGGAAGTGTTTGTGAGGAAATCGAGACTGAGAAGAGTATCATGATACACATCACACAGACACTTTCCCCTTATGATGATTTATGCTATACCAATATGTTAATAGGAGAAAGAGTGGAAGTGAGAGCTATGCTTGACAATGAGTCGATGGCTTGTACCGTGAGCTCGAGGGTCTTACCTGAGCTGTTGCATGCAGGAGTGTTGAAAAGTCCATCATTGACTCCTACAGATGTAGTCTTGGTTGGTTGTGGTGGGTCGAAGACGAGGCCTCTGGGAGTATGTGATCTGGATATGGAGGTGTACGGCTGTAGTGTTGCTGTGCCCAGTGATTGAGGGCCAGAGTGATGACCTCATCTTGGGCAGCAATCTCCTAAAGCACTAACTTCGCCACCTGAAGACTAATGGAGATTTCTGAAAGAGGGTTTATACTCCCGTGTTTGACGGGGGTGAGGAGAGCAAGCTAATCAACATGATGGCTAATGTGGAGAGATGGAGAGACAGTGAAGTACCTGACAAAGTTGGAACTGTGAGAATGAAAGGGGCTGTGACTCTAGAGCCTATGCAGGTGAACTTAGTCTGGGGCAGACTATGAAACACTCTATCAGCTGGCAATGCTGTTCTCGAGACCAACACCAAGGTCAATCCTGGTAGAGAGGACGGTAGCTCTGTTGCTGGGGGATGGGTGGCTCCCTGTTGGAGTAATACACCCTTCTCAGAAGATAGTGACATTGAGATGAATTTTTTGTTGAAAACTTTATTTAACTAGTCAAGTCAGTTAAGAACAAATACTTATTTTCAATGACGGCTCAGAAGCTGTGGGTTAACTTAATTTAGATTTTTTTTCACCTTTATTTAACCAGGTAGGCAAGTTGAGAACAAGTTCTCATTTACAATTGTGACCTGGCCAAGATAAAGCAAAGCAGTTAGACACATACAACGACAAAGAGTTACACATGGAGTAAAACAAACATACACCATAAATGTGGTGATTGACAGAGTCGAAAGCCTTGGCCAGATCAATGAATACGGCTGCACAGTAATGTTTCTTATCGATGGCGGTTAAGATATCGTTTAGGACCTTGAGCGTGGCTGAGGTGCACCCATGACCAGCTCTGAAAACAGATTGCATAGCAGAGAAGGTATGGTGAGATTCGAAATGGTTGGTAATCTGTTTGTTGACTTGGCTTTCGAAGACCTTAGAAAGGCATGGTAGGATAGATATAGGTCTGCAGCAGTTTGGGTCAAGATTGTCCCCCCCCTTTGAAGAGTGGGATGACTGCAGCTGCTTTCCAATCTTTGGGAATCTCAGACGACACAAAAGAGAGGTTGAACAGGGTAGTAATAGGGGTGGCAACAATTTTGGCAGATAATTTTAGAAAGAAAGGGTCCAGATTGTCTAGCCCGGCTGATTTGTAGGGGTCCAGATTTTGCAGCTCTTTCAGAACATCAGCTGAACGGATTTGGGAGAAGGAGAAATGGGGAAGGCTTGGGCGAGTTGCTGTGGGGGGTGCAGTGCTGTTGACCGGGGTAGGAGTAGCCAGGTGGAAAGCATGGCCAGCCGTAGAAAAATGCTTGTTGAATTTCTCAATTATGGTGGATTTATCAGTGGTGACAGTGTTTCCTATCTTCAGTCCAGTGGGCAGCTGGGAGGAGGTGTTCTTATTCTCCATGGACTTTACAGTGTCCCAGAACTTTTTTGCGTTAGTGTTGCAGGAAGCAAATTTCTGCTTGAAAAAGCTAGCCTTGGCTTTTCTAACTGCCTCTGTATAATGGTTTCTAGCTTCCCTGAACAGTTGCATATCACGGGGGCTGTTCGATGCTAATGCAGAACGCCATAGGATGTTTTTGTGTTGGTTAAGGGCAGTCAGGTCTGGGGAGAACCAAGGGCTATATCTGTTCCTGGTTCTAAATTTCTTGAATGGGGCATGTTTATTTAAGATGGTTAGGAAGGCATTTAAAAAATATCCAGGCACCCTCTACTGACGGGATGAGATCAATATCCTTCCAGGATACCCCGGCCAGGTCGATTAGAAAGGCCTGCTCGCTGAAGTGTTTCAGGGAGCGTTTGATAGTGATGAGTGGAGGTCGTTTCACCACTGAACCATTACGGATACAGGCAATGAGGTAGTGATCTCTGAGATCTTGGATGAAGACAGCAGGGGTGTATTTAGAGGGCAAGTTGGTTAGGATGATATCTATGAGGGTGCCCGTGTTTAAGGCTTTGGAGAGGTACCTGGTAGGTTCATTTATAATTTGTGTGAGAGTGAGGGCATCAAGTTTAGATTGTAGGATGTCTGGGGTGTTAAGCATGTTCCAGTTTAGGTCGCCTAGCAGCACAAGCTCTGAAGATAGATGGGGGGCAATCAGTTCACATATGGTGTCCAGAGCACAGCTGGGGGCAGAGGGTAATCTATAGCAGGCGGCAACGGTGAGAGACTTGTTTTTAGAGAGGTGGACTTTTAAAAGTAGAAGTTCAAATTGTTTGGGTACAGACCTGGATAGTAGGATAGAACTCTGCAGGCTATCTTTGCAGTAGGTTGCAACACCGCCCCCTTTGGCAGTTCTATCTTGTCTGAAAATGTTGTAGTTTGGGATTAAACTTTCATAATTTTTGGTGGTCTTCCTAAACCAGGATTCAGACACAGCTAGAACATCCGGGTTGGCAGAGTGTGCTAAAGCAGTGAATAGAACAAACTTAGGGAGGAGGCTTCGAATGTTAACATGCATGAAACCAAGGCTATTACGGTTAAAGAAGTCGTCAAAAGAGAGCGCCTGGGGAATAGGAGTGGAGCTAGGCACTGCAGGGCCTGGATTCACCTCTACATCGCCAGAGGAACAGAGGAGGAGTAGAATAAGGGTACGGCTAAAAGCAATAAGAATTAGTCGTCTATAATGTCTGGAACAGAGAGTAAAAGGAGGTGTCTGGGGGCGATAAAATAGCATCAAGGTATAATGTACAGACAAATGTATGGTAGGATGTGAATACAGTGGAGGTAAACCTAGGTATTGAGTGATGAAGAGAGAGATATTGTCTCTAGAAACATCATTGAAACCAGGAGATGTCATTGCATGTGTGGGTGGTGGAACTAATAGGTTGGATAAGGAGCAGGACTAGAGGCTTTACAGTGAAATAAGCCAATAAACACTAACCAGAACAGCAATGGACAAGGCATATTGACATTAAGGAGAGGCATGCTTAGTCGAGTGATCAAAAAGGTCCAGTGAGTAGAGAGGTTGGTTGGGGGTCACAGCGATTTAGACAGCTAGCCAGGCCATCGGTAGCAAGCTAGCATAGGATGGAGGTCTGTTATTAGCCACCTCTTGCGTTCCGTCAGTAGATTAGTGGGGTTCCGTGTGGCAGAGGGGATTAATCAAAATCACACAACAACAAAAAAAACAATAGATATAGTTGAGGCCCAAGAATAAAACCTTTTTTTTTTAAATTAAAATTAATAAATAAATTGTCCGATTGTCTATTCAGATAGCAGCCGATAAGACAGCTAACGGTTAGCGGGCCGCAGATGGGCATTCAGGTAATGTCACGACGGAGGAGCCAGCCGGATAACTCCTTTGGGTAGATAACGTCGGTAGTCCAGTTGTGAAGGCCCGGTGGGGCTCCGCGTAGGCAGTAAAATGGGTCCGGATAGGTGATTGTAGCCCAGGAGTGATTGATGGAACTCTTCAGCTTGCTAGCTCCGGAATAATTGATGTTTGCTCCAGAATCGACAAAAGCCGATAGTCACACGGATAGCAGCTAGCTAGCTGTGAGATCCAGGTATGAATGTCCAGAGTTAGCGGTTGAAATCCAGGGACATGGAGAGAAAAATTGGTCCGGTATGTTCCGTTCCGAGCCGCGCTGTGCCGTACAAAACTGGCGATAGATTTTCCAGCTAAAGGATAGCTGATGACCACAAACCGTGGTTTGCTGAATGCTAACGATTAGCCAGTAAAGAAGCTAACTGGCTTCTGATTAGCTTCTGGATTAGCTTCTGGCTAGCTTCTGGCTAGCTCCTGGCTAGCTTCTGGCTAGTTTCTGGCTTGCTTCTTGCTTCTTCTTTTTTTATAAATATAAATTGGTGAGGCGGGTTGGAGAAAGTGTTTTGAAGATGAGTTTATGGAAAATTAAAAAATATATATAAAAAGGTATGTGAAAAAAGTTGTAAAATATATATATATATATATATATATACGGGACACGACAAGCGTACCCAGAGTAAACTGCCTGTTTCTCAGGCCCAGAAGCTAGAATATGCATACATTTGGATATAAAATACTCTAAAGTTTCCAAAACTGTTAAAATTATGTCCGTGAGAAAAACAGAATGCATATGGCAGGCAAAAACCTGAGAAAAATCCAACCAGGAAGTGGGAAATCTGAGGTTTGTAATTTTTTTAAACGACCTGTCCGAATTTTTCATAGACGCTTGCTAACAAACTTTATTGAGCAAGCCTTCCTTCATGACCTGGCCTCTGTGAATTGATATAGAATCTTCTTAATCCCCTCTGTCATAGATGCTTTGACCTTCTTTTATGATATTTTCAGTGGTGTTGTTAACCTCTCTAGGGTAGGGGGCAGCATTCAGAATTTTTGATGAAAAGCATGCACAAATTAAAAGGCCTGCTACTCGGGCCCAGGAGATATGATAAGCATGGTAGATTTGGATAGAAAACACTCTAAAGTTTCCAAAACTGTTAAAATAGTGTCTGTGAGTTTAACAGAGCTGATTTAGCAGGCGAAAACCTGAGAAAAATCCATTCAGGAAGTAGTTTTTTGGGGGGTTTTGTAGTTTTCTATTCAATGCCATTACAGTATCCATTGACTTAGGACTCCATTTACAGTTCCTATGCCTTCCAATAATGTCAACAGTCTTTAGAAATCGTTTCAGGCTTGTTTTCTTATAAATGAGGGAGTAAGATTAATCTGAATGTGTGGACTCTAACGTGATGCAGAGTTTTTTCAGGCGCATGTGCATTTCTTGTTTACCTTTTATATTGACAACGTTATTGTCCGGTTGAAATATTATAGATCATTTAGGCTAAGAAACAACCTGAAGATCGAATATAAACATCGTTTGACATGATTCTATTACCTCTAGGGATACAATTTTTTTTTTTGTCTGATCGTTTTGACTGAATTCGAGCCTGTGGATTACTGAAGAAAACGCGCTAACAAAACTGAGGTTTTTGGATATAAAGAGAATTCATCGAACAAAAGCAACATTTATTGAGTAAATTGATGTCTTCTGATTGCCACCATATGAAGATCAAAGGTAAGGGGTTCATTTTATCTCTATTTCTGAGTTTTGTAACGCTTCTGCTTGGCTGGTTACTGTTTGTAATAATTTGTCAACTGGGCTATGTTCTGGGCTAGGTATGTTCTGGGATAGGTATGCTTTCGCCGAAAAGCATTTTATAAATCTGACACCATGGTTGGAATAACAAGAAGTTAATCTTTAAGCCTATGTAAAATATGTTTTGTTTTCTGAATTTTTATAATGAGCATTTCTGTATTGGAATTTGGCGCTCTGCAATCTCACTGGATGTTGGCCAGATGGGACGCTAGCATCCCACATACCCTAGAGAGGTTAAACAACCTCTTCCATGGTGCCCCAGATTGCTAATGAGTTAATTGTTACATGATTAATTGAATTGGGTAACAATTAAACATAGTTAGTTGATTAAATAAATAACAGTTATCCGATTAATGAAAGTAAAGACATAACAGTCGTCTGTATTTGGCAGAGCCAACATTCTTCTCATCTTGCTCTACAATATTAAAACATATTATATTCCCCTTGTAGGATTTTCACTATTGCCACTTTTTTTTCTCTAACTTTTATTTTACTTCAATGAAAAAGGCTTCGATCTTCACGATCAACAGTGGACTAGGCCCAGGCTCCTCTTTCCCTTGCTCTCTCCTAAACAGCAGTCTCGTGCAAGGCATGTGAGAATTGTGCTGAAGTGCGAATTTGGTGTGTAGGCTATGAAAGACAGTCTGTCCTCGACAATTTGTCTTGCTAAAATTGTATTTATTGGCTTTTCATTTTTTTACATGCTTGTATCTGTAACAAGTCTACAAAACTACAAGGGAGACCCTTGTAGTTTTTCCCATCAAAGTTGTTTCCATTTGACTTGTTACAGATACAAGCATGTGCGTAAATACCTTATGCATATAAAAAATACTTTTGAGGTTATATTCCCATGTACCAAATAAAAAATAAAAGTAAAATTTGGCAGGTGTTAAGGAGCGTGGTCATGTTTCGGAGGGCTCGTGTTCACTAGCTTGTGGTAAATTGCAGCCTGCCGCTTAGGCCGCCAAGACAGCTCACTTGTGGTCGTGCTGGCAGAATTTGGCAGCACGTTCGATTGTCATCAAGAATTCAGAAAAACAAGTTTGTATGAAGGTCTGATTATTAAATGGGTAAATAGTTAAGTAGTAATATGCTCTAAAACGCTCTGGGTGAACCTATTCAAGTAACGTTAAGTAAACACATTTAAAATGTCAAACTCAAATGAGCTTCTAACGTAGCTAGCTAGCTATCTAGCCAACTTTACATGCTGTTTCAACAGCTAGCTAAGTGAATTAAATATCACCAGCAACCTAACTTAATATTAGCTAGCTATTATCACTGTAAAAAAAACTCCAAATGCATTTGTAAGTAGCTAGCTAACAGTGATGGAGGAGGGTTAAAGGATAGCTGCCCCAACTATCAAAGTGAGAGAGTAGGCTATTCTGGATAGGGCAGGTACTTTTGTGTAGTTCCAGTCCCTAGAAGTGAGGACGGAGATGATAGTAACATAATATACAGCGTGTTCTAATTTGAGTATAATTAATACAATGAGTATAATACCTTGTGAGGTTATCTGTCCTCAGATACAGAGACCTGTGAAAGCCTGTCTGCAGATGAAGAGGTCCTAATGAAGAGCAGTGGTTCTCAGTCCTGGTCCTGGGGAGTCAAAGGGGTGCACATTTTTGTTTTTGCTATTGCACTGCACAGCTGACTCAAATGTGCAACTCCTCATCAAGCTCCAAGTGGTATTTATGTATTCATTTGTGATGCTATCCTTGATATGATCCTGCCATTATCACATGGTACACATGCACGTGTGCACATGCATCGAGAAATCCAATGTTTTCATGACTTGTTATAAGGGATATAATACTTTAGTAATCCACAATGACCTGGTGATGTAAAAGTCTAATAATGACATTATCTTCTATATTCTTACAGATGCCTTGTAACTGTAGATTCCTTCAAAATGATTGCCTACAATAATGACCAGGGCCATCTGGGACTGCCTCGTGGAGGAATTTAGCTGTGTGAAGGCTACCTGTGTCCTGCATAACTTCATGAGGATAGACACGAGGACCAGGAGGGGATCTGCAGCTCCCCGCCGTGTGCCAGATGAGAAGTCTGCTGCTCTGCAGGATGTTTCAAGGATGGGGTCCAACAGCGCATCAAGAGAGGCAATCCGTGTGCAGATTATCTTCACCTCCTACTTCTTCAAAGAGGGTGCGGTTCCCTCACAACATCATAGACTACACTAATGTATGCACAACCAAAAGCTGTTTTAAGAGCCATCCACATTTCAATAAGAGTATTCTTCCATTTACCTAGCTATGTCAACTGCAGTTATTCAATTCCCAGTTTTTCTCCCTTAGATGTTTCTACTTCTCAGGTGAGGGTGCTGTTTAGGTAAGGGTGTGATATCTGTACAAGAACAAAACAGGCTATTTTAAGTCACCCCATATGTAGAACAATTAGACACCCTATAACCCACACCTACACACTCATGTATCAATCTGATTGATAGATTGTGTTGCGCAAATAAGCAGGCTCAGGATTATAACTGTGGCTCCTTCCACCTTCAAAGAATAGGCAATTGGGCCAACCATGGAGAATAGTAACACACTTCATTATTTCTATAAATACGCTATATTGTTTGTCCTCGTGTGTCTGTGCATGTTTTTCAACATAAAGTACTCTACAGCCACTTAGTGTGGACACCAGGTGACGCCACACACACATATTCCTGTTGAACACTGTCTCTTTAACTACCTTATTATCTCAATAATAATCTCTCTCCTTCACTTCATTCCTCTCACCCCTTCTCCTTAAATCCTCTAGGTTATATCAGCTGTGTTGGTGAACCCCTCCCGCATCTAAATTGGCTACATAGAGGGCACAGCATGATCAGAGCTGAGAGGTCACTTGGTCGGGTCAACAGGAAGTATTATTTAAAAAATGTTTTACGTTGAAATACAGATAGATATGTAGTAGTCCCAGAGTTCATGATCCAATGTCTGTTTTGCATTTCATCTCCTGATGATTATGATGACTGAAAGTGTTATAATTTAAAAAAACACAAGGCTTAAGAGGTACTTTAAAGAATTTTTACTCAAGTACTTTACACCACCACCCTTTTGCCTATCAGCTATTCCTATTTGTTCTTGCTGGTTCATATTGGAAATTGATGCAGCTTTTAATGGTTTCATATGTAGTATGATTGCTAGATAGCCTATTGCAGAACTGGACAAATGATCCACCTAACACTATTGTCACTATGAATGGTGTATAGAGGGCAGGATAGACCGTTAGACTGGTCGACTAAAATGAAATGTCGTACAGTAAAAGTCAGCATACGGAAAAGTGTAGTGCATAAGGGAAGTACCAAAACACCTTAATATAAGGAAGGCGCATTGCAAGCAGATGAGGAAATTTGGCTAGGATGGAAGAAATATATAGTAAAATCTGCAAAAGAGCTAATGTTAACCAGGAAACAAAAATGCAATACCCTCCCTTGCCCAATAAAAAAAACACAACCCTCCCCAAGGCAACCTGTTTTAGCCCATCAAGCTAAAGCCTATAGTGATAAGTTTGACTTCTTAAACTTATCACTAATGGACCCCCCCCATTCAGCTGAAAAGGTGGTGCAGGAAATTTTAAAAAATTAAATTAAAAACAAAATCCAGAAAATCACATTGTAGGATTTTCTATGAAATTATTTGCAAATTATGGTGGAAAAATCGTATTTTGTCACCTACAAACAAGCACGATTTCAGGCTCTCACAGACCTGTAACTTCTTCTTTAAGAGGCTCCTCTGTCCTCCACTCGTTACCTGTATTAATGGCACCTGTTTGAACTTGTTATCAGTATAAAAGACACCTGTCCACAACCTCAAACAGTCACACTCCAAACTCCACTATGGCCAAGACCAAAGAGCTGTCAAAGGACACCAGAAACAAAATTGTAGACCTGCACCAGGCTGGGAAGACTGAATATGAAATATGTACGCAGCTTGGTTTGAAGAAATCAACTGTGGGAGCAATTAATAGGAAATAAAAGACATACATGACCACTGATAATCTCCCTCGATCTGGGGCTCCACACAAGATCTCACCACGTGGGGTCAAAATGATCACAAGAACGGTGAGCAAAAATCCCAGAACCACACGGGTGGACCTAGTGAATGACCTGCAGAGAGCTGGGACCAAAGTAACAAAGCCTACCATCAGTAACACACTATGCCGCCAGGGACTCAACTCAAATCCTGCAGTGCCAGACGTGTCTCCCTGCTTAAGCCAGTACATGTCCAGGCCCGTCTGAAGTTTGCTAGAGAGCATTTGGATGATCCAGAAGAAGATTGGGAAAATGTCATATGGTCAGATGAAACCAAAATAGAACTTTTTGGAAAAAACTCAACTCATTGTGTTTGGAGGACAAAGAATGCTGAGTTGCATCCAAAGAACACCATACCTACTGTGAAGCATGGGGGTGGAAACATCATGCTTTGGGGCTGTTTTTCTTGCAAAGGGACCAGGACGACTGATCCGTGTAAAGGAAAGAATGAATGGGGCCATGTATCGTGAGATTTTGAGTGAAAACCTCCTTCCATCAGCAAGGGCATTGAAGATGAAACGTGGCTGGGTCTTTCAGCATGACAATGATTCCAAACACACCGCCCGGGCAACGAAGGAGTGGCTTCGTAAGAAGCATTTCAAGGTCCTGGAGTGGCCTAGCCAGTCTCCAGATCTCAACCCCATAGAAAATCTTTGGAGGGAGTTGAAAGTCCGTGTTGCCCAGCAACAGCCCCAAAACATCCCTTCTCTGGAGGAGATCTGCATGGAGGAATGGGCAAAAATACCAGCAACAGTGTGTGAAAACCTTGTGAATATTTACAGAAAATGTTTGACCTCTGTCATTGCCAACAAAGGGTATATAACAAAGTATTGAGATAAACTTTTGTTATTGACCAAATACTTATTTTCCATCATTATTTGCAAATAAATTCATAAAAATCCTACAATGTGATATTCTGGAGTTTCTTTTTTCATTTTGTCTGTCATAGCTGAAGTGTACCTATGATGAAAATTACAGGCCTCTCATCTTTTTAAGTGGGAGAACTTGCACAATTGGTGGCTGACTAAATACTTTTCTGCCCCACTGTCCTCCACAGTGGCGCAGTGGTTAAGGGCACTGTACTGCAGCGCCAGCTGCGCACCAGCAACTCTGGGTTCGCGCCCAGGCTCTGTCGTAAACAATAACACAATTCAATGCACAATTCCCCTAGCGTCATCCAGGTTAGGGAGGGTCTGATTTTTTAAATGTTTTACAGCGAAAATACAACATATATTTATTTTAGATCACCACCAAATCCAACAAAAACACAGCCATTTTCCCCAGACAAAGACAGAGTCACAAACGTAGAATTAGATATAAATTTAATCACTAACCATCAGATGACACTCATATGACATCATGTTACACAATACATTTATGTTTTTTTCGATAATATGAATATTTATATCCACAAATATCGGTTTACATTGACGGCATGTTCAGAAATGCCTCCAAAATATCAGGAGTAATTACAGAGAGCTACATCAGATAACAGATATACTCATCATAAACATTGACGAAAGATACATGTTTTACATATAATTAAAGATACACTGGTTCTTAATGCAACCGCTGGGTCAGATTTTTTTTAAACGTTACGAAAAAAGCATACCATGCAATAATCTAAAACGGCGCTAAGACGTAAATATATTTCTCCGCCATGTTGGAGTCAACAGAAATACGAAATTACATCATAAATATTCCCTTAGGAAATGGCATTCTGCCAGGACAGTGACTCATTCCCCTCCCATTTGGTCAAACTTCATACTAGGATGTTCATTCCACGTTCTATTGAATGCTGACATCTAGTGGAAGGCGTAGGAAGTACTAACAGATCCATATCTTGCTTGGAAGTGAATAGGCGATGACTTAAAATTAGACCCACCTTCAGAATTTCCACTTCCTGTTTGGAAGATTGCCTGCCCTATGAGTTCTGTTATACTCACAGACATTATTCAAACAGTTTTAGAAACTTCAGAGTGTTTTCTATCAAATAGTAATAATAATATGCATTTATTTGCAATCTAGGACAGAGTAGGATGCAGTTCACTATGGGCACGCAATTCATCCAAAGTGAAAATGCTGCCCCCTATCCCTAACAAGTAAAGGACAAAACGCTGCTTGCCTGTACCGCTTCCCCCTGATTCTGCTCATACCTAGACTCGAAAACAGGACCTCTGCCTGAAACACGGCCAGGTCTCTGACCTCGTCCCTATAGGCTGTCTTGCCGTTGTGGGTGATCAGGCCTACCACTGTTGAGTCATCTGCAAACTTAATGATGGTGTTGGAGTCGTGCCTGCCCGTGCTGTCATGAGTGAACTGGTAGTACAGGAGGGGACTAAGCACTCACTCCTGAGGGGCCCTCGTGTTGAGGATAAGCATGACCGATGTGTTGTTACCTACCATAGCACCTGGGGGTGGCCCGTCAGGAAGTCCAGGATCCAGTTGCAGAGGGAAGTGTTTAGTCCCAGGATCCTTAGATTAGTGATGAGCTTTGAGGGCGCTATGGTGTTGAATGCTGAGCTGTAGTCAATGAATAGCAGTCTCACATACGTAGGTGTTCCTTCTGTCCAGGTGGGAAAGGGCAGTGTGGAGTGGAATAGAGATTGTATCATCTGTGGATCTGTTAGGGTGGTATGTTAATTGTTAGGGTGGTATGTAAATTGGAGTGAGTCTATAGTTTAAAATAAAATCTAATGTTATTGGTCACATACACGTGATTGGCAGATGTTATTGCGGATGTAGAGAAATGCTTGTGCTTCTAGCTCCAACAGTTCAGTAATATCTAACAAATTACACAACATATACCCAATACACACAAATCTAAGTAGGAATGAATTATTACTATATACAGTGCCTTGCGAAAGTATTCGGCCCCCTTGAACTTTGCGACTTTTTGCCACATTTCAGGCTTCAAACATAAAGATATAAAACTGTATTTTTTTGTGAAGAATCAACAACAAGTGGGACACAATCATGAAGTGGAACGACATTTATTGGATATTTCAAACTTTTTTAACAAATCAAAGACTGAAAAATTGGGCTTGCAAAATTATTCAGCCCCTTTACTTTCAGTGCAGCAAACTCTCTCCAGAAGTTCAGTGAGGATCTCAGAATGATCCAATGTTAACCTAAATTACTAATGATGATAAATACAATCCACTTGTGTGTAATCAAGTCTCTGTATAAATGCACCTGCGCTGTGATAGTCTCAGAGGTCCGTTAAAAGCACAGAGAGCATCATGAAGAACAAGGAACACACCAGGCAGGTCCGAGATACTGTTGTGAAGAAGTTTAAAGCCGGATTTGGATACAAAAAGATTTCCCAAGCTTTAGTTCAAGGGGGCCGAATACTTTCGCAAGGCACTGTACTTATAGACGAGCAATATCAGAGCAGAACGGACTAAGATACAGTAGAATAGTATAGAAAAAAACTGTATATACATATGAGATGAGTAATGCAAGATATGTAAGCATTATTAAGTGAATGAGATACTGTAGAATATGAGATGAGTAATGCCAGATTTGTAAACACTATTAACCTCTCTAGGGTATGTGCTAGCGTCCTATCTGGCCAACATCCAGTGAGGTTGCAGAGTGCCAAATTCAATTACAGAAATGCTCATTATAAAAATTCAGAAAAAACAAACATATTTTACATAGGTTTAAAAATGAACTTCTTGTTAAACCAACCGCAGTGTCATATTCATAAAATGCTCAGAAATAGAGAGAAAATGAATCCCTTACCTTTGATGATCTTCATATGGTGGCAATCAGAAGACATTCATTAACTCAATAAATGTTCCTTAAGTTCCATGAAGTCTCTTTATATCCAAAAACCTCCGGCTCAAACTCAGTCAAAACAATCAGACAAAAAAAATTAAATTGTATCCGTAAAGTTCCCAGAAACATGTCAAACAATGTTTATATTCAATCCTCAGGTTGTTTTTTAGCCTAAATGATCTATAATATTTCAACCGGACAATAACATTGTCAATATAAAAGGTAAACAAGAAATGCACATGCGCCTGAAAAAAACTCTGTGTCACGTTAGGGTCCACTAGTTCAGACTGGTCTTACTCCCTCATTTATAAGACTGTTGACATCTAGTGGAAGGCATAGGAACAGCAAATGGAGTCCTAAGTCAATGGGTACTGTAATGGAATTGAATAGAAATCTACAATGATTTTTCTTCAGGTTTTCGCCTAAATCAGTTATGTTATACTCACAGACACTATTTTAACTGTTTTGGAAACTTTAGAGGGTTTTCTATCCAAATCTACTAGTTGTATGCATATCATATCTTCTGGGCCCGAGTAGCAGGCCATTTAATTTGGGCATGCTTTTCATCCAAAATTCCGAATGCTGCCCCCTACCCTAGAGAGGTTAAAGTGACTAGTGTTCCATTCCTTGAAGGGCCAGTGATTCCTATTTCATGCCAATAGCCAACAGCTTCTAATGTGCTAGTGATGGCTGTTTAAGGGTATGATGGCCTTAAGATAGAAGCTGTTTTTTCAGTTCATGGTGCCAGCTTTGATGCACCTGTACTGACCTCGTCTTCTGGATGATAGCGGGGTGAACAGGCATCGGCTCGGATGGTTGATGTCCTTGACGTTTTTGGCCTTCCTGTGACATCGGATGCTGTAAGTGTCCTGGAGGGCGGGTAGTTTGCCACCGGTAATTCATTGGGCCGACCACACTACCCTCTGGAGAGCCTTGTGTTTTCTTTAGCCTCCTAAGGTTGAAGAGGCTCTGTTGCTCCTTCTTCACCACACTGCATGTGTGGGTGGTCCCTTTCAAACTTGAAGTTTTCCACCTTTTCCATTGCAGTCCCGTCAATGTAGATAGAGGGGTGCACCCTCTGTTGTTTCCTGAAGTCCATGATAACCTTCTTTGTTACTGGGAAAATGGTGTTGATGTGAGCAATGACCAGCCTTTCAATGCACTTCATGGCTACAGACGTAAATGGTACGGGTCGGTAGTCATTTAGGCAGGTTACCTTAGTGTTCTTAGGCACAGGGACTATGGTGGTCTGCTTGAAACATGATGGTATTATAAACTGAGACAGGGAGAAGTTGAAAATGTCACTGAAGACACTTTCTAGTTGGTCAGCGCATGCTGGTCTATCTCACATCGGCTGTAGAGAGAGTGATTGCACAGTCGTCCGGTACAGCTGATGCTCTCATGCATGTTGCCTCAAAGCGAGCATAGAAGTAATTTAGCTCATCTGGTAGGCTTGTGTCACTGGGCAGCACTCGGCTGTGCTTCCCTTTGTAGTCTGTAATAGTTTGCAAGCCCTGCCACATCCGACGAGTGTCGGAGAAGGTGTAGTACGATTCGATGTTAGTCCTGTATAGACGCTTTGCCTGTTTGATGGTTCGTCTGAGTGAATAGCGAGATTTCTTATAAGCTTCCGAGTTAGAGTTCCGCTCCTTGAAAGCGGTAGATCTATGCTTTAGCAATGCAGATGTTTCCTGTAATCCATGGCTTCTGGTTGGGGTATGTTCGTACAGTCACTGTGGGGACGATGTCATCGATGCACTTATTGACGAAGCCAGTGACTAATGTGGTGTACTCCTCAATGCCATCGGAAGAATCCTGGAACATATTCCACTCTGTGCTAGCAAAACAGTCGTGTAGCATAGCATCTGCATCATCTGACCACTTTTTTTATTGATTGAGTCATTGGTGCTTCGTGCTTTAAATTGGGCTTGTGAGCAGGAGTCAGGAGGATAGAATTATGGTCAGATTTGCCAAATGGAAGGAGAGGGAGAGCTTTGTACGCGTCTCTGTGTGTGGAGTAAAGGTAGTCTGGAGTTACACATTTAACATGCTGGTGGAAATTTGGTACAATGGATTTAAGTTTCCCTGCATTAAAGTCGCCGGTCACTAGGAGCGCTGCCTCTGGATGAGCGTTTTTCTGTTTGCTCATGGTGGTGTACACCTCATTGTGTGCGTTCTTAGTGCCAGCATTTGTCTGTAGTGGTACGTAGACAGCTGCAAAAAATATAGATGACAACTCTCTAGGTAGGTAGTGTGGTCTACAGCTTATCATGAGATACTCTACCTCAGGCGAGCAAAACCATGAGACATTCTTAGATATCGTGCAACGGCTGTTGTTTACAAATATAAATAGACCCCCACCCCTTGTCGTACCAGATGCTGCTGTTCTATCCTGCCGATACAGTGTAAAACCCATCAGCTTGTGATCACGTTGTCATCACAATGTTTACTCATCAGTAGTTCATATGGCAGGACATCGACATCGGTCTGCTCTGATGGCATAACAGCCTGCATGTGAGCCCACCTAGTGCCTGTCTGAATGAAGAACAGCAGCAACTTGTCTTGATAAAGCACCAAATGGGGGGTCAACAGTAGCCTGGCAGCTCATGACCACCTTGTTGGTGTCAGAGACTTTGTCAAACTGGTGGTTGGACCAGCGAAACACATCTTGCACTATGTCTGTGTGCACAGCATTAGCTTCAGCTAGCAAGTTCTCGTATGGAACCCTTGTCAGGCAATGGAATGCACTGGGTCGTATGAAGGACTCTCTGCTCAAAACAACTGCAACAAAATGTTTTTGCCCAGAGATGTACTTGATGTCAAACTTGTACGGTGCCAGCTTGGCGACCCATCTCTCTTCACAAGCATCGCTTTGGTCAGGATTGATGTCAAGGGATTATTATCCTTCCATACCGTGAACAGTTGCCCCCATAACCAGTGGTGAAACTTGTCACAGATATCCCATTTCATGAAAAAGAACTCAAGCCCATGCACAGGATACCTAAACTGCGCATAACTGAGGGACATGCTCGTGAAGGCTATAGGTCTCTCTGTAGCTCCCCGTTCCTGTACCTGGAACAGCACAGCCTCTGCACCGAGAGTAGAAAGGGTTCTTCGAAGTTGGGGTGGTCCAACAAAACCTGGTCCAGTATGGCTTGCTTTAGCTGGAATAAAGCCTGCCTGCAGTCTGCTGTCCAGACGGCAGCCGTCAACTTCCTGACAGGAGAGTGTTGCTTCATTGTCCAGAGTGGAACCTTGTGCCCAGTTGTCAATCCAAAGAGAGGCTTTGCGATGGTCTAGCAACCTTCAATTAACTGTTGGTAATACACCACCATCCCAAGGAATGACCGCAATTTCTTTTGAGATGGAATGTCAGTGCCATCTTCCATCAGATCAGCTTCTGACACTCCTGTAATGGCCCTCACCTTCTCAGGGTCTGCAGCTACACCCTCGGCACTAATGATATGCCCCAAAAACTTCACAGACCTCATCATAAAGTGACACTTTTATGACGCCAACTTCAGGTTGTGAGCCTTGGGACACTCAAAAACCATTTCCATACGCTGAATAGCCAGAGCTTCAGTATGCACATAGTCCAAGACATTGTCAAGGTAGCACATTAGGCAAAGAAAGTTCTGATCCCCAATGATGTTTGGCACCATCCTCATAAAGGTTGCAGGACTATTACATAACCCCTGTGGCATATGTTTGTACAATCCAAATGGCGATGTAAAAGCTGGGAATCTCAGTCATCCTCATGCACTTCCACATTGTAGTAGCCAGAGGCAAAGTCATTTTTGAGAAAAAGGCATTTCAACCTAAAGCAGCCAGCAAGTCAACCTGGTGAGGGAGGGTGTGGTTGGGCATATTTGATGGTGCGAGCATTGAGCAAACGAAAATTAGTACAGAGTCTTAGATCTCCAGACTTCTTCCAGACAAGGGGTGAGGCGAACTCACTACTGGACATTCTTATGATTTCACATGCTTCCATCTCATTCAATGCTTGCTTGAGCTTCTCATAATGATTTGGTGAAAGGCGTCGGTATGGCATCCGAAAGGGTTTCTCATCACTCAGTCAAATGCGATGAAGACACCCAGTAGCTTTTCCACAAACTAACTTGTGCCTGGAAACAATGGACTGGTACTCAGCTATGAGCTGGATGAGTTTCTTCTTAACAGCAGGAGGCACTAGACAGGAGTCGACGACAATATCAGTCAAATCTAAGTCAAGTAAGAACCAAGGACTACTTGAACTGTCAAGTCCGTCAGTATCATCAAGTCGGCTGGAACCGTCATCATTTACATTACATTTACATTTAAGTCATTTAGCAGAGTCAAGTCGGTCTGCCCCTGAACAAGGCAGTTAAGGCAGTTAAGCTCTCTGGGTTCATTCGGGACGCTAGCGTCCCACCTCGCCAACAGCCAGTGAAATTGCAGGGCGCCAAATTCAAACAACAGAAATCTCATAATTAAAATTCCTCAAACATACAAGTATTAAACACCATTTTAAAGATATGCTTCTTGTTAATCCAGCCACAGTGTCCGATTTCAAAAAGGCTTTACGAAGAAAGCATACCATGTTAGGTCAGTGCCTAGCCACAGAAAACAATACAGCCATTTTCCAAAGAAGGAGAGGTGTCACAAAAGTCAGAAATAGCGTTAAAATGAATCACTAACCTTTGATGATCTTCACCGGATGGCACTCCCAGGACTCCATGTTAGACAATAAATGTGTGCTTTGTTCGATAAAGTTCATCTTTATGTCCAAAAACCTCATTTGTAATTGCTGCTTTATGTTCAGAAATGCATAGTCTCAAACAAAACATCTGGTGAAAATGTAGAGAGCCACATAAAATTACAGAAATACTCATCATAAACATTGATGAAAGATACAAGTGCATACGTATGATTAAAGATAAACTTCTTTTTAATCCATCCGCTGTGTCCCATTTCAAAAAGGCTTTACAGCGAAAGCACATAATGCGATTATGATATGTCAGCGCCAAGCCACAGAAAACCATACAGCCATTTTCCAACCAAGGAGAGGTGTCACAAGTCTGAAATAGGATTAAAATGAATCATCTTTGATGATCTTCATCTGATGGCACTCCCAGGTCTCCATGTTAGACAATAGTTTGTTTTGTTTGATAAAGTTAATATTTATGTCCAAATTCCTCCATTTTGTTTGCGCGTTTAGTTAAATGCACAACGCGCGAGCACAAAATCCAGACGAAAAGTCAAACAAGTTCCATTGCAGTTCGTAGAAACATGTCAAACGATGTATATAATCAATCTTTAGGATGTTTTTATCATAAATCTTCAATAATATTCCAACTGGACAATTACGTCATGATTAGAAAGGAAAGGGAACGGAGCTAGCGTTCACGGCCGTGCGCGATAAACAACTACAGGCATTCAGCTGAGCCACTTACTGTGAGTAGTCTTATTCTCTCCCCTTTCATAATAGATAATAACTTCATAATAACTTTCTAAAGACTGTTGACATCTAGTAGAAGCCTTAGGAAGTGCAATCTGACCCCATAGACAAGGGATATTGGATAGGCAATCACTTTAACCTGTTAGGGGGTTATATTCCTGTGCGGGTAGCATGACTACAGCTCAAGCTCATTACCATAACGCACAATGCGCAAAAATATTCCTAAAAATATTTAACCTCCACACATTAACAAGTAAAATACCTCAAATGAAAGATAAACAAGTTGTTTATCTAGCCAGCAAGTCAGATTTCTAAAATGTTTTACGGCGAAAACATAGCACATATTTATGTCAAACCACCACCGCAGACATAGCTCATTAGCATAGCCAAGTAGGAAAAAATATGCAATCAACAAACGCAGGATTAAAAGAAAAATCATTTCACTAACCTTTTGAAATCTTCATCAGATGACAGTAATTTAACCTGTTCAGGATACCACGGTTTACTGCCCCTTCTGGAGGATTTGGGTACCCATATAAAACAGGATACATTTTTTTCAAAAGTTGCTAATATATGCATATAAAAATATTATCGAATAGAAAACACTCTAACGCTTCTAAAACCGTTTAAATTTTGTCTCTATGTAAAGCAGAAGTGTCAGGGCATGCATTCTCCCAAAGTCTCTCTTGTTATGGAAAAAGTTGGCACCACTTTGACGTCATCGTATACGCACTTACCAAGCAGTTACAAGCCTGGGAAGAGTCTGTATGTGTTCAGCGCGAAGCCTGCTTCCAATGAGGCGTGTAACTGTGAGAATCGCGCGCTCACGAGACTTTGAGCGTGCCGAAAGGTCTCGGTCATGCCAAAAAACAGTGCACCTATTTGCGCGCTCTGCACATTTTCTCTCGTTCCCTCAGGATCGATTAAAAGACGTGTGTGTCTGTTCGCCCTCACGATTGCTGTAGACCTTTATAACATGTTAAAGCTTAATTATGAACATAGTTTGACAAGTTTACTCGACATATGATATATATTTTCGACGTTTTGGTGCGCATCCACTTGAATTTTGCCTACATTTTGACCGAAAAGTGGCTATTTTGAGAACCGAAAGACGCAGACTTGAAAACTAAATGCTGTTTTGGTAAGTATAATCCCTTCCAGGTCTTTGGATGGAAGAACAGCAAAGGTAAGGGAATATTTATGTGTTTTTTGTGTTTCTGTCGACTCCAAGATAGAGGAGCCAGAATGCTACATTTTGGAGCGCCGACTCCCTATTATAGCCTAGTAAACGTAAAATGTAATGTTATAAATAAAAGTAACACAGCGTTTGCATTTAGAAGAAGTGTATCTTCCTATACATATGTAAAACATGCATATTTAGTCAAAGTTTATGATGTGTATTCCTTGTTAGCTGACGTTATCTGCCGGAGCTATTGTCATTTCTCAGGACATTTGAGTAGCATTTTTTGAACGATGCATCATTGTAAACAGAGATTTATGTATATATATAGCATATTATTGAGAAAAAAAATGAATGTACTGTGTAACATGTTATCCTGTTATGGCTGCAATCCCGATATCGGGATCGATATGACAACTACCAGTGAAAATAGAGGGCGCCAAATTCAAAACACAGAAATCTCATAATTACAATTCCTAAAACATACTTGTGTCTTATATCATTTTAAAGCTATTCTCGTTGTTAATCCTACTCTCGTTGTTAATCCTGTTAATCCTGCTGCTTTTTGTTCTATGTTGCTCTGTCTGTATGCTATGTCTTGCTTGTCCTATGTTGCTATGTTGCTATGTCTATGGTGCTATTGTCTATATTGTAATTGTTTTTAATAACCTGCCCAGGGACTGCGGTTGAATATTAGCCGGCTGGCTAAAACCGGCACTTTTACTGAAACGTTGATTAATGTGCACTGTCCCTGTAAAAAATAAAATAAACTAAACTAAAAAAAGTGTCCGATTTCAAATAGGCTTTTCAGCGAAAGCACTACAAACGATTATGTTTGGTCTCCACCAAACCACAATAAGCACAGCCATTTTCCAGCAAAATATAACATTCACAAAAACCAGAAATAAAGATAAAATGAATCACTAAACTTGAATTATCTTCATCGGATTACACCCATAGGACTTCATGTTACACAATACATGCATGTTTTGTTTGATAAAGGTCATATTTATATAAAAAAAATCTGAGTTTACATTAGCGCGTTATATTCACTAGTTCCAAAAACATCAATTGATTTTGCATAGCCACATCGTTTCAACAGAAATGCTCATCCTAAATGTAGATGATAATACAAGTTATACACATGGAGTTATAGATATACCTCTCCTTAATGCAACTGCTGTGTCAGATTTCAAAAAAAGTTTACGGAGAAAGCAACCCATGCAATAATCTGAGAGGGAGCTCAGAACATTAGCCAAATTAGCCGCCATGTTGGAGTCAACAGAAACCAGAAAATACATGATAAATGTTTCCTTACCTTTCATGAACTTCATCAGAATGCAGTCCTAGAAATCCCAGGTCCACAATAAATGCTTGATTTGTTCGAAAATGTCTGTTATTTATGTCCAATTACTTTGGTTAGCGCGTTTGGTAAACAATTCCAAAGTCACAAAGCGCGTCCACTATAACGTGACGAAATGTCCAAATGTTCGGTAACAGTCAGTAGAAACATGTCAAACGATGTACTGAATCAATCTTTAGAATCTTGTTTACATATATCTTGAATAACGTTCCAACTGGAGAATTAGAATGACTTCAGATGAGCGATGGAACGCAGGTCCTTCATCTGTGAACGCGCCTGGTGAAAGCATGGTCCACTCATGGCTGTGGTGACTATTTCCTGTGTCAATCGACCCACCTTCACATTAGCGTCAACAGACAAAGTTCTATTGACTGCTGACATCTAGTGGAAGGCATAGGAAGTGAAAACTCATCCATATCTCGCTGTAATTTCAATGAGACCTTGGTTGAAAATCTGCCACCTCCAGAAAAAAAAACAGGAAGTGGAATTTCTCAGGTTTTTACCTGCTATATGAGTTATGTTATACTCACAGACATAATTCAAACAGTTTAAGAAACTTCAGAGTTGTTTCTGTCCAATACTAATAATAATATGCAAATATTCGCAACTATGACTGAGAAGCAGGCCGTTTGATACGGGCACCTTTCATCCTCGCTACTCAATACTGCCCCTGCAGCCATAAAAAGTTAACTGAGCAGCCATTACAAACCCAGGCTGTAAAACAGTGATCACAAAGGTCATTACAGAAAACACCAGACTGATACCTATCAGTGTCATGTTTTGTCTTAGATTGTCTTGTCATTTTGCTTTTCCTTCTGTTCGTTTTCCCCCTGCTGGTCTTTTTAGGTTCGTTCCCCTTTTTCTCTCTCCCTTCCTCTCTCTCTTCTCTCTATCGTTCCGTTCCTGCTCCCAGCTGTTCCTATTCCCCTAATCAATCATTTAGTCTTCCCACACCTGTTCCTTATCTTTTCCCCTGATTAGAGTCCCTATTTCTTCCCTTGTTTTCCGTTCCTGTCCTGTCGGATCCTTGTCTATTGTTCACCGTGCTGTGTCTATGTATCGCCCTGTCGTGTCGTGTTTCCCTCAGATGCTGCGTGGTGAGCAGGTGTCTGAGTCTGCTACGTTCAAGTGCCTTCCCGAGGCAACCTGCAGTTCTTGATCAAGTCTCCAGTCTGTTCTCGTCTTTACGAGTAGAATTATGCCTTTTTGATTGTATTTTTACTTTACTGGATTAAAGACTCTGTTTTCGCCAAGTCGCTTTTGGGTCCTCATTCACCCGCATAACAGAAGGATCCGACCAAGAATGGACCCAGCGACTATGGATTCTCTCTACTCTACTCTCGAGTTCCAGGGAGCGATGCTCGGCAGACACGAGCAGGAATTGTCTGCTGCTCGGCTTGCCGTTGAGACCCTGGCCGCTCAGGTCTCCGACCTCTCAGGACAGTATCAGAGTCTTCGTCTCGTGTCACCAGCTACTTCCGGTTCTTCCGAGCCTCCGGAACCTAGGGTTAATAACCCACCATGTTATTCTGGGCAGCCCACTGAGTGCCGCTCCTTTCTCACCCAGTGTGATATCGTGTTCTCTCTCCAACCCAACACATACTCAAGAGAGAGAGCTCGGATTGCCTACGTCATATCACTCCTTACTGGTCGGGCTCGGCAGTGGGGCACAGCTATCTGGGAGGCAAGCGCTGAGTGTACTAACAATTATCTGAACTTTAAAGAGGAGATGATAAGGGTTTTTGATCGCTCAGTTTTTGGGAAAGAAGCTTCCTGGTCCCTGTCTTCCCTATGTCAAGGTAATCGATCCATAACGGATTACTCTATAGAGTTTCGCACTCTTGCTGCCTCCAGTAACTGGAACGAGCAGGCGTTGCTCGCTCGTTTTCTGGAGGGACTCCACGCTAAGGTTAAGGATGAGATTCTCTCTCGGGAGGTTCCATCCAGCGTGGATTCTTTGATTGAACTCGCTATTCGCATTGAACGACGGGTAGATCTTCGTCACCGAGCTCATAGAAGAGAGCTCGCGTTAACTGTGTCTCCCCTCTCTCCGACACTACCGTCTTTCCCCACTGACTCAGGTGTTGAGCCCATGCAGCTGGGGGTATTCGCATCTCGACTAAGGAGAGGGAACGGAGAATCACCAACCGCCTCTGTCTCTATTGCGGTTCCGCTGGTCATTTTGTCATTTCATGTCCAGTTAAAGGCCAGAGCTCATCAGTAAGCGGAGGGCGACTGATAAGCGCTACTAGACGGTCCTCTCCGTCAAGTACATGTACTACTTTACCGGTCCATCTACGCTGGACCGGATCGGCAGCTTCCTGCAGTGCATTAATAGACTCTGGGGCAGAGGGCTGTTTTATGGACGAAGCCTGGGCGCGGGAACATGACATTCCTCTCAGACAGTTAGGGAGCCCACGGTCATGTTTGCCTTGGATGGTAGTCCTCTCCCCAGTATATTATGTGAAACACTACCTTTAACCCTCACTGTATCTGGTAACCATAGTGAGACCATTTCTTTTTGATTTTTTGTTCACCTTTTACACCTGTTGTTTTGGGTCATCCCTGGCTAGTGTGTCATAATCCTTCTTTTGATTGGTCTAGTAATTCTATCCTTTCCTGGAACGTTTCTTGTCATGTGAAGTGTTTAATGTCTGCTATTTCTCCTGTTTGTTCTGTCCCCTCTTCTCAGGAGGAACCTGGTGATTTGACAGGAGTGCCGGAGGAATATCATGGTCTGCGCACGGTCTTCAGTCGGTCCAGAACCAACTCCCTTCCTCCTCACCGGTCGTATGATTGTTGTTCTGATCTCTTTAAGAAGCGTTTTGCATCCGCTCCTATCCTTGTTGCACCTGACGTCACTAAACAGTTTATTGTTGAGGTTGACGCGTCGGGGGTGGGCGTGGGAGCCATTCTGTCCCAGCGCTCCGATACTGACGATGGGGTCCACCCTTGTGCGTATTTTTCTCTTCGCCTGTCACCGTCGGAACGTAACTATGATGTGGCTAACCGCGAACTGCTCGCCATCCGTTTAGCCCTAGGCAAATGGCGACAGTGGTTGGAGGGGGCGACCGTTCCTTTTGTCGTTTGGACTGACCAAAAGAACCTTGAGTACATCCGTTCTGCCAAACGACTGAATGCGCGTCATGCTCGTTGGGCGTTGTTTTTCGCTCGTTTCGAATTCGTTATTTCTTATTGCCCGGGTACTAAGAACACCAAGCCTCATGCTTTATCCCGTCTCTTTAGTTCTTCTGTGGCTTCTACCGATCCTGAGGGGATCCTTCCTGTTGGGCGTGTTGTCGGGTTGACAGTCTGGGGAATTGAAAGACAGGTTAAGCAAGCACTCACGCACACTGCGTCGCCGCGCGCTTGTCCTAGTAACCTTCTTTTCGTTCCTGTTTCTACTCGTCTGGCTGTTCTTCAGTGGGCTCACTCTGCCAAGTTAGCTGGCCATCCCGGCGTTCGAGGTACTCTTGCTTCTATTCGCCAGCGGTTTTGGTGGCCTACTCAGGAGCGTGACACGCGCCGTTTCGTGGCTGCGTGTTCGGACTGCGCGCTGAATAAGTCTGGTAATTTTTTTCTGCGTCTGCTCCTGGTCTTGCTGGGTCTCAGTCTGTTCCCTGCCATCGCATCTCTCCTGTTCTTGTTCCTGCCCTTGCTGTGTCTCAGTCTGTCCCTAGTTGTTACTCTCCTGGCCTGTTTGGTCCTGTTTGCTCTAAAGCTTTCAGTTCTCTACCCGTGTCTCATTTTTTTTTTTAGAGTAGTACCCTAGTTTCTTTTTTTTCG
Source organism: Oncorhynchus gorbuscha (assembly GCF_021184085.1). Classification (NCBI taxonomy): domain Eukaryota; kingdom Metazoa; phylum Chordata; class Actinopteri; order Salmoniformes; family Salmonidae; genus Oncorhynchus; species Oncorhynchus gorbuscha. The sequence continues at coordinate 70,621,572 of NC_060178.1, read as the reverse complement.
TTTTTCGTTACGGTCCTGAGGAGAGGAGTTGGGTTCTTTCTCGGGACGTGCTGGACCGTTTGTGATCTATGATTTCCTCCGTTGCCGCCAGTGTTCCTCCTCGAGAGCGCCAGGAGGCGCTCGGTGAGTGGGGGGGTACTGTCATGTTTTGTCTTAGATTGTCTTGTCATTTTGCTTTTCCTTCTGTTCGTTTTCCCCCTGCTGGTCTTTTTTAGGTTCGTTCCCCTTTTTCTCTCTCCCTTCCTCTCTCTCTTCTCTCTATCGTTCCGTTCCTGCTCCCAGCTGTTCCTATTCCCCTAATCAATCATTTAGTCTTCCCACACCTGTTCCTTATCTTTTCCCCTGATTAGAGTCCCTATTTCTTCCCTTGTTTTCCGTTCCTGTCCTGTCGGATCCTTGTCTATTGTTCACCGTGCTGTGTCTATGTATCGCCCTGTCGTGTCGTGTTTCCCTCAGATGCTGCGTGGTGAGCAGGTGTCTGAGTCTGCTACGTTCAAGTGCCTTCCCGAGGCAACCTGCAGTTCTTGATCAAGTCTCCAGTCTGTTCTCGTCTTTACGAGTAGAATTATGCCTTTTTGATTGTATTTTTACTTTACTGGATTAAAGACTCTGTTTTCGCCAAGTCGCTTTTGGGTCCTCATTCACCCGCATAACAATCAGTATTATTTGTGAGGATAACATAAAGGAGAGTAGCCTTTTCTGGGTTTTTGGAGTCATACCTTGTATGATTGGTAATGATCTGAGAAAGATTTAGGGAGTCCCATTGCTTTAGGACTTGGTCAGGTTGTTTAATTCAGAATTAGTGTAATGGGCCAGGAGAGAGCTAAGGGCAGGTAGGGTACAGGCCAGTGCTGATGTTGGACGATAACACCCAGCAACAGTCAATAAAGAGCTATGTGAAACCTTAAAACCAGCTAATCAAATTGTTTTGGGACAGACTTGGTAGAGATAACAGAGTACTGAAGGTCTTTCTCGTTAAAGATTGCCGCTCTACCACCTTTGAAGATCTGTCTTGCCAAAAAAGGTTCTAACCAGAAAGGTTAAAATCAGTATTCAAATCACTCTTGCTTATCCACATTTCAGTAAGACCAACATATCTGGATTGGAGTTGTGAACCTACTCTTTCAATTGAATAATTTTAGGTAATAAGCTTCAGGCTTATATGAGAGCAGAAATCCATGAAGCAGAAATAGGAGCACAAGTCAGAATTGGGGCTAGCAATAGTTGATGGGCCAGGGTGTACATGCACATTTCCAGATATCATCAGCAGTAATACAATCAGGACACGGCAGAGGACAGGGAGAGCTCTCGTCATGATTATGTATGACATTTGAATGTGCATGGGATGGTAACAATCATATTGTACAGCAATTTCATCAGGTAACATGAATACAAAGCCGGCAAGAGGTGGTTAGAATAGAATGGGAGGCCAAAGTCTGTGTAACTAATAGAGAGTCAGAATCAAATAAAAGCGACCGAAGCAAAAAGCTTGTTTGAAAACCATGGTAAAATTGTCTTAAGTTTTGACATTCGCCAAATATTTGGGCCATCAAACATCAAAAGCTTGTGAACAATTTCCTGAGATGTGGATATTCCAGGGTCCTCAACTGTAGTGCATGATATAACATTTTCTAGCTCTGAGTCTCTACTTTAATCTAATGTAAAAAAAGATCGAATTGAGACATATATTTTATATAATTATAAATATGGCATCAAAATGTTGAAAATGTTGAAAATCTCATTCCCCCTAGCTGAACATTGTCTGCAACCGGCAACAAAGTAATTAAACAGACAACGAGAAAAATGTAATCTGTGGTAGTTGGAGAACCCTCAATCTTCTGGCCTGTAGCCCTGCGTGGCATCAACTGTGCCACAAAGTATTCTGAAGTGGCAAAGTTAATATCCACATTTATAAACACAGAGTCACTACAGTTTTTGTTATTCGTTGTCTTAAACATTATTTTGAGTAAGTTCTATGAGGGGGGAAGGTGTTCAGTTTATTTTACAGTACAAGGGCATGGTCATGTGAAAGTATTTTCAAGCTGGGGAGAGGGATGCATTTGTTTTTATGACACCTTGAGTTGGACCAGTGTAAGTACAGGTTTTCAGTGAATTTATGTAAATCCTGCAGCGCTGAAACTTCTAGAGCAAGGCTTGTTGATTTAAATCGGGTGGATATCCTTCTCTTGACACACTTGTTGAATTATGTAGGAGAACATGACAACAACAGTATTGAATAATTAATGAAGCAGTTTAGACAGGGCAGGTGAGCAGAGTTTATGATCAGAGGTAAGCCTACACAGAGGACTTTTCTGGTGGTTGCAGCCATGTTCAGCCTCTTTATGTTAATTTATTAAATGTATGCAATTACACCCAGGGTACATAAAAGGGTACATAAAATATTTTTTATTTTAGCACAAAATATTAAAAACATATCTGATATACTAAGAATATGTATACATGAGAATATTATATAAAAAGTGCAATTTGATAAGAAATTGAATACCTCTATTCCCACCCAAATGCCTGAACTCCATTAATTTGTTGTCCATGCCATTAAAATGTTTTATGTGCTATAATTCAGTTAGTATCTTTATCCATTAACCCAAATGTTGCATTCATCAGAATTGTATTTTTAACCTTTTAACAATTTCTTTGAGAAATCGTTGTTACAGGGATAGGGTTGGGAGACTGGGTGCTTTGGCGAATAGCCTAACTATGGATAATGCCTTTCAAGCACGATAGAGAAATAAGGCACAGCTTAGCTTCAAGGGGAGCAGCTGCTTTAAACGTGCGTGAACTTCTAAAAATGGGAAGGGAGAGACTGGAGCGGTACACAATTACTCTCCTATTGCACTGTTCTCCTTCAAAACTGAATGTAAAGTAAAAATAAATAAATACTTTGAAGTACTACTTAAATATTTTTGTTTGGCTATCTGTATTTTACTTTACTATTTATATTTTTTACAACTTTTACTTGTACTCCACTACAATGTCCACTACAGGCCAAAAGTTTTAGAACTCATTCAAGTTTTTTTTTTTTACTTTTACTATTTTCTACATTGTTGAATAATAGTGAAGACATCAACACTTTCAAATAACACATATGGAATCATGTAGTAAACAAATGTTTTTAAACAAATCAAATATATTTTATATTCTTCAAATAGCTTTGCTGTTGACACTGTCTGGGATTTATTTAGAATTCAAGGCACACTTAACCAGCATGGCAACCACAGCATTCTGCAGCGATATGGCATTCCATCTGGTTTGGGCTTAGTGGGGCTATCATTTGTTTTTAAAGGACAATGACCCAACACACCTTCAGGCTGTGTTAAGGGCTATTTTACCAACAAGGAGACTGATGGATTGCTGCATCAGATGACCTGGCTTCCACAATCCCCGGACTTCAACCAAATTTACATGGTTTGGGATGAGTTGGACCGCAGAGTGAAGAAAAAGCAGCCAACAAGTGCTCAGCAAATGTGGGAACTCCTTCAAGACTGTTGGAAAAGCATTCCAGGTGAAGTTGGTTGAGAGAATTCGAAGAGTGTGTTAAGCTGTCATCAAGTTAAAGGGTGTCTATTTGAAGAATCTCAAATATAAAATATATTTTGATTTGTTTAACAATTTTTTGGTTACTACATGATTCCCTATGTGTTATTTTATAGTTTTGATGTCTTTACTATTATTCTACAATGTAGAAAATAATGAGTAGGTGTTTTAAAACTTTTGACCAGTAGTGTACTTTTTACTACATACATTTTCCTTGACACACAGGAAATGGTGAAATTCACACATCAAAATAACACTCCTGGTCATTCCAACTGCCTCTGATCTGGCAGACTCACTAAACACAAACTCCTCGGTTGTAAATTATGTCTGGTTGGAGTGTGCTCCTGGCTATCAGTAAATTATAAAAAAAGAATCATGCCTTCTGGTTTGCTTAATTTGAAAATATTTATATTTTTACATTCATTTTAATAATTAAGTATATTTTAGCAATTAAATTTACTTTTGAAAAGTATATTTAAAACCCAATACTTTAGACTTTTATTCAAGTTGTATTTTACTGAGTGATTTTCACTTGAGTCATTTTCTTTTAAGGAATGACAATTGTGTACCTTTTCCACCCCTGAACATATGGCTTTTTTTTAGAGACACGCTCCTGGTCACCCATCTTTCAGTGCACTTAAACACAAACAAACAAACAAACAAACAAACAAACAAACAAACAAACAAACAAACAAACAAACAAACACAAACACACACACACACACACACACACACACACACACACACACACACACACACACACACACACACACACACACACACACACACACACACACACACACACACACACACACACACACACACACACACACACACACACACACACACACACACACACACACACACTCCTTAGAATATTTTCTTCACCCTCCACATCTGTCTATTGTTTGTATGAAAGATAACCATTTCAAGGCGATGAATAACAAGTGGTAAAACAGAAATGGTGGAACAGTGTTGGGGAAGTAAACTGAAATTCCAATTCACGTTTAATGGCTAGAGAGAGAGTCATGCAGAGTACACCCTCAACTCCAAGATAATGGTAATATAAAAAGACTCACAACATACAGTAGAGGACAGAAGGGTAGAGAGAGAGATGTGGGAGCAATGGGAGAGAGAGAAGGGGAGGGAGAGTATTTACCAGAGAGGCACCAGCAGCAAAGGGATTTCAAGAGGGGTGGTCTGAGGAGGACAGGTGAAGAGGGGTCGGTTGAGCCTGGTTAAATCTGCTCTTATTACTGTGTGTGCTAGCACTTAGCTCTTAACAGGCTCTCCCTAATGAGATGGCTATGGGAGAGATCTGGGTAGCCAAACAGATCGATGGGAACTGCTCTGTACATGCTAAACTGCACCCTGCCTATAATGAAGGACTGTCTCCCTTGGGGTGGACAGAGAGAGCGGGGAGGGCGGTTTGCAGGGAGAGAGAGAAACAGTGTGCAACTGTAAGCCTACAAAGTCTGACAGCCCAGAAGATAGTATTTTTACTCAAATGGCTTCTTTAACTCATGCATTGTTTAGAGAACCTTGAAACATACCCTGTTACATTTTCTCAGACGCAGAGAACATGAAGATTACCATTGAAAGACTCAATGGCCACAATACAGTAATTCGATACAGAAAAATAATAATATTTTTTTTTTTTTGTGTGAGAATATACTATTCTAGATAGTATATTCATGTTAATTATCTTTTCATATAATATCCAGCACTTCCTTCATCCTGTCAGGTTGTATCACAGCCTGGTACAGCAACTGCACCGTCCTCAACTTTAGGGCTCTCCAGAGGGTGTTGCGGTCAGCCCAACGCATCACCGGGAGCACACTGTCTGCCCTTCAGGACATCTACAGCACCCGGTGTCACAGGAAGGCCAAGAAGAGCATCAAGGACCTCAGCCATCCAAGTCACGGCTTGTTCACCCCACTATCATCCAGAAGGCGGGGTTAGTACAAGTGCATCAAACTGGGACCGAGAGCCTGAAAAATAGCTTCTATTTCAACGTCAACAGTGAAGAGGTGACTCCGGGACACCGAGTTGCAAAGACAAAGCCATATCTCAGACTGGTCAATAAAAATAAAAGATTAAGATGGGCAAAAGAACACAGACACTGGACAGAGGAAGATTCGAAAAAAGTGTTATGGGGAGACGGATGTAAGTTTAAGTGGTTTGAATCACAAAGAAGAACACTTGTAAGATGCAGAAAAAATGAAAAGATAGTATTAACTTAAGGGGGCTGAATAATTTTGCATGCCCAATTTTTCAGTTTTTGATTTGTTAAAAAAGTTTGAAATATCCAATAAATGTCGTTCCACTTCATGATTGTGTCCCGCTTGTTGTTGATTCTTCACAAAAAAATACAGTTTTATATGAAATGTGGCAAAAGGTCGCAAAGTTCAAGGGGGCCGAATACTTTCGCAAGGCACTGTACCTGCTGGAGCGCACGCTAAGTACGGGTGGGTGTTGCTCTGGTGACCAGTGAGCTGAGATAAGGCGGAGCTTTACCTAGCAACGACTTATAGATGACCTGGAGCCAGTGGGTTCGGCAACGAATATGTAGCGAGGACCAGCCAACGAGAGCATACAAGTTGCCGTTGTGGGTAGTATATGAGGCCTTGGTGACAAAAAGGATGGCACTGTGATAGACTGCATCCAATTTGCTGAGTAGAGTGTTGGAGACTATTTTGTAAATGACATCGCCAAAGTCAAGGGTCGGTAGGATAGTCAGTTTTACGAGGGTATGTTTGGCAGCATGAGTGAATGAGGCTTTGTTGTGAAATAGGAAGCCGATTCTAGATTTAATTTTGGATTAAAGATGCTTAATGTGAGTCTGGAAGGAGAGTTTACAGTCTAGCCAGACACCTAGGTATTTATAGCTGTCCACATATTCTAAGTCAGAACCGTCCAGAGTAGTGATGCTAGTTGGGCGGGCAGGTGCGGGCAGCGATCGGATTAAGAACATGCATTTTCCTAGCATTTAAGAGCAGTTGGAGGCCACGGAAGGAGTGTTGTATGGTGTTGATGCTCGTTTGGAGGTTTGTTAACAGTGTCCAAATAAGGGCCAGATGTATACAGAATGGTGTCGTCTGCGTAGAGGTGGATCAAAGAATCACCCGCAGCAAGAGCGACATCATTGATATTTCCACAGAAAATAAAGAAAACAAAAGAGTCGGCCCGAGAATTTAACCCTGTGGCACCCCCATAAATACTGGCAGAGTTCCGGACAACAGGCCCTCCGATTTGACACAGTGAACTGTATCTGATAAGTAGGTGGTGAACCAGGCGAGGGAGTGATTAGAGAAACCAAGGCTGTTGAGTCTGCCTAAGAATGTGGTAATTGACAAAGTCAAAAGCCTTGGCCAGGTTGATGAAGACAGCTGCACAGTACTATCTTTTATCAATGGCGGTTATGATATCGTTTAGTACCTTGAGCGTGGCTGAGGTACACCAGTAACCAGCTCGGAAACCAGATTGCATAGCAGAGAAGGTACGGTGGGATTGAAAATGGTCGGTGATCTGTTTGTTCACTTGGCTTTTGAAAACTATAGAAAGGCAGGGCAGGATGTATATAGGTCTGTAACAGTTTGAGTCAACAGTGTCTCCCCCTTTGAAGAGTGTGATGACTGTTGCCGCTTCCAATCTTTAGGAATCTCAGACGAAAGAGAGGTAGAACAGACTAGTAATAGTGGTTGCAACAGTGGCTCTAGATCATTTTAGGAAGAGAGGGTCCAGATTGTGCAGCACTTTCAGAACATCAGCTGTCTGGATTTGGGTGAAGCACAAGCGGGGGGGGGGGGGTGCAGTGCAGTGGGCAGCTGGGAGGTGGTACTCTTATTCTCCATTGAATTTACAGTGTCACAAAACCTTTTGGAATTAGTGCTGTAGGATGCAAATTTATGTTTGAAAAGCTAGCCTTTCCTTTCCTAGCTGACTGTGTGTATTGGTTCCTGACTTCCCTGAAAAGTTGCATATCGCAGGGACTATTCGAAGCTAGTGCAGTACCCCACAGGATGTTTTTGTGCTGGTCAGGGGCAGTCAAGCCAAGGAGTGAACCAAAGGCTTTATCTGTTCTCAGTTCTACATTTCTTGAAAGGGGCATGCTTATTTAAGATGGTGAGGAAATTACTTTTAAAGAACAACCAGGCATCCTCTTCTGATGTGATGAGGTCAATATCCTTCCAGGATACCCGGGCCAGGTCGATTAGAAAGGCCTGCTTTAGGGAGCGCTTAACAGTGATGAGGGGTGGTCGTTTGACCGCAGACCCATAACGGACGCAGGCAATGAGGCACTGATCGCTGAGATCCTGGTTGAAAACAGCAGAAGTGGATTTAGAGGGCAAGTTGGTCAGGATGATATCTATGAGCATGCCCATGTTTACGGGTTTGTGTTTGTACCTGGTAGGTTCCCTGATAATTTGTGTGAGATTGAGAGCATCTAGCTTAGATTGTAGGACAGCCAGGGTGTTAAGCATATCCCAATGTAGGTCACCTAGCAGTACGAACTCTGGTGATAGATGGGGGGCAATTAATTAACATACAGTGCCTTTGGAAAGTATTCAGACTCCTTGGCTTTTTCCACATTTTGTTGTTACAACGTTATTCAGAAATGTTTTTAAAATAAATGTTCTTCTTCCCCTTATCAATCTACATACAATACCCCATAATGACAAAGTAAATAAAAGGTTTTTAGAAATTTGAGCAAATGTATTAAAAATAAAAAACTGAAATAGTACATTTACATAAGTGTTCAGACCCTTTAATCAGTACTTTGTTGAAGCACATTTGGCAGCAGTTACAGCCTTAATTCTTCATGGGTATGACACTACAAGCTTGACACTGTCATGTTTTGTCATTGATTATCATGTCTTGTCCCTGTGCTTCCCCTTCTATTCGTTTCCCTCTGCTGGTCTTATTAGGTTCTTTCCCTCTTTCTATCCCTCTCTCTCCCCCTCCCTCTCTCACTCTCCCGCTCTCTCTTCTCTCTATCGTTCCGTTCCTGCTCCCAGCTGTTCCTATTCCCCTAATCAATCATTTAGTCTTCCCACACCTGTTCCCGATCCTTTTCCCTGATTAGAGTCCCTATTTCTCTCCTTGTTTTCCGTTCCTGCCCTGTCGGATCCTTGTCTAGAATTCACCGTGCTGTGTCTATGTATTGCCCTGTCGTGTCGTGTTTCCCTCAGATGCAGCGTGGTGAGCAGGTGTCTGAGTCTGTTTGGTTCAAGTGCCTTCCCGAGGCAACCTGCTGTTCTAGATCGAGTCTCCAGTCGGTTCTCGTCATTTCGACTGAAAGTTGTGTTTTTTGATTGTATTTTACTTTACTGGATTAAAGACTGTTTTCGCCAAGTCGCTTTTGGGTCCTCATTCACCTGCATGACAGAAGGATCCGACCAAGGAATGGACCCAGCGACTACAGACGCTCGTAACACTGCCGTCGAGATCCAAGGAGCCATGCTCGGCAGACACGAGCAGGAATTGTCTGCTGCTCGCCATGCCGTGGAGAACCTGGCCGCTCAGGTTTCCGACCTCTCTGGACAGTTCCAGAGTCTTCGTCTCGTGCCACCTGTTACTTCCTGGCCTGCCGAGCCTCCAGAACCTAGGGTTAATAACCCACCTTGCTACTCCGGGCAGCCCACTGAGTGCCGCTCCTTTCTCACCCAGTGTGAGATTGTGTTCTCTCTCCAACCCAACACATACTCTAGAGAGAGAGCTCGGGTTGCTTACGTCATTTCACTCCTTACTGGCCGGGCTCGAGAGTGGGGCACAGCTATCTGGGAGGCAAGGGCTGATTGCTCTAACAAATACCAGAACTTTAAAGAGGAGATGATTCGGGTTTTTGACCGTTCAGTTTTTGGTAGGGAGGCTTCTAGGGCCCTGGCTTCCCTATGCCAAGGTGATCGATCCATAACGGATTACTCTATTGAGTTTCGCACTCTTGCTGCCTCTAGTGAGTGGAACGAGCCGGCGCTGCTCGCTCGTTTTCTGGAGGGACTCCACGCAGTGGTTAAGGATGAGATTCTCTCCCGGGAGGTTCCTTCAGATGTGGACTCTTTGATTGCTCTCGCCATCCGCATAGAACGACGGGTAGATCTTCGTCACCGGGCTCGTGGAAGAGAGCTCGCATCAACGGTGTTTCCCTGCTCCGCATCGCAACCATCTCCCTCCTCTGGCTCAGAGACTGAGCCCATGCAGCTGGGAGGGATTCGCATCTCGACTAAGGAGAGGGAACGGAGGATCACCAACCGCCTGTGCCTCTATTGCGGAGTTGCTGGACATTTTGTTAATTCATGTCCAGTAAAAGCCAGAGCTCATCAGTAAGCGGAGGGCTACAGGTGAGCGCAACTACTCAAGTCTCTCCATCAAAATCCTGTACTACTTTGTCGGTCCATCTACGCTGGACCGGTTCGGGTGCTACATGCAGTGCCTTGATAGACTCTGGGGCTGAGGGTTGTTTCATGGACGAAGCATGGGTTCGGAAACATGACATTCCTTTCAGAGAGTTAGAGAAGCCTACGCCCATGTTCGCCTTAGATGGTAGTCATCTTCCCAGTATCAGATTTGAGACACTACCTTTAACCCTCACAGTATCTGGTAACCACAGTGAGACTATTTCTTTTTTTTTTGACCTGTTGTTTTTTTCGTTCACTATTAATTGGTCTAGTAATTCTTTACTGGAACCTGTGTGAAGTGTTTTGGGTCATCCCTGGCTGCCGGAGTATGTCATAATCCTTCTATTAATTGGTCTAGTAATTCTATCCTATCCTGGAACGTTTCTTGTCATGTGAAGTGTTTAATGTCTGCCATCCCTCCCGTTTCTTCTGTCCCTACTTCTCAGTGCCGGAGGACTATACCACGTAGTGCTCGAGGATTATTTATCTGTGTTCCTTGCGCCGGTACCATAGTGCCTTCTTCCTCTCCGGCCGGGGCGGGGTTCTTTTTGTTAAGAAGAGGACGGTCTGCGCCCCCTGCGTGGAGGCTGAATGAATTAAGAATCGTTATCCGCTTCCCCTTATGTCATGAGATTCTGCAGGGAGAGGTGCTGCGTTAGGGCATTTTGATCGTTTGGCGCCAACGGTTTTCAGGCATTAGTTAATGATGTTCTGAGAGACATGCTGAACATCTTTGTTTTTGTCTATGATTGTAGTATTGATTTTTTCACCTTCACTCGAGATTCATGTTCAGCACGTTCGACGTGACTACAGCGCCTTTTAGAGAATTGTCTCTACGTAAAGGCTGAGAAGTGCTCTTTATCATGTCTCCTCCGTTTCTTTTCTCGTGTTCCGTTATTTCCCTGAAGGCATTCAGATGGATTCCGCGGGGTCCAAGCTTTGATTAAGAAGTTCCAAGGTCACGTGTCGAGTTGCAGCGCTGCGTAGGTTTCGCTAATTTGACATATCGGCGTTTAAGAATCGTAATTTCCGTCAAGTTGCTGCCCCTCTCACAGCTCTTACTTCTGTCAAGACGTGAGTGGTCGGTTCCGCCAGGAGCTTTGATCTTCTAAAAGAACGTTTTACGTCCGCTCCTATCCTCGTTACCTCGTCACTAGCACAATTCATTGTCGAGGTTGACGCTTCAGAGAAAAGGCGTGGGAGCCATTCTATCCCAGCGCTTCCAGTCTGGCATTAAGGTTCATCCTTCTGCCGCTTATTTTCTCTCGCCAATGCGCCATCTGTTTTTCAACATTGGTTAATGATGTCGCCATCCGCTTAGCCCTGAAGACAGTGGTTGAACGATCTTTGTTTTTGTCTATTTGACAGACCATAAGATCCTGAGTACATTTTGCCAACGACTTAATGCCCGTCGAGCTCGTTGGGCGTTGTTTTTCAGCTCGTTTCGAGTTTGTGATTTCTTACAGCGTCCTTTTAGAGAACACCAAGCCTGATGCCTTATCCCGTCTGTTTAGTTCTTCTGTGGCTTCTACTGATCCCGAGGGGATTCTTCCTTATGGGCGTGTTGTCGGGTTGACAGTCTGGGGAATTGAAAGACAGGTTCCGCAAGCACTCACGCACACTGATTGGCCCGCGCTTGTCCTAGTAACCAGCCCTTTTCGTTTCCTGTTTCCATCTGGCTGTTCTTCAGTGGGCTCACTCTGCCAAGTTAGCTGGTCATCCCGGTGTTCGAGGCAGCGTCTTCGCCAGCGCTTTTGTGGCCGACTCAGAGCGTGACACGCGTTTTCGTGGCTGCTTGTTCGGACTGCGCCCAGACTAAGTGTAACTCTCCTGCCGGTCGTCTCAGACCGCCCCATTCCTTCTCGACCATGGTCTCACATCGTCACTAGACTTCATTACCGGTCTGCCTTTGTCTGCGGGGAAGACCATTCTTACGGTTGTCGATAGGTTCTCTAAGGCGGCACATTTCATTCCCTCGCTAAACTTCCTTCCGCTAAGGTCGCCATCTGGCACAAATCATTATCGAGAATGTGTTCAGAATTCATGGCCTTCCGTTAGACGCCGTTTCAGACAGAGGCCCGCAATTCACGTCACAGTTTTGGAGGGAGTCTGCCAAAGACTTAATGCCTCTTCCGGGTTTGTCGTCTAACGGTTAAGATTGGTGACATCCGTCAGTCTCTCTTCCGGGTCCAGTCTAACTCAGACCGCTCCCCATTCCTTCTCGACCATCGCCCTAGACTTCATTACCGGTCTGCCTTTGTCTGCGGGGAAGACTGTGCAGCTAAACTTCCTTCCCTAAGGAGACGGCACAAATCATTTCGAGAATGTGTTTTCAGTTTCAGAAACCTTCCGGGTTTCATCCCCAGTCTAACGGTCAAGCAGAGAGGGCCAATCAGACGATTGGTCGCATACTACGCAGCCTTTCTCTTGGGCAGAACAGCTCCCCTGGGCAGAATACGCTCACAACTCGCTCCTTCGTCTGCTACCGGGTTATCTCCGTTTCAGAGTAGTCTGGGTTACCAGCCTCCTCTGTTCTCATCCCAGCTTGCCGAGTGTCTAGCGTTTGTCCAACGTTTCACCTGGAGGAGGGTGAGGTCTGCACTTTGTTACAGGGCACAGACTGTGAGAGCCGCCAATAAACCAGGATTAAGAGTCCAAGGTATTGTTGCGGCCAGAGAGTGTGGCTTTCCACTCGCAACCTTCCTCACGACAGCTTCTCGTAAGTTGACTGTTCATTGGTCCGTTCCGTGTCTCCCAGGTCGTCAAGGTGCTTCTTCTGACATCTTCGTCGCGTCCATCCTGTCTTCCATGTCTCCTGTGTCAAGCCCTTTCTTCGCACCCCCGTGTCTTCCCTCCCCCTCCCGTCCTTGTCGAGAGCGCACCTATTTACAAGGTACATAAGATCATGGACATGCGTTCTCGGGGACGGGGTCACCAATCTTAGTGGATTGGGAGGGTTACGGTCCTGAGGAGAGGAGTTGGGTTCCGTCTGCTGGACCGTTCACTCATTGATGATTTCCTCCAGTGCGCCAGGAGGCGCTCGGTGAGTGGGGGGTACTGTCATGTTTTGTCATTGATTATCATGTCTTGTCCCGCTTCCCCTTCTATTCGTTTCCCTCTGCTGGTCTTATTAGGTTCTTTCCCTCTTTCTATCCCTCTCTCTCCCCCTCCCTCTCACTCTCCCGCTCTCTCTTCTCTCTATCGTTCCGTTCCTGCTCCCAGCTGTTCCTATTCCCCTAATCAATCATTTAGTCTTCCCACACCTGTTCCCGATCCTTTTCCCTGATTAGAGTCCCTATTTCTCTCCTTGTTTTCCGTTCCTGCCCTGTCGGATCCTTGTCTAGAATTCACTGTGCTGTGTTTGTGTATCGCCCTGTCGTGTCGTGTTTCCCTCAGATGCTGCGTGGTGAGCAGGTGTCTGAGTCTGTTTGGTTCAAGTGCCTTCCCGAGGCAACCTGCTGTTCTAGATCGAGTCTCCAGTCGGTTCTCGTCATTTCGACTGAAAGTTGTGTTTTTTGATTGTATTTTACTTTACTGGATTAAAGACTCTGTTTTCGCCAAGTCGCTTTTGGGTCCTCATTCACCTGCATGACAGACACACCTGTATTTGCGGAGTTTCTCTCATTCTTCTCTGCAGATCCTCTCAACCTCTGTCAGGTTGGATATGGAGCATTACCACACAGGTATTTTGAGGTCACTCGATTGTGTTCAAGTCCAGGCTCTGGCTGGGCCACTCAAGGACATTCAAGAGGCTTGTCCCGAAGCCACTCCTGTGTTGTTTTGGCTGTGTGCTTAGGGTCGTTGTCCTGTTGCAAGGTGAACCTTCACCCCTGTCTGAGGTCCTGAGTGCTCTGGGACAGGTTTTCATCAAGGATCTCTCTGTACTTTGCTCCGTTCATCTTTGCCTCAACCCTGACCAGTCTCACAGTACCTGCCTTTGAAAAACATCCCCACAGCATGATGCTGCCACCACCATGCTTCACCCTAGGGATGGTGCCAGGTATCCTCCAGACGTGACATTCAGTTGGCATTCAGGCCAAAGAGTGTAATCTTGGTTTCATCAGATCAGACCGTGCTTCTACCCCTGCATTGTTTGCTGTTTGGGGTTTTAGGCTGGGTTTCTGTATAGCACTGAGATATCAGCTGATGTAAGAAGGGCTATATAAATACATTTGATTTGGCAAACTCCAAGAGGGCTGTCATGTGCCTTTTACTGAGGAGTGGCTTCCGTCTGGCCACTACCATAAAGGCCTGATTGGTGGTGCTGCAGAGATGGTCGTCCTTCTGGAAGGTTTTTCCTTCTCCACAGAGGAACTCTGGAGCTCTGTCAGTGACCATCAGGTTCTTGCTCAACTCCCTGACCAAGGCCCTTCTTCCACGATTGCTCAGTTTGGCCGGGCGGCCAGCTCTAGGAAAATTCTTGGTGGTTCCACACTTCTTCCATGTGAATGATGGAGGTCACTGTGTTCTAGGGGACCTTCAATGCTGCAGATATTTTTTGATACCCTTCCCCAGATCTGTGCCACACAATCCTGTCTCAGAACTCTACGGACAATTCCTTCGACCTCGTGGCTTGGTTTTTGCTCTGACATGCACTGTTAATTGTGGGACCTTATATAGACAAGTGTCTGCTTTTCCAAATAATGTCCAATCAATTGAATTTACCACAGGTGGACTCCAATCAAGATGTAGAAACATCTCAAGGATGATCAATGGAAACAGGATGCACCTGAGTTCAATTTCAAGTCTCATAGCAATGGGTCTTGTATAAATAAAGTATTTCTGTTTTTTATTTGTAATACATTTTCAACAATGCCTAAAAACCTGGTTTTGCTTTGTCGCTGTGGGGTATTGTGTGTAGATTGCTGAGGAACATTTTTTATTTAATCAATTTTAGAATAAGGCTGGAACGTAACAAAATGTGGAAAGGTCAAGGGGTCTGAATACTTTCTGAAGCCACTGTACATATGTCCGCCCTGACCTTAGAGAGCCTTTTTATTTCTCTATTTGGTTAGGTCAGGGTGTGATTTGGGTGGGTATTCTAGGGTGTCAATTTCTTTGTTGGCTGGGTATGGTTCCCAATCAGAGGCAGCTGTCTATCGTTGTCTCTGATTGGGGATCATACTTAGGCAGCCCTTTTTCCTACCTTCACTTGTGGAATCCTGTCTTTGTATAGTTGCTGTTTAGCGGTACAGAGCTTTGCGTATTCTTTTTTGTGTCATTTTAAATAAAAGTAAAATGTAAGCCTACCACGCTGCACCTTGGTCTCCTTCTAACGACGGACATAACAACATACTCCGGACTCCGACATGGCTTTTCCCAATTTACCTATATTTCTTCATTCCATTCTTTTACTTTTAGATTTGTTTGTATTGTTAGATATTACTGCACTGTTGGAGCTAGCAACACAATCATTTCACTTCACCCTCAATAACATCTGCTAAATATGTGAATGTGACCAATACAATTTGATTTGATTTCCAGACGTCAGTTATGAAACAGCAGAAAACAGAATTGCCTTTCACTCTTAGAAAGATAGGTCTCTTGGCTGCAAATGCTGGGACTACATTTATATTGACAGCTAGGTCTTCCTCTGTGCCTTTGTTGGACTCACCAGAACATAAGACACTCCTGCAAACAGATTGGTCTGTAGTAGCAAAACAAACATTAAACCTGGAAGGCGAGTTGCAGTAAACTACATGTACCTAAAAAAAATGTATCTGATAATATCAGGTATTTACTAAAGAAAAAGAGGGTAAAATGGTAATAATGCTGTATAAACTCATGTATTGCTTGTTGGTGGTCTGGTAAAAATGCAAACCTTGTAGGGGGGAAATTAATGCTTATTCTTCTTCCTTCTAGGCTGTTACTTGGTAACGGTGTCTTACTCAGCCAAGACCAAATTTTACTTTCAGTAATCATACTTTAATGGATTGGACACACAATGTGTGGGCACTGATCTGATCTGATGGTTGCCGTAAAGTGCCCACGAAGAAAAGTCAAGTAATGAGAAAAATGCCAACACCAACAGACAGCACTGGAAATCCCTATCAGTTCCATTTAAGTGGTCTCTAACCTGCATCTTTAGTGACAGAGCGCTTACTCAACCCTACAGCCTCTATCATGATTTGGGGGGGGGTCCAGAGAAACTGTGCTGCGCCAAAGATGGCAGGTCAGGGTCAAAATGATTCAGCATTTTTGCGCTCTCTTTCCATGGTTGAAAACAGGACTGCTGTACTATACATCTCTCAAGAGACACTACACTCCTTCCTCTCTTGTGCTCTGGTCTTCCTCTTCCTAACATCCTTCTGATCCAGTTGGAACACTAAACGTCCCAGACACAAAGCTCAGCAAAGATTTGCTAAGTCATTTGGGCCTGCCGCTGTAACCAGAGTGGACAGTACTGGAAGGTTACCTGTCGACGTGGCCCTCTAATGCAGCCTGTCAAAGCATTCGTGCAATGTGGAACAAGGACGCAGCGGAGAACAGTGGTGGTGTGTTCCAGAGGCACGGCAGAGCTTCATCAGGTGGGAACTGATGCAGTGAGACGAGGTGGAGGGCCAACTGTGAAATATTCATCAACCCAGGCTGAGGAACTATCCTCCCCACCCTCTAAAGAAGAGTGTATCAGGGTCAAGTGACCAAGAGTGCATTAACAATGTGTCTCCACACAACAGCTTTCTGCTCTGTCCTCTATAAGTTCTTGTTATGAGTGGGAACTCGTTAGAAAAGTGAGAGGTGTCAGTAAGATGTTTTGGGGTGCGGAATCCGTGAAAATACTAACATTTTTAAATACTCTGTCTACCAACTGTCTTCAGTGACAATGGATTCAGAAAACACACTAGCGTTACGGAACCCCAGCAGTCCCCCCAAAAAACGGGGAACTACGAGGTCTGGGGGCCCATGTGCCCATCATCTCAAACGTATGTCTACATGGAATATTTTTCTATTATACATAATTTTGACAGTAACCCTTCTTTTTAATTTCCAAATGTAGCAAGTGAAGGGTTTGTGTTGTCCAATCTACATCGGTAGTAGTCGAGTCAGATAGACAATATAGTTTTCATGCATAAATTAGCCTATTTTTCAGCGGCGCTGGCTGCAGCCCGCCTCTGCCCCCTCACCTAGTTGGCTATCAAGTTTTTTTTAAACAATTTGGTGAATCAGGGCGGACTTGGAAGGAGAGTGAGTGCGTTCTTCAAGATGGATAAACTAGAAGTAGCAGCCAGCCTCCTAGTCCTGACAGAGACCTCGCTGCCTGGGCCCGGCCATGACAGTGGCCTTGATCCTCCTCTTCTTCTTCCCCTTGAGAATAGTGACAGTTCCTCTAGAGAGAGAGCCAGTCTTCCTTCTCCTCCTCCTCTTCTTCCAGAATACCAAGCTGATGACAGTCAGAGACCCAGCGGCAATCATGAGAGCAACCCCTCTTCTGTGAACACTGGTAAGCCTACAAGTGATGAGATGGTTAGCCCCAACAGTGTGGAGTCCCAATTCCAAAGTGTAATATCAATAGACTACCAGCTAAATACTGTATATAGCTATAGATAGGCTTGTAGGCAAGACTGCATTGTCTGCATAATGAAACAATCCCTAGTAAGCTATTGTTTTATCGGTGGACTTATTGTACTTTTTGGCATTAATAGACTGGTTTTAATCAGCACTAACATTCTATCAAAGCTGCAAGAGAGCATGAAGACGGCTAAGGTAGGCTATAGGCTTACAGGACAGGACTGATTCGTAATGCTGTTGCATTGAAAATGCATTTAACAATCTGCAATGTTTGTATTTTCCACAGCCAGCATTCTAAATAGCAGTGCAGCTTCATGAAGCATAAACATTAGGCTTAACATGAGAAAATATCAAAATAAAATTAAACCATAAACCAAAATGTATCCACTAAGAGGTTAAAGCAAAGCTATAGGCTACTACAAGCACTGGCGCCACAATCTGATAGGCACCCGCGTAGACGTCACAATTTCAGAACCGTGGACACGGATCGGTAGTCAGGGATCGGTATACTTTGTGAGTGGCTGACAATAATTTGGGGGGGTCCCAGAAAAACTGTGCTACGTCCATGATTGGCAGGTCTTTCTTTCAGGTACTGCCCCAGAGTCACATCATCAGGTAGTACGAGTGAGTGGTTGGCCAACAATATAGCTGCTCTATACTCTGTCCTTACTCTCCCCTGTCTCGGCCAGAGCACTAATGAAATTGTAAACTCCAAATGGCAGACACTACTTTCCATTATCACACCGTGAAGGGCAGCTAATTCCCATTTTTATGGCTCCCCCCCATTCATTTAACAGTGTGTCAGTCAACACTGCTTGTGTCGTGTTTCTCCCTTTGTTCTTATTAGCAGCAGGAAGCAGACCTATCGTGATTATATTCAGTGTAGTTAATTAGCTCTCTCCCTCCTTGGTGATTGGCCTCCTTCACTGATCCCTGGATAAGGAGCTAGTGGGGCATGAGCTTTTTCTCCGGCTACCACTCCATTCTTAGGGAGAGGTCATTTTTTTGGGGTATGATATTTATGTCTCTTTAACTTTCTCACTCATCATTATTCACGATTTATTCAGGATTATCCATAATCATGTTAGCATCCACATTAATGTAGAAGTGATTAGAAACAGATTTGATTCTTATTTACTATAAACGTTACTACAATATGACACAATACATGATTCACAATTAATTTCTATTGGGCACAAAATAATCTGAAACACAACCAAAACAAAAAACAAATTCATCCAACAAATTTGTAGTCACAAGCTTGATATAGTCATTGCGTGCTAGGAATTTGGGACCAAATACCTGACTTTTTAAGTATTTTGTTCCCCTAAAATGGAGGGACTATGTACAAAAAGTGCAGTAATTTCTAAACGGTTCACACGATATGGATGAAAATACCCTCAAATTAAAGCTGACAGTCTGCACTTTAATTTCCCTCATAGTCACTGTATCATAAAAAAATGTGTCACTGTCCCAATACTTTTGGAGCCCACTGTATTTAGTCTAATGTCAGCCACCAGAGTGGGCCCAAAGCTGAGTGGTGTGACAGAGACAGGGAGGAGAGGGCTTGTGAGCAATAATTCCAGCATAATGACGTGTGAAGAGAGATGGTATTGTCAGGGGAAGGTGGGGACATAGCCAGAATCCACTTTACTTCAAAGGGGTGATTAGATGGGCTCTGTTCCAAAGAGCAGAGTTGTCAACTTATTAATATCACTGCAGACACTCCTGGAACATTGGGACTTTATTGGACCTCGGGAAATATGAATATAAGTATATTCCTCAACGCTACCTTGGGCAATGCACTCAAGGAGATGATTTCACAACCTATAGTAAAAAAGGGATTTTCATCAAGTAAATCTCCACCTAAATCACAAAACAGAGACGTATAACTAAATTAATTTGTTGAAAAAAGTCACGCTGAAGGAGATGTTTGCACACAAAGCAATAGCGAAACATGAATTAAGGGCTCTATTCAATCAGGTTCGCTTCAGCACTTTAGCGGTGTTGTAGGTGGAACTGTGTTAGAGCTGTCAAATGCACAAGTGGACATTGCCATACCTAAAGCGGACATAGCCATTGGCTGTACAGAGTCGCAGGACGAGAAATATCATGCAGCCTTGTTTACAAGACAACGGAATGTAATCTACACCTCGATGTGGCTGATAAAAATCCTTATTATGTAATTGAATGATTTTCAATTTCAATTTCTATTCTCAGCAAAAAAAGAAACGTCCCTTTTCCTGTCTTTTAAAGATAATTCGTAAATATTCAAATAACTTCACAGATCTTCATAATAAAGGGTCTAAACACTGTTTCCCATGCTTGTTCATTGAACCACACACAATTAATGAACATGCAACTGTGGAACGGTCGTTAAGACACTAACAGCTTACAGACATTAGACAATTAAGGTCACATTTATGAAAACTTATGACACTAAAGAGGCTTTTCTACTGACTCTGAAAAATACCAAAAGAACGATGCCCATGGTCCCTGCTCATCTGTGTGAACGTAACTTAGGCATGCTGTAAGGATGCATAAGGACTGCAGATGTGGCCAGGGAAATAAATATCAATATCCGTACTGTGATATGCCTAATACAGTGCTACAGGGAGACAGGACGGGCGGCTGATCGTCCTCGCATTGGCAGACCATGTGTACCAACACCTGCACACGATCGGTACATTCGAACATCACACCTGCGAGACAGGAACAGGATGCAACAAAAACTGCCTGAGTTACACCAGGAACGCACAATCCCTCCATCAGTGCTCAGACTGTACGCAATAGTCTGAGAGAGGCTGGACTGAGGGCTTGTAGGCCTGTTGTAAGGCAGGTCCTCACCAGACATCACTGGCAACAACGTCACCTATGGGAACAAACCCACCGTCAGACAGGATTGCGAAAAAGTGCTGACGAGCTTCACTGATGAGTCACAATTTTGTCTCACCAGGGGTGATGGTCAGATTTGTGTTTATCTTCAAAGGAATGAGTGTAACACCAAGGCCTGCACTCTGGAGCAGGATCGATTTGAAGGTGGAGGGTCTGTTTCACAGCATCATCAGATTGAGCTTGCTGTCATTGCAGGCAATCTCTGCGCTGTGCGTTACAGGGAAGACATCCTCCTCCCTCATGTGGAACCCTTCCTGCAGGCTCATACTGACATGAGCCTGCAGCATGACAATGCCACCTGCCATACTGCTCATTCTGTGCGTGATTTCCTGCAAGACAGGAATGTTAGTGTTCTGCCATGGCCAGTGAAGAGTACGGATCTCAAGCCCATTGAACACGGATCGGAGGGTGAGGGCTAGGGATATTCCACCCAGAAATATCCGGGAACTTGCAGGTGCCTTGGTGGAAGAGTGGGTTAACATCTCACAGCAATAACTGGCAAATCAGATGCAGTCCATGAGGAGGAGATGCACTGCAGTACTTAATGCAGCTGGTGGCCACACAAGATACTGACTGTTACTTTTGATTTTGACTCCCCCTTTGTTCAAAGACACATTATTCAATTTCTGTTCGTCACACGTCTGTTTATGTCTCAGTTGTTGAATCTTGCGATGTTCGTACAAATATTTACACATGTTAAGTTTGCTGAAAATAAACGCAGTTGACAGTGAGAGGATGTTTCTTTTTTGCTGAGTTTATATAGCTTACACTTTCTCACTCTGAACTTCTAATGCGAGTGGGACCGATTTGGCTTTGTGACAATGATCAGCTGCTCACCGATTTGACAGCTCCAATGCAGTTAACAATGCGTGTTTAGGCTATCACCGGTTAATGCTTGATGTGATTGACTAGGCCTACGTGTTAGCGACCATAACTGAAGCTGCTATTTATAACAGACTATGCAGTAAAGAGTCAGTAGGCATCAGTGAGTTGTAGTTGAAAGCCAGCTGGAGTGCTACATCATGGGAGACTCGTTGAGGCAGTGACAATGCTACTGACAGCACAGTTCTACCAAGAGCCACTGTTCCACCCAAGAGGAGGTCACAGCCAGCATACCTTGTTGATTGTTTGTGTTAGTACTTGTGTTAGTACTTCCTGAATCTTTGCATGCTCATGGACATGTCAGTGCTTTCACTGTGCTCTTTGCTCCAGGCTTGCGTGTGTGGACAGTACAAAGTGCTGGCATGAATTCAACTCCAAGTTCAGTGTGTCCTTCAAGTCTGAGAACAAAAGATTTTCAGAATGGTCTTAGAAAATATAAACATTTAAGAAAAAACATATACAATCCAAAACTTGCATGCACACACAGAGATGTTTAACACCTCTAAGGTTGAGTGGTGTTACACCATGCGGTCTCTGAAATTGGCAGCTAATTAGCATCCTCTTATTGGGGGACACACAAAGTTATTGCAATGACATTAGATAGGATCCTATTTTTTTGGGCCTATTATACAATGTTGTCACTACTCTCGCAATACTGTAAATCACAGGATTTCTAATCCAAAAAATGACCTGAGTATTCCCTGTGATGAATTGATGTACTCTTTGCTAGTCACCACAGATCCAGGTATAAAATGTATGTAAAGGTAGTAGATGTCTTATCGGGTTTTCTGATTTGATACCTGTGATGCCTGTCTCCATTTGGCTGGACAAGGGAGGTATAATTAAATCAATAAAGCTGGCATACATTTTTTCTATTTTATTTCTGACGATACCCGGCATTCATTGACACCTAAGTATTTTGAAATTACAGTATGACTATACAATATAATTTGTTCCTGATTTTATGATTACAGTGCTTATGTCCCTCCTCCTGTCCAGTTTCCTAAGCCCTAACAGGTTACATAATAAATTAGTTCCCAGGGAGCCGTCCTCCCTAATCAAGTCTAGTTTCTAACACTTTCTCTGGAAGAGTTTTTCTATTAATTTTTTAAATATTTTATGGCAGAGAATGGAATCTGCAACACACTGTGATTCATCAAACTGTGTTTGAAAGTATTTTATCCATAGAGATAGAGATAGAGATTGAAATTGAGGGCTTCCACCATTTTGAAGTACAGTAGCAACATGGTTTCGGAGAAATTCGTATTATTCTGTACATAAATCTGTGACACTCCATTTAGTATGTGGAATAGCGATCGTACAATATCATACACATTATAGGACATATAGTATCGTTCATCTTACTTGGTCATTCAATATCATACAAATTTGATGATGCAACTTATCATACATCTTAGTGAATGTATAGTATTATAAGTCTTTCTCTGAGACCAGGTTGTTTGTTGCGCTGTAACAACAAAGGACAATTATGGGTAGAATTTACGTTAGCGTTTAGGGGAACTAACGACATAGGTTAGGATCATTTACGCAAAAGGTTAGAAGAACAAAAACAGCAAAGATTCATTAAGTGAATTGACGTAGCAGCTTAGGTGAATTGGGTTACATTTGGAATTTGGGTTAGGGAAAGGGTTAGATAAAATTATTTAGTTGTCCTTGACATGACTCAAACATGCAGCCTTTGGATTGCTAGACAGTTTTGGATTGAACCAACCCATCCGCCTTGACTAACCTCCCTACTTTAATTTCTGTCTAAAGTAACAAGACCATTGTTTGGTATCATATGTCTTGAAGGTGCTCAGAAATAGGGGGGTGAAAGTAACACAAGGCCAACATTAACACACCCATTTTCTCAGATAAGACAGAAGCTAGAATGACATAGTGACATCAGCATGCTCCTAATGCAGGAGCTCCCTGCCCCAAAAAACACCCAGTCTGACCATGTATTGCAGAGTTATCAACAAGAAGTGGTTTTGAGCGATGAAAGTTTAAAAAAAAAAAAAAAAAAAAACAGACCTTGACATTTTTTTGGGTTTGTCAAGTTGTGTTTAGTTTTTTAAAGTTCCCAAAATGTAATTTTGTTAAACCATCTAGGGAGTAAATGACAGCATTGGTTTCAAGTATCATGCTAGCTAGTCTTGGATGTATGCCTGGGAAAAGTTACAGGAGAGATGGGTGGGACGAAAGTAACACAATGTTAACTGATGACCTGGATTAAAATCAAATAGAAGTTTAAGCACATGCCATTGTCTCCTGTAATTTATATGTCTTTTATAATGTTAGTAATATATCAACAAGTGACCATGTTTGAAAATGATATATGACATCATTAGAATTATGCCTTAATCAATTGATTTGAGGGATCCACTACTCACATAAGCTTTTATCGACATGTTAGTGGTTAAAAATATATCTTTATGATTCTGGGGGTCAATTACCTTATGTCAAGCCATGGAAATGTGATGAGCATGATGAGTTTGCCATGTGAAGAGAAACAAAACTTCTATCAAGACGAGGAGCGCACATGATAAGGACAGCTAGAGCTTACCTGATTGGTAGGGCTATGCACGAATAGTCATTGAAAATTGTGAAAAACTTCTCAGACTACATTCCCATTAAAGTGAGATTATAAAGGTATGGTTAATATAGCCATTACGTGATCCATTTAAGTCGGAATAATATTGTAAGGCAAAATAGTGGGGTTGCGCAACATTGCAATGTTGACACATTGTTCATTTTTATACATTTAGAACTTAGAGCATTAGTTATTAAAATCGACACAAACAGCATAACAAACCCGAAACATGGAGATTAGACAGATATTGTGCACTTATTGCCAGCTATTACTTCCATCCCAAAGCTGTGTTACTCCTTCCCCGCCGACAGTTACAAAAGTAACATTGCAGTAGTTCTGTTCTCGGTCAATTTAATTTCAACTAATTTACCCTAGATATGAAATTACATGGTAGAGGACATACAGTGCCTTGCGAAAGTATTCGGCCCCCTTGAACTTTGTGACCTTTTGCCACATTTCAGGCTTCAAACATAAAGATATAAAACTGTATTTTTTTGTGAAGAATCAATAACAAGTGGGAGTAACACAGCTTTGGGATGTCAGATGTTGAATTAATTGTAAAAAGTTGACACATAGCGTGGATCTTCCTGTCCTTCTGCTCAATAGAGGTACCGATGAGGGGTGAGCCCAGATCAACCAAGTTATCCCTCATTGTAATGGAGCAGTTTGAAGGTGAGTTTTACTCATCATTCAGCTTTTAGTTGAAACAGTGTTTGTAGTAAATTACTCCTCAATTTACTTCTGTAGCTCAGTTGGTAGAGCATGGCGCTTGTAACGCCAGGGTAGTGGGTTCGATTCCCGGGACCACCCATACGTACAATGTATGCACACATGACTGTAAGTCGCTTTGGATAAAAGCGTCTGCTAAATGGCATATATTATTATTATTATTATTACTTCACGCTGTACTCTGATTCACATGGTGCTTTAGAAGAAAGCAGTACACCTGTACTTTGATGCATCAATATCAATGATTTACATGGACAAGAGGCACATTGATCTGAATAAATACTTATTGTGACTGAGAGGCAGAATTTCCCTGTGTGTGATATATCAAAATGGATTATGTCTGATGTTAAAACTTTGATTTAACACTTCAATGTCAGCCTTCACAAATGATTTCCGGACATGTTTACTTTTTAAGAACTTGACAGTTCCTCATCAATAAGAGTATATCAAAAATAACCACATCAAATAAACATTGTGTTGCAGTTGGACAACATATTCTCTTCCTCTCCATGCATATTTACTGGCCTCTTTCCCCGCAAATAATATCAATGCAGAGCCAGGGAACCTTTCCTTAAGTCTTATCTCGAGCTTTTTTTAACTGGTTGATGGTTTAATTTAGTTTAGTTTATTAGGATCCCCATTGTGGTCCTTCTGTACCTCAGTTGGTAGAGCATGGCGCTTGTAACGCCAGGGTAGTGGGTTCGATTCCCGGGACCACCCATACGTAGAATGTATGCACACATGACTGTAAGTCGCTTTGGATAAAAGCGTCTGCTAAATGGCATATATTATTATTATTATTATTATATTATTAGCTACTGCAGATGCAGCAGCTACTCTTCCTGGGGTCCACATAAAACGTACAAATACATGACAAAGTACAGAACAGTTATAGACAAGCATATTAAATAAAAAAATATTAAATAGGAATAAAAAAAACAAGAGAGAGTTCTTGTTTCATTACAAAATGGAAAGAAACATCTGTCCGGTGAAGTCCACAAAACATATTGCATGTAATAAACAGTTGCATGACCTACAGCATGGTCAACCAAGGTAATGTTTCTGAAATGTTCATGTGTGCGTGCAAGTAGAAAAAACATGTTGAATCACCCTACTTGTAGAGACACGCCAATGTCATCCGCCACTTTCAGGTTGGCTAAACGGTCTATGACGCTTTCATAAAGTACACACTTTTAGTTTTTGTTGTCCTAGACTACCTGGATAAAATACGTGCTCGCTAGCCTAACTTCCTTTCATGGGAAACATTAGCTAGTTAACATCAGCCTTCTACATCTAGCTGCATTTTGAACTTCCATCCTCTCAGGCTGGGGGCACAATGTAATAATGTATGGTTGGATCAGAATCTCTGTTACAATCATTGGCCAGTACGGAGAATTAAGTAAAACCACATCAATGGCTAATTTGGAAAAGTACCGATTTGTGACCGACTGGCTCACATTGCTGTTTGTAGCAACATTTGTGTTGCATTCTAAGATGCTGGGTTCTTTTGCTGAAGACTCCAAAGCGTACTTATAATAAACGGAACAGATTCATTTAATGTTCTCCTTAACACAATACAGCCGACTAAACTCTACAGTGTCTTCAGCCCAACTCTCCAATACATCATTGAACTTTTACCACCCCTGCATCTCATAATCCGATCACTTCAATGCAAGAACGGAAACCCCATTGTCATTTGTTAATTCAAATAACTCAACCCTTGCACACAAATCCCATTGGCTATTTGCAACCATTTTAAATCTAAACTCATTAACACATAATACATTTCTCCATACACAACAATATGAAATGATGTGTTTTACATTGGAGAAAAGTAGAGACTCAGAGCTACAAAATGGTATATCATACACTGCATTTTTGAGGAACAATGGGAAAGTAGTTGTGCTTTGAAAGTTGATATACTTGTTAACTCACCTTTGAGAAAAATGTCCTTTGACTATTTTGTTACCTACTGGAGAGCTCCTCTTCGTCTACACCCATTCAGCATTGTTCACACACTCTTAAGCCAGCCCCACCAATCTCTTTAAGGATTTACATGTGAGGTCATGTGCTAAACGGGGGTGGCCCGTTCCTGTAGGTTCATGCTCTACAACATCCGCAGAGTACGACCCTGCCTCACACAGGAAGCGGCGCAGGTCCTAATCCAGGCACTTGTCATCTCCCGTCTGGATTATTGCAACTCGCTGTTGGCTGGGCTCCCTGCCTGTGCCATTAAACCCCTACAACTCATCCAGAACGCCGCAGCCCGTCTAGTGTTCAACCTTCCCAAGTTCTCTCACGTCACCCCGCTCCTCCGCTCTCTCCACTGGCTTCCAGTTGAAGCTCGCATCCGCTACAAGACCATGGTGCTTGCCTACGGAGCTGTGAGGGGAACGGCACCTCAGTACCTCCAGGCTCTGATCAGGCCCTACACCCAAATAAGGGCACTGCGTTCATCCACCTCTGGCCTGCTCGCCTCCCTACCACTGAGGAAGTACAGTTCCCGCTCAGCCCAGTCAAAACTGTTCGCTGCTCTGGCTCCCCAATGGTGGAACAAACTCCCTCACGACGCCAGGACAGCGGAGTCAATCACCACCTTCCGGAGACACCTGAAACCCCACCTCTTTAAGGAATACCTAGGATAGGATAAAGTAATCCTTCTCACCCCCCCCCCTCACCCCCTTAAAATATTTAGATGCACTATTGTAAAGTGGCTGTTCCACTGGATGTCATAAGGTGAATGCACCAATTTGTAAGTCGCTCTGGATAAGAGCGTCTGCTAAATGACTTAAATGTAAAATGTAAATGTAAACAGTGAGTAGTGTAGTAAAGATTAAGACTGAAAGTGGTAGACTTAGTAGCCTACAATGAGAAAAAATTCCAGGAAACAGAAAGTGTCCAGATATTTTTTTTTAAATAAATATTAGATGATGCTTACCCAGTCACACTTGTTTAAATTGATGGTCTCTACAAATGGTGTAGAGAGCCATCCAGTATGTACCTTATGTACAATAACAATATTAATAACAATATCAGTGATAGATGAGGTAGTTATAGTATATGCATACAATCAGGGGTAAAGTGACTAAGCAGCAGGATAAAAAAGTAGGAGCAACGTATGGCGTGTGTGTTAGGAGAGAGTCATTTGAATAAAATAAACTCATACAATGCAATAAAAATGGTATTCACCTGAAGTGCTGATACTGCTTGAACTATGACACCAGCCTGAAGTACAGAGTCAGGTGTTGTTGCTAGCCATAGCTTTCCACCAGCACCGTACCATCATGTAGTCCAACCAGCTGTGGGATGTTGACCCCTGTCACAGTGCTGTCCTCCACAAACCAGCAATCTCAGGCAGTGTTCACTCTGGTCTTTCTGAAGCCCTGCGTGATGAGGCCGAAGCACCAGTCGGGGACAAACTTAGTGTTGCCTGTGATCAGGAAGAGAGGGTCCAGACTGTGGTGGAGCTTGTGCATGGTCCACCAGGCACAATACCAGAGCACAAACTTGTTCTTGTTTTGGTCACTGCAGTTATCACAATTCAGGTCCACACGTGTTTCCCCAACTCCGTAGATGGTGAAGAAATGGTGCATGTAGTCGATGACTGCTGCTGCCTTTGCCGGATGACATGCCTTCATCAATAAAGTAGTTGACTTGTTGTGATATTCCTTTACAGCTGACACCAAACAAGTCACACTTGCGAGGAGTTCAAAAGTAGTTGGGACCTGGCTGAATAGGGTCAGAAGGATAGTGCACCGGCAAACAACAAAATAACGTTAAGATAAGTTAATGAAAAGAAAATGTAACGGAAAACGTAATATAATTTCACTTACCTAGAAATGTGCAGTGCAGCAGCGCTGCATACAGAAATATAATCTTAGAAACTGGAAGTTAAAATGATAACGAATAATGTGAGATCAATAAAAGTAGTGCCAATCATGTTGGAGGTTAATTAGATAATCAACATGTGTTGTTTGCACTTTACATACCAAGTGTTGTCATCGATTCCTTGTAGAGACTGCTGCTTTTTACACATGGGATGGCAGCCGCCTTCCACCAAAGTGTTAGTGTCCTGGATGTCGTCTTGATAATACTATTGCATTATCCTCTGCGTAGTTGTTGACGAAGTTCACAACTCGCTGCAAGTCCTCGCTGCAGCACTCTTTTTGATGGGAGGCATGAGACCATTCTCCTTGTATGACTGGTGGAGGAGAGTCAGGTGTGCTCTACTGATGCTGAAAGACAAATTCCAGGTGCAAATATTTTGGCATTATTGTACAATAGATCACCAGCCATAATCACTGTCAGACACACCTGGCTAACTTGGTGGGTCATGTAATCATCTGGCGAAGTGGAGTCTTTTGTTAAGACATGCTAGCTAAACAATGAACCATAATCCCAATCCATAGAGTTAACCAAATAGGTTCAATGTTAGCTAATTAGCCAGTTAACATTAGGCTGTAACTAACAATGCAAAATGGCATTCTGAGAAAACAACATTACTACACGCAGATCATAAACGTAATGTTAGCTAGCAAGCCAGCCATCTAACGTCAGCTATTTAGCTAATAGTCAGCTTTAACTTAGGGCTTTTGTTTATAGATAGAGCTATGTAGCTAAACAATTAACCATAATCCCAATCCATGGAGTACTAGCAATACAAACCGATTGACATGGCTAGCTAAAGTTAACAAAATAGGTTCAATGTTAACTAGTTAGCTAGCTAACATTAGGCTATAACTAGCAATGCAAAATGGCATTCTGAGATAACATTACTACACACAGCATAATGTTAGCTAGCGAGGCAGCCATCTAATGTCAGCTAGATAGCTAATAGTAAGCTTTAACTTGCAATGAAAACAACTTTATGACAAAATTTGAAATGTATAATATCTGAAACTGTAGCTAGACACTTACCCGTATAACGTAAACTCACGTAAACTCGTACATCACCTTGGTCCGTACAATTGCCCTTATTTTAGCGCCCCAAAAACGTAATACTTCCAGATCAACTGTAATGTCATTACCATTGTAAAGCACAATTTCTCCCCTTTCCAACAGAATCAATTACATGACCTAACCACTGTCCGTTTCTGCATAATTCAAGCCCCGTTGGGTCTTTTAAAAAATGTTGGGTGGGGAAGCGAAACTAATGTGTGATAGTAAGAAGGAGAGATCACGTGTGGGAAAATTGCTTTTTTCACTCGATCTGTCCAACTTATCACCTTATCGCCTCAAATGTAAATAAAACACTATAAAGAGTTTATATAATGTGTCATTACATACCTATATGAAGGTTTGTGTTGAATTTGAATCGGGTTTTTAGGGCGGTGCTAAAGTGATCTTAGAAGTAAACAGCGGCTTTGAGAATGATGATCGCATGCAATGATGACGCAAAAAAAATGACTAGGTATTCCCTCCTTACCCCGTCACTGTCCATTTCTAGTTTTTAAACG
This sequence comes from Oncorhynchus gorbuscha, assembly GCF_021184085.1. Classification (NCBI taxonomy): domain Eukaryota; kingdom Metazoa; phylum Chordata; class Actinopteri; order Salmoniformes; family Salmonidae; genus Oncorhynchus; species Oncorhynchus gorbuscha. The sequence continues at coordinate 70,591,555 of NC_060178.1, read as the reverse complement.
ATGAGAGAAGTGCTACACCTGGTGAAAAGAGATTGTAAGACAGAAATAGTTGCTTTATGCGTCCTGTACGTTACGACATGACACACGATGTAACGGAGGGTCCGTTTTTTCAACTTTTCTCCAATACTATAGAGCCATTAACATGTCGATCAACGCTTGAATAGAAACCCAGTTCACACCCCCGATTTTGAAGTCAACACAGTCGCTACAGTCCCATTAGTTTTCTTTGTAACCTCGTTTGAATGTTGCTGTTGCGCACATTTGTACGGAATGGGGTGAGTTTACATTACATGGATGAATGCTTCACGGCAGACTGTAACCCCTTTCATTAAATAAGAGGGGCACTCTTTCGTTCACTCCGATGCTTTCTCCTGTGAAATACAATCAGCCTTTTGTGAATTTAAATACATTTATGAAACACATAGAGACTAAATAAAAATGTGTTTATTAGTACCTTTTATTTTTTTATATATGTTTTTATATTTTTGGTATATTTTTTGAAAGCCTGGCCTCCCTTGGCATCCATGAATACATGTCACTGCATATTGGTGGTAAGGAGAATGACCGTGCCTGTACAAAGAAACAGAAAACATAGAATTTCACACCCGAGTCACACCCTGACCTAACCAAACATAGAGAATAATAAGGATCTCTAAGATCAGGGCATGACAGTACCCCCCCCCCCCTCAGAGGGCTTGATATGTGTTTTCTGGCTTGATATGTGTTTTGGGTATGATGTCCTCTGAGTGACATGTGCTCTGGAATTTTCTCACTGCGACACCGTTCCTAGACTTCACACAGTTTGCATGTTGCCTTCTTGTCTTACATGACAGGTATCTTTGGCAAGTTATTCAGACATCATTGGTCCAATCACTGATAACCACAGTGAACTGAGGGCAAGTAGATTTATAGCTGCAGTGGGACGTGTCAATGTGAATCTACTCTTCATCACATGATAGGCGGTCAACTCTTCATCACATGATAGGTGGTCCATCAATTTGTAATAAGTCACAAACAATGGATAGATTTATTCAGCGTTAATATAAGGTATAAATCAGGGGGAAGTGGTGGTTTAATTAATGTATTCATTATTATGACATTTGAAATTCCAGCTGTCACTTTCAGTAGTACCCATCCAGAAAGCGAAATCATTATCATTTCATCCTAGGGTTACACACTGTAAAAACAGGGACCCTTTCTACCTCAACATCAGTGCTGAATTCCTATTCAACAGCATAGAAATAATTTTGCCCTGCCTCTGGAGCCACTTCTATTCCTTCGGACATACGCTATGTGTCTATCATCTATCATGGCTCCGGGGGGTAATAGACATGAATTCATAAAGTGAGGGTGACTTTGACTGTTCTAACAGGATATCCAATCCCCAAGGAGGCTTGATTCACCAGTTCGGCTTGTCGCCACCTGACAAATATGTTGGAAGGGGTAGTAGTTGATAGAGTTTGGCATGAAGGTTTTTGGCGTGGTTGGCAGCCCCCCCCCCCCCCCAAATGTATGCATGGCTGCAAGTTGCTTTGGATAAAAGTGTCTGCTAAATGGAATATAATGTATCTAGACTGTAACTGAAGCGTTTCAGTTTTCTTTTTATTATTATGTGTACTGTATAATTCCTCCCCTCATCCTAGGGAGATTTGGCTTGTCTAATTTTAAATGTTGCAAATCGGAGGCACCCCCGCTCCCCCCCCGGGATGTTGTCTACCAACTTTGAATAAGGATTGCGCCTGTGTGGGTGTTGCATATTAAATGTTGCTATGTTAACGTGGCTCTTGGTTGGGAGGATGCACATCTGGGAGAGAATGAGGGCTGTCATCTATGTCAAGTGGAGACCATTCTGATATAATCTCCTGCCATTTAGCTGCTGGTGAGGGGTTGTATGACCAATGGTGATGAAGGTTAGCCAAACACCTCGCAGATTAGGGACACGCATGCTTTCCATGTGAAATTACAGCACTGGTCAGAGGCAGACAGAGAGAGCTCCACTGTTGCTTAAAGGGATATTTAGTTTTTTTGGCATGTTAGACCACATTTTCCACATACTTTTAGTGTTGAAGCATCATCCGGACAGATATTTTGGTAAAGGTTCCATTCCTGAGATTTATTTGGCTGGCTTAGTTGCTTGCATGATACATATAGTGGTATTGACCAAACATGCTTCAAAACGTCTCCACATAAAATTCTAAAGAGAATTCGGATAAGGAAAACAAGCAGCATTTCACTAGCTTGCACGGGGATAAGGATACGAATAGCATTGATGTTGAAGAAAAGTTACATAGATAGTTGGATTGTTAAAGATTACCAAAAATAGCATTTCCAAATTGTGAAAATCTATTTAGATTGTACTACACGGGAATCCACTTCCATCAACTTCCATTACATAATTGTGAGAGATTGAAGCTGTGACTAACTGCTTCATTTGAATGTACATACCCCGAAGGACTGAACTAAGAGGTGTTGTGTTTTGTAGCTAACATTTTACCCCAGAGGACTACAGTCCAGGGATTTCCGAAAGCAAACCCATCCTCAAGAGCAATGCTGTACTGAAAGTTCAACTGAGGAGAGCAGACAACACGTCAGTAATGTTTGTATTTTGCTAAGCAGCTAGCTATCTTGTAATAAATGTAATATCACCATGACAAAATACCTAGCAAAGTATGTATTGTCATGTGTGTGGAAACAAGGGTATGTACTATTACTCAATACCTGTCATTACATCATGTAGCTAATACACTTGAAATATAAAAACATGATGAAAATATCCCTACAAAATCGTACTACACCGGCTCCAACGCTCGTTGGATGTGGCAGGGTTTGCAAAGTATTACAGACTACAAAGGGAAGCACAACCAAGTGGTTCCCAGGGACATGAACCTACCAGATGAGCTAAATTACTTCTATGCTCGCTTCGAAGCAAGTAACACTGAAATATGCATGACAGCACCAGCTGTTCCAGGCGACTGTGTTCACGCTCTCAGTAGCCAATGTGAGTAAGACCTTTAAACAGGTCAACCTTCAGACGGATTACCAGGATGTGTACTCGGAGCTGACCAACTGGCAAGTGTCTTCACTGACATTTACAACCTGTCCCCGACTGAGTCTGTAATACCAACATCTTTCATGAGGACCAACATAGTCCATGTGCCCAAGAACACTACGGTAACCTGCCTAAATGACTACCAACCAGTAGCCCAGTGCACAACTGAGCAAGAGGACAAGTACATTAGTGTCTAGTTTGAGAAACAGACACCTCACAAGTCCTCAACTGGCAGGTTCATTAAATAGTACCTGCAAAACACCAGCCTCAACATCAACAGTGAAGAGGTGATTCCGGGATGCTGGCCTTCTAGGCAGAGTTCCTCTGTCCAGTGTCTGTGTTCTTTTGCCCATCTTCATCTTCTCTTTTTATTGGCCAGTCTGGAATATGGCTTTTTCTTTGCAACTCTGCCGAGAAGGCCAGAATTCCGTAGTCGCCTCTTCACTGTTCGCTGTTTCTGGTACTATTTAATGAAGCTGCCAGTTGAGGACTTGTGAGGCGTCTGTTTCTCAAAATAGACACTCTAATGAGTTTCAGATACTCATCTAGTCTAAAGAAGGCCAGTTTTATTGCTTCTTTAATCAGCACAACCGTTTTCAGCTGTGCTAACATAGTTGCAAAGGGGTTTTCTAATGATCAATTAGCCTTTTAAAATTATAAACTTGGATTAGCTAACACAACGTGCCATTGGAACACAGGAGTGATGGTTGCTGATAATGGGCCTCTCGTACAGTCGTGGCCAAAAGGTTTGAGAATGACACAAATATTAATTTCCACAAAGTATTCAGCTTCAGTGTCTTTAGATATTTTTGTCAGATGTTACTATGGAATACTGAAGTATAATTACAAGCATTTCATAAGTGTCAAAGGCTGTTATTGACAATTTACATGAAGTTGATGCAAAGAGTCAATATTTGCAGTGTTGACCCTTCTTTTTTAAGACCTCTGCAATCCGCCCTGGCATGCTGTCAATTAACTTCTGGGCCACATCTTGACTGATAGCAGCCCATTCTTGAATAATCAATGCTTGGAGTTTGTCCGAATTTGTGGGTTTTTGTTTGTCCACCCGCCTCTTGAGGATTGACCACAAGTTCTCAATGGGTTTAAGGTCTGGGGAGTTTCCTGGCCATGGACCCAAAATATCGATGTTTTGTTCCCCGAGCCACTTAGTTATCACTTTTGCCTTATGGCAAGGTGCTGTATTATGCTGAAAAAGCTATTGTTCGTCACCAAACTGTTCCTGGATGGTTGGGAGAAGTTGCTCTCGGAGGATGTGTTGTTACCATTCTTTATTCATGGCTGTGTTCTTAGGCAAAATTGTGAGTGAACCCACTCCCTTGGCTGAGAAGCAACCCCACACATGAATGGTCTCAGGATGCTTTACTGTTGGCATGAGACAGGACTGATGGCAGCGCTCACCTTGTCTTCTCCGGACAAGCTTTTTCCGGATGCCCCAAACAATTGGAAAGGTAATTCGCCAGAGAAAATGACTTTACCCCAGTCCTCAGCAGTCCAATCCCTGTACCTTTTGCAGAATATCAGTCTGCCCCTGATGTTTTCCTGGAGCGAAGTGGCTTCTTTGCTGCCCTTCTTGACACCAGGCCATCCTCCAAAAGTTTTCGCCTCACTGAGCATGTAGATGCACTCACACCTGCCTGGAAGCTCTGTACTGGTGGTGCCCCGATCCCGCATCAACTTTAAGAGACAGTCCTGGCGCTTGCTGGACATTCTTGGGCGCCTTGAAGCCTTCTTCACAACAATTGAACCGCTCTCCTTGAAGTTCTTGATGATCAGATAAATGGTTGATTTAGGTGCAATCTTACTGGCAGCAATATCCTTGCCTGTGAAGCCATTTTTGTGCAAAGCAATGATGACAGCACGTGTTTCCTTGCAGCTAACCATGGCTGACAGAGGAAGAACAATTATTCCAAGCACCACCCTCCTTTTCAAGCTTCCAGTCTGTTTTTTAACTCAATCAGCATGACAGAGTGATCTCCAACCTTGTCCTCGTCAACACTCACACTGATGTCAGCTGGTCCTTTTGTGGCAGGACTGAAATGCAGTGGAAATGTTCTTTGGGATTCAGTTCATTTGCATGGCAAATAAATTATTTAATTGCAATTAATCTGATCAATCTTCATAACATTCTGGAGTATATATAAATTGCCATCATACAAACTGAGGCAGCAGACTTTGTGAAAATGAATATTTGTGTCATTCTCAAAACTTTTGGCCACGACTGTATACCTATGTAGATATTCCATATAAAACCAGCCGTTTCCAGCTACAATAGTCATTTACAACATTAACAATGTATACACTGTATTTCTGATCAATTTGATGTTATTTTAATGGACAAAAAATGTGCCTTTCTTTCAAAAACAAGGACATTTGTAAGTGACCCCAAACTTTTGAACGGTAGTGTACATATTACCGCAATTACCTGAACTACCCTGTGCCCCCGTACATTGACTCTGTACCGGTACCCCCGGTATATAACCTTGCTTGTTATTTTACTGGTGCTGTTCATTTATTTGTTACTTTTATTTTCAATTACTTACTTATCTATTTTATCTACTTATCTACTTAACACTTATTTATTCATTTTTGTTATCTTCTTAAATCATTGTTGGTTAAGGGCTTGTAAGTAAGCATTTCACTATAAGGTCTAGCTAACACACCTGTTGTATTCGGCACATGTGACAAATAAAGTTTGATTTGAAAATTGCTTATCAATGGTGTCCCCCTCTCCATGAGGTTGAGGGAGTTGATGTGAGAACAGAAGAAGGTGCTTTAGTTATTCCCCACACGCACCATAATGCCCCACTAGAGGAAATGGAGATTGCTGCTGTTTCTCAGTCCACCCGAAGAAAAAAAATGCCCAGCACTTCACACAGTACATTTCCAAAGACTACACCACACATTATATTACAGCTAACCAGTCACCATCCGGGAGTTATTTTGCTGTACCTATACCCTTAAAACAGGGTAAGTCAATCATAGTTTAAAAAAAAGAATTACAGCCATGACAGTGATGTGTGATTATTTGAATAATTACATTACAGAACAACGTGTTAAACTTTATGCAGGTCTGAAACACACACACTGCGTTTTATTGCTATAATTTGCAGAATTTCTAAGTGGTGTTAGTGAAGTGGCACCAGAGGTGAGATGTAATCAGTTACAAAATGTATGACCCCTTTCAGAAATTCAGTTGTTATTATGAGTACAAATTCTCAAAAAAGTTTTCATTACACCATTACTAACAGATCTAAAAATCATTATGTCTTATCAGTGTCACAAAGTGTTTGACCCCTAAGAGTAGTTCCTAAAACAGTTTCTAGTGTGACATTTACTATCTTTTCGTCTAACTACAAAAGTCATTGTTACTGTTCCCTGTATAGACATGAAGCAGAACCACATGCACCACTAGAAGAACGCGACTCATTTTGGGACATCAGCATGACCTCGGTGGAGGCCGCTATGGATGCTGCCGATTCAGAAATACCGTACAGGTGGCAGCAATACTGTCATAACTCATTTATCATCTGAGCTTGCGACAAAATCTATGGGCGGGTGGTATGAAGAAAGTGGATAGTTAACAAATCAAAACCTATGGAGCTATTCAAAAACTGACACCATTGTGGAATGTTTCTTTACGTTTTTATTTCTTCACACATGACCTGATGTGCGTGGAATGTCAGAGAACAACCTATTAGCATGTTAATCTATCTTGTTCACTGGAACTACTTACATAGACATCGCTGATTGGGCAGTCCTCAACCTACAGTGTTTAACAACATACAGTCTTTTACTTGACTTGTGTGCTAGAGCAGGCATACCATGAGCAACAGACTGTCAACAGGGCACAGTTGATTATCCAAACACAAGAAGGAATAGGCGTGGATGTGTGCGTGGACAGCTTCCAAAATGTAAGTAGGTATATCTAGCTGTCCGATAACACATTCAGATGGAATGGCTTATCCTGGACATTGATAAAACCTAGAGTGCATTGAGTGAATGTTGAAAAATGATATTGGTTCCTTTGAAACCATAGCAATGTGAATGCAACGAGGACTCAGACCACAAAAGAGGTGAAGTGAACCAGTAATAGATTTGAGTCTTCATTCAAAGGCAAGCGCAGTGTGAATACAAAGAGAACTGAGTTATATCGCTTTTTTTGACGAGGACTGAGATCGGTTCTTCTAAAGAGGACTAAATGGGAAATTATCCTCAGGTTCTGATATATTGCCACACTATTTTTGTTATATTTCTAAGTCCATGACAGAGACACCAGCAGTTTGTGTATTGATTTATTTAGCCTAGGCTACGGCCAAACAGTAGCCTGTGGGAGTTCAGGTTAATAAAATGTTCAATTTGAGAACTCTCCCCTGTAAAGTGGCAGAAATGCATTTCCAATCACCTGCAGTAGTCTTGTAGTACATATAGAGGCAATCACTTTTTCACATTCCATGTATTCAGATATTCCCTGATTAGAGCCAGAATTACATACTTCATTCGTGATCATGTTTTACAACTCATATCACTCATGGGCTTCTGTAGTGTAACCAACAATGTAGGCTATACGATTGACACTGACACCACTGTTATGGTATACAATATATCTGTTGAAAAGAGATTTATTATAATAGCACTCCACATTTATATACATGTTTGATCGGGAGCTCAGAGACTGTTGGAAGTCCATGCTTTAACATGTTTGATCAGGAGCTCAGACACTGTTGGAAGTCCATGCTTTAACATGTTTGATCAGGAGCTCAGAGACTGTTGGAAGTCCATGCTTTAACATGTTTGATCAGGAGCTCAGAGACTGTTGGAAGTCCATGCTTTAACATGTTTGATCAGGAGCTCAGAGACTGTTGGAAGTCCATGCTTTAACATGTTTGATCAGGAGCTCAGAGACTGTTGGAAGTCCATGCTTTAACATGTTTGATCAGGAGCTCAGAGACTGTTGGAAGTCCATGCTTTAACATGTTTGATCAGGAGCTCAGAGACTGTTGGAAGTCCATGCTTTAACATGTTTGATCAGGAGCTCAGAGACTGTTGGAAGTCCATGCTTTAACATGTTTGTGGAATCCACCAATGGACAGGGGATGGAGTGGAACACAACTATCTCCATGGCAGTCTTTCAGAGGACCAACAGGGGAGGAAGATATGGCTGAAGGAGACTGGCCAGCTCACAAGGATCTGTCATCTGTATTGTATGACAAAGGCCTAATGAGAGATATTGGTCAGGTATTTGATCTCTAACACAAAATTATAGTGTACTACTGATGTTGTGTATTCATAAATGAAAAAGGAAAAACAGGTGGGGTTCGTATCACGCAAGGTTATGCTTGATTTTACCAATTTATTACTATTTGAATGTGTAGCTTTGTACAATTCAATTTCTTTCAACAATTCCCCTCTGTAAGATGTTGATTGAGGGCAATAGTTTTGTGTCTACCACCCCAGCACATCTCTCCACCTGAGGAGCAAACACAGGAGATGCAGAGAGCAACCACATTCACCTATATAATAACTATTTAAGTGATAATGCCAGAGACGCTGGTGTTTGAAGGATATATTGGCACGGGTGTTGTTCGGCCCGAAATGAAGTCGAGCCAATATATGCTCCAAACACGGGCTTCAAGGGCATTATCACTTTTAAACAATGGGTTACCAACATATTAAAATAATGATTGACATATTTTCATTAAAACATTTTTATTTTCTTTTATTAAAAACATATTTTTCATCCATCCACAAGATATAGTCCCGACACATATCTAGGGTTGCTACACAAGCCGGCTGGCCGTTCATTCTATAGGTCCAGTTGCCAGAGACGCGACCCAGTTGTTCTGTCACGATCGTCGTAAGGACCGGACCAAAATGCAGCGTGGTATATGTTCATGATGAAGTTGTTTAATTAAAGAAAGCACTGAACACTGAATACAAACTATACAAAACAATAAATGAATAACGACAGTGAAGTTATAATAATAACTGTGCTGACACAAGCAACTAACATAGACAATCACCCACAAACAAACAGTGAAACCCAGGCTAACTAAGTATGATTCTCAATCAGAGACAACTAATGACACCTGCCTCTGATTGAGAACCATAGTAGGCCGAAACATAGAAATCCCAAAATCATAGAAAAACAAACTGCCCACCCCAACTCACGCCCTGACCATACTAAATAACGACAAAACAAAGGAAATAAAGGTCCGAACGTGACATGTTCAGTCTTTTTGTTCTCTATCTAAGGATGCGACTCAGTTGTTCGTTCTAAATGTTCCATTGCCATAGTGGCTGGCAACATTCTTATATTTTCCTTGCTAACTAGCCAACTATGGCTAACTTACAGTCATGTCAAACATTGCAGCCAAACTAACAGTAGCTGCATTTGTTTTCTAGTGACATTTATTTTGATACATCCATAACAATGTGCTAATGAGGCACCTGGAATAGAAAATGTACGCTCTCATTGGGACCATTGTTCAGAGAAGCTAGCCAACAACACAGCTAACACAATCACTTCAAACTGAAGCTAGAAAGACTGCAAACCAGCTGCAATTTGTTTTCATTTGACCTTTTTTCAACTGACTTTGCTTTGTATATATCCATAAAAACTTATGCCAGCTGATTCATAATTTGCGGCATTTTTGAGCATGCTTTTGGACTTCGGGCAAGAAGGTTGAGATTTCGAAACCAACTCCCTGCTTGTTTTATTTGAAGTCGTGCACAGTTATCAGTTTATTATTTGGTTTATATTGCCCATTCATTGTCAGTTAGAGACACAGTAGTGCATTTGAACCCAAAAGCATAATCATTGCTTTAACTCCCCCTTGGTCATTAGGGCAAATCTGGTCTTTGATGGGGGATGGGGAAGGTTTCACACCTAGCACGGCTATTAGACTATGCATTAGTAAAGGTTGAATAGTCTATTGTTCAGCTATTAGTCCCCCTCCCCTACTTGCAACAAATTGTTGTTACTCCCATCTCCTTCCTCGCTTTCATGCACTTCCACACGTCATTCTCCGCCTGAGTGGCTTTCTTGTGGGTGCGTGCTGGCAAGATATGGCAGCATATTCGGTTGTGCATTAAGAATTCTGCATAGAAATGTTGCATGAAGGTCTTGTTATTCACAGGCAAATTGTTATATGCTATGGAGGTACATTTGTATATTTTAGTCAAGAGCTGTTATTTTTTTTCAATCTTAAAGAATTGTTCTGAAAGCAAAAACGATGCTTCAAAGTAAAAAGAAAATTGCAATCAAATATTTTGTTATAGAGCGCAAAACTTGTATGTGAAAACAACTTTTGGCCATTTTTTTGTGTCAGTTTGGCTGCAACCAATACTGTTCAGTCTTTCTTGCTGACACAAGGGAAGTCACACACATATGAATAACTGTTTGATGATGTCATATCAGGTAAGCAGCACTGTGCGTTGTTCTATTCAACTTATACATAGGTAGTAGTTAGCTCATACGATTCCGTGTCGGTTCAAAACATTCTACTATATCACATACATACCTACGTACCATAGAATGATTAATCATGCATTTATTATTCTCAAGCTAACCAAAAACATTTAGCTATGAATGCCTGTTCTCGCCATTTTCAGTTGAATTCATCAAACTTTCTTTCATGGCAACTCATAAGCAGGCCATGTCCTATTTGTTTCATAGTCGTGTTGTGTCTATACTATGAATGAAGTGATATATGACATGCTATTTTATCAAATAATTTCTCTGTAATTAATATTACCTGAGTAAACTAATCATGCAAATGTAATTTACTAGGAAGTCGGGGAACCACAAAATAATATTGATAGAGCTTTTGTCTTCGGAATAAACTCTAAAGACCTGGTAATCTTTCACATCAATAGCAGTCAATTATTAATGGTCACCTTATTCAGTCTCTTCTGAACATCGTAAAATGATTGGTTATCTTCACGAACCCTGGCTACCAAGTTGAATCAGCAATACAAAATTTGGTTTAATTATTTATTTACTAAATATCTAAATAATCACACATAATTACATATACACAGGATGGATCATACTTTATTACTAATTATGTCATACAAGATAACGTCGCTAGCGGACAGAACTGATATGATGGCTGGTTACACAAAGAAAGGGGGTTGGGTTTGAATAAAAGTGCGGTAAGACTGAGGAACAAAAGGATTGGGTCTCTATTGAACCTTATGAAGCTAGAGTATCGTAAATACAGAACCTTATGCATTCTAAATAACCACCCATTTGGAAAAGGAAAATGCAAGAAATATTTACTCTGATCTGCGCTTCGATAGATTGGTAGAAAATGGAGATTTCCCTTGTCCTTTGAAGAATATGTCTCGTGGTAGAAAGGATATGTTGTAGTACCATCGTCGTGTGGTAGAATGGATATGTTGTAGTACCCTGTCTTTCTGAAGAGAATGTCCGTCCTTCCCTAGCCCACGTTTACAGCTGCTGCAGCAAACTCAACGTCTAGGATGTATCACTTCTTTAGTGAATAAGAGTTCAAAGTTCATGCAAAGCTGCCATACTAAAAGCTCATGCTACATTCTGGCTGGTATAGTCGAAATTCATCCTTCCAGTGTGTCGATCGTCACCCCCACGTTGAAAATAGCCCTTTTAAACGTATGGACAGCTGTCCTCACGTCCTCAGGAACAAAATGTTAATTTCGTTAGGTTGGGTCGAGAAAAGCTTAGGTTAGGTTGGGTTGGGTCGAGAAAAGATGTATAATGTCTCCATCAAATCTAAGAAGTTATTTAAACGTTTTTATTCGTAGACAAATTTTCAATGTTGTATGAAATTGGAGTTGTTCTTCACCAACTGGATATACATAAATAATGGAGCAGGTTAATAGGTTAAACATGTCACTTTTAATTCCAATGCTTTTTTTCAAGATACAACATTGGCATCTTTGGCGGTATAGATGGATTTTCAAGGAAGGTAAGTATATTATTTTGTATGCATATTGCATATTTCCAATCACCTAATACCAGTCTGGTGTTAAGCTTTTTGTGCTGTATTGACGTATCCTGTAAATGACATCTGCTGCTATTGAAAGTAAGCAGCAACGGATGGCTTGCGTCTAGTTCGTCATTGGAACCACTCGATATGATTGGTCATATAAAAACCTTGGGACCCAAATGCATAAAGAGTGCTCTAGCTCCCCCTGCGGTGGTCTGGAGCAATGAAGCCATGATGCCTGGTACCTCTATTTCCTGTGGTGTAACATTGTAACTTTTAAAGGAGGAACCACTGTAGCAAACAGTTACATGACCTACAGCAATTTTTCCGACATTTTCAAAATACTAAAGAACTATTGATTAAGAACCATGAAGAGTTACCGCAAGTCGCAAAGAAAACAGCAGCTGCCTCCACCATTCGAGCACAATTTCAACTTCAACATCATCTAATCACCTATACTTAGCCTAATACAGTGACACCTAAAATATATTAAAAATGATTTAGTACAATCAACATAAGCTAAATATGATGTGGCTGTCCATGGTACTGATGTGTGTGGTTTGTGGTGTGTGTGTGTGTGTGTGCATACATGCAATTAGAGAAACATGTTGACTCACCCAACTTCTAGAGACAATACCTTCTTCCTCTTTCATGTTGTCTAAACGGTCTATGACTTTGTCATACAGTGCACAATTTTAGTTTTTGTTGTCCAAGCCTACCTGGCTGAAATGCTTGCTAGCTAGCCCAACTTTCTATTAATTGGAAACGATGCGCCAGCTATTTAATGTTAGCACACTACTTCTATCTTCTATTCCCAAACTGGGAACACCTGATAGTCCCGTACACCTTCAAACATTCAACCTCCAGCTGCATAACCTCTCTAGCACCAAGGTCAGCGCACTCTCAAATATTATTTTTTTGCCATCATTGTAAGCCTGCCACACACGCACACTATACGATACATTTATTAAACATAATAATTAGTTTTTATCACAACCCGGCACGTGGGAAGTGACAAAGAGCTCTTATAGTACCAGGGCACAAATATAATAATATAATAAGAATCAATCATTTTGCTCTTTATTTCGCCATCTTACTTATATAAAACTTTATTTTTTAACTGAAAATTGTGAATAACTCACCACAGATTAATGAGAAGGGTGTGCTTGAAATGATGCACTTAACTCTGCAATATTAGGTTGTATTGGAGAGAGTATCAGACTTAAATCATTTTCCACACACAGTCGGTACCTGTATTTAGTTTTTATGCTAGTGAGGGCGGAGAATCCACTCTCACATAGGTATGTGGTTGCAAAGGGCATCAGTGTCATAACAGAGATTTGCTAAGGCATGATACTCTGAGCGCAGCCAAATCCAGAAATCTGGCAGTGGCTTCTGATTAAATTACATTTTCACAGAACCACTTGCTGCAAATTCGATGAGGCTCTCTTGTTCAGATATTGGTAAGTGGACTGGAGGCAGGGCATGGTGGAAGGTCCTTGTAATGCAGACAGGAAAGAGCTCCAACTTCTTAATCTTAGCCTCAATTTTGTCCCTCACATTGAATATAGTTGCGGAGAGTCCCTGTAAATCCTAGATTCAGACATCATGCAAGTGGTCAGACAAGTGAAAATGATGGTCAGTAAAGAAAACTTTGGCCGCAAGAGCCCTTCAGTGGATACTGCAGTGTACACACGTGGCGTCAAGAGGAACTGCTTGCAACTGCTTCCACATCAGTACAGATACGAAAACATCTTGACCACCAAAGTCCATTTGATGTCACAAAGCTGTCAAGTATGTAAAAAAATATCCTCTCCTGTTGTCCTGGTATCCAGTGGTTTCCAGTGGTTTCTCTGTCCAGTGTCTGTTTTATTTTGCCCATCTTCATCTTTTATTTTTATTGCCCAGTCTGAGATATGGCCTTTTCTTTACAACTCTGCCTAGAAGGCCAGCATCCCGGAGTCGCCTCTTCACTGTTGACGTTGAGACAAGTATTCTGCAGGTGCTATTTAATGAAGCTGTTGAGGATTTGTGAGGCATCTGTATTTTCTTTTAAAGCAATATATAAAGCAAATTGTGGTGAGAATACTGGACATACTTTTAGCGGTTGATCTGCTTCTGTTAAGTGGGTGGCAATGTGTGCTCTTTTTGAAGAATGGGTCCTTTCGGGGGGACTAGGGATCCGGGGAGACGGGGTTAGTCTGCCAGTCACTGAGATGACAACCCAACTTGGGAGGGGTTTTGGTGGGTGGAGTATTGGAGAACATTTGGAGGGTTAGTAGCAATGCAAAATATCATGGTACAGCTATATGGACACTCAAATCACTATTGTACTTTTTAATGGTAGATTTACAAACATATTATGATGAATATATTTGAAACTTGTATCACATTATGTTAAATGGTGAAATAGTCAGTTATATTCATAATTGTAATGGCTTAGCAGTTAATAAGAACAGAAGAACAATATTTACCCGGGTCAAAGAGAAGTAATATATTTTTGACTGTTCACAGGACACTCATTCAACATGTTGTGTCTTTGGCTATGCCGGATTAAGTGATATGACATGGTATTCTATAAAATTCTTTCTCCGTAATTAATATTACCTGATTGAGCTAATCATGTAAATGTAATTAACTACAAAATAATATTTATAGAGTTGTTATCTTCCGAATAAACTCTTAAAGACCTAGAAATATTTTACATCAATAGCAGTCAATATTATTCATCACCTTAATTCAGTTTCATTTGAAAGTTGTAAATTCTTGGTTATCTTCACAAACCCTGGATAACAAGTTGAATCAGCAATACAAAATTGGGTTTCATTATTTATTTACTAAATACCTAACTAATCAATACAGAATTAAATATGCACAGAATTAATCACACCTTGATTACAAATTACGTCATGAAGGAAAATGTCCCTTGCAGGCGGAACAGATATGACAGCTGGTTACACAAAAGAAAAGGACTGGGTTTGAGTGAAAGAGCGGGAAGACTGAGGATCAAAGGAAGAAGCTGTGCTATCGTAAATACAGTATTTTATGCATTCTAAATTACCGGCCATTTTGAAAAGGAAAATGCAAGAAATATTTACTCTGAGCTGCGGTAGGTTTGTGGTAGATGGAAGGCCATGTTGCCAAACTGAGTCCTTTGTCCTTTGTAAAATGTCTCTGGTCAATTGAATACGTTGTAGTGACGTTGTTGTATGATAGACGGAATACTCTGTCTGTTCCTTCCTAACCCTCGTTTGCAGCTGCTGTTGCTAACTCAACGGCTAGGAGGTATCACTTCTGTAGTGAATAAGAGTTCAAAGTTCATACCATTCGGAACCAAAACTCATGCTGCTGTTGGCTTCGTTCTGTAGTTATTATCTGAACCATTCTGACATTCGGCAAGACGGAGCTGCTCTTCCTCCCGGGGAAGGACTGCCCGTTCCATGATCTCGCCATCACGGTTGACAACTCCATTGTGTCCTCCTCCCAGAGCGCTAAGAACCTTGGCGTGATCCTGGACAACAAACTGTCGTTCTCAACTAACATCAAGGCGGTGGCCCGTTCCTGTAGGTTCATGCTCTACAACATCCGCAGAGTACGACCCTGCCTCACACAGGAAGCGGCGCAGGTCCTAATCCAGGCACTTGTCATCTCCCGTCTGGATTACTGCAACTCGCTGTTGGCTGGGCTCCCTGCCTGTGCCATTAAACCCCTACAACTCATCCAGAACGCCGCAGCCCGTCTAGTGTTCAACCTTCCCAAGTTCTCTCACGTCACCCCGCTCCTCCGCTCTCTCCACTGGCTTCCAGTTGAAGCTCGCATCCGCTACAAGACCATGGTGCTTGCCTACGGAGCTGTGAGGGGAACGGCACCTCAGTACCTCCAGGCTCTGATCAGGCCCTACACCCAAATAAGGGCACTGCGTTCATCCACCTCTGGCCTGCTCGCCTCCCTACCACTGAGGAAGTACAGTTCCCGCTCAGCTCAGTCAAAACTGTTCGCTGCTCTGGCTCCCCAATGGTGGAACAAACTCCCTCATGACGCCAGGACAGCGGAGTCAATCACCACCTTCCGGAGACACCTGAAACCCCACCTCTTTAAGGAATACCTAGGATAGGATAAAGTAATCCTTCTCACCCCCCCCCCCCTTAAAGATTTAGATGCACTATTGTAAAGTGGTTGTTCCACTGGATGTCATAAGGTGAATGCACCAATTTGTAAGTCGCTCTGGATAAGAGCGTCTGCTAAATGACTTAAATGTAAATGTAAATGACATCTGACCGTCGTCCTCACATCCTCGGAACAGTAGGTTACATTTTCATCAAGGGCTTGTATAGTGGAGGGAGAAAAGGAGTGTGTTTCATAGTTTACAACCTATGTCTCTTCACGTGGGTGTGCCACTGAGTCGGGCCTAATTCACTCAAGAAATCCCAATTCTCACATTTTAGAAGTTAAAATCACATTTCATCCCATCATGAATAATTTCATATTCAAACATTTAAATTTAACAACAATTTCATGTGAATCCGATAACTCTGATGTGTAGACTTTACACTGTAGAGTTTGTCATCTTATCATTGATGAGAATGTCTCAGATGACAACCGAACTGACATCATATTCATTAAGTACCACTGCATATGTTCAATTGATCGGATTACCAGAATAGAGTTCATATCCCCCCACCTTCTGATGTTCCCAGAATCTCTATGTTAACCAAGGGGTTTTCAAATGTAACATCAGCAGGGTAGAGAGAGAAAAAAAGGGGGGGGGGGTATTTATAACTGTCATAAACCTATCCCCAGGCCTACGTCATGACAAACATTTTAGATGAAAGTTGGTGGAAAATTGACTGGGTGTGTAAATATGAAATAATAATATTTTTGTTCCGAACGTGCAAATTGTCCAAATAGTGTTTCTGTTTGTTTTGTCTGTGATTCTTTTCACACCTGGTTTCATTTGTGTTTATTTCTGTGTGTATAAGGGTAACCTGTTGCCTGCCTTAGTTCGTGCGGGATTAGACTTGTGTGTATTGTGCTTGATTGTACTTGATGTTTGTTGTTTTCACGGTTACGCACGTGTATGTAAAGTGTCGGAACAGTGTTTGTTCCTCCGTGCAAGTTCTGAGTATCGAGAGCGTAGTTTTGTATTTTCGTGTGTGCCATTTTTGTATTGGTGAACTATATAATTAAACACGCTTCTCAGACATCCCTGCTCTCCTGCGTATGACTCCTACACCTCTCACCGAGACGCACGCTATCACAAACAGATCCACCAGGTGGATGGATGATATTAAAACTGTTTTTGGACCATAAAGAGATACGGCTCATTAACCTTTACGGACCAAATAATGATGATCCACACTTCTTTGAAAATATAATAAATATATGATCAACCCCGCAAGCAATACATGACTATTATTATGGTAGGAGATCATAATACTGTTTTAAATACCTCTATGGACCATAAAATAAATCACTCTACAAACTATCACCCTCATGCTCTTAACGGGATTGGCGCGCAAAGGGATCACTAAGAATTTAAGGAAATCATGAATGTCATGGGTATATTTGAACTAATGGATATATGGAAGCTTAAATATCCTGACCTAGTGAGATATACAGTTAACGTTGGAAGTTTACATGCACTTAGTTTGGAGTCATTAAAACTTGTTTTTAAACCACCAAAATGACTTCTGCATAACAGAAGTCATTTTTTCCAACAATTGTTTACAGACAGATTATTTTACTTATAATTAACTGTATCACAATTCCAGTTGATCAGTAGTTGACATAAACTAAGTTGGGGCAAGGAGTTCCCCTCAGGGAACTCCACCCCCCACCCCGTTCAGCTGAAAAGGTGGCGCAGGGAATTCAAAAATATTATTTAGAAATATTTAACTTTCACACATTAACAAGTCCAATACCTCAAATGAAAGATAAACATCTTGTTCATCTACCCATCATGTCAGATTTTTTTAATGTTTTACAGTGAAAACACAACATATATTTATGTTAGACCACCACCAAACCAAAGAAAAAACATAGCCATTTTTTCCAGCCAAAGATAAAATCACAAAAGCAGGATTAGAAATAAAATGAATCACTAACCTCTTGAAAATCTTCATCAGATGACAGTCATATGACATGTTACACAGTACTCCAAAATATCCGGAGGATTATAGAAAGCTACGCCAGATAACAGAAATACTCATCATAAACTTTGACTAAAGATACATGTTCTACATATAATTAAGGATACACTGGTTCTCAATACAACCACTGTGTCAGATTTCTTTTAAACGTTACAGAAAAAGCCTAACATTGCAATAATCGCGCTCAGACGTAACCGCCATGTTGGAGTCAACAGAAATACGAAATTACAACATAAATATTCCCTTACCTTTGATGATCTTTCATTAGAATGTAGTGCAAGGAGTCCTAGTTCCACAATAAATCGTTGTTTTGTTCCATAATGTCCAATACTAGTGTCCAAGTAGCTGCATTTGCTATCACTTTCAGCTCACGTGCCCAAAAACCGACTGCTGGTCCAAGATAACTCGCACGAAAACTTCCAAAAGATATATTCCAGGTCGAATAAACTGGTCAAACTAAGTAGAGAATCAATCTTCAGGATGTTATTATCATATATATCCAATAACATTCCAACCGGATCATACATTTTCATCTGGAGCCGAATGGAACAGCCATAGCACCCACAGAGAAATGCGCCACAGCAAAATGGCATTCTGTCAGGACACTGACTATTTTCCCTCCCATTAGGTCAAAGTTCACAGCAAATGCTCCATTACACTTTCTACTGAATGAGGACATCTAGTGGAAGGCGTAGGAAGTGCTTCCCGATCCATATCTTATTGGGAAAGGACGTCAAAGTTGCCCCAACTTTCAGAATTTCACTTCTTGTTTGGAAGATTGCCTGCCCTATGAGTTCTGTTATACTCACAGACATAATTCAAACAGTTTTTTAGAAACTTCAGAGTGTTTTCTATCAAATAGTAATAACAATATGCATATATTAGCAATCTAAGACAGAGTTTGATGCAGTTCACTATGGGCACAGAATTAATCCAAAGTGAAAATACTGCCCCCTATCCTCAACAAGCTAAGTTGACTGTGCCTTTAAACAGCGTTGAAAATTCCAGAACATTTGTCATGGCTTTAGAAGCTTCTGGTAGGCAAATCTACATAATTTGAGTCAATTGGAGGAGTACCTGCTGCTGGTGTATTTCAAGTCTTACCTTCAAACTCAGTGCCTCTTTGCTTGACATCATGGGAAAATCAAAAGAAATCAGCCAAGACCTCAGAAAAAAATTGTAGACCTCCACACGTCTGGTTCATCCTTGGGAGCAATTTTCAAATGCCTGAAAGTTCTAAGTTCCTCTGGACAAACAGTAGTATGCAAGTATAAACACCATGGGACCACGCAGCCGTCATAACACTCAGGAAGGAGATGCGAAGAGTGCAAATCAATCCCAGAACAACAGCAAAGGACCCTGTGAGGATGATGGGAGATACAGGTACAAAAGTAAAGTTATTTTTGGAGAAATGTCCTCTGGTCTGATGCAACAAAAATAGAACTGTTTGGCCATAATGAGCCAAAGAATACCATCACAACCGTGAATCACAGGGCTGGCAGCATCATGTTGTGGGGGTGCTTTGCTGCAGGAGGCACTGGTGCACTTCACAAAATAGATGGCTACATGAGGAAAATGAAGTGAATATATTGAAGCAGCATCTCAAGACATCAGTCAGGAAGTTAAAGCTTGGTTTCAAATGGGTCTTCTAAATAGACATTGACAACAAGCATACTTCCAAAGTTGTGACAAAATGGCTGAATGACAACAAAGTCAAGGTATTGAAGTAGCCATCACAAAACCCTGACCTCAATTCTATAGAAAATTTGTGGGCAGAACTGAAAACGTGTGCGAGCAAGGAGGTCTACAAACCTGACTCAGTTACACCAGTTCGGTCATGTCATGCAGGTGAAAGAGGACCCAAAAGCGACTTAACAGAAACAGAGTTTATTTAAGTCCAAACAGGGAATAACAGAAATCCTCTAGTCTGTAGAGGGGAATAACTGGAGAAGCGGCCACAGACTGCAGGTCGCTTTCGGGTAGGCGCAGGCCGTAGTAGACAGAGACACCTGCTCACACGCAGCATCTGATGAAGGCAAAAAACACGACAGGACAGGGCGATACACAATCACAGCAAAAACACGACAGGACAGGGCGAAACGCAATCACAGCATGGTGAATACTAAACAAGGAACCGACGGGACAGGAACGGAACACAAAGGAATAAATAGGGACTCTAATCAGGGGAAAGGATCGGGAACAGGTGTGGGAAGACTAAATGATGATTAGGGGAATAGGAACAGCTGGGAGCAGGAACGGAACGATAGAGAGAAGAGAGAGCGAGAGAGTGAGAGGGGGAGGGGGAGAGAGAGGGATAGAAAGAGGGAAAGAACCCAATAAGACCAGCAGAGGGAAACGAACAGAATGGGGAGCACAGGGACAAGACATGATAATAAATGACAAACATGACAGGTCAGGTGGAATGGGCCAAAAATCACCCAACTTATTGTGGGAAGCTTGTGGAAGGCTACCCGAAACGTTTATTAACCCAAGTTAAACAATTTAAAGGCAATGCTACCAAATACTAATTCAGTGTATGTAAACTTCTGACCCACTGGGAATGTGATGAAAGAAATTCAAGCTGAAATGAATCATTCTCTCTCCTATTATTCTGACATTTCACTTTCTTATATGGCATGGCTGTCACATAGGGCCATGAAGGTTCGGATATCTTCTAAAAACTGAATTTTGTGTTTACTTGGGTCAACTTTGTGCAATATTAAAATTAGTTTGATTATCTGAAAAATTTAAGTGTGACAAATGTGCAAAAAAATAAGAAATCAGAAAGGGGGCAAATACTTTTTCACAGCACTGTATATTATAACATATATATATATATATATATATATATATATATATATATTTGCAAAAAAATATATGGGGGATTTGGAAGTGATGCAGACAACTACATTGATGGAAGCCACAATCTATCTGCATTATTAAAGCTGATCTACAGGCCTGGTCTTTCCCCTTAGTGTTGTACTGTTTCCTCTCCCTCGCTATCGCTCTGTCCTCTCTATTAATTATATTAGAAAGTATGTAACGGCATAACACCGGCACTCCTTTCATTGTCGTGCTCTGCCTGGCCATGATAACTCCCGTCCAATGGTCTACAGCTATATGGTTGCATAGGAGTGGACTCAATCTACATTAATAAATGACAATATCACTTTGGCTTACATACATGAATCATATTCTACTTAACAATTGGTGCTTTGCAATATCATGGTCATTTTATGACAGTCATTTCATTTTCAAAAATGTATTCTGCAATAACTTGATATGTTAAGTCATTCTTTGTAATCAGTTCCATCTCGAATAAGGGCAATATTGTATCTCGAATAATGGCTATAATGGCTATATTGCTTCCCAGCAGCAAACCAAGTGGCAGGGTGGCCACCAACAGTAATATATAAATTACTTCAGTTAATGTATCTTGCCTGTAGCCTATTAATACTAATTTTTTTTTTTGTCATCATTCTAATAATTGTGTTAATTGTTACAGATGGAGCTTCAGTTTCTAAGAACCGGGTTACATCTTGCCTGAACTGATTTGGGGGAAATGTTTCTCTATGCAAGCTTTAAATACATCTTTCCCAACTAACATTGGATGGTCTCAGATTCACCACATTCCTTTTCCAAATTAAGGCTATCCAGAAATGAGTTCCACAAGCAACAATGTCATTATTACCGAAGTGGTGGCTTTGGCCAGCTGAATCACAAAATATTTTCTGCTTGAACTGCTGGACACATTACTTGTTGTATATCTCCCACTCCCTCTCCAGGGAAGCATGTGCTGCTCTGTGGTCCTTAATGTACGAAGACAAACAAGCTAAGCCAAATCGGTCTCATTATATTTTAAGAGGCCCAGAGATACAAATTCTGATATTTTAACGTAGATCCTTCCCATAGTTCCATTTGTTGAGGAAAGGCCCATCAGGAATTGTCTTATTGTCCTTGTATGTGTCTTCCTAAAAACATCTCACAAAATGTTGGCTTGAAGCTTGTGAGAATACACAGAGGGGACAGTTACACATAATGCACAGTATGGTATCATACTGAAATGTCTGCTCAAATCCTTATCACATTGGAAAGGGGGGTTCCAAGGCTAGGAGTGAGTCTTCATATTTAGACATAGCTCGCTACTAATCAGCTGATAGACCATGGGTAGAGAGAGAGCATCGAAATTGGTTCTAAACAGCCCGATGGGCTAAGAAGCTATTTAACATGGTCATAGAGGTGCTTGCAACAGCTACAGTAACACAACAGCAGTAGTCTTCACATCCCATTAAACATATTTAACATGAAACATGGGCATGTGAAGTTTAGTTTTGTAATAAGGTCTGACACGGGAGGGGTTTTAACAATGCATTATGTTACATTCCAATAATTGATTCATCATGCACTACAGGTAATAGAAACCACACATGTTCTGTGATACTGGATCACGGCACATTCCATACACACGAAATAAAAACGTATCCACATATAAACATCTTGTTGGCAGAAAACAGACTGTTCTTCTATTGTCGCAACCGTTCGAGAAGTGAAATGCTGCCACCCCCTCCGAATTAGTTAGTAATTAAGGCTTCATTTGAATCACTTACGGTGAACTAAACAATTTGTCTGGCCAATAATTTCAAGGACGCTTAGGAGGACCCCCAGAGCTTACTATACTGTATGTACTTAAACTCGGTTGCCATGGTAACACAGCCAGGTAGAAGAAAATGGATGAAAGGAGCACGGAGATGGGGATGACAGGTGTTTCTTTCCCATTCCTCAACTTATTTACTGTACCGTATCTCCCCAGCCACAGCGTCAGCAAGTATTATTTTTTAAGCAGTTCTGTGTTGTCTTTGTCTGAAAGTGGAGGCAATGTTTTAGAGCAACGTTATTGAATTAGTTGGTTAGGCTTTTTTTTGTTGGTAAAGAAATTATGTGTACGGTTGATATTCTGCAGAAATTCACCAGGCTGAGCTGTAGATGATGCTCTGGCAGGTAGAGAGACGTACAACTCAGTAATGCCCAGGTTTTCAGTCTAATGTGAAAAAAAGGATACATTTATCACACAGCTGAAACATTTTGAGTTTGTTTGGCTGGAGAGTTTAACTGTTAGTTTGGGAAAAACCTGTCAAATCCACAACACAATTGCAAAAATGTTACACTTTCCTAAATGTGTAAAAATACGTTGCAATAAATACATTAAATGGTGTTAGGAAATTAATACCTTGAGGCAACAATCAGCATTGAGACTTTAGGGAACACCTAAATCAAAATGAATTTAGATGAATTATAAATGTGTATATTATGCCTCATCCACCCACTCAATGTTGATTTAATTTAATTTTCGACAATTAAACCAATTTGTCAACTCTTTGTCAAAACATTGAACTTAATATACATTTCATTCTTTGAAGTAAAGAAAACTTTTTTTTAATGAAGATTCAATATCCTTCTGGAAAAAATGCAATTACTTTTTAATTACGATTTACTTAATGAGAAAACAGTTTGTTTTATTTGGTTGACAGGCCCCATTATTAAACCTATTTGAAATGTAAGACTTAACAATGTATGGTACTGTATAGTGCATGACACCTAATGTTTGATAACAATCATAACATATTAAAGCAATAAAAAATTTAAAGTGTCTCAAAGGACTT
This sequence comes from Oncorhynchus gorbuscha, assembly GCF_021184085.1. Taxonomy (NCBI): domain Eukaryota; kingdom Metazoa; phylum Chordata; class Actinopteri; order Salmoniformes; family Salmonidae; genus Oncorhynchus; species Oncorhynchus gorbuscha. The sequence continues at coordinate 70,567,707 of NC_060178.1, read as the reverse complement.
TCACTGAGACAGCAAATGAATGGGAGCTTCAGAGAATACACAAACAATAGGTGTTCTTGGATATTGGCATTTAAAAAATAACTTACTATTGTTGCTGGTGAGAACATTACATCTCCTTTGAGAGTAGAGCAAGGTAAGATAAGGTAACTTGGTGCCACAACAATCCTGAATGTAAATACAAACTCATCTTTACAGCAGCAATAGAAACAAATAACAAAGTGTTTTCCTCATCCCTGTTTCAGTAAAAAGCTGAGGGATGGGGCTGGATAAATGTAGCCACTCTCAAATTGTTACATCTGCCGCTGCCACGCCCTCTACTGCTCATCCTGTGTCTCCTTGACCTGCCGCCACTCCCCCAGTGTCCTCTCCATCTGTGTGTGTGTGTGTGTGGGTGTGATTGTGATTGTGTGGACGGAGACAGGTGTGCTGGCGTCAGAGCCAATCCACCCCAGTTGCAACCTGTTCCATAATCAAGACCTCTACATATACTCAGTCCTGCCTCTTCCACACTGCCAGATCGTAATCTCTGCTCAGTCAGTCTACGTTTCTAGCTGTTTGTCACTGTTTAGATCCTGTTGTGCCTTTTTTCCTTGCCTGATATTGTTTTCCTCTCCGCTACAGTTTACCTGCTCTGACTCTGGTCCCTGTCTCCAGTCCCACATCTTGTCATTCTGCTACTCTGTCCTGGATTCCCCGCTCTACTACTACTCCCTTGGATTCCCCTCCGGACCTGCTTACCCTGTTCCAACCCTTCTCGCTCCAGCCTCAGCTTCCGCACCTGTTTTTTACAACCTGCCCGAGCTTCCCCTGACACACACTCCATCTTCCCATGTGTTTCAATAAATACCTTTGGTTACTTCATCCCAGTCTCCTCACCTGAGTCTGCTCTTGGGTTCCCCTGTTCCACTCCGCGTAACACAAATAGACACAGAGCTATGGATACAAGGACTGACAATCCATGATATAAACATTATCATTTTAAAGATTTGTTATGCTATATTGTGTTTGTTTACATTTGCAATAACTAAAGTTATGTTACGTGAAAATAGGTTGTTGGAAACCAATTGAAATGGACAATTAAAGAACAAAACCAATCATACTTTGTTCACCCGTACAACCTTTCCTCTTTATTTATTTGAATTGATAGACCTCAGTGTATATCAGTTATTTTACATGTATGGAATAAAAAGTTATGATCAAATAGAAGTTCATTTGCACCTATAATTCATATTTTGTAGTATTTTGCTCTGGTGAATCATTGGCAGTGAATTAACTCCGTTTTACGTAAAAGTGCTGGAATTATGAGGGAATTAAGTCAAGTTCAGAACACTGCTTATCTGTAGACACACCTCCGCCACACCTTTATTTCATGCTATTCAGACCCAGTGCCAGGATAAAGTGACTGAGGGGGCAGTTGAAATTGGTGAGGGGGGCACAATTATGGAGGGTTCCTGCATTGGAATTATATTGAATTCGGCTTATATCACGCTATACCACAATACATATACAGTTCAAATGCTTAAACTCCAAGACCATTGAGTGCTTTTGAAGTGAGACGCGAAATCTGTAGCCTATCTCCGCTGCACTGTATCAGCACAATGGACAGCGCCCTACACACTAAAACAAAGTCACTTTGATATAGGCTACAAGATAGATAAGGTAATTCACCTCTACAGTCTATGTGAATGCAGCCATACACACAGCTGTTTTATGAAAATAATCCAGACTAAACGCTGAAAGTAGTAGCCCAGTTATAGCAGTCTGGTTTACTGGCTTGCCTCTAAAGCTAAGCAGAGTTGGTCCTGGTTGGTTCCTGGATGGGAGACCAGATGCTGCTGGAAGTGGTGTTGGAGGGCCAGTAGGAGACATTATTTCCTCTGGTCCCCCCAAAAAGTATCAGTTTGGCCCTCATACAATCATGGCCACCTAATCATCCCCAGCGTCCAATTGGCTCATTGGTCCCTCCTCCACTCCCCTGTAAATATTCCCCAGGTTGTTGCTGTACATGAGATTGTGTTATCAGTTAACTTACCTGGTAAAATAAATGTTAAAAATATATACTGTACAAAAATACAAACACGTGTTCCCATGTTTTATGAGCTGAAATAAAATATCCCAGAAATGTTTCTTATGCACATAAATATTATCTTTCTCAAATGTTGTGCACAAATTTGTTTACATCCCTGTTAGTGAGCATTTCTCCTTTGCCAAGAATCCACCTGACAGGTATGGCACATCAATATGCTGATTAAACATCATTACACAGGTGCACCTTGTGCTGTGGACAATAAAAGGCCATTAAAATGTGCAGTTTTGTCTCACAACACAATGCCACAGATGTCTCAAGTTTTGAGGGAGTGTGCAATTGGCTTGCTGACTGTAGGTATGTCCACCAGAGCTGAAGGCAGAGAAATTAATGTTAATTTCTCTACCATAAGCTGCCTCCAACGTTGTTTTAGAGAATATGGTAGTACGTCCAACCGGCCTCACAACCACAGACCATGTGTAACCACGCCAGTCCAGGACCTCCACATCCGGTTTCTTCACCTGCGTGACTGTCTGAGACCAGCCAGACTGTCTGAGACCAGTCACCCGGTCAACTGATGAAACTGTGGGTTCGCACAACTGAAGAATGTTTGCACAAACCTTTAGAAACCGTTTCAGGGAAGCTCATCTGCATGCTTTTCATCCTCACCAGGGCCTTGACCTGAGTGCAGTCCCCAATGCATGCTTTTAGAAGGCGAACTGACAATTCCACTGTTGTTGTTCACAGAACACACATCAGCGTGTCCCCTTATCTCATTACCATATGATTATCAGCTGTTGTCAAACAGATGTGAGTCTGGAAAGACACTTCTCTTCCTCAAAGTGTGCAGCAAATTTGACTAGATGAAAAGAAATGAAATGAGTAGAACAAAATATTGTCTATTATATTGACAAGATATTTGAGTGCCTGTCTCTAACAATGGAAATACATGTCCTCAAAGATGTCAGGCTGGCGAGAAGTGGCGACATCAGGTGGGAACATTTTAGCCAATGAGAGAGCAGACAAACATTCTATTTTCGTATACGTAAAATGCCTACTATTTAGAATGCAGGTATGGGTATTCAGACACGGCTACTCACTCATACATGAAAATAAATTATGGATTACAAAAGCGACGTGGTACAAAAACATGTTTTTATAATTCTTTATTGTTTTCATATGAAACAAATCAACTCTTTCCACTGACTTTGAAGTGTCTTTTCATAAATTTTGTACATTCATATAATGTTAATTTGAAAGAAAACATATTTGAACTTGGCACTTAGAAAACAACCAGAAGGAATTATCACCTTAATTTAGAACAAATTTTACAAAGCCATTCAAACAGTAATTTTTTGTATCATTTTGTATCTGTTTTTTAAACCCAACTTAAAAAATTGAGAATATTCAAAATACAGTTGTTTTTTCCCCTCACCTCTTTTTGTCCTTACTTACAAATATGTACATGAAAGTCATTTTCCTAATTCTGTTTTCCTCCATATTTCTTCAGCGAAAAATTAAATAAAATGCCAGACATTTATATTTTCTCTCACCTGTGACGATTGATCCTTTAGCCTATAGCTCACCACAGTCAACATGAATCCTGATCTTGTCCACATTCTGATTGGGCCCACATTTTCAGACATGGGGTCCATGCATTGTTGACCAGATTTCCTGGTCCCTCCCTGTATGCAAAATATTTAACAAAAGCATATTTCCAAATAATATATATTTTTTAATACACATACAGTATTGATGCCAAAAGTCAATGATTTCAGAGGGTTGTGTAATGATGACTTAAATGGTTTCACTGTCCAGATCCGTCTACACTTGTAAGATAGCCATCTGCTCACAATCAGATCACAAAACATCTTTCCATTATCTACACCTGTCAGAAAATGTGGGCACAATCAGAATGTGGAGGTAAAAAGATGCATGTTAGAACCTAGTATAAACGGAGCTTGAGTGTCTGTGATTGCGCTGAGGCTGAGTAGTCAGATTGAAGTCCCATGGCTTACATCAATGGCTTCTGGAATGGTTCTTCCAGGCCCTGATTGGTATGACTTTGGCATTGGTGTCTTGACAGGGCTCTGTTGGTAGAGCCCCCCGTTGGGCGCCCTGTGTTTGCAGCGGATAGCGGGCATGGTGGCGCTGCTGAGGGGTAGGGGGAGGGTTCTGCCAGTGCCCCTGCCAAGTGTCCTTCCTGCTCCTTGTCCCTCCTGGAGGAAAGTGGTCACAGAGACCGACTCCCTGTGATGGCCCAGGTAGTGGTCCCGTGAAGTCAGGCCTTCCAGGGACTGGCTGGGCTGCATGCTGCTGATGTCCAGGGCAGAGATCTCGATAGATTGGCCCGGCAGCTGCTTGTGCACCATGTCCTCATCCAGGAGGCTGTTCAAACGCTTGTGGACCTGCTCTAGATTCACCTCTTTGTCCTGGAGAGAGAGAGCGAGAGAGAGTGGAGGAGAGAGAAAGGGAGAAAGATACACAGAGACAAAGGTTATTAGGGAGGAGAAGTGCAAGAAAAGTGAAAAAGGGGAGGGTAAAGAAAGGTTTGAAGGAGAAAGAAGCTGTGATGAGCAATTGTTTGATTTAACATAATTAATTCTCCACATTGTCTACATTACATTTCCTATTGGAAAAATATGGAATTTGAAAGTTGATTTACTTCAAAACAATATTATTCAAGGAACACTAACGTAAAACCCACGTCAACACTACGCTGCAATCACAAGCTGGAAAATTAAAGCATAATGGTGGTGAGACATTACCTTACAACAAAAAACTAAATGATTTAATCTGAAATGTGTTATTTTAAGCTTATATCCACAATTACAATGAACTACTACCAGAAAGTCTCTTCCTTCAGTACACAGCAAATTTGAAAATATTAATTTAACACCAGGGATGTTAATTTGAACACTCGTCCAGTGTTTATTTAGGTACTTTCTTATCAGTGTTAATTTAACACTTTTTGTAATGCTAATATTGGAACTCTAAATGTTAAGATATAACACTTCAGGTGTTGTTCAAATGACCCATGGGAGTGTTTTTTCAACACTCATCCAGTGTTTATATAGGGCCACTCAGTGTTAATTTAACAGGTTTAGTGTTCATATTGATACAGTTGGGAGTGTTAACATATAACACCTCAGATGTTGTTCAAATGATCCATGGGAGTGTTTCTTCAACACCCCCAGTATTAAGCAGCAACACCTTTCAGTGTTGGGGATCAACTCTAGAGAATGCATCCTGTAGCTGAATTGACACCAGGAAGTGCTAAATATGCATACTAGGAAATAACCATTTTTTGTCTGATTTTCTCCCACTCATAAATCAAGCCTGCAAGTAGAAGGTAAGTTAAAAGAAGAAATAAAGGATTCGTTACAAGAGTAGTGACTCTGCTTTGTTTTATTTATTTATGCCACAAATAGTGCATCACAGGCACATTAGAATGAAAGAGGTGCATCACAGGCACATTCAATTTAAATCAGTAAATCACAGACACATTAAAATGAAATCAGTGTATCACAGGCGCATCACAGTCAAAACAGTGCATCACAGGCACATTCAAATGATTTGCAGAGTTGCTATTTAAAACAAGTGGAAGCCCTCAAAAGACTAGGTATGCAATTTTCTTGACAAAGCTGCCAATAATGTCATACAAAGGAACAACATAAAGGCTCTCATCAGCAACATAAGCACTTTGAAGGATAAAAGGATTATACAATTTCAGATCATCAACATTGACAACAACACTATCAAACACAGCGAATGCATGGTAATTGTTCACTGAAATTATCAGTATGCAACTTGTCCAGCAATAGGTATACAATATAGTGAACCACAAAAGTCTGGGATTTCATGCTCCATCTTACTGCAAACTAACAGTCCCTCTCTGTACTCTGTGCCATCCATCTTAACCCAGCTGGTAAAGTAAATGGCTTTCTGCATAGTGACCTGAAGTGACGCTGCCAACTCCTCACCACCAGTAAAATCACTCAGGGAAAAAACTTTCACCGGTCCATAATGTCACACCCTGGCCATAGAGGCTTTTTATTCTCTATTTTGGTTTGGCCAGGGTGTGACTAGGGTGGGCATTCTGTTCTTTTGTCTATGTTTTTGTACTTCTTTGTTTTTGCCTGGGTATGGTTCTCAATCAGGGACAGCTGTCTGTCGTCGTCTCTGATTGACAACCATACTTAGGTAGCTCTTGTCCACATGTGTTTTGTGGGTAGTTGTTTTCTGTTTTGTGTTTCTGCAACTGACAGGACTGTTTAGTATTCGTTCCTACTCTTTGTTATTTTGTTTTGTGTTCAGTTTAAATAAAAATAACATGAACACTTACCACGCTGCGCTTTGGTCCACACCTCCCTCAGACGAACATCGTTATACATACTCTGTATGTCGCAATGGTAATATCTTCCTGTGATGGCCTATAACAAATGTGTGTTTTTTGGAAAGGAACTTAGTAATGTTCTTGAGGGTGTTTTTAAAGAGTTTGTACTTTTCCTCAAACCTCATGCTCCACATTATGCCATAAAGGACCGATTTATCTTATGCATGCTGGGTAATGTATGCATGCTGGGTAAGTGATGTTAAGGCATTATCGAATGTTTCAGATACACAGTCATTCCCTGGCTAAGAAAAGGGGAAAAAACTGTTGATTATTTGAAGTAAGATGAGCAGTAAATTCCAGTTCTTATTTCCTGGTGGAACATCACCCAAAATCAAGTGAACATTTCTCACAAGACACAGAGTTTGAATATACTTAAGTGCTATGCTATTTCCACTGTTCTCTAGGTTGACTTTAGTTGGACGGTTTTTGTGCTCCAAGTACCCATAGTCAAACGAGTAGATTCTAGAGAGAAGCGCACGTTTCGAAATCAAGGGGTTATCCATAGGCATAACTTCTAAATCACACACTACTGTAGACACGACACCACAAGTAAGCAACTTGTCAATGATGTAAGCACACATATCTTTAGCAAGACTGTAAAACAGCACCGGTAAGTAAAATGGCACCGGAGCAGAAGGCAGATGTTTTACGTTCCCCCAACCGATTGCTTTTTTGTTAGTTTATCTGTGTAATTTGTAACTTATTGTTTTACTGTACATAATGTTGCCACTACCAACTCTTATGATGGAAAATAACTTCTAGACATCAGGACTGCGATTACTCACCACGGACTAGCAGAATACTTTTTCTTCTTTCACGACTCTGACGAGCCCGAGGCGGAGGATATACGGCTCCCTCGGGAAAAGGCCCCGACCCCAGTGATCTGCGTGAAGAGAAGGCGGAGGGCGGCCTGCCTTCTGAGTAGGAGGCGATCGGAAAAAAAACACACCCCTCAATTCTGCTCGCAAACACGCAATCTTTGGACAATCAAATGGACAAGTTACTGGGAAGATTAAACTACCAATGGGACGTTAAAAACTAACATTTTATTCTTCACAGAGTTATGGCTGAACGACAACAATATCAAAATACAGCTGGCTGGTTAAACGATGTACCGGCAGGATAGAACAGCGACGTCTGGTAAGACAAGGAGCGGCGGTCTATGTATTTTATGCGCAGCTGGTGCACAATATTTAAGGAAGTCTCGAACTATTGCTCGCCTGAGGTAGAGTTTTTCATGCTAAGCTGCAGACCACATCACCTACCGAGAGAGTTTTCATCTATATTCTTTGTATCTGTTTACATACCACCACAGTCAGATGTGAGCACTAAGATAGCATTAAATGAGTTGTATTCCGCCATAAGCAAACAAGAAAACGCTCACCCAGAGGCGGCACTCCTAGTAGCCGGGGACGTTAATGCAGGGAAACTTAAATCCATTTGACCTCATTTATAACATGTTAAATGAGCAACCAGAAGGAAAAGAACTCTGGACCACCTATACTCCACACAGAGATGTATACAAAGCTCTCCCTCGCCCTCCATTTGGAAAATCTGACTATAATTATATCCTCCTGATTCCTGCTTACAAGCAAAAAGTAAAGCAGGAAGCACCAGTGACTAGATCAATAAAAAAGTGGTCAGATGAAGCAGATGCTAAGCTACAGGACTGTTTTGCTAGCACAGACTGGAATATGTTCCGGGATTCCTCCAATGGCATTGAGGAGTACACTACATCTGTCATTGGCTTCATCAATAAGTGTATTGATGACGTCCCCCCCACAGTGACCGTACGTACATACCCTAACCAGAAACCATGGATTACAGGCAGCATCCGTACTGAGCTAAAGGCTCGAGCTGCCGCTTTCAAGGAGCCGGACTCTAACCCGGAAGAAATCTCACTATGTCCTGTGACGAACCATCAAACAGGCAAAGCGTCTATACAGGACTAAGATCGAGTCATACTACACCGGCCCCAATGCTCGCCAGATGTGGCAGGGCCTTTAAAACATTATAGACTACAAAGGCAAGCACAGACAAGAGCTGCCCAGTGACACAAGCCTAACAGATTAAATAAACTACTTCTATGCTCGCTTCGAGGCAAATAACACTGAAACATGAATGAGAGCACCAGCTGTACCGGAAGACTGTGTGATCATGCTCTCCGCAGCTGATGTGAATAAGACCTTTGGACAGGTCAACATTCAATAGGCCACATGGCCAGATGGATTACCAGGACATGTCCTGCGAGGATGCGCTGACCAACTAGCAAGTGTCTTCACTGACATTTTCAACCTCTCCCTGTCAGAGTCTGTAATTCCAACATGTTTCATGCAGACCACCATAGTGCCTGTGCCCAAGAACACTAAGGTAACCTGCCCAAATGACTACCCGACCCGTAGCAGTCATGTCTGTAGACATGAAGTGCTTTGAAAGAATGGTCATGGCTCACATCAACACCATCATCCCAGAAACCTTAGACTCACTCCAATTTGCATACCACCCAAACAGATCCACAGATGTTGCAGTCTCTATTGCACTCCACTGCCCTTTCCCACCTGGGCAAAAGGAACACCTATGTGAGAATGCTATTCATTGACTATAGCTCAGTGTCCAACACCATAGTGCCCTCAAAGCTCATCAACAAGCTAAGGACCCTGGCACTAAACACCTCCCTCTGCAACTGGATCCTGTACTTCCTGACCGGCCGCCACCAGGTGGTAAGGGCAGGTAACAATACATCTGCCACAGTGATCCTCAACACAGGGGCCCCCCCAGGGGTGCGTGCTCAGCCCCCTCCTGTAGTCCCCGTTCACGAATGACTGCATGGCCAGAAACGACTCCAACATCATCCTAAAATTTGCCGATGACACAACAGCGGTAGGCCTGATCACCGACAACAACGATACAGCCCATAGGGAGGTGGTCAGAGACCTGGCCGTGTGGTGCAAGGACAACAACCTCGGCCTCAACATGATCAAGACAAAGGAGATGATTGTGGACTACAGGAAAAAGAGGACAGAGCACGACAGGGCTGCAGTGGAGCAGGTTGAGAACTTCAGGTTCCTTGGTGCCCACATCACCAACAAACTAACATGATCCAAGCACACCATGACAGTTTTGAAGCGGGCATGACAAAACCTACTCCCCCTCAGGAGACTGAAAAGATTTGGCATGGGTCCTCAGATCCTCAAAAGGTTCTACAGCTGCACCATCGAGAGCATCCTGACTGGTTGCACCACTGCCTGGTAAGGCAACTGCTCGGCTTTCGACCACCAGGCACTACAGAGGGTAGTGCGAATGGCTCAGTACATCACTGGGGCCAAAGCTTCCAGCCATCCAGGACCTCTATACCCGGCGGTGTCAGAGGAAGGCCCTAAAAATAGTCAAAGACTCTAGCCACCCTACCCTCATAGACCATTCTCTCTGCTACCACATGACAAGCGGTACAGGAGCACCACATCTAGGTCCAAGAGGCTTCTAAACAGCTTCTACCCCTAAGCCATAAGACCCCTGAACATCTAGTCAAATGGCTACCCAGAATATTCACATTGCCCCTCCCCTCTCCATGCCACTTTCTGTTGTCAAACTATGCATAGTCACTTTAATTAACTCTACCTACATGTACATACTACCTCAACTAACAGATGTGCCCCCGCACATCGACTCTGTACCGGCACCCCCTGTATATATTGTTATTTTTTTACTGCTCCTCTTTAATTACTTGCTACTTTTATCTCTTATTCTTGTCCGCATTTTTTGAAACGACACTGCCGGTTAGGGGCTCGTAAGTAAGCATTTCACTGTAAGGTCTACACGTGTTGTATTCGGCGACTAATAAACCAATCAAATTTGATTTGAACGTCCATTCTTCTCAAAACAATCACTTTGAGTGTTATCATGTGTGACACCAATGTCACCACCCATTTGTGGAGCTTCTGACTGGACTGGAGAATTGGCAACATGAGAGGGCCCTTCTCAGCTTAATGCATCAACTACTTGACCAATATTCTTATGAATACTATTCAAATGTTTTCAGAAACCTGAGTATGTTGAAAACTGCAGTCTATAAAGCAGCATTCCCCAAGAGAGGGTGGCTTTCACTTCAGCAGTAATAAGTTCATGAACTTCTTTGAGGAAAAGATCATGATTATTAGAAAGCAAATTGCGGACTCTTCTTTAAATCTGCGTATTCCTTCAAAGCTCAGTTGTCCTGAGTCTTCACAACTCTGCCAGGACCTAGGATCAAGGGAGACACTCAAGTGTTTTAGTACTATATCTCTTGACACAATAATTAAAATAATCATGGCCTCTAAACCTTCAAGCTGCATACTGGACCCTATTCCAACTAAACTACTAAAAGAGCTGCTTCCTGTGCTTGGCCCTCCTATGTTGAACATAATAAACTGAGTGGGGCTGAGTCACTGGCTTACTGGTGCTATTTCATGCCGTCCCTATGAGGGGTCACTTGAGTGAGTTGAGTCACTGATGTGATCTTCCTGTCTGGGTTGGCACCCCCCCATCTTTGTGGGCTATACTTGACCTTGTCTCAGGATGGTAAGTTGGTGGTTGAAGATATCCCTCTAGTGTTGTGGGGGCTGTGCTTTGTCAAAGTGGGTGGGGTTATATCCTTCCTGTTTGGCCCTGTTCGGGGGTATCATCGGATGGGGCCACAGTGTCTCCTGACCCCTCCTGTCTCAGCCTCCAGTATTTATGCTGCAGTAGTTGATGTGTCAGAGGGCTAGGGTCCGCCTGTTATATCTGGAGTACTTCTCCTGTCTTATCCGGTGTCCTGTGTGAATTTAAGTATGCTCTCTCTAATTCTCTCTTTCTTTCTCTCTCTCGGAGGACCTGAGCCCTAGGACCATGACTCAGGACTACCTGGCATGATGACTCCTTGCTGTCCCCAGTCCACCTGGCCGTGCTGCTGCTCCAGTTTCAGCTGGTCTGCATGTGATTATTATTATTTGACCATGCTGGTCATTTATGACATTTGAACATCTTGGCCATGTTCTGTTATAATCTCCACCTGGCACAGCCAGAAGAGGACTGGTCACCACTCATAGCCTGGTTCCTCTCTAGGTTTCTTCCTAGGTTTTGGCGTTTCTAGGGAGTTTTTCCTAGCCACCGTGCTTCTACACCTGCATTGCTTGCTGTTTGGGGTTTTAGACTGGGTTTCTGTACAGCACTTTGAGATATCAGCTGATGTACAAAGGGCTATATAAATAAATTTGATATAACCATCCTGAGCAAAGATCAATCTGAACTTGGTGGAGGGATAGAAGCTATTCTCAAATTAAATATCAATGACTGGCTGTTTCTGTGCAACAAAGCACCATAGTATACATTTATATAGTTAAGACGTTTTGTCCACAACTATCACGCTAGGGGTCTCTCTTGTTTTGTCTACATCAATGTTGTAGATGGTTGTCTGCACAAATGTATAGAAGTTGACAAGCGCATCAACATACATCAGGTTAAAGACAAAGTGGGCTTTTGAACAGTTCAAACGCACACAGACCACTAGCTGCCTGGCAGTGAACAAGCCTCTTGTCCACCCCAATGTAGTAGTTGTCAATCTTGCTCTGTCTTCTTCTGACGGCAAGGAGGTATGGCTGTTGACCATGGCTCACATCAAGATGGTCTTCAATGCTGCAGCATGACTGCAAAACACAAATGGTATTTTTTAAGTCACTCTCCACATGTTAAGATAATGAAGAGACAATCCAAAAAAGAAATTACACAACAATTACTGTACCATCTTACCTTATGAAAGTGCACTAGTCTACCCACATCATCACTGGCACTGATCAAGGTCCTCTTCCCTCCAGCTGGTGGTAGGAGGAGATGAAGCAGCAGCAGCATGGAGGACATATCATTGTCCCAGTCTGAGCACAAGAAAATGCAAACATCCCAAATCACATAAAACAATATCGCTGAGTTTGAAACATTGCTTTAACCACGATATAATCCACTTACTGGTTTTGCTGTCATTCTCTGGCAGTTTGCAGCAGGCGACACAAATCGGTGGTCATTGTCGGGATTTTGCCAATTTGATGACTTTAAGCTTCAATACAGTGTCCAACTTTTCAATGAATTTAGAGGTTGTTTCATTGTCAAACATCAGCAAAAAGTCCTGATTTACCTAAAACAAAGTGGATCAACTCAACTTCAACTTCTAATATGTCTTACCCACCAGGTCTACTAGTCAGGGCATCTCGGACCATCTATTAAAACAAGAGAAAAGTTAAACAATTTTGGGTTGTTTTATGCTGTCGGTATGTCCATGAAGACCAAACAGAGAAATGGGATTATCAACATCCAATATCAGTTATGGCTAAATCTCCTGAGGTTGTTTTGACCTTTTTAGATAGCCTTTCTGGAGATCTCAGGTCTAAATCACTTGACGAGAGGGATAATGTGTCTATGCACGAAGTAGAATCATCAATAATGTGTATTTGTGCTGAAGGGGGCAGTCCAAACCTATTTTGGACTACAAAAAAAGAGAGACTAATCAGAATACAGGGAGATAAGCCACCTAGGGGGCAACAATAATAGGTCTGACCCAAATCAAGCCCAAGTGTTCAATTTCAGAAAATACATCAGACAGTTCATATATTCACCTTGATTAATGAAATCTCTGATTAATGAAACCAGGCTGCAACTTCATAAACTTCTTGCATTTTTGGTATTGGACCTTCACCAACATGTTACTCTGCACTCCTGCAAAATGTGATTACATACAATGTCATATTTAAGTTAAATTTGGTTGCAAACATTTTATGATAAAGATTTACATATAGAAACAATCACACAAAATGCCCCCTTATACTGTCTCCCCTTTGTCTTCCCTGCAGTGGATCAACCATTTGTTCCAAATGCCACTTTCATGATGTAACAGGTTTCTACCTGCCTGCGGATCTGGGGCGTGGCAAGGTAATATTCCAGTGAAATCAACCAACCAAACTAACTAGCTATCTAACTAGCTACAAACAGTTACCACCACCACTCAAATATATTGGAAAGTTAAACTGGCCAATACATTTCAAACTGTATTGGCATGAACACAATGTCTGATCTGTGATTAACAACAAACACACACCATAGACATGTTAATCTAAATGGCTGAGGAAAACCCTACCACGTCTGGCCATGTGTGCTAGCTAGCTAACGTTAGCACTAAGTTACGGTTGAGGTCGGTGTTGTAGGTAGCTATATAGCTAGCTAACAATTTTTTGGCCAGACAAACATTCTTAGTTATATGCGTTTTGAAGAACAAATGAGTAGATATTAGCCATTTTGTAACCTTCACTTCCTGGCTAGCTACATGCTGCACCAAACAAGGCTCAAATTGATCACACTCGGTCACAACCCAATCTAATCGTTTGCTAATTTTAGCGAACTAATGAAGTTGAGATAAAGTTCCCGCTAACATTTAGCTAGATAGCTAATGAATCTAACGCTATCATTAACTAACCACATTACCTAGCTAGCAACCTTCTAAATCTAAAGTTCACTGATGTAGCTATTATCTATAAACAAAGATCTCGACCATTCACTTAGCCGATATAACAAGTTTGGCCACCAGCTAACTATTTCAAAATATTTTAAAACATGAACAAATTACTTACCTTACACTACTGCACAATTCAAAGCTGCCGTTGAACTATAGGCAATTAGATGCACAGGAAGGTTCAAGTTAAAATTGGAAGCTCAATCAACACTGCTCACTGCCACCGCCCAACCTCTGTACAGTAACTCTCACCTGGGAGTTATATTAGTACAGAGGGTGTAAAAACTACTCTTAAATCAACACCTCTTAACACAGCTAATGTAACACCAAGAGAAAGAACACTTGTTAACACTGGCCAATTTGCTGTGTAGAATGCCTTTCTTTAAATAAATGTTTCTATGGACAACAGATGCTGTACCTGTAGCACACTACTGCATGAAAAGAATCACGTCCTTATAGACTGACTGGTTGAGATGGGTATACAATGTCAATGCATCACACTTTGTTGGACAAGATAGACACAATGAAGGAGACAAAGACCTAAAATCACTTAAAGAAATCATTTTTTGAAAGTCTATATTTTTGGTCATTCACTACTCCAAATGTTGCAATTTGGAGTTGAGGAGCAACCAAAAGTGTCAAAAGAAATGTTATGGATAATAGGATCGCGCAGAAAAATCTAGTGCACCGGAAAACAGCCAAAAGTATGGCCTCCTAGCTACTTCTCCTTCTCCTTCCTCTCATTGTTACCAAACATTTCCCATGCATCCATTCTGTTTAAATCATAACATAAAGACGCCAAACAACAGAAGAGACCATGGAGTAAGACGAACAGTGAAGCGATACATATCTACTCCTACCCATCGCCCATGCCCTCCCCCCAACCCCACACAGTACCCCGTATATCTCAGGTCTCTCCTGACCTGTGTGAATAGTTTCTGCCTCCTCCCAGTCTCTGTCTGTCCACATATCACACCTGCTTTCCGGTGAAGCACTTGTAATGTCATTATATGTCAATGGACCAGAAACCCTTTCCAGACTGTAGACCTTAGTGGCCTGCATAGGATCACAGACAATCATACAGTACGTAAATAACCAGCATGGTATCTGGACATTGACATATAATTGCAAAAACGCGTATAGGGCGTATTTGGACTGGGTACAATTTACTGGAAATTGTTGGCATATTGTTTACATACACTGTAGATGTCATAAGTGGTCTTTGTAGCTCAGTTGGTATCGCATGGCTATCGTTAAAGCCAGGTTAGTGGTTCGATTCCCAGGATCACCCACACGTAAAATGGGATGCACGCTTGACTAAGTCGCATTAGATAAAAGTGTCTGTTAAATTACATATATTGTGAAATAACACCTGTCATTGAAGAACATGATAGGTTATGACATCCAACGACACCTTTATGATGGAGTATTACACTAAAGGACAATAAATGGTTAATTTTAATAAATCGTCACTCGATAATCTAATGCTCCATTAATCATATATAGCCATCATGACAACAATTTTACATTAAGTCCGTTATTTTCTGTGGGACTTACTGCTTTATTGTATTGTCCAATCAAACAGACAGTGTCTTGTTTGCTCACACTTTAGTTTAGGGATCCTTGTCAAGCCTTTTATGTCTGCACACCACCAGGGGTTGCCCAGTCTCTAGCAGGATGAAGTTGTGTTTAAGCTGTTTGGAAGCAGTAATACATGGATGGATGGGCTAAAGAGAGCGTTTGCATTGAATGAGGCAGCAAATATCTACCCCGAAGTGCAATGTTGTTGAATTAATAAACCAATATAATTGTCCTTATTCATATTTTTCAGTAATCATTATTGCTATCCATGATAATGACTCACTTTTAAGCAGAAACAAGCGAAAACAAGCAATTAATTGCATGTTTAAGTATCTTAATAATCCTTCAAAGGCTCTTTTGAAATTCTAAAACCCAACCCAACTTCTCCCCCACTCAAAAACAAAATGAAAAGATCACAACAATTTGGACTATCATCAGGGCACACCTATAACTGGGTGTACTGCAGCTCTACTAAATCAGGGCTGGCGTCTGCGCCAGGATCCATAAAGTAGAGTGTGGCAGTGGCATCACTGGGCAGAACCGGAGGGCCCGGGGGTCTGGGTCTCGGCCGGGGCCTAGGGAGGGGCCGCGGTGGGACCAGGCCCTGGATCGGGGCTGCATTCTCGGTCACCTCTTTGGGCTGTTCACGCCGGCAGCGGTTGCTGCTCCACCAGGTCTCCAGGGCGGCCACCAGGCAGGCCAGCAGCAGCCCTGCTGCCAGGATGCAGAAGACCCCAGCGAAGCTTTGGAGCCTCAGGGACCTGCCCTCTGGCTGGGCCTCCAAGTGGCTGTCCAGGTCACAGCGACCCTTCCTGGGCCACCACTTCTGCTTCAGGATGTCCAGGTCCCCTTTCTCCTGCAGATCCAGGATCCTTACAAACACAGAGAGAGGGGTTTTATAGTTCTGGGGCTTCACTGAAAGCACGGGGGTGGGTACTGTGCTAGAGTGAATTCCCATTCAAACATTAGTGATAGGATTAAAGTAAATGGAGTTGGACTCAGTTGTCAAAATGTCAGATTTCTGGTAGAGGATATGTTCAATTAATGTTTTTAATGTGAAATATTACAATGTAGAGATCTTATTGTGTCATATAAAACCAGGTGGAGTGAGTTGTATGATACTGGATTAAAGTTAAGTCAAACTGGCCATAAGAAAAGATGAATAACAGTCCTTTAAACTGTGGGCAGGAAAATGGTGACTCTTTCAAATGAATTTGTTTTGAAGTGAGTTAAACAAAAGCTGCTATCCTGATGATGAAAGGCTAAACAGAGCCCATTAGTAATCTTACAGTATGGATAAGAATGGATATCGGAGAATGATGGCTGAAGTGGCTGAAACGTGAACAAAGATAGTGATTCTCTCCCAACCGAGAGGATGGCTAAGCACAGGGTCATTATTTAACCCCCTTTACAACCACACAACCCACACACATAGAGCAACATACGATACTGAATTGTATATTCACACTTATGCATAATCGCCATTCAGGTTTTCCCCATTTGGTATCTGTGTCATTCCACGAATAGAATGCCTTTGGATAGTGTAATTTTGTAAACAAATTATATTTATTTAACCAAATTTTAACATTCTGTCATGAAGAGCACGCTCAAATTCATAACAAACATGTTTCCCCATCTCCAGAGTTAAACAAAAACAAATAAAATACAGACTATAAAAGGTGACAATTAAAGTGACAGGGTTGACCGTAGCAGAGTTGACCTTAACAGGGTTGACAATTTCATCTTAAATCAGCTATAACTCCACTTATGACAGGGGGAATGGAAGCTGAGCAACAGGAAGGGGCAATTGACCGTTCACTAATCCCTGCCCCCCTTGGTTACTGTTACAACCTCGGACAACATTTTCCTGGGAAGCCCAATTCCCCATTTAATCACTTGCAAAATCCCATCACAATTATCTCAAACTGTGTTTCTACACAATGAAATTAAACACAGACTACCCCTTGTTGAAACTCTTGAATATGTTGTGGTAGAATGTCATTACAATTGCTTCACAGGAACATGGTAAAAGGATGTTTGTAGTGTAGCTAGCACTGAAGGCTCTGAATTCACTATTACCATGCAGTCAAAGCTATAACCACTTTTGGAGCTAACTAGTGCTCTCAAATTGTATCTTGATGTTGGCAGCAGATGGGGTTAACATTGCTAATTTAGCTAGCTAACATACATTTTGAGAAAACAAAGTATATTTACACTCAGAGTGCTGGAATTCTATTACTACTAGAATGGCCATGAAAGTCATTCTAACCATTAATATTTCAGTTGTATAAGTATTCCATAATAAATAACAAATTAATAAATTGGTGCATGTATTATGTTAAAAATTTACATTGTAATCAGTCAGAAAATGTGTTGACTGTAAATAGTGAAATTAGATTATAGTGTTTTTTCTGACTAAGACAATAGTTGCCTGCCCAGCTGGCATATCCAAACTACACCTAAACGAGATTGATACTAAAGAGAATAAAGAGACTGATGACCTCTGCAGCTGACATTGACAGCATGCATTAACAAATAAGCGAGGAGGTTACCAAATAGCACTTCTTACATATCATCCTACAGAGGTCCAGTTTTGATTGTTATACCCTATCAGAAAGAGCAGATTCCAAAGATTCTAACCTATTTTTGCAACAACAAAAAAACTCTACAAATTGCACGGATGGTCTCTGTGTCAAAACATAACTTTTATCTAGAATAACCATGGCTCTGTGCATTCCTCATGTGGCTACAATCAGCAATAGCCATTTGGGGAAAACATCCTTTCTATTTTCTTCTGTTACATTCCATAACATTCTTACTGTCAAATATGTGTGCTGACTGTGGTAGAGCAGGGCCTGTGATATCTGCTAAATGACAAGTTGATTTCATGGTGCAACCATAGCCTTGGCTACTTAGCACAGACCTCGGTTAGGGTTTGGCTGGGATAGGCTGTGATTTTAAATAATTAGTTCTTAACTGACTTGCCTAGTTAAATAACGGTTAAATCAAATAAAAAATACAACTGTAGCATAATATCAAGTTAACACCGGATCGGGTCCACTTGGAGGATTGGATTGTCTGACTACAACCTTTATGAATACGGTATTTAATGTGTTTTAGTGTGATGTACACCGTGATGATTTATGTAGTTAGTTGTAGTTGAGGACTAATTAATAGTTGATACGCTTTTGATGGTGGTAAAATAATTGTTATTTTGATTATGATTTGATACTGGGTTTACGCTACACTTGTATGAACGGACAAACATTGCGTGACTAAGGTCGCTTGAGCTCCCTGAACTTCTTTTCCCGGGCTGGAGGAACCAGAGCTCATTATTTGTTGTATTGTTATGTGTGTGTGAATGGTTGGTAATACAACCCACACAAAATAAGTTGTTTTTGAAGTTCTTTCCAATGTTTAAGGGTTTATGAAGTGTATTTCCATCCTGACCATTACATAAGTTCTTTGTATTGGGGTAGACTTGACGGACCAGATGGGACTCATTCCCTCCCAAACCAAAAGGAGAAACCAATGTTCTCTGGTAGGCACAACCTAACTGGCACCCCTATAAATAATAATCTGAAGTCAAAACCGTTACACTACACAAGTGTACAAAACATTAACAACACCTGATCTTTCCATGACATAGACTGACCAGCCTTTGAACGGGGTATGGTAGTAGGTGCCAGGCACACCGGTTTGTGTCAAGAACTGCAATGCTGATGGGTTTTTTACGCTCAACAGTTTCCTGTGTGTATCGTGAATTTTCCACCACCCAAAGGACATCCAACCAGCCTGACAACTGTGGGAATCATTGGACTCAACATGGGCCAGCATCATTGCGGAATGCTTTTGACACCTTGTTGATTCCATGCCCAGGGAAATTGAGACTATTCTGAGGGCAAAAAGGAGGGTGCAACTGAATATTAGGAAGTGTTTCACACATAACAGCAGATTAAATTAATAAAGTATAGTATGATGGGGGAGAATGGGTAAATTGATGAGCGAGGGGCAGCGAACAATGCATTTATGTAATCATCGATTGTGAATACTAATCTATTCTAATTACACAATAGAATGGCCCGCCTTGTTTTTCATTCACAATCGATGATTACATAAATGCATCTCAAAACAGTGTACCCCGTACCAGTCCACCGGATCCAAGCAGTCTTATTAGTCTACTCTAGGCCTATTTGGAGTAGGCTATACAATGAGAGAGTGCATAACTGACAATGGCAATACCAAGACAAATGGATGCACATGCAATGTTAGAGTTGCTACAAGATCTGAACGAACGTGACTCAGATGGCAGGGAGGAAATAGATCATGATATCGCCGATTATTATTCTGATTCATGCTGAACAGCTTTCTGTATGGATCCATATAGGGCTGCAGATAAGCATGTGTTGGATAATATTTAAGATCGGATAATGTTTCAGATCAGATGGTACTGAAAGGAGGAATTCGCCACTGGCCTGTTGCTGTGTTTTACAACATGCTTGACTTGGCCGCTATCAACTCTACCTGTTGTTTAAACAATGCATGAACACCATGAGCAGGAGAGACTTCATCATGAGTCTGACAAGCAGGCTATGTGAGAGACATATGAGGTGTCAAGACAGCAGCAAAGATTCAGAGCAAATTGCAAACAGCTCCCGGGGAGGAGAAACTACAAAGTGAGCCGATGCACTCGGAACAGAACCCATGACACCTGGTTCAGGTGCAAGCAACTTGTTTGTGAGAAGTGTTGCAATCAAGTGAAAGTGTTGAAGATTTGTGGTGACTGTTAGGACAAAGGATAACATCTAAATGAGATCCACCTGTTGCACGAAGACGTACCATTCTGTAAGCACGAACGAGGCCACAAACAATGTGTCTAAGTGAAACTATTTTGACCTGTCATATCAAAACTTATATTGATTATATTGCAATTATAATGGTGATTTTCACTTCACAAGCAGGCTTGGTGCTTATACTGATGTTTAGGCTACTCACATTTTCTGATTTTCTGTCATTGACCATGTGTCTTGCGGTTTGGGTATTTTTGTTTTGTCTTTATAAAAACAAGCTTTTACTGTGTTTCAACACACATGCTTTTTGTTTACATAATTGTAAAAAAGGCACTCCACAAAGCATTTATTTTACACTTGAAATTATGTTTTTAGTTTTCTTCATTTTACAGAGCCTACAATAACAAACTAATGAAAATGGGGACAGGTGGGTTCAAGGAGGAAATGGCTTTATTGACAAAATCATGAACTATCCCATCACATAAGTTCACATAACAGGGTTGCCTAACCTTGAGGGACAAATGTAAATGAATCACTAATCACATTAAATAAATAATGCTGTATAGAAGTTACTTTGTCAAAGCACTTGGGGAAATTTGGGGGTTAAGTGGGTTCAAATCTACCGAGAAGTCAGACAAACATGAAGTAGGGCATGCCAAATTGGGGATTTTCTGAAAAAAACTAAACTTATTTTCATAGATTGGCCACGGTTCAAAATTCTTTAGAACCCTCTTCCCGGTAGATTAAAATCTGTCTGCTCTATTTGTTCGGCTGCCCAGAGAACCAGCTACTCATCAATTTCAGTGATGAATGGAGAATGGTACTCATTGTAATAAACTTTGATCAAATCCGAATCAATGTCTGCAAGACCACAATGATAGTAACTTATTTACAAAACAAAACAGAATATAATAGCAAAGTATAACATTACTGTAATATATAAATTCTTATATTTTAGGATGATCGTGAGAATGGTCACATTTTTCTCTCACGTGGCCAATCCTCAAGTGTGCCACTAGGCAAAATGTGCTTAGATTGAAACAAAAGGTATGATACAGGTGTGATACAGTTAACACCATCTGTCTTAAAATGCACTCATTGTACATCATTCATAACACTGTTCTTTGTAAGAGGATTACATAATAACTCATGATCTAAATGCATATTCCCATGAAATTGATTGAGAGCAAATGGTTGGCATGTAGATGCTGCATGAATGTTTCACTGGAAAAACTTGAAGAATTCTCATTCACATTTGACTGAGAAGGGGGCAGGGTGACCTCAAAGTTGTGCCTAAAGCAGGGCCAGATTAGCGCATTTCGGGCCCCGGGGCACCAACCTCCAGGGAATTTCAACACATTTTGACATGGGGTAGGAAGAAATATGTGCAGTTTTATAATGCAATTCTACACATTTTGTCATGAGGCTGAGAGAAAATGTACTGTTTTGTAGCACATATCATGCTATTCTTCACATTTTTATCACAAGGATGAGAGAAGTTTGCAGTTTTGAAGCCAACTTCCTGCTATTCTACACATTTTTCCATTATTTACGACGTATTCAAATCTGGGAAGCCCCCAGTTTTTTTAAATTTGGGTTCCCTGTGTGCCCGTTCAGTAATCCGGCCCTGGCGTAAAGCAGAGGTAAAAGAAGCATATGTGCAGAATATTTTTTGCTCTGGGGAAGAGGGTTCCAGGGGGATGGGACAGGGAGGAACGTAACGGGTGGTTACCTTTGATACAGTGTGAGAGGGAGAGGGAGGTGCTTCTCTAACAGTTGGGGGAGGAAGTGACGCGGTAAGGGAGAGACGAGAGACGCAACCAATCAAACCGACTCGCGTTATGTTAGACTAATAGCTGCCATAGCTAGGTTATTCATCATCAAATATGATCATGTAGTACCGGTCTTGACTGCATCAAACCAGGAGAAGCTAGATATGCTAGTTAACATTAGCTAACTAGGCTAATTGAGGCTGCAGTGCATGCGCTTTCATCATACAGTTACAAATAACTCCATTCAGAAAATTAAGTAGCTGCCTACCTGTTGGCTCTTGGTTGTTGTAGCCTATCCTCCTTTTATCTTTTAAATTCCGTTGATTAGATATCCTAACTTTTGCCAAACATGGAGGCTCTATGACTGTAGCCTATCACCGCTGTGATGACTTATGATTGGCCGCCAACAATAACAACAACGAGCTACACGCACCACGCTCCACTCTCGGGAAAAGTAACAGCAGCAGCATAAACTATAAAATGTCTCTCTCTACTGCAGCAGTCGTGTTCGGATCTGTACGGGGCCTTCCGGACATGTCAGTTAAAATTACACATACCAGACCTGTGACATTATTTAGAATTACGGATCAGGTCTTGGATATTCGGGTACAGGTGGATCTGTGAAGACCTCTAGTCTCAAGGACCCAAGGATAAAACAAGGTGGCATAGTACGGCTAAAGCAATAGCTATTTATATGTTAAATCCACAAAGTTACAAAAACACACTTGGAATTTGTTTGTTACAGCATAGATATATGGAATCCAACTAACATTGTGTTTTATCGAAGACTAAAAAGGCACTATTCGTGGAACCACCCATCTACAGTACAGAAACATAAATACAGTAGGTGGCCGTTGGGACAAGTTGGCTGGAAGGGGGAACTTACTTCTGGGAGAAGAGGTCTCTGTAGGGGCTGCCATGTTGCAGGGCCAGGCCATAGCCCTTACTACTCATACTGTTGCCTGTCACTGTCAGGGTGCAGTCATCATCTGTCAGAGCAGCATACTCCACCACAGCCATGTCCCACAGGAAGGCAAAGGAATCTCTCTTGGCCTGGGGAAGAATATATAAAGGGGTTACATTGAGGGGATAGTGGAACGAATAGGCAAAACAGACATACAGTTGAAGTCGGAAGTTTACATACACCTTTTTACCCAGTTTTTCACAATTCCTGACATTTAATCCTAGTAAAGGTTCCCTGTTTTAGGTCAGATAGGATCAACACTTTGTTTTAAGAATGCGAAATGTTAGAATAATAGTAGAGTGATTTATTTCATATTTTATTTCTTCCATCACATTCCCAGTGGGTTAGAAGTTTACATACATAATTAGAATTTGGTAGCATTGCCTTTAAATTGTTTAACTTGGGTCAAACGTTTTGGGTAGCCTTCCACAAGCTTCCTACAAAAAGTTGGGTGAATTTTGGCCCATTCCTCCTGACAGAGCTGGTGTAACCGAGTCAGGTTTGTAGGCCTCCTTGCTCGCACACCTTTTTCAGTTCGACCCACAAATATTCTATACGATTGTGGTTAGGGCTTTGTGATAACCACTCCAATACCTTGACTTTGTTGTCCTTAAGCCATTTTGCCACAACTTTGGTCATCACAGCCATGAGTTCTCTTTTTGTTTCATCAGAACAAAGGTAATTTCTCCACAAAGTATGATCTTTGTCCCCATGTGCAGTTGCAAACCGTAGTCTGTTTTTTTATGGCGGTTTTGGAGCAGTGGCTTCTTCCTTGCTGAGTGGCCTTTCAGATTAAGGTCAATATCAGACTCGTTTTACTGTTGATATAGATACTTTTGTACCTGTTTCCTCTAGCATCTTCACAAGGTCTTTTGCTGTTGTTCTGGGATTGATTTGCACATTTCGCACCAAAGTACGGTAACCTCTAGGAGACAGAACACGTCTCCTTCCTGAGCGGTATATGACAGCTGCGTGGTCCCATGGTATTTACACTTGCATACTATTGATTGTACAGATAAAAGTTCAAGCGTTTGGTATTTGCTCCCAAGGACAAACCAGACTTGTGGAGGTCTACATTTTTTTGTGGAGTGGTTGAAAAACAAGTTTTTAATGACTCCAACCGAAGTGTATGTAAACTTCGAGACTTCAACTGTACAGATGTGCTCCCACATAAACACACACGTGTCCAATGGTCACCAGCCTTTATCACAAACTTAACCACAGTCTATTTTCAAGTCGATGACACTCAGTCATTGCTGTTCACTGTGGCGTTAGCTAAAATGAACTAGGTAGTTTTCAGTAAGAGTGAACATGGCACATCTGTTTTCTTAGGGTATAAAGCAGTTGATTGCTTGACCATGACTAATGAACAGTAACAGAACCTCTAAAATCCTTTCGGAGTGAATATATATTTCTCTGTTTATCCCAGGTATTCCAAGGTCATTATTTCACAAATAAAACCCTTCACAGTCTGTCTGTACACACAATTTATTTACACAAGGTCTTGAACGAAAACTCCCAAACTAAACTTCATAAAGTCAGAAAATAATAATTTTCTTGTCATTTACCATTCGAACAGTATCTCAGTTCAAACCACTATGATACTTTTGGTTTTATGACTTTACTCTTTTTTTAGTATAACTAACATTACTGTTCATCAAACATGATTTTATTTTAAGTACAAACTCACTAAGCAATTACCCCCTTCACTAAGTATCCGGTTTAATAACTGGAAAATAGCTCAGGTTACTATGTCTGCGTGTGAGTGCACCTATGTACTACTGTGAATATTCTCAATTAGCATTCACACTGAACTTTATCTCAGTTCAAATCTCTCTGAAACCTTTGGTTTACTCTCCTTTTGTCAAAACATATCAACAATGGTTACAGTTTTTGAATGTATACAGTGCCTTAAAGTATTCACACCCCCTGACTTGTTCAATGTTTTGTTGTGTTACAGCCTGAATTTAAAATGTATTAAATTGAGATTGTGTCACTGGCCATCACACAATATTCCATAATGTCAAAGTGAAGTTGTTTTTAGAAAAGTTCACAAATTCATTAAATTAAAAGCTGAAATGTTTTTACTCAATAAGTATTCAACCCCTTTGTTATGGCAAACCTAAGTATTTAACAGGATTTTTGAATGACTATTTCATCTCTGTACCCCACACATGGAGTGGGTCAAGAGCTTCAAGTTCCTCAGTGTCCAAATGACTAAAGACTTAACATTGTCCACACACATGCACAGCCGTGAAGAAGGTAAGGCAGCTTCTCTTCCCACTCAGGATGTTGAAAAGGTATGGCATGGGCCCTCAAATCCTCAGGTTCTACAGCTTTGGCCCCTTTTTTTCCGCCTTCACGCAAATCACGGGTTTCTGGTTCTGTTCCTGGGAGAACAGTATATCATTCACGTTGGGCATTAAGCTACGAGGATCGCCGCCAGGATCGCCGCCTCTGGGTGAGCGCTTTCTTGTTTGGTTACGGCGGAACACAGCTCATTCAATGCAGTGTTCGTGCAAGCCTCAGTCTGTGGTGGCAAAAATTCAGATAGAGTATCTCATGATAAGCTGTGAACCACACTACCTCAGGCGAGCATTAGCTTGAGACTTCCTTAAATATCGTGCACCAGGTGTTATTTACAAAAATACATAATCCGCTGCCCCTTGTCTTTAGAGATGCCGCTGTTCTATCCTGCCGGTACAGTGTGTAACCAGCCAGATGTATGTTGATAGTGTCGTAATTCAGCCACAACTCCATGAAGCATAAGATATTACAGTTTTGAATGTCCCATTGGTAGTTCAATCTTCAGCGTAGGTCATCAATTTTATTTTCCAAAGATTACACGTTTGCCAGCAGAATGGAAGGAAGTGGTTTTTTTTCAATCGCCTACGAAGTCTCAGAAAGCAGCCCGCTCTTTGGCCCATTTTTCTTCGCCTTCACAGGGATCTGGGTCTGTTCTCGGGAGAGCAGTATATCATTCCCGTCGGGCTCGTCTGACTTGTTAAAGGAAAAAAAAGGATTCTGCCATTACGTGATGAGTAATCGCATTCCTGATGTCCAGAAGTTATTTTCGGTAGTCAGTATATGAATGTTATCTGTTAGTAGCAAGTTATTGATTTTATGAACCTTGTTTAGTAGGCTAGATATGTTAATGTGGGATATTATTGCTTTACTTAGAGGTAGACATGACAGTGATATTTATGTTTTACCACAGGGTGAACTGCGCAGTGGAATATTCTACTTGAGCAAACCCTCTCAGTGCTAACAGTATAACTCAGGTTCATAGGCTCATGATTACTGCTGACAACAGCTGTAGGATTGACAGAGGCATTTAGGGGAGATACAGGGACATAAATTAGGTTACTTACTCTATGACCGCCAACACCCCCGTGACAATGTACATTTGCAGCGACACTATGATAACTCAGCGACACGATGGTAGGGATTATCTGAGCAGGGTCACATATCTACCTCTATCACTTCAGTATCCCTGCACATTGTAAATATGGTACTGGAACTGACTGACCCTGTATTTAGTATGCCTAATTTTTCTTGTTCTTATTTCTTTTGATCTATCTTATGTTATTTTGATGGGTAAATGTTTTAAAAAGCAGACATTGAATATCCCTTTGAGCATGATGAAGTTATTAATTACAATTTGGATGGTGTATCAATACGCCCAGTCACTACAAAGATACAGGCCTCCTTCCTAATTCAGTTTCCGGAGAAGAAGGAAACCGCTAAGGGATTTGACCATGAGGCCAATGGTGGCATTAAAAGAGAGAGTTTAATAGCTGTGGTAGGCGAAAACGGAGGTTGGGTCAACAACATTGTAGTTACTCCACAATACTAACCTAAATAACGGAGTGAAAAGTAGCTTGTAGAGATTAAAACATATTCCAAGTCATACATCCTGTTCGCAATAAGGAACTAAAGTAAAAATGAAAAAATATGGCAAAGAAATTACCTTTTTGTCCCACTTCATAATTTCAGGCATGGTGATGGCTGCATCATGTTATAGGTATGCTTGTCATTGACCAGGACTAGGGAGTTTTTTTAATAAAAAGAAACGTAATAGAGCAAAACACAGCCAAAATTCTAGAGGAAAATCTGGTTGAGTCTGCTTTCGGACAGACACTGAGAGAAAATAACTTTTCAGCATTACAATAACCTAAAGCACAAGGCCAAATGTACACTAAAGTTGCTTACCAAGACTACATATCATGTGCCTGATTGGCCTAGTTACAGTTTTGCCTTAAATCGACTTGAAAATAGCTGTCTAGCAATGATGTAGCATTTAAAAAAGAGGAATTAGCAAATATTGTACAATTCAGGTGTGCAAAGCTCTTAGATACTTACCCAGAAAGACAGCTGTAATTGCTGCCAAAGGAGATTCTAACATGTACAGTTGAAGTTGGAAGTTTACATACACCTTAGCCAAATACATTCAAACTCAGTTTGACAATTCCTGACATTTAATCCTAGTAAAAATTACCCACCTTAGGTCAGTTAGGATCACAACTTTTATTTTAAGAATGTGAAATATCAGAATAATAGTAGAGAATAATTTTTTCAGCTTGTATTTCTTTCATCACATTCCCAGTGGGTTAGAAGTTTACATAAACTCAATTAGTATTTGGTAGCATTGCCTTTAAATTGTTTAACATGGGTCAATCATTTTGGGTAGCTTTCCACAAGCTTCCCAAAATAAGTTGGGTGAATTTTGTCCCATTCCTCCTGACAGAGCTGGTGTAACTGAGTCAGGTTTGTAGGCCTCCTTTCTCACACGCTTTTTTAGTTTTGCCCACAAATGTTCTGTAGGATTGAGTTCTGGGCTTTGTGATGGCCACTCCGATACCATGACTTTGTTGTCCTGAAGCTTTTTTGCCACAACTTTGGAAGTATGCTTGGGGTCATTGTCCATTTGGGTGACCCATTTGCGACCAAGCATTAACATCCTGACTGATGTCTTGAGATGTTGCTTCAATATATCCACATAATTTTCCTACCTCATGATGCCATCTATTTTGTGAAGTGCACCAGCCACACCTGCAGCAAAGCACCCCCAAAACATGATGCTGCCAACCCCGTGCTTCACGGTTGGGATGGTGTTCTTCGGCTTGCAAGCCTCCCCCCTTTTCCTCCAACATAACAATGGTCATTATGGCCAAACAGTTCTATTTTTGTTTCATCCGAGCAGAGGACATTTCTCCAAAAAGTACGATCTTTGTCCCCATGTGCAGTTGCAAACCATAGTCTTGCTTTTTATGTCGGTTTTGGAGCAGTGGCTTCTTCCTTGCTGAGCGGCCTTCCAGGTTGTGTCGATACCGGTCTCGTTTTACTGTGGATATATATACTTTTGTACCTGTTTCTTCCAGCATCTTCACAAGGTCCTTTGCTGTTGATCTGGGATTGATTTGCACTTTTCACACCAAAGTACAGGACGTGTCTCCTTCCTGAGCGGTATGACGGCTGTGTGGTCCCATGGTGTTTATACTTGCATACTATTGTTTGTACAGATGAAAGTGGTACCTTCAGGCATTTGGAAATTGCTCCCAAGGATGAACCAGACTTGTGGAGGTCTACAATTTTTTCTGATGTCTTTAGATTTTCCCATGATGTCAAGCAAAGAGACACTGAGTTTGAAGGTAGGCCTTAAAATATCTCCACAGCTACACCTACAATTGACTCAAATTATGTCAGTTTTCCTATCAGAAGCTTCCAAAGCCATGACATAATTTTCTGGAATTTTCCAAGCTGTTTAAAGGCACAGTCAACTTAGTGTATAAACTTCTGACCCACTGGAATTGTGATACAGTAAAATAATCTGTCTGTAAACAATTGTTGGAAGAATTACTTGTGTCATGAACAAAGTAGATGTCCTAACTGACTGGCCAAAACTATAGTTTGATGACAAGAAATTTGTGGAGTGGTTGAAAAACAAGTTTTAATGACCCCAATCTAAGTGTATGTAAACTTCCAACTTCAATTGTATTGACTCAGGGGTGTGAATACTCATATTTCTGTACTCCATGTTCAATAAATGTGGAAACATTTCTAAAAACATGTTTAACATTTTTAATTATGGATTATTTTTTGTAGATGGCTGAGAAAGTATATTGATTCCATTTTGATTTCAGGCTGTAACACAACTTGTTGAATAATTCAAAGGGGATGAACACTTTCTGAAGACATTGTAACTAAGATTGTCGTTCATCCAAAATGCTTTCATTTTAAGTACAGAAACACAAAGCAATTTACCATTACACCAAGTATCTGCAGAACACTACATATATTGCCTCAACTAATTGCAATTAGAGGTTCAAAGATTCCTGAGAGTCTTTGACAAGTGTGTGTGACTAGACTCTGTTATAACTAATTTGTTTAATTACTGGAACATTTCTCAGGCTGTTGTGCGTGTGTCTTAGGCTGTGAGATATTCACTTCAGCGTAACCATTAACTTCTAATCAGGAAAAAATAAATAAAAAACACACTATTCAATAATAGATTAACAATTCCATTTACTCCCACACCTCCTTATGAGTAGAGCCAAGTAATTGTCTCTCTACGGACCTCATAGTATGCCCAGCATAGATCTGTTTTTGTGTGTGTGCTGAAAGGTACATTACCTTGTATAGCTGTATTGATTCAGAATTAAACATCCTCATTTAATCTCACTCATTTAGAAAAACTTTCCTAAGTGGCTACAGTTTTCTGAAATCAATTAGTTTAGACCCTGCTGTCTCTGAGCTCACCTTGCGGATGCCTTCAGATGGGCTGGAGACTGAGTGTTCGTGTCCGTTATTCTTGTTGATGGTTCTCCAGAGCTCAGAGAAAGTGCTGTCCTGCTCCAGAGCGTTGGTGCCTTTGGCTCTGAAGTACTCATACACGGCTGAGTCTCTCACTGTTCCGTAGGCTAGGTCCATCTGTTTGGACAAGTCCTGGAATGTCCTGTCGAAAGCGAACAAAGGATATGGGTCACATGGAGGATAAGTAGTCATGTGCTTTTGGAGGTCGCCCTATGCGACCAGAATGATGCATTGGTCAATATTTTATTTTGAAGCGTACACAGTACACTGGATTCCTACTACTAGTTCGCTTCACAAATGCATACAAGACGCAACACTAATCGAATGTGTTAATTCAGGTATTCAAATGTTTTATATTCAGTTTAACTTGGAGTACCACTACATAAATAATAGTAGATCATTGCAATTCAACCACAGTCAAATCTTGCCTTAGCACTTGAAGTTGTGCCTAAGTATCTTCTCAAATCCTCTAACTTACAGGGAAGCAACTAATGAACAAAACAATGAAGAGGTGTTAAGTGCCAAATGTTGACGTCTTATCATAGGAAAATAAGAACAGCATATAGCTGCAGGCAACAGAAAAAGTATGACAGAAAGGACAGTCGGATAACAAAGCAAGCACTCTATCATGTAGGAACTCTTCCTATCCGTGCCATCAGTGGAAGCATTACCATGTTGACCTCTCAATACTACAAGGATGACGCAAGTGAAGATGTCATTGTTAAAGTCATTACTTAATTATTGAGTTTATATACCCATTCTGGGGTCAATTCGACTAATGGTTTGTTAATATTTTCAGCGTTACTTTCACAATGTTTCACATTGATTGTATGCATAATTTAAATGTAACATTAATTTGGATGAGACAAAGTCCACTTGATCAATTTATTTTATTTTTAATTTTTATTTCACCTTTATTTAGGTCAGTCGAGAACAAGTTCTCATTTACAACTGTGACCTGGCCAAGATAAAGCAAAGCAATGAGACAAAAAAAACAGAGTTACACATGGAATAAACAAATGTACAGTCAAAAACGCAATAGAAAAATCTGTATACAGTGTGTGCAAATGAAGTAAGGAGGTAAGGAGGTAGGATCTTCATTTGAGCCAGTTTCCTACAGTAGGAAAATAATCCTGCAGTTAAAGGAAATGTGAATTATTATGTGAATTATTATTAATGGACATTTTTTCTAAGGGTTTATACATTTTTCACTAGGGAAAATCAAATCTGAGATTTCCAAGTTGAAATTACAAACTGTAGATGCTTTTGGGCCAGCATCCCTGTGGAATGCTTTCGAGGGTGACTGTCGATGTGTGCAGAGGGTCCCTGGTTCGCGCCCGGGTATGGGCGAGGGGGACGGATGTAAAGTTATTCTGTTACATTGATGCTGTTGACCCGGATTACTGGTTGCTGCGGAAAAAGGAGGAAGGTCAAAAGGGGGGTGAGTGTAACGCATGTGAAACGGCTAGCTTAGTTAGCGGTGTGTGCTAAATAGCGTTTCAATCGGTTACGTCACTTGCTCTGAGACCTTGAAGTAGTAGTTCCCCTTGCTCTGCAAGGGCTGTGGCTTTTGTGGAGCGATGGGTAACGATGCTTCGAGGGTGACTGTTGTCGATGTGTGCAGAGGGTCCCTGGTTCGCGCCCGGGTATGGGCGAGGGGGACGGACGTAAAGTTATTCTGTTACACTGGAAGATCCACTTGAGGCCAAGTTTCAGCCTCCGTCAAAGGCAACCAGGTTTTTGATAAAATGTCCTGGTACTGGTTAAAGCTTATGATCCCATTGACCTTAACAAGGAATCCAGCACAATTAGAAGCAAAATAGCCCCATAACATCCACCACCATTTGTTACAGTAGGTATACATGGTCAAAGAGCTCTATTTTCATGTCTCAATTGGTTGGAAGAGCATTTGGAAATGTTTTGGCGAAAACATCCCTGACAATGCTGTTATCATTAAGTTACTCAGTACTGTCTATTTTGGTAAGGTTTCTCGAAGGTTCTAAGGGACATTTTACTGTGCAGGTTTTCCTCAGTGCATTTTTGACTGTATTCCAGACCAGGTCTAATAACTTGCCAATTGTCTATATGTTTTGTATGTCACACAAATAAACCTTTGTTACTGGTAATTAGTAATTAGTGAATCGGTGTGAATAGGAGTTTCTCATATCGTTCAGCAGGGAGACATCATCAATCTGAAACAATACATTTAATCACAGTCCTTTAATCTCACCTCTCCACCCTGAGGCATGGTGATTACGCTCTCTGATGTTTAAATAAAGAATGATAAGTAATTATCACACCAGTTTATTACATTTAGTTTATGGAATGATTCAAGAAAGCAAATGTTGGCTGATGGCGCAAACAGCATTTATCGATTAAATCTTTCCTGCCACTTACACACATTAACACTTTGATTTACACACGCACATATGAACGCATGCATGTACACACACCCTTTTCCTTTTTTCTAGAGTCTTGATTTGGCCCCAAGACAATACAGATATATCTTCTGTAATTTTCTCCTTCCTCTGTGTCATTTCCACTCTAAACAGCTACAGCTGAAGTCGGAAGTTTACATACACCTTAGCCAAATACATTTAAACTCAGTTTCACAATTCCTGACATTTAATCCTAGACATTTAATCCTAAAAACTCATTGTCTTCGGTCAAGTAGGATCACCACTTTATTTTAAGAATGTGAAATGTCAAAATAATGGTATAGAATGATTTATTTCAGTTTTTATTTCTTTCATCACATTCCCAGTGAATCAGAAGTTTACATAAACAATTTAAAGGCAATGTTGAGTTAACTTGGGTCAAACCTTTTTGGGTAGCCTTCCACAAGCTTCCCACAAAAAGTTGAGTGAATTTTGGCCCATTCCTCCTGACAGAGCTGGTGTAACCGAGTCAGGTAGGTAGGCCTCCTTGCTCGCAAACACTTTTTCAATTCTGCCCACAAATGTTCTATAAGATTGAGGTCAGGGCTTTGTGATGGCCACTCCAATACCTTGACTTTGTTTTCCTTAAGCCATTTTGCCACAACTTTGGAAGTATGCTTGGGATCATTGTCCATTTGGAAGACCCATTTGCGACCAAGCTTTAACTTCCTGACTGATGTCTTGAGATGTTGCTTCAATCAACATTGAAGGTAGGCCTTGAAAAACAACCACCTCCAATTGACTCAAATTATGTCATTGAGCCTATCAGAAGCTTCTAAAGCCATGACATAATTTTATGGAATTTTCCAAGCTGTTTAAAGGCACAGTCAAATTAGTGTATGTAAACTTGTATGTAAACCCACTGGAATTGTGATACAGTGAATAAGTGAAATAATCTGTCTCAACAATTGTTGGAAAAATTACTTGTCATACACAAAGCAGATGTCCTAACTGATTTGCCGAAACTATAGTTTAACAAGTGTGGAGTGGTTGAAAAACAGTTTTAATGACTCCAACCTAACTGTACATAAACTATGGACTTCAACTGTATACAGAGACATAATAATTGTGTCTGAGCAGTAGAAAGATGTTGTCTACAAATATTATATTTTTGTACTAATGGGCACAGTGTTTGGGGGTACAGATGATTGAACAATAAGCCGTGATATAAAGGATCTAGGTGCTATTTAGCATTCTCCCCAGTAACCAACATGTTCTATTTAGACAGGAGTGTGCTAAATTGGATTTATTAACAAATAACATTTGGACTGAGGAGGGAAATCTTCTTTTAATGAGTGGGTTAGGAATTACAATTGTCTGTCAGTGTGTGTGAATCACACTTGGTCCATATTTATGGGCTTGTATAAGAGAGATAACATGTCAACAGCCTGCCCAACTTGAGTTTATTGGTAGGTCTAATTTTGCCTAAATGGGTGAGATCTAACCCACAAAGACAAAAAAACATCAGGAAATTGGCAGTGCAGGTCAATGCTGGAAAAAGTAAGACATACCAGTATCCTTGCCAGTTGAAGACACTTACCAACAGAAAATCACCACATCATTCAATGAGTCTTAAAGATAGAAGGATACACTGTACAACAGGGTTGATAAGTTGATAACGTACCGCACAGCGTTGTCCATGCGGGATACCGTGAGGTAGGCTGCCAGGTTGGCCGTGTAGGAGGAACACACAATGAGGGTGAAAAGCCACCAGCTGCCCATGACGATACGTAGAGCCACAGAACCCAGGATGGAGTCTCCCCCTAGAAACACAAGATAAGTTAGTATGTATTGTATGAAGTCTTGAACAATATTATGTGGATTTGATTCATTATTTGTGATATCACAACTTATTGCACCATTACTCTGTCGGTTTTGTTTTAGCCTGTTGATCCTAACGAGCTGGTAGATTTTTTTTATAATGGAATTGTATTTTTCAGGACCTCTAAATTATTCTGCTCTCTCTCGCCTATCTCTGTATCATAGCACTTCATCGTACTCTTTCTAACTGTCTCTGTCAATTTCGGTCTCTCTTTTTAACCCTCTTTATATCAAATGCTTTTCCTCTCATTCCCTCTCCCTCACATTACCACAGTTTGCCCAGGCAGCTAGCTGGCTCTCTCTTCCTGTAGCAGAAGTCTAAGCACTCTGTCTCCATACATGGCCTAAATTCACAGAAAGCGGACGAGGAAATGTCAATGTGAATTATCATTTTGAAGAGTAAAGCCACAAAAATGTCATCTGAGAGATTCAGGTTGTGAGAAAAAAGCATACATTTGTCTCCAAGTGTCACTATCAATGATGTACCCTTAGGACCTTTTCAAAAAAGAAAAATAAGAAAACAGAGTAATATTGTGTTCATGCGGCACTAATACCAAGGTCAAGAGGTTCTAGAAGATTTTTTCAGAGAGGTGTTTGTGGAAAATCTAAATGCCATAGGGTTATATAAAATATATATATATACAGTGGGGCTAAAAAGTATTTAGTCAGCCACCAATTGTGCAAGTTCTCCCACTTAAAAAGATGAGAGAGGCCTATTTTCCATTTGCAAATAAATTCATAAACAAATCCTACAATGTGATTTTCTGGATTTTCTTTTCTCATTTTGTTTGTCATAGTTGAAGTGTACCTATGATGAACATTACAGGCCTCTCTCATCATTTTAAGTGGGAGAACTTGAACAATTGGTGGCTGACTAAATACTTTTTGCCCCACTGTATATACAATGAGTAGGTGTCCAAACTTTTGACTGGTACTTTGTGTGTGTGTGTGTGTATATATATATATATATATATATATATATATATATATATATATATATATATATATATATACACAGTACCAGTCAAAGGTTTGCACACACCTACTCATTCCAGGGTTTTTATTAATTTGTTCTATTTTCTGCATTGTAGAATAATAGTGAAGACATCAAAACTATGAAATGACATATATGGAACCATGCAGTAATAAAAAAAGTGTTAAACACATCCAAATAAATGTTATATTCTTAAAAGTAGCCACCCTTTGCCTTGGTAACAGCTTTGCACACTCTTGGCATTCTCTCAATGAGCTTCATGAGGTAGTCACCTGGAATGCATTTAATGCATTGGTATTCGGGTTGCGAAGGGTCGGAAACGTTCCAGTAAATTTCCTGAATTTTTCTTTTTTTGTGCGATACACAAGGCAATTCAAGGTCTTGTGGCATATTTTGGTTAAACTATCCCGAATTCAATGGAATTGCAACTCTCTGCATGCACAGTACATTCTTCCATCACATGTGCAGCGCACACACTTCTCCGGATATTTTGGAGGCATTTCTGAACATGGCGCCAATGTAAACCGAGATTTGTGGATATAAATATGCACATTATCGAACAAAACATAAATGTATTGTGTAACATAATGTCCTATGAGTGTCATCTGATGAAGATTATCAAAGGTTAGTGATTCGTTTTATCTCTATTTCTGCTTTTTTGGCTGGGAAAATGGCTGCGTGTTTTTTTTATTTGGTGGGGATCTAACATAAATATATGTTGTGTTTTTGCTGTAAAACATTTAAAAAATTGGACACGATGGGTAGATTAACAAAATGTGTATCTTTCACTTGCTGTATTGGACTTGTTAATGTGTGAAAGATAAATATTTAAAAAATATATATTTGAATTTCCCCGCGCTGCCTTTTCAGCAGAATGTTGGGTGGGGGGGGGGGGGGGTAACAGCAGAGAAAACCTCCTAAATTATATTTTTTTAATTAGAACTTCGACGACTTCTCCTAGAGTGGCGCCAACATCAAAAAAGCGAAAAATCGCCTTTATTTCCATGAAAGCTGTACACAACCAGGGTACGAAGATTGTCTCAGGGTCATTTTGGACCCGGCAGTTATAAAATAATTTCCACCCCAATGAGAATTTGAGATTGTGTGCTACTGATTGAACTCAGACAAAACTAAAATTGTCTTGTGCATGTGCAGCATCTCCCCTCCAAGTTCACAGACAATATTTAAAAATTCAGACAAAATAAAAATGTCATGAAAGCATTGTTCACTAATGAGGAATGCAGGCAGAGGCAATACAGGTGCTGCAGATGACAGTCCCCCTGGTTCTCTCTTTGCCAAAGCAATGAGTGGACGTTTCAGTGCCCAACAGGTTGTAGATCAGATTTTTTTCAGATGTCCAGGAGGAACTAGAGAACAATTATTTAGAAGAGGAGGTATCTGAAGAAGAAGATGGAGAAGAAGAAAGAAAGAAATCCACACATTTTTGTCAAAGAACAGCAAAATAACATGGTCCTTGTCACCATATGACAACCAGGGCAGGATGGCAGCATAAAATATCAATAGGATGACCCCAGGGCGCACAAGACATGAAGTTGCCCATGGCTAGGAGATTGCCTCAACATTCTACATGTTCATCACACCAGCCATCGAAAAAAATCATCCTGGAGATGACAAATGTGGAGAGTTTCCGTAAATATGGAAAAAACTGGAAAAGGATGGATGAGATTGACCTGCGTGCCTACATAGGGCTGCTAATCTTAGCGGTGTGTATAGGTCCCGAGGTGAGGTTACATGTACTCTCTGGGATCCAGAGAGAGGAATGGGGATTTCAGTGTCACGATGCAACTGAAAGTCTTTCTCAGGAATGTTACGATTGGATAACCATGAGTCAAGACCTGTAAGACACGTGAAAGACAAACTGACGGCCATAAGAGAGGTCTGGGAGAAGTTGGTGGAGCATCTGCTATACCTCTACAACCCAGGGCCTGAAGTAACAGTGGATGAGCAACTGGTTCCATTCAGAGGTACATTTTTATTGTCATATCTGTAATGTAAGTGATTTTCACTGTTCATTTTATGTGTTGCTGTAATATCATTGATTTATGTGTTTTTTTCTGTGGCACTGATACTAATTACTGGAAGTAATCTCCTTTGTTAAAAGGTCGCTGTCCTTTCTGGCAGTATATGCCCAGCAAGCCAGCAAAGTACAGCATCAAGAAATGGGTGGCCTGTTACGCGCAATCCAGCTACACTTGGAAGATGCAAGTCTACACAGGAAAGCTGGCCAGTGGAGGCCCGGAGAAGAACCAGGGGATGCGGGTTGTGCTTGATGTGACAGATGGAACCCCACTCTAGTTTCTTACCTCTCGAAGAGGAACATGAATGTGGTCCTCCTGAGCAAACTGCACAAAACAGTTGAGATCAGTGATCATGAGGACAGGAAGCCAGCCATCATCCTGGACGACAACCACAACAAAAGAGGTGTGGACAACCTGGACAAGGTGATTGGAACATACAGCTGCAGGAGGATGACTGTCCGTTAGCCCCTGGTCATCTTCCATTACATCATTGATGTGTCCTCATACAATTCCTTCGTGATATGGAACAAGATCAACCCTACCTGGATGCCTGATAAGCGGAACAAGGGGAGGGTGTTCCTGGCGCAGCTGGGAAAGGAACTTGTAACCCCACACATTCAAAGAAGGGAGTGCCTCCCCCACACAGCAGCCTCTGTAGCACTTTGAAAGCTGTTCAGGGGGCTGAATCTTGTCCTCATCCACCTGAGGCTGCAGCTGAGGCAGGCAACAGGAGGAGATGCCAATTCTGCCCCCCAAAGAAGGACTGTAAAACAATACTATGGTTGATGATATTACTAGTTTATCTAGCGTGTCCTGCGTTGCATATAATCGATGCGATGCGGTGCGCATTCGCGAAAAAGGACTGTCGTTGCTCCAACATATACCTTAAACATCAATGCCTTTCTTAAAATCAATACACAAGTATATATTTTTAAACCTGCATATTTAGTTAATATTGCCTGTTAACTTGAATTTCTTTGTGTCACTTCTCTTGCAACAGAGTCAGGGTATATGCAGCAGTTTGGGCCCCCTGGCTCGTTGCGGACTGTGTGAAAACTATTTCTTCCTAACAAAGACAGCCAACTTCGCCAAACGGTGGATGATTTAACAAAAGCGCATTTGCGAAAAAAGCACAATCGTTGCACGACTGCACCTAACCATAAGCGTCAATGCCTTTCACCAGTTGGTACTAGGGGACAGTATTTTCATTTTTGGAAAAAACGTTCCTGTTTTAAACGTGATATTATTTTCAGGACTAGATGCTAGAATATGCATATAATTGACAGCTTTGGATAGATAACACTCTAACGTTTCCAAAACTGTAAAGATATTGTCTGTGAGTATAACAGAACTGATGTTGCAGGCGAAAGCCTGAGAAAAATCCAATCCGGAAGTGCCCCAGGTTTTGAAAGCGCTGTGTTCCAAAGAGTCCCTATTCAGCTGTGAATGTGCCATCAACGAGCTTACGCTTTCTACGTATTCCCCAAGGTGTCTACAGCATTGTGACGTAGTTTTGAGCATTTCTGTTGAAGAATAGCCGTAGGGGGCCACATTGCGTAAGTGGTCACATGGTGGCTCCGAGAGAGATTCTCGCGTAAAATACAGAGGTAGCCATTACTCCAATCGGTGCTACTGAAAAATGAATTGCCCCAACGCATATATTATCGAATAGATATTAGAAAAACACCTTGAGGATTGATTATAAACAATGTTTGCCATGTTTCTGACGATATTATGTAGCTAATTTGGAATATTTTTCGGCGTGGTGGTGACCGCAATTTCCGGGCGATTTCTCAGCCAAACGTGAAGAACAAACAGAGCTATTTCGCATACAAAAATAATCTTTTGGGAAAAAAACTTTGGCTATCTGCCTGGGAGTCTCGTGAGTGAAAATATCCGAAGTTCATGAAAGGTAAACGATTCAATTTGATTGCTTTTCTGATTTTCGTGACAAGTTTGCCTGCTGCTAGCAATGCTAGCAATGCATAATGCTATGCTAGTCTATGATAAACTTACACAAATGCTTGTCTAGCATTGGCTGTAAAGCATATTTTGAAAAGCTGAGATGACAGGGTGATTAACAAA
Source organism: Oncorhynchus gorbuscha (assembly GCF_021184085.1). Taxonomy (NCBI): domain Eukaryota; kingdom Metazoa; phylum Chordata; class Actinopteri; order Salmoniformes; family Salmonidae; genus Oncorhynchus; species Oncorhynchus gorbuscha. The sequence goes on along the minus strand of NC_060178.1, from coordinate 70,528,475 downwards.
AGGCTAAGCTGTGTTCCAATATATTTCACTTGTGATTTTCATGAATAGGAAGATTTTCTAGGAAGATTTATGTCTGTTGCGTTATGCTAATTAGTGTCAGGCGATGATACTGCTTTACTCATTTCGTATGTATTCTATGCTACAGTTATTTAGTCAATGCCACTCCGACATTGCTCGCCCTAATATTTATATTAGGGATGCACGATATATCGGTGAACATATCGGAATAGGCCAATATTGGCTAAAAATGCCAAAATAGGTATCGGCTGATGTCTAGTTTAATGCCCCGATGTGCAAAGACGTGCATACTTATATAACATAGGTACATGACGTAATGGCGTCACGTAAAAGTTTGCGCTATACGTGCAACACAGCATTCCTAAACTAGCCCACAATGTCTGCTGTGTGGATCGAGCAGTCATTTGAAAGAGTAACACAATTTCTGCGAAACAACTAAAAGGCTAAATCTTTTAAAGCCAAAATAATGGAATTCATTGCCCTTGACATTCAACCGTTCTCTGTCGTAGGTGATGTTTGCTTTTGCCGACTGGTCAAACACTGGTACACACTACCAAGTACACTATTTTTCAGATGTTGCCCTAATGGAGTTACTGCTATTAGCTTCATGACATACATACTATGGAATGTCGTTTAATTTTTTAATTATAACTTTATTTAACCAGGCAAGTCAGTTAAGAACACATTCTTATTTTCAATGATGACCTGGGAACAGTGGGTTAACTGCCTGTTCAGGGGCAGAACGACAGATTTGTACCTTGTCAGCTCAGGGGTTTGAACTCGCAACCTTCTGGTTACTAGTCCAACGCTCTAACCACTAGGCTACCCTGCCGCCCCGTTTAGGTCTTAGCTTGTCAAAAAAGATACAGTAGCACTGTTAAACAAGAAACATCCGGCAATGAACGATGTATTTACAATACCACATTGGTAATGAAGCATAATTTGTTTGACCAACTTCTGGGGTAGTTAGCTTTAGCTTGGTACTCTGGATAAGAGCGTCTGCTAAATGACTTAAATGTAATGTAAATGTACCTAGCTAGCACCAATACAACCAGCCTGAAAACAATGACTAGTAGAAACTGCAGTAATGTTCATTATTCTTAGCAATGATTTATGAATCCCTGTGAGTAAGTATTAGCTAGGTTGCCACTTGTTGTTCACCTACTGAAATTGAACTTCGGTTCATGAAAATAAATAGCTAGCCTGCTACTTAACCCTGTTGCCCACAGCTAATATTATAAGCAGTCAGCTAGCTTCATCTGGTTAGTGAGGCTCGACCGCACTGGGTTATACATTGTGAAGCTAGCCACAATAAGGATTAGGCACAATCGTGAAATTTGCGATGTGCTTTCAAAATAAACGTATGCAATTGACAGTAATGCAAATTAATACAAATAGTATAGTTATGCCATACTTGTATTTTGAAGGCTAACCACAAAGTCCACTGTTGTGGCTAATCTTTATTGTGGCTAGCTTCACATAGATGGGTCTGACCACCCTTAATCAAATAATAACTGTGTTAGGCTTATTTTAGATGGCACCTAGCTATATAGTTAGCTAGTTAATGATAGCTACTAAAACAGATGTGTTATTTAACATGTATCTTTTTTGACATGCAAAGACTCAAACAGCGTTCCATAGAAATCCTGGTTGAGAATGAAACGACTGATCAAATGAACAATGAAACAGCACAGCAAGTAGGTGAAATAAATAAGTTTTGATTATGTTTTACTGGAAATGGGGACATACGTAAATGACAACAAAATAATTTTTGGGTCAGTGTGGTGTGTGTTTGTAACCTTTATTTAACTAGACAAGTCAGTTAAGAACAAATTCTTATTTACTATGACGGCCCGGATGACGCTGGGACAATTGTGCGCCGCACTATGGGACTCCCAATCACGGCCGGAATGTGATACAGCCTGGATTCGAACCAGGGACTGAGATGCAGTGCCTTAGATCGCTGTGTCCATGTGTGTGTGTTAACTATTTACCTGTACTAGAATGCTTAAAAGGCCACTAAAATTGTAAATATCGGTTATCGGTATTGGGTTTTTTGTCAAGGAAAATAACGGTATTGGCCCAAAAAATGTAATATCTGTGCATCACTAATTTATATATTTCTTAATTCCATTTTCTTTTTAGATTTGTGTGTATTATTAGATATTGGGAGGATCGACGCTGGAGACGAGAAGCAGGTACAGGGAGAACATTTAATAAACAACCGACATGAAAAAGGACAGAAACAGCATCTGGTCAGGGGGAAAATAACGACATCAATGCTGACACAAGGAACAAAGTGAGGAGCAGATAAATAAAGTGGGGGTAATCAACAAAGTAATGGTGAGTTCAGGTGAGTCCAATGTTGCACAGCTGTGCGTAATGATGGTGACGTGTGCATAATGAAGGGCAGAGAGGGAGAGCGAGAGCAGGGGTGACAGATCGAGCAAGGAACACAAATATTTCGCTACACCTGCAATAACATCTGCAAAATGTGACCAATAAAATTTGATTGCTATTATAAACTGGTTACAAACGCTATTATAACAGTAAAAATACATGTTTTGTCATACCAGTGGTATACGGTCTGAAATACCTTGGCTTTCAGCATATCATCATTCAGGGCTCAAACCACCCAGTTTATAATTCACACCGAGGCTTTGTGGTTATGGAGAGGGAGTGTTGGAAAGATCTTTGAAATGGATGTAAATTAAACTGACTTGACTTTTTGTCTAATGAAAAGTAAATGTGTCTCTTTGTCTATGTAAGAGACATTTGGGAAACTGAATGTACTGAACGCAAGCTTGCAGCGGAAATACCAAAACATTCTACAGATGAGCGAACCAGTGGATTCAGAGGAAATATTTCTTATTGGAGAGAACTCCTTTTGACTCTGATCCTGGCTCAGCTGACATGCCGGTAAGTGAAATCGGAAAGCTGATCAAGCTGTCATGTGACCGAATGCTCCAGACAAAGCATTCATGGGTCACTAGGGAGGAGTTTTGGTTCCTGACTCAAAGGGAATACCCTGCAGTCTCCCCCCGAGCATTAAAACCCATGGTACCCTTCACCAGCTCATATCTGTGTGAAGCTGGATTCAGTGCTCCCGTCTACATTAAAACCAAATATCGATCCAGGTTGGATGTGACAACAGATATGAGGAGCTAACTGTCGACCATGCCTCCTGACTTTGAGACGCTCCGACGTGACACTCGTCAAGCACATGCATCTCACTAGTGGTGGTGAAATAAGAGGCATTATGTCAGACTAATTTGCACTTGACTGTAACTCCATATTAAAAGTATGTGATGTTGAGTTGAGAACTCTATTAGAAATACTGTTAGAATGTTTTGCAATTGACTGCCATAGCCCCGAATAAACAAGTTAACATTAGCTGTTAATTACATACTTTTTTTACACTTGGTTGGGGTCGCAATAATTTTCAGATATCAAATTGGGGTCGTGGGCCAAAGTCTTTTGGAAACCTCTGATGTACACCTTCTCACAATCATCCACAGTGGCTGTCATAATTACCAACACATTTACGTCATCCTCCAAAGATGTGAAAAGGTCAACAAGTGAAAATAAAAAAGTGAGGATTCCTAAAACGTGGTGGGGCTTTGGCTTAAAAAGGCTCGAGATCACTTTCGCAGTCAAAAAGCAAGCTGAGATCTACTGTTCAGATTATTATTTTTTACATTACCCTCACAACAATTTTGTAGGAATGAGGTTTGGGCAGTAGGCCTAATACATTATCACAGCATATTGGCTATATGATTGGCCTGCCAATATTGTTAATCAGACAATATTATATTTCACTAAGCGAGCTTTGATAACAAAATAGATCAGTTGGGTTAGCGCTTTCTTTTTCTTTTTTACTGGACTGATGGTACCTGCATCTGATGGTCAAGGAGGTCAAATCACGACGTCAGTAATCTTCAGGTTGAAAAGTCGGAGCTCTAGAAAGATGCCAGAGTTTCCTACTTGGAATTCCGAGTTGGATGACCAATCAAAACAATTTTTCCCAACCGTCTCTCACTGTCCCTGCTCTTTCCTTCCTTTCCTCCGGTGAGACTGACCAGAGAGAGGGGACACCGTCTTCCACCTGATGGCGAAACTCAAGTCGCACTGCATCTGCCTCATGCACAAATTCATGTTGTTCCTCTGACCAGAAAAAAGTTAAATATTCCTTAATATTAAAATCGACATGAGTTTCTAATAATAATAAAACGCAGGGCTATACTTGGCTATACTTGGATACTTGGCTACTCAGTCATTGCAGCTGCAGCCCGAGCGGAAGTATGGAGAAGTGCGTTTTGTAATAGTGTAGAATAAAAACAGTGACAGTGCTGAATATAAACCTAAACATGAACTCACTCATAAAAACAGCAGCTCTTTGCTGTATTTGTTGACAGTCTCTCTTTAAAGTGATTAAATCTTATGTATTAAACTTGGCTGTGCCAGGGTCATGGAAGCTCTGTAGCCACGGTGATTTGAGCTATCCGATTGGGCAGCTCAGTAGGTACGCTGGATTTAGTCACAGATTTGGGTAGGCGTTGTTTCACGGGAACACTTTGCTTACCCGGTGCGCAGGACTTTTGAATCAAGTGCACCTACCGGCAGCAGCTCAAAGCGATTTTAAAAAAGGAGCACAAACCTTGATCGTTCATTGGCTTTTCTACAGAAATATTTAGTGATTTAGGAATGCCTTGAAGATCGACCAGTCGATCGCGATGAACAGTTGGCGACCACTGTGCTAGACACTGTTGAGGGTTTAACAGTGGTTGCTGAAGTAGTCATTTATTCACAAGTGAGATGCATAGATCCGGACCAGACTCAAAAACCTGATATTCTTTGGGTCAAAGGCACCTTTAAAACACTAGAGTGGGAAATGGGCTCCATTCTTCACATGAAAAAACTCTGCTACCTGTATGTGTGGCATTTAATAGGGACAAAACAAAAGTATTTTCTATTGTTTTTATGTCTGATTATACACGGACTCTTTCCATAAATTACCATGTGAATCCAGGTGAAAGCTATTGTTGATGTCACTTGTTAAATCCACTTCAATCGGTGTAGATGAAGGGGAGGAGACATGTTAAAGAAGGATTTTTACATTTTCAAATCCTTTAAAACATGGAATGTGTATGTGTGCCATTCAGAGGGTGAATGGACAAGACAAAATATTGAAGTGCCTTTGAACAGGGTATGGTAGTAGGTGCCAGGCGTAACGGTTTGTGTCAGGAACTGCAACGCTGGTGGCTTTGTCACGCTCAACAGTTTCCCGTGTGTATCAAGAATGGTGCACAGCCCAAAGGACATCCAGCCAACTTGACACAACTGTGGGAAGCACTAGAGTCAACATGGGCCATTGTCCCTGTGGAATGCTTTTGACACCTTGTAGAATCCATGCCCCGATGAATTGATGCTGTTCTGAGTGCAAAAGTTGTTGCTAATGTTTGGTAGTGTATATCTGTCTATCTAGACATATATGGATCTATCTATCTTTATGTCATATTGCTGCCAACGGTCAAAAGTCACTGTTTTGTTGTCAGTGATATTGTACCAAGTAAGCATTTTACTGCATATGAAGCGACTTTGATGCAAGATGCTGGTGTCCCTTCTTTCCTCTCTTGTGATGCCACAGTACCAAGCTCACCTTGCTGCACAAAAGCTCCATAGACAATCCAGATGGCGCTCTGGAGGGAGGTGGACACAGAGGTGGCCTGGTGTCCCCCTGCAGGACGCACCGACTGGACCCGCCTCAGGATGAAGATCATGACACCAACCACGGGGATGGCGGCTGCGATGCACGCCCAAACGGCCAGGTCAAAGGGCGCCAGGAGAGAGAAGATATTGATCTTCTCCTCAGACTTCCTCATCAGAATCCCCACAGAGTAGTCCAAGTAGCGCTTGCTGAAATCCACCACACTCTCCCTCTCTGGAGTTATAGTGATGGCTGATACTGCCAAGTCTGCTCGCTGTGCATGGATAGAGAGATAGATCAGTTAAAGCCTTGAAAATACATTCAAGCTGTTGGTTCTGAGATAATACTCTGTTTGTTGATGTTTGCCATTTCATGGTCACAGAAATAATAATATATATGCCATTTAGCAGACGCTTTTATCCAAAGCTACTTACAGTCATGTGTGCATACATTCTACGTATGGGTGGTCCCGGGAATCGAACCCACTACCCTGGCGTTACAAGCGCCATGCTCTACCAACTGAGCTACAGAAGTTCACTGTAAAATAGCTGTCTGTTGTGGCTTTTTCCTTCGCTCTTTCCATTGTTATATGGGCTTGAAACTAGAACTATTTCACACAGCAGAAGGCCATGCAGACCTATAGAGGCCAGACAGATTCCACTTGCCAATTAACTAAATTATTTTATTGTAAAGCTTTATTGTAAAGGCTAATCTCACATGACAGATTTACAGTCCACATGTTGCTAGTATCTTTTTTCCTAATTTCACAGTGGTATCAACGCTGGTTGTGGACACCTGCTGATAGAGTGGGACCCTATGACACAAATCATGTCTGGATTGTTGGGATAAACACTATCTCAAGGCCATAATCAAAGATAAATTCTCCCTTTGTGAAGTGATAATGTCCGCAAAGTACTGTTAGCGTGAAAGGCTGGAAAGTAGTTCACCTGGGCTGCATTCTCTGCAGCAAGTTCACTTACAGGAAATTACAGGGACTTACACATTGCACTTCAGTCTTACTTCTACCAGTGATTCTCTACTCCATTGAGTGATTTAATTGTTCCCTGCCCACTCACTGCCCTACTGTTAGCATTGTTAGCCTGCTGAGTTGAAGCCCCTCCTGCACTGGTTACTGCTTTGTCTGGAGCAGCCTGATTGTCAGCCTGATGGCCAGACTGTAGTGGAGCCACTCTGATGCAAACATCATTGGCCTTAACAGATCTGCCACAATAGTGAGTCATCACACTGTGCAGTGACTATCTTTCCATGAAGACCAACACTATAATGGACTCCACTGTGTTAAGGCTCCAGTCAGCTACTCAGGGAGGAAAGAACTGTGGCAATTGGGAAAAACGATGTCACCAGAGCAGTCAACAGCAAACTATCGATCAACCTCCAAAACAAACAGTACAAACTCCAGTAGCGGTAGACAGACTTACCTTACCGATGAGCTCTCCTATCATGCCGTTCCAGGAGCCGTTGAAGGTAGGGGTTCCATACTTTCCATCGGCCACCTGGTAAATCTCATACTTGAAGCCCAGGATCTTGCCCAGAGCATCCAGAACATCAATGGAGAAGCCTTTGTAGCGTTTAGGTTGCCCAAGAATGTTTTCAGCTACCATCACAAAGGGTTCCTCCTGTTGGATAACATATAGAACACAACATAATTTGGGTTTAGACGTTCAACTTTACTTTGACTAAATGCCTTGGCTCAAAAACCTACAGATATAGAGTATTCATGCAGCCAAAAGTTTAAACACTACTGTACATTTGACAAGTGTCCGTGTGCATTAAATCATAGTCCCATCATTTGTCAGAATGCCAAGGTGGTTCATAAACGGGTCCAGTTCAACCGAAAACATTTTTTTTGTCATTTCGGACTTTTGGGTGACAACTTTATGAAGACCTGCTACAAGTCAAACGTCATCTTCATAAAGAGTTTCTTGGGTGTCTGTTGACCCGTAACAGCCGGTGTTGTGGAGGCGTGTGACACATAATCAGGCAGAAATTACCATTATAAATGTACTGAGGCAAACATTGGCTTTTCTTTATGGGAGAGTGTCAGGAATGAATTGAATGGGTGGAAAAGAGAGTTGAGGAGGAGAGCTGCTGGGGTGGATTGGAAAGACTACATGAATTAAACAGCTGCCGAGAGGGAGCCAAGCAGAACCTATGTGAATAAGAATGGGGCAGGTAAATCTTGTGTGAAAAGAGAGAGCAGAATGGCAGACAAGCAGCTAAGGAGGAGCTGTATTATATGGTTGCCCTTACAGAAAAAAAAACATTATTTCACATGTGGAAGATCATATTATTTCACATAAAATGTTACAAATTTTCCATGTTTTTGGAACAATTCACATGTTCACATTTTCTCGTGTAGTAGTATGTTAATCATCCTGGTCTAATAGACTAGACGTAAAGGTACATCCGAGACACTCTAATTAGTATCATATGTTAATGTACGTTTGGTATGGTTACATAAGACAGATTGTTACTTAAGGGTGGATCTGTGGACGTACAACGTGAATGCCTAGCACCCCAAAGTTTGCGAGTTCAAATCTCATCATGGACAACTTTTGCATTTTAGCTAATAAGAAACTTTTCAACTACTTAATACTTTTTAGCTACTTAACAACTACTTAGCATGTTAGCTAATAATCCTATCCCTAACCCTTTTAGCTAACAATTTCCTTAACCCTAACCCTTTTAGATAATCCTTCCCTTAAACCTTTTTAACCTAAATCCTAAACATAACCCTATCCCCTAAACCTAACCAACGTTTGTAACATATCAACATATTGTACGTTTTCAAATTAGTAACATATTGTATGTTTTGCAAATTCGTAACATATACATTATCTACTCATTCAATCATGTTTATTTTGACTATTTTCTACATTGTAGAATAATAGTGAAGACATCAAATCAACAAAGCAAACGGTGGCTATTTGAAGAATCTCAAATATTAACTATATTTTGATTTGTTAAACACTTTTTTGGTTACGACATGATTCCATATGGGTTATTTTATATTTTTGATGTCTTCACTATTATTCTACAATGTAGAAAATAGTAATAATAAAGAAAAACCCTTGAAAGAGTAGGCGTTCGGCGTTCTAAAACTTTTGACCAGTAGTGTAATACAAAGTGTAATTCGTAACATATCATACGAAATGGGTGATGTACATCCACAAATTAAAACATACCATATGAAAAGTAACATATACTAACTGGAGTCTCTCATATTTACATAAAGAATAATATAAAATGCTCTGAGACCAGGTTGTGAATTTACATGTTATCACTTTAACTTGACATAAGATTATGTGATCACATTAAAATATTTGTTTTTGGAATATGTGTTTTTTTTCTGTAAGGGTGGAGTAGATCCACAGAGCCAGAGGAAGAAGAAGAGCCAGACTTCACATTATGTTCTAATCCTACGCAGGAAGTGACAAGGTGACCAGACAGAGTATAGCAGCATCAAGTGGCAAGTCAGTATAGTGTTGGTAGTGAGTACGCACTTACTAGTAATGTTACCACCTTGACCGTCACTCCTTGCATGCCGTTCTCTATCCGACTCTCCTTTAGACTACCGTTCAGCCCACGAGTTGAGTCCCAAGTCGCCAACTGAGAGAGAGGATTGGAAAGTGAGAGTGTCTGCAATATAATTAAACAATCTATTAATTTCAATGAAAACTCAATGGGGTGTGTGATGACTAATCTAATCACCATAGTTGGCATACAAGACTCAATCACTTTTAAGAAATGCAGGGAACTGGCATTGCAAACAGGATTGGGTAGGTTACTTTCTAAATGTAGTCCATTGCAGTTACTAGTTACCTGTCCAATTGTAATCAGTAATGTAACTTCAAGGTTGCAAGTGCAAATTAATTACTTAAAAATCATACAATGTGAGTTTCTGGATTTTTGTTTTAGGTTCCGTCTCTCACAGTTGAAGTGTACCTATGATAAAAATTACAGACCTCTACATGCTTTGTAAGTAGGAAAACCTGCAAAATCGTCAGTGTTTGAAATACTTGTTCTCCCCACTGTATATACAGTTGAAGTCGGACGTTTACATACACCTTAGACAAGTACATTTAAACTCAGTTTCACAATTCCTGACATTTAATCCTAGTAAAGATTCCCTGTCTAAGGTTAGTTAGGATCACCACTTTGTTTCAAGAATGTGAAATGTCAGAATAATAGTAGAGAGAGTGATTGATTGATTTCAGCTTTTATTTATTTCATCACATTCCCAGTGGGTCAGAAGTTTACATACACTCAATTAGTATTTGATAGCATTGCCTTTACATTGTTTAACTTTGTTCAAATATTTCGGGTATGTGAATAAGAATGGGGCAGGTAAATCTTGTGTGAAGAGAGAGAGCAGGATGATTAACATACTACTACACGATAAAATGTGAACATGTAAATTGGGCCATTCCTCCTGACAGAGCTGGTCACACTCGCTCACACTTTTTCAGATTTCCCACTCATTTTCTGTAGGATTGAAGTTAGGGCTTTGTGATTGCCACTCCAATACCTTGACTTTGTTGTCCTTAAGCCATTTTGCCACAACTTTTGATTTGCACTCATTTTCTGTAGGATTGAAGTCAGGGCTTTGTGATTGCCACTCCAATACCTTGACTTTGTTGTCCTTAAGCCATTTTGCCACAACTTTGGAAGTATGCTTGAGGTCATTGTCCATTTGCGACCAAGCTTTAACTTCCTGACTAATTTCTTGAGATGTTGCTTCAATATATCCACATAATTTTCCTGCCTCATGAAGCCATCTATTTTGTGAAGTGCACCAGTGCCTCCTGCAGCAAAGCACCCCCACAACATGATACTGCCACACCGTGCTTCACGGTTGGGTTGGTGTTCTTCAGCTTGCAAGCCTCCCCCTTTTTCCTCCGAACATAACAATGTTCATTATGGCCAAACAGTTCTAATTTTGTTTTTTTTCATCAGACCGGACGACATTTCTCCAAAATGTACGATCTTTTTCCCCATGTGCAGTTGTAAACCATAGTCTGGCTTTTTTATGGCTGTTTTGGAGCAGTGGCTTCTTCCTTGCTGAGCGGCATTTCAGGTTATGCCGATATAGGACTCATTTCACTGTGGATATAGATATGTCTGTACCTGTTTCCTCCAGCATCTTCACAAGGTCCTTTGCTGTTGTTCTGGGATTGATTTGCACTTTTCGCACCAAAGTACGTTCATCTCTAGGAGACAGAACGCATCTCCTTCCTGAGCGGTGTCATGACGTTGCCCTCTTTGGGTACAGCGAGCACCATCCCCCTCTCTCTCTGCCTCCTACAACCAGGCTCTTGTGGTCAGAGAGGTCATAAATTCCTAGGGAAGATCCTGCATCATGGCCACACAGTATAGAGATAGAGTGAAGTTTCATAGAGAACAAAGGAATTTCTTCCACCTCACAGAACATGAGGTCCGAACAACATTTATGTTCCGGAGAAGGTATAAAAGATCGGTGGAGAATCCAGCTACGATCTGGTCCGTTTGTTACAACTTGGGGAAGCTCATGGGAGACGGTGCGGCCACATTACCATAACGCTGTTTATATAATAGCCTCGGATATGAAGTTTCCATCTAATTGTTGTATAAGATGAATGAGTGAGGATGATACTGTTTGTAAACTTGTGTAATGTGACTTTGGACTGTTTAATGAAGGAAACTTTCTGCATCCTTTGACTCTGTATGTCCCCTATCTTCCAGGCCGGCTCGGTCCTCCCCTCCCGCTCCGTGGCTTGACGACTCATTGCGAGCTCACAGAACAGGGCTCCGGGCAGCCGAGCGGAAATGGAGGAAAACTCGCCTCCCTGCGGACCTGGCATCCTTTCACTCCCTCCTCTCTACATTTTCCTCCTCTGTCTCTGCTGCTAAAGCCACTTTCTACCACTCTAAATTCCAAGCATCTGCCTCTAACCCTAGGAAGCTCTTTGCCACCTTCTCCTCCCTCCTGAATCCTCCTCCCCCTCCCCCCACCTCCTCCCTCTCTGCAGATGACTTCGTCAACCATTTTGAAAAGAAGGTCGACGACATCCGATCCTCGTTTGCTAAGTCTAACGACACCGCTGGTTCTGCTCACACTGCCCTACACTGTGCTCTGACCTCTTTCTCCCCTCTCTCTCCAGATGAAATCTCGCGTCTTGTGACGGCCGGCCGCCCAACAACCTGCCCGCTCGACCCTATCCCCTCCTCTTTTCTCCAGACCATTTCCGGAGACCTTCTCCCTTACCTCACCTCACTCATCAACTTATCCCTGACCGCTGGCTACGTCCCTTCCGTCTTCAAGAGAGCGAGAGTTGCACCCCTTCTGAAAAAACCTACACTCGATCCCTCCGATGTCAACAACTACAGACCAGTATCCCTTCTTTCTTTTCTCTCCAAAACTCTTGAACGTGCCGTCCTTGGTCAGCTCTCCCACTATCTCTCTCAGAATGACCTTCTTGATCCAAATCAGTCAGGTTTCAAGACTAGTCATTCAACTGAGACTGCTCTTCTCTGTATCACGGAGGCGCTCCGCACCGCTAAAGCTAACTCTCTCTCCTCTGCTCTCATCCTTCTAGACCTATCGGCTGCCTTCGATACTGTGAACCATCAGATCCTCCTCTCCACCCTCTCCGAGTTGGGCATCTCCGGCGCGGTCCACGCTTGGATTGCGTCCTACCTGACAGGTCGCTCCTACCAGGTGGCGTGGCGAGAATCTGTCTCCTCACCACGCGCTCTCACCACTGGTGTCCCCCAGGGCTCTGTTCTAGGCCCTCTCCTATTCTCGCTATACACCAAGTCACTTGGCTCTGTCATAACCTCACATGGTCTCTCCTATCATTGCTATGCAGACGACACACAATTAAGCTTCTCCTTTCCCCTTCTGATGACCAGGTGGCGAATCGCATCTCTGCATGTCTGGCAGACATATCAGTGTGGATGACGGATCACCACCTCAAGCTGAACTTCGGCAAGACGGAGCTGCTCTTCCTCCCGGGGAAGGACTGCCCGTTCCATGATCTCGCCATCACGGTTGACAACTCCATTGTGTCCTCCTCCCAGAGCGCTAAGAACCTTGGCGTGATCCTGGACAACACCCTGTCGTTCTCAACTAACATCAAGGCGGTGGCCCGTTCCTGTAGGTTCATGCTCTACAACATCCGCAGAGTACGACCCTGCCTCACACAGGAAGCGGCGCAGGTCCTAATCCAGGCACTTGTCATCTCCCGTCTGGATTACTGCAACTCGCTGTTGGCTGGGCTCCCTGCCTGTGCCATTAAACCCCTACAACTCATCCAGAACGCCGCAGCCCGTCTAGTGTTCAACCTTCCCAAGTTCTCTCACGTCACCCCGCTCCTCCGCTCTCTCCACTGGCTTCCAGTTGAAGCTCGCATCCGCTACAAGACCATGGTGCTTGCCTACGGAGCTGTGAGGGGAACGGCACCTCAGTACCTCCAGGCTCTGATCAGGCCCTACACCCAAATAAGGGCACTGCGTTCATCCACCTCTGGCCTGCTCGCCTCCCTACCACTGAGGAAGTACAGTTCCCGCTCAGCTCAGTCAAAACTGTTCGCTGCTCTGGCTCCCCAATGGTGGAACAAACTCCCTCACGACGCCAGGACAGCGGAGTCAATCACCACCTTCCGGAGACACCCGAAACCCCACCTCTTTAAGGAATACCTAGGATAGGATAAAGTAATCCTTCTCACCCCCCTTAAAATATTTAGATGCACTATTGTAAAGTGGTTGTTCCACTGGATGTCATAAGGTGAATGCACCAATTTGTAAGTCGCTCTGGATAAGAGCGTCTGCTAAATGACTTAAATGTAAATGTAAATGAAACTCCATTTCCCTTTTGAGTTTAACTGAATCAGACGACCGCCCATGAGCACAGTTATGGTGGGGCATCCTGGGACAGGCCCTTTTCTGCCCTTCCGAATTAAACCACACACTCGGGTTTTCTATCACCAGACCATGTTTCTCTCAATTACAAGAGGACAAAGGTTGCGGACCAGCTTATAACGGACATTTCCGAAACAAAACAAGCATTTATTGTGGACCTGGGATTTCTAGGACTGCATTCTGATGAAGTTCATCAAAGGTAAGGAAACATTTATCATGTATTTTCTGGTTTCTGTTGACTCCAACATGGAGGCTAATTTGGCTACTGTTCTGAGCGCCGTCTCAGATTATTGCATGGGTTTCTTTTTCCGTAAACCTTTTTTTGAAATCTGACACAGCGGTTGCATTAAGGAGAGGTATATCTATAATTCCATGTGTATAACTTGTATTATCATCTACATTTATGATGAGTATTCCTGTTGAAACGATGTAGCTATGCAAAATCACTTGATGTTTTTGGAACTAGTGAATCTAACGCGCCAATGTAAACTCAGATTTTTTTATATAAATATGAACTTTATCAAACAAAACATGTATTGTGTAACATGAAGTCCTATGAGTGTCATCTGATGAAGATAATTCAAGGTTAGTGATTCATTTTATCTTTATTTGTGCTTTTTGTGAATGCTATATTTTGCTGGAAAATGGCTGTGATTATTGTGGTTTGGTGGAGACCTAACTTAATCGTTTGTAGTGCTTTCGCTGAAAAGCCTATTTGAAATCGGACACTTTGGTGGGATTAACAACGAGAATAGCTTTGAAATGATATCGGATACATGTATGTTTCAAGTGTGTGTGAAAACCTTGTGAAGACTTACAGAAAACTTTTGACCTCTGTCATTGCCAACAAAGGGTATATAACAAAGTATTGAGATAAACTTTTGTTATTGACCAAATACTTATTATTTGCAAATAAATTCATTAAAAATCCTACAATGTGATTTTCTGGATTCTTTTCTCATTTTGTCCGTCATAGTTGAAGTGTACCTATGATGAAGCCCTCTCTCATCTTTTTAAGTGGGAGAACTTGCACAATTGGTGGCTGACTAAATACTTTTTTGCCCCACTGTATATATATAATTTATACATCTTTTGATAAGTCAAAAGTGGGCGAGTTTGAGCATGTGTCTATTAGGCCTATGGAGTTTTTTATCAGCATGATTTAAAGCCCCAGTAGATTCCATAGGCTGGGATCCGCACTATGCAGCTGTTGCAAGAGCACATTTCTCACTGACTGTCCACTGGTTTCAAAAACAATGATTGATAGGCAGCTTAAACTTCTTGAATTCAACCATTATTGGGATCAATTACACATTTACATTTGTGAACAGCCATCCACAACAACCACAATCTATAAGGCGCAAATCGCTAAATAAGAGAGCAGCAGTGTGATTCACATCAATGCGCTAAGTAGATATAAATAATAAGTGACATCCGTATCGCCGTAGACTACATCACTGCTGTCATCCATACCTCCAAGCGTTAGATAACCTCCAAGTTAGATAATCTTTGGATGCCGACAGCAGTCGCACCATTGAAAGACATAGCTTGGACTCTAGCCTACAAAAGCATAATCATGCTCTTTTCTGGTGATCCATCAAACAAATTTGGCGCGTCATCATAGTTGTCTCTGACTTGTGGTCTGACTCGCTCAGGTGGAACAAACTTAAATGTGTGCCTTTTGTCAATGCTTATTTGAAAGTAATTGAGAAAACAGAGATTTCTTTTCGTAAACATCCTTTCTCAATTTAAAAGTAACCCTCGAATTAATCATCTAGTTTTTCAGAAGTATCTGTCATCTGATTACAATATTTTTGCTGGTAACATAACGGATTACAGTTACCATATTTGTAATCCCTTATATGTAACAGATTACATGTAATCCGTTACTCCACAACCCTGCATGCAAATATATGAGCTGGTCACCAAGGCAACAAGTGCAGCCCCTAGCATGGTAACAGGGTCCTCTTTCTAAATACTGCATCGGTCACACAACTTGCAACTATACTGAGGTAGTATGGACTCGGCAACATATGGCAATGGATGCTGTTCGCTAGAGATGATGGTGGTGATGACATTGATGGTGATTATTATGATGATGACAATGGAGGTGGTGACAATGACAATGCACTGCAAGGGTTACAAATACAACAAAACATGAATACAGTTATCTGAGAGAAATATAATAGCTAGATCTACAGCGTGCACTTTTTTTCTAATCTTTTACACAAACAGATTCACGTCCTCATGTGCCTTCACTGTGCTTCACCTAGTGCAATATGATGCATGATGCAACCAATACAAAGCCATTAATGCCAGTTTGTCCTGGAATCTCTCTGGTTTGACAGGATGACAGGAAATAAAAGCATAATACACATTCTATTAGTATAACCACCTCACTGACTCTAATCATGTCATACAGCTACAGCATCAAAACCATCACTCTGTTTTAGCTACCTTTTCACCTTACTGGTGAAGTAAAAGTTTTTCTTTCCTGTTAAATTCTTAATCACAGCTGCTAGCTGGACAAAGAACTGGCACATCTTTGGTACTAGCCTGGGGACCAAGCTGACATGACAAGAGAGCTGGCCTTAGGCCAGACACCAGGACTGTATCTAAACACAGAGCATAGCTCAGTCATCCACATGCAGCATGTCCTCTCTGCACAGCCTTCCTGCTGCCTACAGGCTATTACAACAACGGTGTGCCAAAATTAGAATGGAAAGATAGTTTCAAAAGTAATATAACCCACTTTAATTACCAGCCCCTTTCAAATCATGTTAATACAAAGAAAAAAATATTTGGTTTGTTTGGTTTGTTCCAATCACAAACTTTTTCCCACTTTCTATAAGACTAGGACATTTGAGTGAATGTATTGGCTCATTATAGCAAAGCTTTATTTCACAAAGTGAATCCCTTTTAGCAATATGCCGTTTAGTCCACTATTCAAACTAACCCATTTCTATTAAAAGTCAGTAAAGATCATGAAGTCTTTGTTCTGCACTTTAATGGAGTCGTTGTTCTCCGCTTTAATATGATACACAATCATACACTGAATATGATCTATTGTCTAGAATTATTGATGAAGGATGTTGTAAGACCCTGTGACACAGAGTGGACCTTCCAGTGCAGGAGACCTGACGCCTTCCATTTACAATGAAGGACATCGGTAACACAGGAGAGGAGGACGAGAAAGAGGAATGGGATATCAAAATCTTGAACCAAACTTCATGGGTTATTTTAAGATTTGGAGATTTCATCACAAGCCCAACTCTGAACATTGAAGACTGATAGTGTTATGAAATATTGAGTGTTCCCTTGCTCATCCCCTCTTTCATTTTCTCTCGGGTTTGAAAATGATTTGATGAGATAAAAATAACAACATCTATGTAGTTTGAAAAGCCAGGTTTTTCATGCCGTGTACAGTTGAAGTCGGAGGTTTACATACAATTAGGTTGGAGTCATTGAAAGTCGTTTTTTAACCACTCCACACATTTCTTGTTAACAAACTATAGTTTTGGCAAGTCGTTTAGGACATCTACTTTGTGCAAAACACAAGTAATTTATCCAACAATTGTTTACAGCCAGATTATTTTATATATAATTCACTGTATCATAATTCCAGTGGGTCAGAATTTTGCATACACTAAGTTGACTGTGCATTTAAACAGCTTGGAAAATTCCAGAAAATTATATAATGGCTTTAGAAGCTTCTGATAGGCTAATTGACATCATTTGAGCCAATTGGAGGTGTACCTGTGGATGTATTTCAAGGTCTACCTTCAAATTCAGTGCCTCTTTGCTTGACATCATGGGAAATTCAAAAGAAATCAGACAAGACCTCAGAAAACAATTGTAGACCTCCACAACTCTGGTTCATCCTTGGGAGCAATTTCCAAACGCCTGAAGGTAACACGTTCATCTGTACAAACAATAGTACCTAAGTATAAACCCCATGGGACCACGCAGCTGTCATACCGCTCAGGAAGAAGATGAGTTCTGTCTCCTAGAGATAATGTACTTTGGTGCGAAAAGTGCAAATCAATCCCAGATCAAAATCAAAGGACCTTGTGAAGATGCTGGAGGAAACAGGCACAAAAGTATCTATATCCACAGTAAAATTTGTTCTATATTGATATAACCTGAAAGGCCGCTCAGCAAGAAAGAAGCCACTGCTCCAAAACCGCCATAAAAAAGCCAGACTATGGTTTGCAACTGCACATGGGGATAAAGATTGTACTTTTTGGAGAAATGTCCTCTGGTCTGTAGAAACAAAAAGAGAACTGTTTGGCCATAATGACCATTGTTATGTTTGGGGGAAAGAGGGGGAGGCTTGCAAGCCGAAGAACACCATCCCAACCATGAAGCACGGTGTGGCAGCATCATGTTGTGGCGCTGCTTAGCTGCACGAGGAACTGGTGCACTTCACAAATTAGATGGCACCAGGAGGGATGAAATTGATGTGGATATATTGAAGCAACATCTCAAGACATCTGTCAGGCAGTTAAAGCTTGGTCGCAAATGGGTCTTCTAAATTGACAATGACCCCAAGCATACTCCCAAAGTTGTGACAAAATGGCTTAAGGACAACAAAGTCAAGGTATTTGAGTAGCCATCACAAAGCCCTGACCTCAATCCTATAGAATATGTGTGGGCAGAACTGAAAAAGAAGCGTGTGCGAGCAATGAGGCCTAAAACCCTGACTCAGTTACACCAGCTCTGTCAAGACGAAAGGGCCCAAATGCACCCAATTTATTGTGGGAAGCTTGTGGAAGAATATCCGAAACGTTTGACCCAAGTTAAACAATTTAAAGTCAATGCTACCAAATACTAATTGAGTATATATAAACTTCTGACCCACGGGGAAAGTGATGAAATTACCAAAAGCTGAAATAAATCATGATCTCTACTATTATTCTGACATTTCACATTCTTACAATAAAGTGGTGATCCTAATTGACCTAAGACGGGGACTTTTTACTAGTATTAAATTTCAAATATATTTGGCTAAGGTGTATGTAAACTTCCGACTTCAACTGTACGCATCAGTCCTTATGCAAAGCATGGTGAGACTGTTACAATCAAAGTATACTTTGGGTAAACACATTTGTTTATACACGCCTACTGTGCAGTTTACAAATCAGGATCAATGTCAGTAATGTGGATTCTATGAGGAAGCATTTATCTGTCATTACTGACTATGTAAGCCTAAACATAAACCACAAACATATTTAGATCAATGTCAATACATTCAGGACAGAACACACTCTGTGACTGTACAAACGCTATGTCACAATAGAAAATACAAACAAAGGGAAGGTGATGATTTGATGTTACTTTATTTGAGTGTGTTTCTTTATCCTTCAAAGCTACAATCTAATGGATCAGCCTCAGGCCTTCAGATTACGCTTCAGAACAGGGGACTGTCATACTCATACTTTATATTTTATCACTGTACAAAGAAAGGCTGCATGCTTCTCTGACTTCCAAAGACAGGGTATTCATCTTGCTGTGCTTATATGGGTAATTCATCTGGTGTGTAGCTGGGACGCTGCTATCAATATTAGATTGTATATTAAACTCTATTACACTACAATGTTTGTTCTATAACATAAACACATCAATGAACACCCTTCTAATGAAATTGTATAAGACTGGGCATGTTTTTTGGTGTGTGAGAGAGTGGGAAGGGGTGTTGTATCAAGCTACCACGTTCTCATCAGGAATGCCATTCGTATTGTCATGAATAACAATCTAGTCTAACATATCTGTATTCCTATGGTCCTCGTGTGTGTGTGTGTGTGTGAGTGTTAAATGTCACTGCTTTCTCCCTGCTTCACACGGGGCTATTTTCCCCATGAGTGGGCAGGTCCTCTGGGGACAGAGAACTCTCTCCAGGCACTTTACTAAAGAGGAACACTTCTACTACACACATCTCTGCATCCAGAGGTCAAATGAAAGACCTCAGACACAAACATGTCCTTTGTAACATGCAGATAACAGATAAGGGAGGTAAAAATGTAACAAGATATCATGTGATTTAAAAATAATCATAATTACAAACAATCTATTTATTTGTAACACTTTACAGTACATTTAGATTGCACTTGCGTGTGTGTCTCAGCACAGAGATGAACACAGAATAACTTTGTTTGATCTAAATTGAACAAATAATAAGGGGAGCCATTGATTTATAGGATCATATTTAAAGAACAGTAGAGAAACACAAAATAATAAATAACAGTAATAAAACAATAAATAATGGTTTCCTAATTTTCTTCTTCTTCGAAAGTAAATGTTACTGTGACAGCTACAGAATATGACAGCTACTGACTCTGATATCGTAGCAGACTTATCTAGTTTATAACTATCCATATTAGAACTCCACAATACTCAAATGTTTGAACAATTGCATTCAAAACAAAGTAATAAACTCAAACATCACCTCCAAAGTTAGCAAGGGAATATACTGTTCACTTTCACAGACCACTCCAAAACAAAGTTTCCCTTGTTTGAAATCGTTTGGATTCTCCATTTCCACCGTTAGCTCCAGAAGCCTGATGTTTACATATCGACATCCCCCATTACACCACCAAAATCATTATCGACCACACCGCTCAGTCTACCTCTCAGTCTGCTATTCAGTGTGTGTATGTGTGTGTGTAGGGAGGTCTTCGGGCATATTTTCTTAGCACCATGGTTGCCTTTGTCTCTCTTAAAGGACAAGTTAACTTTTTTTAACCAAATCTCCCCAAAACATTTGAGAGAAAGAAACTTACCCCAACAGCAGTATACTTCCTTGTGCATTTCCATGTTCAAGCATGTGCATGCTTTCTCGTATCACCACAATGAGAACAAGAAAGCCCGCGCATGCTCGCACGCGGAAATGTTGCGCTCGAGTCCAAATAAATGGAATATAACATTGCGGATGAAATTCAAAATCACACTTGCACAACATCTAAAGACCTGCATAACTATATTGAGAGCATTGCCGTTTCTAGAATTACGTATTTAGGTGTGTTTGGAGGCTGTGTTCATGTTTTAGCTCTGCCCCTTCAACTGAAGAACGAACGTGAGAAAGTCTATTGCTGATTGGCTAAGTTATTCAAAACCTTGTGAAATTCCCAAAATGTTCATGGACCTCTATAACATGCTATTTACATTTTATTTCAATAGCTTTTGTTTAAAATAAGCAAACCTGTCCTTTAACTGGAATGAAAGGATGGGACGGTGGCTGAAGTCTTATCCCACACCCCTGGAATAAAGACCTCCTCCATCCCCGTAATTTTGCCGAAAATATATAATACCTAACAACTCAAAATAGGACTACTTAATAACGTTAGATCCCTCACTTACAAGTCAGTCATAGTCAATGAACTAATCATAAACGTGATGTGATTGACCTGTCTGAAACATTGCTTAACCTGATGAATTTACTGAGTTAAATGAGGCCTGTACTCCTGGTTACACTAGTTACCATATCCCCCGTGCATTCCACAAAGGCGGAGGTGTTGCTACCATTTTTGACAGCAAATTTCATTTTCTGAGTTAGTCATGAAATCTATGCAGCCTACCCAATACATTTTTATAGCTACTGTTTACAGGCCTCCTGGTCCGTATACAGAATTCCTCACTGAGTTCCCTAAATTCCTATGTGACCCTCTAGTCATGTCAGAAAATATGACATTTTTTCATGACTTCAATATTCACATGAAGAACTCCACAGACCCACTCTAAAAGGCTTTCAGGGCCATCACAGACACATAGTTTTATCCAACATGTCTCGGTACCTACGCATTGCCAAAATCATACCCTGGATCTAGTTTTGTCTGGAATAGATTTACTGCATCAAAATGTTTCTCTCATAATTCTGGACTATCGTACCACCATCTTATTACGTTTGCAATCGAAAACAAATCATTTGCTTATACTCCAACCAAGGATTATCAAAAGCCGCGCTCCAAATCCTTGGAAGACCCAAAGATTCCTTGATGCCCTTCCAGACCCCCTCCACATACTCAAGGATGTCAGAGTACAAAAATAACTTAACAGCCCAACCGAGGATCTAAACTTAACCTTGCATAATACCCTAGATGCAGTCTCATAGCAAAAAAAATATGTCACAAACAACTATCTCCCTGGTATTAAGAAAATACCCGAGCCCTGAAGAAAGCTTTCAGAAAATTGGAAGTCTTCCAACTAGCCTGGAAAGACTAGTAGGAAATGTGGGTACCTTGCAATATTGTGCAATATGAAAAAGCCCTCCCTGCTGCCTGAAAAGCCTATTTTTCCAACCTGATTGAGGAGAATAGAAAAAATACACCCCCCCCCCAAAATGTATACTGTTGCAAAGCTAAATAAAAAGCAGCATTCCCCTAGTGAGGTTGGCGTTCACTTCACTTCAGCAGTGATTAATTCATGAACTTCTTCAACTTCTTCTTCTTCAATGATCATTAAACTACTGAAAGAGCTACTTCCTGTAGTGGGCATTCTAATGTTGAAAGAGATCTGCTTTTAGATCTGAAAATAAATCCACATGGATGTACAGTCATCTCAAATATAAATTAAGGACCTTGGTGTTACTCTGGGCCCTGATCTTTCCTTCGATGAACAAGAGCAGCCCCTTTTCATCTTTGTAACATTGCAAAAATCTGAAATGTTTTGTCCAAATTTGATGCAGAGAAGCTAAACTCTGTTTTTGTCACTTCGAGATTACACTCTACTTTCTGGCTACCCGGATAAGGCACTAAGTAAATTCCAGCTATTGCTAAATACTGCTGCTAGAATCTTGACTAGAACCAACAAATGTTGATCATATTACCCCAGTGCTAGCCTCCCTACACTGGCTTCCTGTTAAGGCTAGGGGTGATTTCAAGGTTTTACTGCTAACCTACAAAGCATTACACAGGCTTGCTCCTACCTATCTCGCCAATTTGGTTCTGCTGTACCTACATACACGTGTGCTACGTTCACAAGAAACAGCTGGAGGCAGAGCTAAATTTGTATGAATTGTGTGCTGATCGATGTGAGACACAGACTCTGTCTCAACCTTTAAGTCTTTACTGAAGACTCGTCTTTTCAGTAGGTGCTTAGATTGAGTGTCGTCTAGGCTAGGGTTGTGAAGGCGAATGGCAAGGCACTGGCATGACGAACCACCCTTGCTGTCTCTGCCTGGCCGGCTCCCCTTTCTCCACTGGGATTCTCTGCCTCTGACCCTATTATGGGGGCTGAGTCACTGGCTTGCTCACGCTCTTCCATCCTCCCTGTCCTCAGGCTCCTGCAGTGGGGAGATCTTTGTGGGCTATACTCGGCCTTGTCTCAGGGTAGTAAGTCTTTTGAGATCACTTTAGGGGTGTGGGCACTGTGCTTAGCCAAAGTGGGTTGTCACGCCTTGGTCATTGTATTTTGTGTTTTTGTTATATGTTTGGGTAGGCCAGGGTGTGACATGGGTTTATATGTTGTTTTCGTATTTGGGGTTATGTATTATTTGGGACCGCGGCTGATTAGGGGTGTTGTTAGGCTTGGCTGCCTGAGGCGATTCTCAATTAGAGTCAGGTGCTTATCGTTGTCTCTGATTGGGAACCGTATTTAGGCAGCCTGAGTTTCGCTTTGTATTTCGTGGGTGATTGTACCTGTCTCTGTGTTGTAGTCACCAGATAGGCTGTAATTAGTTTCACGTTCCGTTCTGTTGTTTTTTGTATTTAGTTTCAGTTATTTCATGTACCTCGTTTTTTTCATTCATGAAAGTCATGAGTAACCAACACGCTGCATTTCGGTCCGACTCTCTTCTTTCAACAGACGAATGCCGTTAAATGGGTGGGGTTATATCCTGCCTGGTTGTCCCTGTCTGGGGCTAAATTTGGACTTGGACTTGGCCCCAGTGCACAGTCACAGTCTCCTGTATCGATGCTGCAATAGTCTATGTGCCGGGGGGCTAGGGTCAGCCTGCTATGAAAAGCCAACTGACATTCACTCCCGAGGTCACTGTTGCAGCCTCTACAATCACTGTGATTATTATTTTACCCTTAATGACCATGCACGCTTATAAACTCCACCTGGCACAACCAGAAGACGACTGACCACCCATCAGAGCCTGGTACCTCTAGGTTTCTTCCTAGGTTCCTCGCTTTCTAGGGAGTTTTTCTTAGCCACCGTGCCTCTACATCTGTATTGCTTGCTCTCTGGGGTTTTAGGCTCGGTTTCTGTATAAGCACTTTGTGACAACTGCTGTTGTAAAAAGGGCTCTATAAACATATTTGATTGATTTGATAAACAACCTTAGCATAACTTTTGTTTTGAAAAGCTCCAAACCCTCATCGCTGGAATCGTATCTCCTCTAAGAAAGCAAAGACAGGTAGACGTAGTGCCTGTCTGTCATTGTAGCCTCCCAAAGGCCCCCACTACACCATCACTATGTTAAATGGAGATTGAGAATGAGAGAGGGAAGGAATGAGATTTCCTGCAAAGAATACATCGCTCAGAGAAGAGCCAATGAGAGTCATGGCTTATGGCCATGATGGAGGTCATATGTTACCCGAGGGACTTTTCTCTTTAACCTTTTTCTCGCTCTCTTCGTCTTTTTGTCTTCCTTTCTATTTCTATCTTTGTACAATATTTATTCAGGAGGAATAACAGTCAAATGTTATGGCTTTCCATGAGAAATATAAGTGGGAACTCTAACAAAATCTTCTGACTGAATACAAGTTGGCACACCAATATGATCAAATTAGAAAACAACAACAACAACATACATCACTCAGCAGCACTGAGCGATAGCTAAAGAAAATTAAGTGTAGCAACCAGGAAATGGTATTTCAGTCTTCATTTGGTTCAGACCCCAATAGTCACTTCATCTGAGAGCCATCAGGCCAGTGAGACAATTGACTTAATGCAGATAAATGATGATGGAGGGGAGAGTGGCAGATAAAAACAATAGGGAGAATGGAGGAGAGGTAGGTAGAGGCAAGAGGACCAGAAAAGTAACATGTTAAGGGGAAACTTCACCGCTAGAGACTATTTGGGGTGTTTTTCCAGTCTCCCTACAGATTTCTGATTGACGAGAGTTCAACCAATGATGGCATTTGTTGATTGAGCCTGCTGTCTGATCTAAAAATGAATGGAGTCATATTTTGTAACAATTATTGTGGCCACATTAGCAGCGCGTAAATATTGGTTTGCCCTGGTTCAATAGAGCCGATGTTCCTATCTGTCAGGACATTGCAGGATATCTGGGTTGACTCATTTTGCCTGGCTTTGTAAAGACTACAGCCCAACGGGAACCCTACTTTCTTGTTCCCACCATCAAAGGCAGGCTTTTCAAAACAAGGGAGGACCTAGTTTACAGGTTCACTGAAGCTGTGCACTATCTATCCCGAGATTGCGAAATAAATAGTTACAATGGCTTCTTCTGATGTGTCTTCTTTCCAAGAAGAGCTGACTGACAACACATTTTTTTTACATATGAAGATACAGCCCTATTTATTTGAGCCAGAATACACTGAGGAGGAATTGAGACAGTGAGCAAAATAATTGTGAGACCAGCAAGGAGTGGTGGCAATTTACACAAGCTGTACCAGGACTCAGGAGGGCAAATGACAAATGAGTAAGTTGTTTTACTGGCAGTAGTTAGCTAGCAATAAACTGTAACCTCTCTTTTTACATAAGGCAGTGTAGTTCAGTACAGTACAATTTGGTGATTGATTTGTCCATAACCGGGCTTGCTAGTACCACTGCTAGCCAAGTTAACTAGCTAGCTAGCTAGCTGTGTTTCCTATACCTAATTCAAAAGGCACTCGCACATCTGAGCAATCTAATTTGCAGGTGCATGGCAACAGTTGAACAAGATGACGGATAAAGGAAACCACACACTGCTCTTGATAGTATCACCGATCTTTAATAAGCTTACGTATCGGCCACACGGCCTTCGTCAGAGCTTTTGGGATTTTTTGAAAGTTGCACACTTATGTGGACCTGGCCCCACCCACATCCGTTCTACACATGGAAGAGGGTTGGAGGCAAAGGAAAAATTAATAAGTGCTACCAAATATAACAATGTGCATTTCATAAATATTACAAAAGTGTATAAATAAGGCGTATTAAACACGTCTGTAAAATCTCAATGAGGACATAGCAAGTTTTCATTAGTCACTGGGTACATCATACGAAACACGTCAGAATAATCTACAAGAGACACATATTTCATGTTCAAATTCACAACATAACATACATAGGCATTTCATCATTAAGTCCTTTAGGAAATAATGTCTGGAGGGGGAAAATCCCAAAACATTCTCTTTTACTCAGAGTATTATTAATATCACCTCCCCTGTCTGATATCTTAACTTTCTCTATGCCACAAAATCTAAAGTTGGAAATGTCATGCTTCAGGTCATTGAAATGTACAGCCACTGGATAATCCCTGTCATTTCTCCTGTTTTAAGTTTTATGTTCACTAATTCTCTGTTTGAGAGAGCGGGTGGTTTTACCGACATATCAGAGCCCACATGGACATTTAATAATGTAAATAACATGGGTGGTGGAACATGCAATAATGTCATTTATTTGGAACCGTTTTCCTGTGTGTGGGTGGCAGAAATATTCACACTTTATCATGTTGTTGCACTGTGCGCCTCCTCTGCATTTATAGCTACCATTTGGTAGAGGGCGTAAAAGAGCTTGGCTCATTTTATTTTGTGGCTGGCAGTTGGCATGAACCAATTTATTGCGTAAATTGCGACCTCCCCTATACACAATACGTGGGGGATATTTAAATTCAGCCGGCAAAGCTGGGTCCGATGATAAAATATGCCAGTGTTTCTTGACCACACCTTCCACTTTTCGCAAATTCAAAGTATATGTAGTTGTGAACATTACAGAGTGTTCTTTGGCTTTAGCTGGTCTTTTTAGTAGCAGTTTATCTCGTGTTTTTTCCAATGCCAAATTATGATCTTCATCCACACATTGTGAATGAACCTCATGCGCATCTCCGCTGCTTTTTCTAGATAATCCTCTGTGGAGTGGAATATACGGCACAGTCGAAAAAACTGGCTTCTTGGAAATCCTCTTTTTAATGGCTCAGGGTGGAAGCTGTCACTCTGTAATAGAGTATTTCTGTCCGTTTTTTTCTGTACAGAGTTGTAAATAGGGTTCCATTTGATTTCTCAATCCACATATCGAGATAGTGAACATGTTGAGTGTCACTTTCAATAGTGAATTTGAGATTAGGGTCAGTGTCATTGAGTAGTGCCATAATATCTGACAATTCTTCTTCAGTTCCTTCACATATACAAATAATGTGGGCTCTGGTCAGTTGATGTACATGACAATGTCTGTGGGATATATTCTACACCATGCTGCTACAGTAAGAATACAGACAGTAAAATTGCCCATGTCCCGTTTTCTTTCAGAGAATCTCAATGACAGAAAGGATTTAGTGACACCTCATTGCACCAAAACGTTCAATTCCCTTTGTAGAAGGTATTTACTGTAAAGCTAGTAGCATTGTGGATTATCCATAAAGTAACTGTTATGTACATTTCAATGACCTTATTTGTTAAAGACCAATCATGACAATGCCCCATTTAGATTTTGCATCATTTGTTTTCATAAGAGAAAGTTTATACAAATAAGATATCAATGAATTTATCCAGAAGGAGGATGCATACTTTGTACAACAGCTAACAATTTTCACCCAATCCAGACATTATTTCCTACAAAAGGACTTAATGATGAAAACTTTCCAAAACATGGGCTGTAGCAAAGATGTGAAAAGTTTGAGTTGACTTGTAGTCTTGTTATGTATGAGCAAGTACAGTTGTACTGTTGAGTAGACAAGCACTGCCATCAATAAAGGCATTAGGCCAGAATAATATACTGTACTAACAGCCCTTCTCCCAAATGCAAAATAACTGATTGCAAGGATGTGAAAAGTTTGAGGAGCACTTGTCTTGTAGGCAGTTTAGTTTAATGGGGATTTAATTTACTCAAGAGGGTATTGTGCTTTCATAAATACCTTTGGCTGTCCTTGCATGTTTCTAAGTCAGATGATGTTGTGCTTGAGCTTATTCTAGGCAAGCTTTCATCCAATGGGTCTACACTAAAGCAAACAACATTGTCATTAGCAGGATTATAGGCCACGGTACCAGTTTATTACTTTGTCCCTACCAAGACACACTCAAACAACGTACTATGTCCACCCATCCCCCTCATGTCAATAGATTATGCATACTAACCTTCACACATACAATACATACCCACAACAGACACCAGTCAGTCAACCACACCATCCCCTCCTTACTAACACCTATTTTACTCCAATTTAGACTTCAAGCCTTGCATGAACAATCAACTAAGCCTCCATAATACAGAGAGAACTACAGTAGATGTTGTAGCCTACTTGTAAACACACCAACTATAACAACAAGACACAAACCATGTTTATGCCTAGCTCCAGTATATTTATTTGCTCATCGTGGAGTCGTGGAAAGATTGAATAGATCTTAGTAAGATTTTAGGAGGTGTCTTACACGAGTTCCTTGTGCTGTGCTTGATCTCGATGCCTCTGAAGATGTTGATGGGATCGGAATCTTAATGAACACAGTCACATTAGCCTCCGCAGTAGTTACTTCGCTATAGCTACTGTAGCTAGTTAGATAGGTAATTTTCTGCTGCGCTGATATTGGCTGATCAGATAGCTTCCTCTTTGTAGTGAAGGGGGAAATCAATAGAAAAGCATCCCTTTTCAACGTTCAATGACATGGCAAACCCATCAGTTGAGACGTCCGCTCCGTTTGAAATCTTCTGGCTGAAAGTGCTGGCTTCAAACACAGACGTGGATATTTCACACATCAATTGGATAACGTTACACCTCGGACTGTGGCAGTCATGAAATGTTGTCAGCTGGTTATTGTCATGCAAAAGTCTCACAGTAATTGACCAATAATTAACATAAAACACATGCTTACAAGCCACTGATGCACACCTTTGGAATATCTACATAGAAAAAAAGTCTAATAAATCAATTTAATATACACAATCAAAATAAATAAATAATTTATGTTAGGCAGGTCTAAAGAAACAGTATGATATGGAAAAAATGTTTTTTCTGAAGAACAGAATATGAGTTGGCTTACTGTATTTTATCTGGCTATGTACCATGCCATAGGATGTAGGCTTGTTCATTTAGCAGACAACATATGTTTATAAGTGCCATTATAGTAGGAATGTAATTTAACTTAGCTGAATTAAATAGTTGGTAGAGCACGGTGCTTGCAACGCCAGGGTTGTGGGTGCGTTTCCCGTGGGGAACCAGTAGGAAAAAAGCATGAAAATGTATGTAAGTCAACCTGGATAAGAGTGTATGTTTTTAATGTTTTCCCATTCCGAAGTGACTGCACATATGAAGTGAATGATACAAACTTCTGAATGTCTTAGAAATCAAAATGTATATGGGCTGCATGATGCGACTATAGGCTATTGATGATAGTAATGATTTGAGTCGCACAAAGAGTTAGAGCTCTGTGCCCTGCCTCAGGCTGCACACGCTGTTCTCTCATCAAATTATCATATTTTCAATTTGATCTTGTCTTTACTAATATGTAAAATTACTTTAGATTAGAATGGCCCATTATCAAATTGGCAGGAACAGGGGCAGGGGAAAAAAATACATGTCATCTTTATGCACTCAAATAGTGAATGGAGGCCACTTTCCCGCCGGTTCGTTTTTCACTCATGCAGGGTTGGATACTCTGGTTATTTCACTCCACATATCATTTTATTTAAAAATATGATTTAACTAGGCAGGTCAGTAAATAACAAATTCTTATTTATAATGACGGCCTAGGAACAGTGGGTTAACTGCCTTGTTCAGGGGCAGAATGACAGATTTTTACCTTGTCAGCTCAGGGATTCGATCTAGCAACCTTTGGTTACTGGTCCAATGCGCTAAACACTAGGCTACCTGCCGCCTAAGGTATATCACACTTTATTTGTCACATGCACCGAATACAAGCGTAGACCTTACTGTGAAACACTTAATTACAAGCCCTTAACCAACTGCAGTTCAAGAGTTAAGAAAGTATTTACCAAATAAACTAAAGTAAAAAATAATAAAAAGTAACAGAATAAAATAACAATAACAAGGCCATATACAGGGGGTACCGGTACCCTCTTGAAGCTAGGGGGCACTAATTGTATTTTTTGAAAAATAACGTTCCCAAAGTAAACAGCCTATTTCTCAGGACCAGATGCTAGAATATGCATATAATTGACAGATTAGGATAGAAAACACTCTAAAGTGTATTGTCTGTGAATATAACAGAACTGATTTTGCAGGCGAAAGCCTGAGGAAAATCCAATCAGGAAGTGACTCTTATTTTGAAAGCTCTGTGTTCCTATGCATCCCTATTTACCATTGAAAGGGATATCAATCAGATTCCTTTTTCTGTGGCTTCCCTAAAGTGTCAACAGCCTTTAGACATAGTTTCAGGCCTTTATTTTGAGGAATGAGCGTAAACGTCCACATTGCTTAAGTGGTCAGTTGTTGGCTCTCAGTGTGATTTTTGCGCAAAACAGAGAGGTAGCCATTTTTCCTCCCCATCCTAGTGAAAAGCCAACTGTCCCGGTTGATATATTATCGAATAGATATTTGAAAAACACATTGAGGATTGATTATAAAAAATGTTTGCCATGTTTCTGTCAATAAATACGGATATAATTTGGAATTTTTATCTGCATTGTCGTGACCGCTATTTCCGGTGGATTCCTGGGCATAACGCATCAAACTAACGGAGGTATTTGGATATAAAAAATATCTTTATGGAACAAAAGGAACATTTGCTGTCTAACTGGGAGTCTCGTGAGTGAAAACATCCGAAGATCATCACAGGTAAATTATTAATTTGATTGCTTTTCGTGACCAAGTTTCCTGCCGCTAGGTGTACATAATGTTTTGTTTGTATATAGATAAACTTACACTAATGCTTGTATTGTTTTCGCTGTAAAGCATAATTTCAAAATCTGTGATTAACAAAAGGCTAAGCTGTGTTTCGCTATATTTCACTTGTGATTTCATGAATTTGAATATTTTCTAGTAAGATTATTTGACCGTTGCGCTATGCTATTTAGCGTAGTTGATGACAATTATCCCGGATTCGGGATGTGTGGTTCCAAGAGGGTACTGAGTCAGTGTATAGGTAGTTGAGGAAATGTGTATATGTAGGTAGGGGTGAAGTGACTATTGTCATGACGTTGTCCTTTTTGGGAACAGCTCTCACTCTCTCACTCTCTCACTCACTCTCTCACTCTCTCACTCAGGCTGGTGTTAATCAGGCCATAAATTCCTGGAGGAGATTCTTCCTCATGGCCTGACAGTATAGAGAGAGTGAGTATAGAGAGAGAAGAAAGGAACTTCTTCCAGCTCACAGAACTTGAGAACTGAACAATATTCATGTTCTGGAGAAGGTAAAAATGGTTGGTGAAGAAGCCAGCTACGAACTGGTCCATTTGGTACAATTTCGCACATCTGGGACATCATGTCTCGCTCAATCCACCAACGCCACGTTGCACCACAGACTGTCCAGGAGTTGGTGGATGCTTTAGTGCAGGTCTGGGAGGAGATCCCTCAGGAGACCATCCGCCACCTCATCAGGAGCATGCCCAGGCATTGTAGGGAGATTATACAGGGACGTGGAGGCCACACACACTACTGAGCCTCATTTTGACTTGTTTTAAGGACATTACATCAAAGTTGGATCAGCCTGTAGTGTGGTTTTCCACTTTAATTTTGAGTGTGACTCCAAATCCAGACCTCCATGGGTCGATACATTTGATTTCCATTGATAATTTTTGTGTGATTTTGTTGTCAGCACATACAACTATGTAAAGAAAAAAGTATTTAATAAGAATATTTCATACATTCAGATCTAGGATTGTAACGTCGTTCTTCGTTTGTCGAAAGAGAGTCAGACCGAAATGCAGCATGGTGGTTACTCATGACTTTATTGGAAAAAAGCGACACATTAAATAACTAATACAAAATACAAAACAACAAACGGAACGTGAAACCTATTACAGCCTATCTGGTGAAACTACACAGAGACAGGAACAATCACCCACGAAAACAAAGCGAAACCAGGCTACCTGAATACGGTTCCCAATCAGAGACATTGAGAATCACCTGACTCTGATTGAGAACCGCCTCAGGCAGCCAAGCCCATACAACACCCCTACTCAGCCGCAATCCCAATAATACAAAAACCCCAATACGAAATACAACAACATAAACCCATGTCACACCCTGGCCTGACCAAATATATAACGAAAACACAAGATACAATGACCAAGGCGTGACAGAACCCCCCTATAGTGCGGACTCCCGGACGCACCTCAAAACCATAGGGAGGGTCCGGGTGGGCGTCTGTCCATGGTGGCGGTTCCGGCTCAGGACGTGGCCCCCACTCCATTAAAGTCCTAGTTCCTCCCCTTCGCGTCCTGGGATAATCCACCCTCGCCGCCGACCATGGCCTAATAGTCCTCACCCAGAACCCTACAGAACTGAGGAGCAGCTCGTGACTGAGGGGCAACTCGGGACTGAGGGGCAGCTCGGGACTGAGGGGCAGCTCGGGACTGAGGAGCAGCCCGGAACTGAGGGGCAGCCCGGAACTGAGGGACAGCCCGGAACTGAGGGAAAGCCCAGTACTGAGAGGAAGCCCAGTACTGAGAGGAATCCCAGTACTGAGAGGAAGCCCAGTACTGAGATGAATCTCAGGCAGGTAGTAGGCTCCGGTAGATCCTGGCTGGCTGGCGGATCTGGAAGATTCTGGTTGACTAGCAGATCTGGAAGAGACTGGTTGACTGGCAGATCTGGAAGAGACTGGTTGACTGGCAGATCTGGAAGAGACTGGTTGACTGGCAGATCTGGAAGAGACTGGTTAACTGGCAGATCTGGAAGAATCTGGTTGACTGGCAGATCTAGAAGATCATGGCTGACTGGTGGATCTAGCTGCTCTATGCAGACTGACAGCTCCTTGCAGACTGACAGCTCTGGCAGCTCCATGCAGGCTGACAGCTCCTTGCAGACTGGCAGCTCTTTGCAGACTGACAGCTCTTTGCAGAGTGACAGCTCTGGCTGCTTCATGCAGACTGACAGCTCTGGCTGCTTCGAACAGACTGACAGCTTTGACTGCTCCATGCAGGCTGACAGCTCTGGCTGCTTTATGCAGACTGACAGCTCTGACTGCTCCATGCAAGCTGACAGCACCCTGCAGACTGGTATCTCCCTGCAGACTGACAGCTCCTTGCAGACTGGCAGCTCCTTGCAGACTGACAGCTCTGGCTGCGTCATGCACACTGACAGCTCTGACTGCTCCATGCAGGCTGACAGCACCCTGCAGACTGGCAGCTCTTTGCAGACTGACAGTTCTGGCTGCTTCATACAGACTGACAGCTCTGACTGCTCCATGCAGGCTGACAGCTCTGACTGCTCCATGCAGGCTGGCAGCACCTTGCAGACTGGCAGCTCCTTGCAGACTAGCAGCTCCTTGCAGACTGGCAGCTCTGGCTGCTTCATGCAGACTGACAGCTCAGGCTGCTCCAAACAGGCAGGAGGCTCCGGCAGCGCTGGAGGGAAGGAAGGCCCTGATAGCGCTGAACAGGTAGCGCAGGAGAGGAGAAAGGCTCCGACAGCTCCCAAGACCAGAAGTCCTTTTATTGCTGCTCCTAAATATGGTTCCCAATCAGAGACATTGAGAATCACCTGACTCTGATAGAGAACCGCCTCAGGCAGCCAAGCCCATACAACACCCCTACTCAGCCGCAATCCCAATAATACAAAAACCCCAATACGAAATACAACAACATAAACCCATGTCACACCCTGGCCTGACCAAATATATAACGAAAACACAAAATACAATGACCAAGGCGTGACAAGGATGTGTTATTTTAGTGTTTCCTTTATTTTTTTGAGCAGTGTATATATATATATATATATAATCCAATGCATATATGAATATGCTTATGGATATTTTGAATTAATCATCAGCTTAGAAAGTGCTGTCCAATTCGTTTTGTTAGGCTTTGGAACAACATCCAGAATGACCATGTTTTCCACTCAGTTTCAGCCTGTTGTTGAACTTCTTCTTTCTTCGAATTGATCAATCACAGTGAGGTGAGCTTTAAAAGCACACACTTTTTTCATGATAAGTGTGTGATGTGATTTTTGATGTCAGAGTGCTTAGAGGGACAAAAGAGCCCTGAGTACCAGGCCATTAGTAAAGCATGTCCAGAGTGCATAAGAGGAGACTACCGTGACTCTACGTTCAGGTGGAATTTTACTGAGGTCATGACTCATGACTGCAGTTGTCGTGGTAATACGATCACCGCAACAGCCCTAGTTACACCACGGGGTGGTCCTCCACGTCCTGAAATCGCTATCAATTCTGGATAATGTGGTTTGCTTACAACCAGGAAATGTTACTGGCTCATTTCTACCGGTGAGATGCAGAAACGCTCGTATTTGCGTGTAGTGAGGAAATGTGAAATGTTTATGACACAAATTATATGTTAATAACTAATGGACCTATATATAGCCAAATAGAGCAGCAGTGAAATGTCTCTTTAATGTCCTCAAAGCCTACTCAACATGCATCGGTAAGGACAAAATTATTTTCCTGAGCGAGACAATGTTGTTTGTGATGGTCGACCTGTGTGATAGCTGAATCAATCCCACACTCCTCACCAGGAACATATGAACAGGCTATTAAATGGGACAGAGAGGTACTTGTGTTTGTGTCTGGTTTCCCCAGTAAATGGCCATGCTCCAAGGGGAAGGCAGACAGGCATACTGATAATGAACAACAACACTGAATGCATTTGGCATGCCATTAGCTGGCCCTCCCATGCCCTGCCTGGGTGCCTCTAATGATTTCAAGAAAATAATGCTCCAGTGTTTGTCTGTCTGCCGTATCTATATGTCTGCACATGTTTTTCAGCACAGGTAGTGTGTACTCATGTGACCATGTGTATAGTATGCATTTGTTGCTCATACTGTGTAGCGGGTGTGTGTGTGTGTGTGTGTGTGTGTGTGTGTGTGTGTGTGTGTGTGTGTGTGTGTGTGTGTGTGTGTGTGTGTGTGTGTGTGTGTGTGTGTGTGTGTGTGTGTGTGTGTGTGTGTGTGTGTGTGTGTGTGTGTGTGTGTGTGTGTGTGTGTGTGTGTGTTTTCCGCAATTGCTAATGGCCATAGTATGATGAATTGGCTTAATAATTCCAGTTAGGTAGTCTAGTGATTAAATCTTCATTACAGTTCCCAGTCACTCCCTGCTCCACATTGATTGCCAGTGAACTCAATTCCTCTTAATTCTGCAGTAACTTTGTGACTGAACCAGGACAGAAGCATCAACAAACAACAACTTGCACAGTGCACACAAACAAAGCATACTATTTGTGGTTTTGGTTAGTTCGTCTTCACACACACACTTGCATGTACACACACACACACAGACTTGCATTACCACAGGCACACATTTACACACGCACAGACATACATAGATGCACAGACACACACACACACACAACATTTATTGATGTTTTGTCTCCTTATTGATGTTGTCTAATTTCCACTTGTGGCTTTTCCATTTTAGATAACTGGCCCACTAATGAGTATCAGAAGTAAATAGTCTGTGATAGTTATTGACACACTACTACACTGCACCTGCAGAACATATTATGCATCTCTTTAAGCTGGTATAGCTGTGTGTGTCTGACCATCAGGGAAAACTTTATAAGTCCCTTATTAAACCATTTGTAAACCGTTTGTAAATAGTTTACTTACCATTTATCATTATTCTTATATTTGTAAATGGCAATATGCATTCTCAAAATAGTTCTGTAAACATTTATAAACACTTTAAATGATTTATTAATGATTTATAAGATAATTAATTACGTGTTTGATCATAGCAGGGAAGTTCAAAGTCAAAAAGTAGTACTGCAGGTAATGTTAGCAAAAAACAGGAACCCACATTATTGTGAATGGAAAGAAAGCTATATTTGTGGTCAATTTCGTGTAAATATATATATATTTTTGGAGACAATCATGGTACCAATAATTGATTCTAAAACACCAGATGTATGTCCTTGAACCAATTATTTTAAAACCGCACAGAAGAAGTTATAAGGATAATTGAGTTGCTAATGGCAGCCTGCAGTGCAATGGTCGGCCATCAACTTGAGTTAGTCAATGAAAGGGGGCAGCAATGAGCTAGCCTGAATGT
This sequence comes from Oncorhynchus gorbuscha, assembly GCF_021184085.1. Lineage (NCBI taxonomy): Eukaryota > Metazoa > Chordata > Actinopteri > Salmoniformes > Salmonidae > Oncorhynchus > Oncorhynchus gorbuscha. Next base: position 70,492,559 of record NC_060178.1, on the reverse strand, counting down.
CACTTCCTGGATTAGCTCAACCTGCCCATGTTATGTCTCCATGAGATGCCATCTTTCCAACTTAATTTTGCTTCAGTGCGCTATTGAGTTTTCACATAGGAATAAATGGTGTCAAGAGATCGATTGCTTTGTCCATTCATATATAGTCATTGGATCACAGTATGTTCTTTTTCGGTAAAGCTTTTTTGAAATCTGACACAGCCGTTGCATTAAGGAGCAGTTTATCTAAAGTTCCATGTATAACACTTGCATTTTCATCATCATTTACGATGAGTATTTCTGTAAATACTCTGCAAAATCACTGGATGTTTTTGGAACTACTAAACACAGTTAGAATACACATTGTGCCCATGATTGCATATGTTCTTGCGTGTACCGAAACACAATTGATCAATATCAGAAAAAAGCAGTGAATAAAACAGGATGTGCATTTGCGTTGTTCAACATTGACTCACCCGTTTGACATCTTTCCCAAACGTCTCACTGTAGCTGGTCCCCAGGATCTCAAACTGGATGTGGGAGTTAGAACCTTCGGCACGGAAGTCCATCATTCCTGTTAACCCGGTGATCCGTCTCTATGGCAACAGCATAATGACAAGGATACTTTAAGTGGTGTCTAATCAATCAATGAAATGCATTTTATTTAGCCCTTTTTACATCAGCAGTTGTCCCAAAGTGCTGTACATATACCCAGCATAAAACAAAATGTAGGTTAGTTTAAAAAATATATAATTCTTGTTCTGGAGGCAGCTCTGCAGAGTGTTTACTAGCTGGCACAGACACAAAGTCATAAAATCAGTTTTTAAACCTAACCTTAACCACATCACTATTTTAGTATTTTTTTAAAATGTAACCTTTATTTAATTAACTACGCAAGTCAGTTAAGAATAAATTCTTATTTAGAATGAAGGCCTACCGGGGAACAGTGGGTTTGTTCAGGGGCAGATTGACAGATTTTTACCTTGTCATCTCGGGGATTCGATCCAGCAACCTTTCGGTTACTCGCTCAAAGCCTAACCTTAATTCTAAATTAAGACCAAAAAGCATATTTTTGTTTTAATACATTTTTACAATGTAGTCAATTTGGACTTTGCATCTGGCCTATCTAAGGGGAAATCGCTCAGTTCTGCCTTCAGGACAAGACTCACCAAAATAAATGTCAACCTGCGCCTAAAACCCCAAAGAGCGTACAATGCAGAGGCAGATGCACAGTGGCTAGGAAAAACTCCTTAAAAGGCAGGAACTGAGGAAAGCTCAAATCTCTAATATGCTTTGAGTGGTCTATAACATGTTCAGCAATCATCTAAGTTGATTGCTGAACATTTCTGTGTCCACATTTTAAATAAGTACACTACAACGCAACCTACGCTTGAGTGCCAACGGAGTACAAATGCATCCAAATGCTGATGCATCTATATGAGGTGATATGAAAAGGATACTTTACACTCATACTGTATGGCTTATACAGTGCATTCGGAAAGTATTCAGACCCCTTTACTTTTCCACATTTTTTACGTGACAGCCTTATTCTAAAAGTGATACAATAAAAAAATGATCTTCCACAATCTACACACAACATCCCATAATGAAAGAGCGAAAACAGATTTTTAGAGATGTTTGCGAATATAAAAACAGAACCTTATGCACATAAGCATTCAGACCCTTTGCTATGAGACTCGAAATTGAGCTCAGGTGCATCATGTTTCCATTGTTCACCCTTGAGATGTTTCTACAACTTGATTGGAGTCCTTCTGTGGTAAATTAAATTAATTGGACTTGATTTGGAAAGCCACACACTTGTCAAAATAAGGTCCCACAGCTGACAGTGAATGTCATAGCAAAAACTAAGCCATGAGGTCGAAGGAATTGTTCATAGAGCTCCGAGACAGGATTGTGTCGAGGCACAGATCTGGGGAAGAGTACCAAAAAATGTCTGCAGTACTGAAGGTCCCCAACAACCCAGTAGCCTCCATTTTTATATGGAAGAAGTTTGGAACCAGCAAGACTCTTCCTAGAGCTGGCCACCCAGCCAAACTGAGAAATCGGGGGAGAAGGGCCTTGGTCAGGGAGGTGACCAAGAACCTGATGGTCACTCTGACAGAGCACCAGAGTTCCTCTGTGGAGATGGGAGAACGTTCCAGAAGGACAACCATCTCTGCAACACTCCTGCAAAAAGGCTGTTATGGTAGAGTGGCTAGACGGAAGCCACTTCTCAGTAAAAGTCACATGACAGGCTGCTTGGAGTTTGCCAAAAGGCACCTAAAAGACTCTTAGAAACCAAGATTGAGCTCTTTGGCCTGAATGCCAAGGATCACGTCTGGAGGAAATCTTGCACCACCCCTACGGTGATGCATGGTGATGGTAGCATCATGCTGTGGGATGTTTTTCAGCGGTGGGGACTGAGTTACTATTCAGGATCGAGGGAAAGATGAACGGAGCAAAGTACAGAGAGATCCTTGATGAAAACCTATTCCAGAGCGTTCAGGACCTCAGACTGGGGTGAAGTTTCACCTTCCAACAGGACAACGAACCTAAGCACATAGCCATGACAATGCATGAGTGGCTTCGGGACAAATCTCTGAATGTCCTTCAGTGGCCCAGCCAGAACCGGGACTTGAACCTGATCGAACATCTCCGGAGAGACCTGAAAATAGCTTTGCAGCGATGCTCCCTATATTGAACCTGACAGAGCTTGAAAGGATCTGCAGAGAAGAATGGGAAACACTCCCCAAATACAGGTGTGCCAAGCTTGTGGCATCATACCCAAAAAGACTCAAGGCTGTAATCGCAGTCAAAGGTGCCTCAACAAACTACTGAGTAAAGGTTCTGAATACTTAAGTAAATGCAATATTTCAGTTTTCTATATTTTATAAATGAGCAAAATGCACTGAATGCACTGTATGGTTTCTGAATGCACTGTATGGTCCAACCAGCTGAACCACCAAGCTTACCAGCTCAATTTCTATACAGACCATTGATTTTAAGTCAACGACAGGAACGTGCTGATAAGAACATCTACTGTGCAAAGGGGGGTGCAAAGCAGGGCCTTCAAGGGGGCAAGTGCTCAAAATGAAAAACTTTTTTTTTTTGCTAGTAAATCTGTTAGTAAATTAGCTCAAGATATTTTACTGATTGTGATTTATCTCTCTTTTAGAGGTCTTCACGGATCCATCTGTACCCGCATACCCAAAAATAAAGTAGCTGCTTCCCTGACTCAGATCACATCTTGTCTGGGTCCGGACCAGGTCCATACGGAACGGGTCTAGTTGTCCTCGGGTCCGTTCGGGAACGTGTCTCAAAATTATATTTTTTTATTTATTTATGCATATCGGGTTCAGGTGGGAAAGCCCCAGATCCATTTCGGAATGGACCCTTGAAGACCTTTACTCTCTATGTATTTCTTCCTCTCTCTGCTGTACATATCAGCCAACTAGACTGAATATTGATGATGATGTAGGCTAAATCAAGTGTTATCAAGTGTTAATCAAATGTTATGCTGCTGTGGCAGTACTGTTGATATTTAAACTAGGTAGCTAGCTACACACACTCGACCAGTGACAGCATCTCTCAAGCCTGTTTGGACACCACCATACAGGGCAGACTGGGAAAAAGTCGCAAACAGGCACGTACAAGCTCAGTACATGGAAGATCAGACGCAACCAATGGACGGGGAGGGGGATGGCGAACTTAACAACGACTAGCTGGTTGTGGATTCCGAACAACCATGATACAAAATGCATACAAAAAAAAAAGATTTTGTGGGAAACTATACCACCACCAAAAAGGGCACTTGGGAGAGTGGAAGGGCAAAGGGGCATGTGCTCTGCACAGGTAGAGCCCTATCCGTGCAGGTGCCTGGTGCAAAGTGATGTCCATTAGATGATGTGCAAAGTACGTAAAACATTTCAAAATCATCTGGTTTCTCAGGGAATGGTGAGCAGTAGAGTGAAATCATGACTCGTCAACAAGGCAGTGTCATCATGACTTCATAAGAAAACAATTAGTCATACAATAGGTCCTTTTCCCTTCAATATTTTAATAAAAACACTTTTGTTAATTTCTAAATGATTAACTTCATGAAGGGTTTAATCACAGCCTATAAATTGATGCAATCGAGTACATTTTGTTCTAATTTGTTCATTTGGATAAACCAAGATGACCGAAGGCAATGCTGGTGAATGAAGCCGAGAAAGGAAAGGGGGACGCCAAGCTAGGCTGAAAAGATGTGCTATACGGCCTCCTCTTCCTAGTATCCTGAAGGCTAAAATGTGAAATCCCTGCCTTTTTTTTATGAACTCAGAGGAAGGCCTCAATCTTAGAGGGACATCAGGGAATGCTGTGGCTTTGTTTTTACAGAGACATGGCTTACGGACGATATACTCGACTCAACCAGATGGCTTTTCCATTTTCCGTATGGATCGAAAGGCAGTGTGTTTCCTCATCAACAATACCTGGTGCACTGAGATTGAAAACATCTCAAGCTCCTGTTCACCCGATTTGGGGCGGTCGGTAGCTTAGCGGTTAAGAGCGTTGGTCCAGCATCCCTGCGCCGACTTGGTGACAAATCTGTCGATGTGCCGTTGAGCAAGGCATATTGCAATTGCTCCTGTAAGTCACTGTACAAGATAATTAGCCAGCAAGAATCCTCTCACCCGGAAGCAGTCTTTATTGTCGTGGGTGATTTTAACCAAGCAATTATCACCAAAATGTATCCTGCCCCACAAGAAGAAACAACCTGCTGGACCATCAGATCACATCTCTCTGTTCCTCTCTGTTCCTCAACAGGGAGACACCAACACAGAGAATAGTGAGTCGTTGGACAGAGGAGGCAGACCAAAGGCTGCAAGATTGTTTTGAGAATACTGATTGAAATATGTCTCCACCAAGGAGACTGATACATCAACATTGAAGAATATACATCGTCATTCACAGGCTTTATTAGGAAATATGTTGATGATGTTGTACCCACAATAACAACATGGACAAACCCCAACCAAAAACCTTTGATGAACGGAGATATCCGTACCATTCGGAGATCACGCACTGCAGCATTCAATGTCAACAGAACAAACCTCAATTACTCAGTGGTGTGCGGAGCAAACTTGTATTGATGTTTGACAACTCATATTCGTTCGCATGCGGCAAGGACTACAGACAATAATGGACAACAAAGGCAAATCCAGCTGTGTGGTGCCCACCTAAGCCTCCTTCCCAGACGAGTTTAACACATTCTTTGCTCGCTTTGAGGGATCCAGGAAGATGCTCTGGACGACCAGGTGCATTCGCTATACAAGGCTGACGTGAGGAAAATTTTCAAGAGAGTGAAAACTCACAAAGACACCAGCCCAGATGCCATCCCTGGCAAAGGTCCTCAGAGTGTGTGCTGACTAGCTGGCGGGCATTTTCTCTGACATCTTCAACATTTCTCTGTCCCAGGAGACCACCATCCTCCCAGTGCCCAAGAAAAACAAGGTGACATGCCCAAATTACTATCGGCCAGACGGGAAGACCACAGGCTGTGAGGATTGGCAACAACACCTCCTCAACCCTGACTGTTAACACAGGGGCCCCCCAGGGGTGTGTTGTCAGCCGTCTGCTGTATTCCATATGTTCACCCATGACTGCGTGGCTTTGCATGACACCAACTCCATCATCAAGTTTACTGATGATACCACGGTTGTAGGCCTGATAACCAAAAATGACAAGTCAGTCTATAGGAAGGAGGTAAGTGAAGTGGCATTGTGGTACCAAGACAACAACCTTTCCCTCAATGTCAGCAAAACAAAGGATTTACATTTTGATTTAATCTTTATTTAAATAAGCATTTGTTCTTAATGGACTTGCCTAATTACAATGACGGCTTACGCCGGCCAATCCATAACCAGTATGACGATGGGCCAATTGCAGGCCGCTCTACAGGACTCCCGATCATGGCCAGTTGTGATACAGCCTGGGATTGAACCAGGGTCAGTGATGTAGTGATGCCTCTAGCACTGTGATGCAGTGCCTTAGACCGTTGCGCCACTCGGGAGCCGTGAAAGTTGATTGTTGTCTTCAGGAAGAAGAGGAAGGAACATCCCACTGATCCACATCAAAGGGACTGCATTAGTAAGCAGTTTTAAGCTCCTCAGCGCCCACATCACCGAGCACTTGGACCAACAACCCTACGACTCTTGTCAAGAGGGCCCAACAGCATCTCTACTTCCTAAGGCAGCCGAATAAAATTGGCACGCCAAGGAGACGCAAGCATTTAGTTTGATGGTGTATACCATGTGAATCCTGCAAGTACCACAAATAAAACTTGAAACTTGAATCTAAACACAAAATATTAAATCATTCTCCTTGTACATCTGTATTCAAAGAGTTGAGCTACATGTGAAAAAAATGAAAGGAATCCATTTCGACACCATATGAGTTAGTCTGTGTCCTACCTTCTGGATGGTGTCCAGCATAGACCAGCCTCCATTCCAAGGCTTGGTGGACTTCCTCATGCAGTTCAGACTAGCCATGCTATGCCACTTTCTGTCCTCCAGCTTACTGTAGAAGGCATTGGCCAGCATCAGCACACTGTCATACAGGTACAAGTTGGAGACCTGGGGAGAAACAACACAATAAAACATCTTCTATAAAAGGTTTTGAGCAGAATCAGCATTGTCATGCAGGTAATGAACTAGTTTGAGATCTGGCAGGGAAAAACTCCCCAAAACTGTTGGAGCTAAAACGAGATGCTCAAAATCAATTGTTGAACCTTGTGAAAGATTACAAGACCAACACAAAAGTGGTTCCTCTATGCCTCTGCCCCTGTGAGGTTCAGGGGAAATAAATTGCTCAGTAGGGAATAAGCATTTCCACAGAATGAAAGGGAGAAACCGACCCATAGTGGTTGACACCTGGGGAGCAGGAAACACCCAGTCTGACACTGCAATGACCACTTTTAAGTTACAGACGAGAGATATGAAAGATAACCTCAAGTTTTCTAATGATAGAAAAAGACATGTCTGTTGAAATGCCACAGAGCATTACTCACAATTACACCCACGGTATATCTTTTCTAACTTGTCTGTAGGAAACTGTGATTGTGATTTATTGATGGACCACTGGAGAAAGAGAAGCCCAAACACATTCCCTGGCATTTTCATTTGGAATAAAAATAGGCACAATGGATTGCCTACGTCCAAAGCGTGCTTTCGAGATACACCAACAAAGGCATGTATGAATGGCAGGGTACAGCAATGACACAAGGAGAGATATTTGCTGAAGGACACCATTCCTCAGATCTCTGTTCCTGTATTCTATCATGGTTCACCATGAGATCAATACATGTACAATTATTGTTTTCCTCATTTCATAGAGGATTCAATTGGACATTCAATCCACATGGTCATATTGGGTATAGAGGAAAACACACTTGTTGAGTTGAAATGAATGTGACGGTGGTAAATCGAGTTTACAAAATGCATACATTTTTTAAAAGTTAGCTCAAACATAAACACACTAGGTCATTTCCATATAAAAGGACCATTGAGCAACAACATGTGATGTTCATAAGAGCATGTCAAATTGGGTGTCAAAAGAAAGCCACATCTATATATATATATTTTTAAATGAAGGCATATATACATTTTCAACCATTTTCCATCCTAAAAACATGGAATAGGCAAAGGCTTTGATTTCTGGTCAAACAGATGGAAAATGGGTCTTAGAAAACATCTACCAGAAACACAATAATGTTGAAGTAAAGACTCCTGACAAATAATATCAACACTTAGAGTGCCTTCAAAAAGTATTCATAACCCTTGACTTATTCCACATTTAGTTGTGTTACAACCCGAATTCAAAATTGATTAAATATGTATTTTTTCTCACCCATCTACACATAATACCCCATAATGACAAAGTGAAAAAATGTTTTTAAGAAATGTTTGCAAATGTTTTGAAAATGAAATACATAAATATCACAAGTATTCATTCACAACCCTGAGTCAATACATGTTAGAATCACCTTGGGCATTTATTACAGCTGTGAGTCTTTTTAGATATAGATTTTAGATATTAGATCTCTAAGAACCTTCCACACCTGGATTGTACAATATTTGCACATGATTATTTTTACAATTCTTCAAGCTCTGTCAAGTTGGTTGTTCAGCATCGCTAGACAGCCATTTTCATGTTTTGCAGTACATTTTCATGCCTATTTAAGTCAAGACTAAGTAGGTCACTCAGGAACATTCAATGTGATCTTGGTAAGCAACTCCAGCGTACATTTGGCCTTGTCTTTTAGGTTATTGTCCTGCTGAAAGGTGAATTATGGGACTCCCGATCATGGTGGAAATCACTTTGAGCTGATTTCCTGGTGTTTTTAAAGTATTGTATGTCCCCCACAAAAAATGTATGTTGTTTTATTTTTTATTTTTTATCAGAGAACCTGGAGGGGGCCAGTTGGGAAACCCTGCTCAAAGGGATATTTAATGTATGATTTTTATTTTTAACCATCTACCAATACGTGCCCTTCTTCACAAGGCATTGAAAAACCGCCCTGGTCTTTGTGGGTGAATCTTTGTTTGAAATTCACTGTTTGACTGAGGGATCTTACAGATAATTGTATGTGTAGGGTACAGAGAAGTAGTCTTTCAAACACCTATGTTAAACACGATTATTGCACACAGAATGAGTCCATGCAACGTATTATGTCACTTGTTAAGCCTTTTTTACTCCTGAATGTATTTCGGCTTTCCATAACAAAGGGGTTGAATATTTATTGACTCAAAACATTTCAGCTTTTCATTTTTAATTAATTGGAAAAAATCAAGGTGTGTGAAGACTTTATGAAGGCACTGTATATTTAGTTTTGGATACATTTTTCTGTCTTCTGTAGGTTTAAGAAACTTTGCCTTGGGCCTTGAAATTCCATTACCAAAAACCCACATATCCTTAAGTTATTTTAAAATGTGTCTCCCTCATAAGGAGGGAGGATAATGAAAGTTCACAGAACTTAAAAGGTAGGCCTATCAATTAGGTATAGTGTTTTTACTGATATCAATTTTGTTTCTGAATTATTAAGTGGTTAAAACTTGAAATTCCATTACCAAATCGTTAACGAAATTTTCCGAAAGATCGGTAATGGAATTTCTGCAATTAAATCATAGTAGTAACAAACCACAGTTGGGTTCAAAAGTTTGTACAGGACAGTATAGTTAAGTACAGCTCAGTAATGAAAAGTAGAGTATAGTTCAGTACAGTACAGCACAGTAAAATACAGTACAGTAAAGAAACGTATAGTTTAGTAGAGTACTGTACAGTTGAGTTCGGTACAGTACACAGTAAGGCACACTAGTGTTGAGTACACTGTATTGCACTGTACTCTACTGTACTATACTGTACTGCACTCTACTGAACTCTACTCTATATAAAAAAAACAGTGTTTAGAATAATACACAAATATTTAAAGAAGGATATTGCATTTTTATACATTTGTATACCTTAGGATACATCACCATGAAGAGAAGGAAATGCCCAAATACAACACCTAAAGCATTTGTTTTCTCTAAAGCTTTATGGATGGTCTGGCTGGTGTACTTAAGGCTTTATGCATCACTTGATGAATCCTAAGAAAGAAGGGTCTGGTGTACTAACATATCATGATCATGATTTGAAAGGGGATAGATAAGTGGCCAGTGCTTTACACAGCACAGGTAACACGTTTAAATTAGAAAAGAAAAGCACTTGCCTGTGCTTTTTTTCTCTCTTACAAATACTTGGCATTAGCCAGTGCTTCACCTTTTTTCACATTAATAATTGAGAGATAAAGTCTAAAGTAATACCACATGATTTTACCATCTGTCCTGAACAGTGTTCTATGCTAGCTATGGAGTTGGAATAGTAAGTCACGGTCATTGCACACTAGATGACTACGGAGAACATTTCTAAGTCATTTTTAACATTAGAAATCTGTGTTCCTGTGTCAGAATAGTGATGACAGACTGAGGTGTTTAACATTGGAGGGATGTGTGAAGGAAATGACAGTGTAAGAACGATGATGATGTTCAATGTTGTGACAGCGCTGACAGGCAAATCGCTCTCGCCGACCTTCAGAAATGCTTGTGTCATGGTTATGGTCATGTCTTGTCAATATATGGGGTGATGTTGGGTGAATGACAAAGCGTTCTGTGATGGTGTGGATACAGTGTTACGGTGATGACAGGGTGGTGACGGGGCTGATGGTCAAATAGAGTAATGAAGTCCTATCCTTCACACTGACCTCCAGGGACTGCAGGTAGCCCTCCTGGGGGTCACAGAGCAGAGAGGAGATGCGGTGGTTGTTCCTCATGCAGCGGATGTTGGTGTCTCTCCACAGAGGGAAGATCTGCCGTATGACGGTCATCCGGCCCAACGAACTGTGGACCAGCTCCATGATTTCTGTGTCACTCACCTCCTGCGACAAAAAAAGAGAAGGTGGGGTGGGAGGGTTCATGGTCAAAACCATAAAATAAATCTAAGAATTGCTTTGTAAATTCCCATTATGAACTTGTCTTAAGCTGTGGATTCACATAGGAATTATAGGACTAGGTACAGTTTGTGTGACAACTAAGTATGATTAATCAATATACACATTAAGAAATACATGCAATAAACACTCTTCTCAAGGTCAGGATTTCAATTAATTTTCAGCTGAAAATGAATTGGGGATCATCACTAATGTCCGATATCTATCAGTTCCTTTGGAAAATTGACAAAGTAAAAACTCTCCTTCAATTTCTTAGAATCCCAGAACGTACACCATAAAGTTGTGGATAGGAACCTCCCTACTCATGTGTGCAGGCAAGGGTGATGGATGAGAGGAATGCGTTCAGGGTCAGACGGGGTGACCTGTGAACGGTCAGATCAATAGCGATGAGACCTAGAGCTGCTGGTCTGACTCAGGAGCAGGACAGAGGTCAATGTTGATGTGACAGACAAACAGCACTCGGATCAAACACCACAGTAATGAGACAACTGACGGGTCAAACTTATCTGTGTTTATCTATCTCTCTGTCTCTCTCTTTCGATCTGTCCAAGTTTGTTTTTCTCTTTCAGACGTTCCAACTCCCTGCCTGTTTCTTGTTAGCTGTCTGTCTGTCTCGCTTTCTCCCTCTATTTCATTTTCCCTTTGTGTCCATTTATCTCACTCTTTGGCCCTTTCGCCCTATTTATCTTACTGTCCAAACTTATCAATTCCTTTTAGAAATACATAAATGTTATGCAACAAGCACCACACCTCATGGATAATTCAGTAGGTGTGTGCTTTACTGCTTTTAGAAAGAGGCACCTCCATTTTTATACAGCAGAAACACTACACTATGAGTCATACAAACAGCCAGTCAACTGTAAATAATGGATATTCATGAGGTGCTGTTGTGCATTAACCGGGTGGAATATGTTGTACGATTCATTTAGTTATGACCTCACTTCCAGGATTGTCCTTCCTGTCTTGACCTGTTAGAACGTTCCACCACAGATGACTGCTGTGACATCACTTGACCCTGCAGTGACCTTGATGGAGCCATTTTGCTAACAAGACATAAATGACCCCAGGCGAGTAGTTTGAAAGAAAAGCACAGAGCATTAAGTGCTTGGTCTTCATATTTTAATGTGGAGAGAACACGTTTTGGTATGCAGGGGAAGAATGTTGGTGGGGTACCCTTTGAGTTTGTTGATTAGTCTGGGGGCACTCTAACACAGTGTGTGACTAACATTCTGGACTGTGTTTTACTGTATAATACAATTTCAGTGCAGGTCAAAGCCATCATTACAGAGCTGTATATCAGATTGAATGAATGTGTTCAGGAGATCAGGTGTTTATGCATTCAGTGTGGACATACACTTTGGGAGGAAAACACTACCAAAGATCCTATTGCTGCCCTGAGGTGACCTACTTAAGCATGGAAACCGAAAATATGTATTTCAATTGCACACATCCTCTAAATACATTAATCAAATCAAGCCTATCTGACAGCTAAATTATCCTCAATATGCCGCTCAGTCAACATTATTAATCTATCATGATATATAAATCAAGAAATCCTGGTGATCACCATAGAGATTTAATTAGGAGTTAAAACACTTTTTTAAGCTTTAGACATGTATGCTGAGAAGCTCTGCGACTTGGAGAATGACTGGGAGGTACTCTACTCTTATCTAGCCATCTTGCCCTCCCTCCCTCCCCCCAACAGCACACTCTATCACTTGCCTCTATCCATTGCTAATCTGCTAGCTCTGACTAGTAGACACATACAGGTAACTGCCAACATAAAGGAAACACCAACATAAAGTTTCTTAATAGGGCTTTGGGCCACCACAGAACAGCTTCAACGTGCCTTGGCATAGATTCTACAAGTTTCTGGAACAATTTTGGAGGGATGCAACACCCTTCGTTCATGAGAAATTCCATAATTTGATGTTTTGTTGATGATGAAATGCTGTCTAAAGAATGGTGACTGAGACACACACACATGAAACCCCCTATGCTCCTTTGAGAACACTCTTTCAAAGTCACTGAGATCTCTTCTTCTAGCCATGGTAGCCAAAATAATGGACAACTGATCATTTTTATACATTATCCTAAGCATCATGGTTAGTTAATTGCTTATTAATTATCATACAAACCACACCTGTGTGTGTGTGCGTGACTGTGTGCGCCGCGCACATCTCAGTCACCAGATCTCAACCCAATTGAACACATATGGGAGATTCTGGAGCGGCAATATTTCATCATCTTTAAAAGAGAAGGGTCCAGGATTATCTTCAACAACATAGAAAACTGCTTAAAGGGATACCTCTGGATTTTGGCAATGAGGCCCATTATCTACTTATTCAGAGTCAGATGAACTCGTGGATACCATTTTTGTGTCTCTGCGTGCAGTTTGAAGGAAGTTGCTAACTAGCACCAGCGCAATTGCTAACTAGTGTTAGTGCAATGACTGGAATTCTATGGTATCTGCTAGCATGCTGGCAGCAGATACCCATAGCCTTACAGTAATTGTGCTAATGCTAGTTAACATTGGCTCGCGAAACTACCTCTTAACTTCCTTCATACTGGACACAGAGACATAACAATGGTATCCACGAGTTCATCTGATAAGGGGCCTCATAACCAAAATCATGAAGTATCCCTTTAAGAGACTGACAGTCTGGGTTTGGTAGGGCTCCAGTCCTCCCTGTCATAATAAGCAACAGAGGATATAGAAATTGTATTATACCCCAGAGAAATAAGTAAAGTCAATGTAAGTAACCTAATTTATGCTCGTTTAACTGTTAACTTCGAGGGTATTGTCAGCAATAATCATATGCCCATATAATTTAATTCCACTGTTTTGCACTGAAACTGTCTGCCTTAGGAAGAAGCCCACTGTTGGCAGCTCCCTCAGTACCATAGCCTCAAATGTAAATGTCACTAACATGTCTACCTTGGATCAGCCTCTCACAAACAAGCAACCCAGAAAAGTACTGAACATAGCCCATAGCCCATACTGTTAAAGTATGTAGCCTGAGAAACAAGGTTCATGAAATGTAAAACTTACTAACATCAGAATACATTCATATTCTGGCCATTGGTGAAACACACTTAGATAATTAATTTGATGATGCAGTAGTAGATATGGTTATAGAATATATAGGAAATATAGAAATGCAAATGAAGGAGGAGTTGCCATGTATGCCTAGAGTCATATTCCTATTAGGCTGAGAGAGGATCTCATGTCAGATGATGTTGAAGTAATATGGCTACAGGTTCATCTGCATCAACTAAAGCCCATTCTTGTAGGAAGTTGCTATAGACCACTGAGTACTAAAAGTCAGTACTTGGACTATATGTGTAAAATGCTCAATGTGTGTGTAATGTATATGATATCAACAGAGAGGAATATGTTCCGGATGACATAAATATTGACTGTTGGCATCAAGCTGTCCACTCAAAAAGAAAATTCAAGCTGTAACCAATGCCTGCAATCTGGTAGGTTATCAGGCAACCTACCAGGGTATTTACAAACAGAACAGGAACTAAGTCATCCACGTATACTGATCACATCTTTACTAATGCTGCATGAATCTGCTCTAAAGTCGTATCCACACCCATCGGATGCAGTAAATATAATAGCCATATCTAGAAAAAAAACAAGTTCCAAAGATTGGACCTAAAATTGTGTATAAGCGATCATACAACAGGTTTTGCAATGGATCCTATGTCGAAGAATATTTGTTCTTCTGATGTGTGTAATGAGGAACAATCGACTGTGCACTTGAAGCATTTATGAAACTGCTTCTTGCAATTACTGATAAGCACGTGCCCATGCAGAAACGGACTGTTAGAACTGTCAAATCACCATAGATAATGAATTTGAAAAAATGATGGCTGATAGGGATGAGGCAAAAAGAATAGAAAATAAGTTTGACAACACAGCAGACTGGCAAACATACAGTAAATTGAGAAATCTAAACTAAATAAAATGAAGAAGAAACTATAATATGGAACAAAGTTAAATTATATAAAGAATGATAGTAAAAAGCTCTGGAGTAATTTAAATTATATTTTATGCAAAAAAGTGAACTCGGCTTCATCCTTCATTGAGACAAATGGCTTGTTCATGACAAAACCCTTTGATATTGCCAATCACTTTAATAACTTTTTTTTGTTGACAAGATAAGCATATTGCTTCATATTCATGCATAACAGACCAAATAATGAAAGTTAAGCACAGTAGTTTTGAGTTCTGCAAAGTGAGTGTGGAAGAGGTTATATTTTTTGTTACTATCTATAAATAAGGACAAGCCAACTGATACTGACAACTTAGATGGTTAAGCAAAATCAAATCATATCAAATGTTATTGGTCACATACACATGGTAAGCAGATGTTAATGCGAGTGAAGCGAAATGCTTGTGCTTCTAGTTGCGACCATGCAGTAATATCTAACAAGTAATCTAACAATTTCACAACAACTACCTTATACACACAAGTGTAAAGGAATGGATAAGAATATGTACATAAAACTATATATGGATAAGCGATGGCAGAACAGCATAGGCAAGATGCAGTAGATGGTATAGTATATACAGTATATACATTTGAGATGAGTATTGTTGGGTATGTAAACATTATATAAAGTGGCATAGTTTAAAGTGACTAGTGATACATTTATTACATCCCATTTTTAATTATTAAAGTGGCTGGAGTTGAGTCAGTATGTTGGCAGCAGCCACTCAATGTTAGTGATGGCTGTTTAACAGTCTGATGGCCTTGAGATAAAAGCTGTTTTTCAGTCTCTCGGTCCCAGCATTGATGCACCTGTGCTGACCTCGCCTTCTGGATGATAACGTGGTGAACAGGCAGTGGCTCGGGTGGTTGTTGTCCTTGATGATCTTTTTGGCCTTCCTGTGACATCGGGTGGTGTAGGTGTCCTGGAGGGCAAGAAGTTTGCCCCCGGTGATGTGTTGTGCAGACCTCACTACCCTCTGGAGAGATTTGCGGATGTGGGTGGAGCAGTTGCCGTACTAGGCAGTGATACAGCCCGACAGGATGCTCTCGATTGTGCATCTGTAAAAGTTAGTGAGTATTTTTGGTGACAAGACAAATTTCTTCAGCTTCCTAAGGTTGAAGAGGAGCTGTTGCGCCTTCTTCACCACTCTGTCTGTGTGGGTGGACCAATTCAGTTTGTCCGTGATGTGTACACAGAACTTTCCATCTTCTCCACTACTGTCCCGTCGATGTGGATAGGGGGGTGCTGCCTCTGCTGTTTCCTGAAGTCCACGATCATCTCCTTTGTTTTGTTGACGTTGAGTGTGAGGTTATTTTCCTGACACCACACTCCGAGGGCCCTCACCTCCTCCCTGTAGGCCATTTCGTCATTGTTGGTAATCAAGCCTACCAATGTAGTATCGTCTGCAAGCTTGATAATTGAGTTGGAGGCGTGCATGGCCACACAGTCATGTGTGACAAGGGAGTACAGGAGAGGGCTGAGAAAACACCCTTGTGGGGCCCCACTGTTAAGGATCAGCGGGTCAAGTTCAGGACCCAGTTACACTGGGTGGGGTCGAGACCCAGCATTCTTACATAGGTATTCCTCTTTTCCAGATGGGTTAGGGCAGTGTGCAGTGTGATTACGATTGCGTCATTTGTGGACCTATTAGGTCGGTAAGCAAATTGGCGTGGGTCTAGGGTGTCAGGTAGGGTGGAGGTGAAATGATCCTTGACTCGTCTCTCAAGCACTTCATGATGACGGAAGTGAATACTACGGGGCGATAGTCATTTAGCTCAGTTGCCTTAGCTTTCTTGGGAACAGGAACATTGGTGGCCCTCTTGAAGCATGTTGGAACAGCAGACTGGGATTGATTGAATATGTCCGTAAACACACCAGCCAGCTGGTCTGCGCATGCTCTGAGGACATGGCTAGGGATGCCGTTTAGGCCGCCAGCCTTGCAGGGGTCAACACGTTTAAATGCTTTACTCACGTTGGCTGCGGTGAAGAAGAGCCCGCAGGTTTTGGTAGTGGGCCGTGTCAGTGGCCCTGTATTGTCCTCAAAGCGAGCAAAGAATTTGTTTAGTTTGTCTGGGAGAAAGACATCAGCGTCTGGACGGGGCTGGTTTTCTTTTTGTAGTCTGTGATTGACTGTAGACCCTGCCTGATACCTCTCGTGTCTGAGCCGTTGAATTGCGACTCTACTTTGTCTCTATACTGACGCTTAGCTTGTTTGATTGCCTTGTGGAGGGAATAGCTACACTGTTTGTATTCGGACATGTTTCAGGTCGCCTTGCCCTGATTAAAAGCAGTGGTTCGCGCTTTCAATTTTGCGCGAATGATGCCATCAATCCACGGTTTCTGGTTGGGGAACGTTTTAGTTGTCGCTGTGGGTACAACATCACCGATGCACTTGCTAATAAACTCGCTCACTGAATCAGCGTATACATCAATGTTGTTGTTCGACGCTATCCGGAATATATCCCAGTCCACGTGATCGAAGCAATCTTGAAGTGTGGAATCAGATTGGTCGGACCAGCGTTGAACAGACCTGAGCACGGGCGTTTCCTGTTTTAGTTTCTGTCTATAGGCTGGGAGCAACAAAATGGAGTTGTGGTCAGATTTGCCGAAAGGAGGGCGAGGGAGAGCTTTGTTTGCGTCGCGGAAGTTAGAGTAACAATGATCCAGAATTTTTCTAGCCCGTGTCGCGCTTTCGATATGCTGATAAAATTTAGGGAGCCTTGTTTTCAGATTAGCCTTGTTAAAATCCCCAGTTACAATAAATGCAATCTCAAGATATGTGGTTTCCAGTTCACATAGAGTCCAATGAAGTTCTTTCAGGGTTGTCGAGGTGTCTGCTTGGGGGGGGATGTACACGACTGTGATTATAATCTAAGAGAATTATCTTGGTAGATAATGCGGTCGGCATTTGATTGTAAGGAATTCTAGGTCAGGTGAGCAAAAGGACTTGAGTACCTGTATGTTGTTATGATCACACCATGACTCGTCAATCATTAGGCATACACCCCCGGCCTTCTTCTTACCAGAGAGATGTTTTTTTCTGTCAGCGCGACGCGTGAAGAAACCAGGTGGCTTTACCGACTCTGATAACGTATCCCGAGTGAGCTATGTTTCCGTGAAACAGAGAATGTTACAATCTCTGATGTCTTTCTGGAAGGCAAACCTTGCTCGGATTTCATCTACCTTGTTTTCAAGAGACTGGACATTGGCTAATAGTATACCCGGGAGCGGTGGGCGATGTGCCCGTCTACGGAGCCTGACCAGAAGACCGCTCCGTCTGTCCCTTTTGCAGCACCGTTGTTTTGGGTCACCTGCTGAGATCCGATCCATTGTCCTGGGTGGTGGTCCACTTCGGGAAAGTCGTATTCCTGGACGTAATGTTGGTGAGTCAACGTTGCTCTTATATCCAATAGTTCCTCCCGGCTGTTTGTAATAAGACTTGAGAATTCATGGGGTAACAGTGTAAGACATAATACATTAACCTGTTACTCCTACCCCCTACTTTTTCGAACATTCTGTTAAAAATCGCACAACATTTCAGCGCCCTGCTGCTCATGCCAGGAATATAGTATATGCATATGATTAGTATGTGTGGATAGAAAACGCTCAGTCGTTTATAAAACTGGTTAAATCACGGCTGTGACTATAACAGAACGTGCGTTTCATCGAAAAGCGCAGGAGAATCTGATCACTGAAAATTGGAAAATATATCAATGCGCCAATTGCATGAATTGTCTGTGGGAAAGCAAATTACCTGGAGCCGAGATTGCAATTCCTACAGCTTCCACACGATGTCAACAGTCTTGTCATTTGCCTAGGCTTTGCTTCTTGGTCAAACGAAGAAGAGACAGCCGATTTCTTCAGGTCTCGGACCGGATATTTTGGTTGAGATTTACCCGGACATTATTTCCAGACGTAGCCCTATAGAATATACTTCGCCTCGTGATCAATTTGATCGCTTATTAACGTTTACTAATACCTAAAGTTGCATTACAAAAGTATTTCGAAGTGTTTTGTAAAAGTTTATCATCGACTTTTTTAATTAAAAAAAATGACGTTACGTTATAAGACGCTATTTTTTCCGTTTATCACACAGTCTTCATAGATCGATATCTAGGCTATATATGGACCAATTTAATTTTATTTATTTTTTATTTCACCTTTATTTAACCAGGTAGGCTAGTTGAGAACAAGTTCTCATTTGCAACTGCGACCTGGCCAAGATAAAGCATAGCAGTGTGAACAGACAACACAGAGTTACACATGGAGTAAACAATTAACAAGTCAATAACACAGTAGAAAAAAAGGGGAGTCTATATACAATGTGTGCAAAAGGCATGAGGAGGTAGGGGAATAATTACAATATTGCAGATTAACACTGGAGTGATAAATGATCAGATGATCATGTACAGGTAGAGATATTGGTGTGCAAAAGAGCAGAAAAGTAAATAAATAAAAACTGTGGGGATGAGGTAGGTGAAAATGGGTGGGCTATTTACCAATAGATTATGTACAGCTGCAGCGATCGGTTAGCTGCTCAGATAGCTGATGTTTGAAGTTGGTGAGGGAGATAAAAGTCTCCAACTTCAGCGATTTTTGCAATTCGTTCCAGTCACAGGCAGCAGAGTACTTGAACGAAAGGCGGCCGAATGAGGTGTTGGCTTTAGGGATGATCAGTGAGATACACCTGCTGGAGCGCGTGCTACGGATGGGTGTTGCCATCGTGACCAGTGAACTGAGATAAGGCGGAGCTTTATCTAGCATGGCCTTGTAGATGACCTGGAGCCAGTGGGTCTGGCGACAAATATGTAGCGAGGGCCAGACGGCTAGAGCATACAAGTCACAGTGGTGGGTAGTATAAGGTGCTTTAGTGACAAAACAGATGGCACTGTGATAAACTGCATCCAGTTTGCTGAGTAGAGTGTTGGAAGCGATTTTGTAGATGACATCGCCGAAGTCGAGGATCGGTAGGATAGTCAGTTTTACTAGGGTAAGCTTGGCAGCGTGAGTGAAGGAGGCTTTGTTGCGGAATAGAAAGCCGACTCTTGATTTGATTTTCGATTGTAGATGTTTGATATGGGTCTGGAAGGAGAGTTTGCAGTCTAGCCAGACACCTAGGTACTTATAGGTGTCCACATATTCAAGGTCGGAACCATCCAGTGTGGTGATGCTTGTCGGGCATGCGGGTGCAGTCAGCGATCGGTTGAAAAGCATGCATTTGGTTTTACTAGCGTTTAAGAGCAGTTGGAGGCCACGGAAGGAGTGTTGTATGGCATTGAAGCTTGTTTGGAGGTTAGATAGCACAGTGTCCAATGACGGGCCGAAAGTATATAGAATGGTGTCGTCTGCGTAGAGGTGGATCAGGGAATCGCCCGCAGCAAGACCAACATCATTGATATATACAGAGAAAATAGTCGGCCCGAGAATTGAACCCTGTGGCACCCCCATAGAGACAGCCAGAGGACCGGACAGCATGCCCTCCGATTTGACACACTGAACTCTGTCTGCAAAGTAATTGGTGAACCAGGCAAGGCAGTCATCCGAAAAACCGAGGCTACTGAGTCTGCCGATAAGAATCTGGTGATTGACAGAGTCGAAAGCCTTGGCAAGGTCGATGAAGCCGGCTGCACAGTACTGTCTTTTATCGATGGCGGTTATGATATCATTTAGTACCTTGAGTGTGGCTGAGGAGCACCCGTGACCGGCTCGGAAACCAGATTGCATAGCGGAGAAGGTACGGTGGGATTCGAGATGGTCAGTGACCTGTTTGTTGACTTGGCTTTCGAAGACCTTAGATAGGCAGGGCAGAATGGATATAGGTCTGTAACAGTTTGGGTCCAGGGTGTCTCCCCCTTTGAAGAGGGGGATGACTGCAGCAGCTTTCCAATCCTTGGGGATCTCAGACGATATGAAAGAGAGGTTGAACAGGCTGGTAAATAGGGGTTGCGACAATGGCGGCGGATAGTTTCAGAAATAGAGGGTCCAGATTGTCCAGCCCAGCAGATTTATACGGGTCCAGGTTTTGCAGCTCTTTCAGAACATCTGTTATCTGGATTTGGGTAAAGGAGAACCTGGAGAGGCTTGGGCGAGGAGCTGCGGGGGGGCCGGAGCTGTTGGCCGAGGTAGGAGTGGCCAGGCGGAAGGCATGGCCAGCCGTTGAGAAATGCTTGTTGAAGTTTTCGATAATCATGGATTTGTCGGTGGTGACCGTGTTCCCTAGCCTCAGTGCAGTCGGCAGCTGGGAGGAGGTGCTCTTGTTCTCCATGGACTTCACAGTGTCCCAGAACTTTTTGGAGTTGGAGCTACAGGATGCAATCTTCTGCCTGAAGAAGCTGGCCTTAGCTTTCCTGACTGACTGCGTGTATTGGTTACTGACTTCCCTGAACATTTGCATATCGCGGGGACTGTTCGATGCTATTGCAGTCCGCCACAGGATGTTTTTGTGCTGGTCGAGGGCAGTCAGGTCTGGAGTGAACCAAGGGCTGTATCTGTTCTTAGTTCTGCATTTTTTGAACGGAGCATGCTTATCTAAAATGGTGAGGAAGTTACTCTTAAAGAATGACCAGGCATCCTCAACTGACGGGATGAGGTCTATGTCCTTCCAGGATACCCGGGCCAGGTCGATTAGAAAGGCCTGCTCACAGAAGTGTTTTAGGGAACGTTTGACAGTGATGAGGGGTGGTCGTTTGACTGCGGCACCGTAGCGGATACATGCAATGAGGCAGTGGTCTCTGAGATCCTGGTTGAAGACAGCGGAGGTGTATTTGGAGGGCCAGTTGGTCAGGATGACGTCTATGAGGGTGCCCTTGCTTACAGAGTTAGGGTTGTACCTGGTGGGTTCCTTGATGATTTGTGTGAGATTGAGGGCATCTAGCTTAGATTGTAGGACTGCCGGGGTGTTAAGCATATCCCAGTTTAGGTCACCTAACAGAACAAACTCTGAAGCTAGATGGGGGGCAATCAATTCACAAATGGTGTCCAGGGCACAGCTGGGAGCTGAGGGGGGTCGGTAGCAGGCGGCAACAGTGAGAGACTTATTTCTGGAGAGAGTAATTTTCAGAATTAGTAGTTCGAACTGTTTGGGTATGGACCTGGAAAGCATGACATTACTTTGCAGGCTATCTCTGCAGTAGACTGCAACTCCTCCCACTTTGGCAGTTCTATCTTGACGGAAGATGTTATAGTTGGGTATGGAAATCTCTGAATTTTTGGTGGCCTTCCTGAGCCAGGATTCAGACACGGCAAGGACATCAGGGTTAGCAGAGTGTGCTAATGCAGTGAGTAAAACAAACTTAGGGAGGAGGCTTCTGATGTTAACATGCATGAAACCAAGGCTTTTTCGATCATAGAAGTCAACAAATGAGGGTGCCTGCGGACATGCAGGGCCTGGGTTTACCTCCACATCACCCGCGGAACAGAGAAGGAGTAGTATGAGGGTGCGGCTAAAGGCTATCAAAACTGGTCGCCTAGAGCATTCGGGACAGAGAATAAGAGGAGCAGGTTTCTGGGCATGGTAGAATATATTCAGGGCATAATGCGCAGACAGGGGTATGATGGGGTGCGGGTACGGCAGAGGTAAGCCCAGGCACTGGGTGATGATGAGAGAGGTTTTATCTCTGGACATGCTGGTTGTAATGGGTGAGGTCACCGCATATGTGGGAGGTGGGACAAAGGAGGTATCAGGGGTATGAGGAGTGGGACTAGGGGCTCCACTGTGAACTAAAACAATGATAACTAACCTGAGCAACAGTATACAAGGCATATTGACATTTGAGAGAGACATACAGCGAGGCATACAGTAATCACAGGTGTTGAATTGGTAAAGCTAGCTAAAACAGTGGGTGAGACAACAGCTAATCAGCTAGCATAACAACAGCAGGTAAAATGGCATTGACTAGGCAACGGGGCCGACAGATAAATCAAACAAGCAGAATGGAGTACCATGATTAATGGACAGTCCAGCGTGCATCAGCTATGTAGCCAAGTGATCAGAGTCCAGGGGCAGCGGTGGATGGGGCAGGGGGGCTGGACTGGCGAGTGTTATCCAGGTTTTAAAAAACTAACAATGACTAAGTAGCTTGTAGCTAGTTAGCTGGTTCGCTTCTGGGGGTTCTTGAGTGTGTTCTAAAAATTAAAAATAATAGCGATTCCGTATCACATTGGGTGAGGCAGGTTTCCGGAAGGTATAAACAAATTTTAAAAATCGGGAAGAGATAGAAATTACATATGGGCCACTGCTATGCAGACGGTTAGCAAGCCTGTGCAAACAAGCTAACAGATTAGCAGGCCGGGGTAAACAAGGTAGTAGTTAGCGGACCTGGGCTAAATAAGCTAGCAGTTAGCATGCCGAATTAGCAAGCAAGGAGATAGCGAGGGCTAGAGACTTAGCCTTTGGAGGACATCGCGATGGGGTGAGTCTGTTTAATCAGGCTTCCTGTACGTGTTCTCGGTCCAGTTCCACCAGTGCCAGCACCACGCATCAGGCCTACAGTGCGCCTCGCCTCTCCAGCGCTGTCGGAGTCTCCCGCCTGTCTAGCGCTATCAGAGCCTTTCTCATCTACAGCGCTGCTGGAGTCTCCCGCCTGTTCAGCGCTTCCAGAGCCTTCCTCCTCTACAGCGCTGCTGGAGTCTCCTGCCTGTTCAGCGCAGCCTGAGCTGCCAGTCTGCATGGAGCAGCCTGAGCTGTCAGACTGCATGGAGCAGCCTGAACTGCCAGTCTGCATGGAGCAGCCAGAGCTGCCAGTCTGCATGGAACAGCCAGAGCTGCCAGTCTGCATGGAGCAGCCAGAGCTGCCAGTCTGCATGGAGCTGCCAGTCTGCATAGAGCAGCCAGAGCTGTCAGTCTGCATAGAGCAGCCAGTCTGCATGGAGCCGCCAGTCTGCAAAGAGCAGCCAGAGCTGTCAGTCTGCATAGAGCAGCCAGAGCTGTCAGTCTGCATGGAGCAGCCAGAGCTGCCAGTCTGCATGGAGCAGCCAGAGCTGCCAGTCTGCATGGAGCAGCCAGAGCAGCTAGATCCGCCAGTCAGCCAGACTCTTCCAGATCTGCCAGTCAACCAGACTCTTCCAGATCTGCCAGTCAACCAGACTCTTCCAGATCCGCCAGCCAGCCTGGATCTGCCGGAGCCAACTACCTGCCTGAGCTTCCTCTCAGTGCTGAGCTTCCCCTCAGTGCTGGGCTTTCCCTCAGTGCTGGGCTTCCCCTCAGTGCTGAGCTGCCCCTCAGTCCCGAGCTGCCCCTCAGTCCCGAGCTGCCTCAGTCCCACGCTGCCCCTCAGTCCCGAGATGCCCCTCAGTCCCGAGCTGCCCCTCAGTCACGAGCTGCCCCTCAGTCCAGTGGGGTTCTGGGTGAGGACTACTAGGCCATGGTCGGCGGCGAGGGTGGACTATCCCAGGACGCGAGGGGGAGGAACTAAGACATTTATGGAGTGGGATCCACGTCCCGAGCCGGAGCTGCCACCATGGACAGACGCCCACCCGGACCCTCCCTATGGTTTTGAGGTGCGTCCGGGAGTCTGCACCTTAGGGGGGGGGGGGGGGTTCTGTCATGCCTTGGTCTTAGTATTTTGTGTTTTTTATTTTTTATTTGGTCAGGCCAGGGTGTGACATGGGTTATTGTGGTGTGTTTTTTGTCTTGGGGTTTTGTGGGGTGTCTACGTAGTCTTTGGCTGCCTGAGGCGGTTCTCAATCAGTGTCAGGTGATTATCGTTGTCTCTGATTGGGAGCCATATTTAGGCAGCCATATTTCTGTGAGTGTTTCGTGGGTGATTGTTCCTGTCTTTGTGTTTGCACCGGATAGGGCTGTTTCGGTTTTCATTATTTCATTTCATTACTTTTGTAGTTTCTGCCAGTATAGTTTTTTCTTTATTAAAATATATCATGAATCATCATCACGCTGCATTTTGGTCCGATCCTTGTTCTACCTCTTCGTCAGAGGAAGAGATAGAAGAGGGCCGTTACACCTACTAGGCAAAAAA
Source organism: Oncorhynchus gorbuscha (assembly GCF_021184085.1). NCBI lineage: Eukaryota > Metazoa > Chordata > Actinopteri > Salmoniformes > Salmonidae > Oncorhynchus > Oncorhynchus gorbuscha. The sequence goes on along the minus strand of NC_060178.1, from coordinate 70,468,076 downwards.
ATGTCTTAGGTGTGCACAGATCCTATGAGATAATTAAACAGTACAGATTACTGGTTTGTCTACGCACCAATAATCTGTGTCCTCTTTTGGTGGATATCACCATTGTGCACGCCATCAGTGACAGTCGATTGCAGCCAAAAGCTGTTTTGTGTGGTTTGTAGTGAGTCTTTTAAAAACCATCTGATCATTCCGTTGCCTGAGTACTTGGTCTCTTCAGACAATTTTGGGGAATTCAATTTGTTTGTGCAGTGGGAATACTCCAATGGGAGTACTCCAATACTCCAAAGTGAGACAATCTGGAGAGGTGGACGGAGTTCAGTTTTCTGCAATTTCGCTGTCCGGTTCCCTTTTTGTGAACACAACGCTCTCCAGGTTCACTTGTCATTATTTCCGCATCACATTCTAGACTACTACAACATTGTTTGGCCTGCCATAGCCCATCATATTGGTTCCACAAAAGAGAGAATAATGATGATGTACAGAAAAACATTTGTGCTCTTTTGGGATATTGATTAGCGATAAAAAAATGTTTCAATATCTGATCTGTTTGCTAAGACAGCTTCATAAGCTGTTTGTTTGATTGTGGGATGATTTTAATAGTGTGAGCAGACGACAACATATTTGGTGAAAATCGACAAACAGTGAAAACACGTTCTCTGGAGTGATGAATCACGCTTCACCATCTGGCAGTCCAACGGATTACGATGTGGGGAATCGGGAGCTTCTCGCAGTGAAGATGGCATTGGAGGAGTGGAGGCACTGGCTAGAATGGGCGGAACATCCATTCATTGTGTGGACCGACCACAAAACCCTGGAGTATCTCCGCACCGCCAAGCGTCTCAAATCCAGGCAAGCGAGAAGGGCCCTGCTGTTTACACTGTTTAATTTTTCCCTCTCCTACCGGCCGGGGTCCAAGAACATCAAGCCGGATGACCTGTCTCGCAGCTATAACCCCACGCTGTCCGCTCCGCTGGCTGCTCTGCTGTCCTGGAGTGGGCCCATTCCTCCAGGCTTGCCTGTCACCTGGGCTCTCGTTGAACCCTGGCCTTCGTGCGACAATGCTTTTGGTGGCCTACCATGTTTCCGGATGTTGCCGCCTGACCAGTCTGCACACAGAACAAGACTCCTCGGGGAAGCTCCGGCTGGTCTTCTCCAAACACTGCCTGTCCCTCACCGTCCCTGGTCACATCCCTGGATTTCATCACGGGTCTCCCCTCGCCTGAGGGCAACACAGCCATCCTGACTGTGGTCGACTGGTTTTCCAAAGTGACCCACTTCATTCCTCTCCCCAAACTACCCTCGGCCAAGGAGACGGACCAGTTTATGGCGCAGCACGTCTTCTGGATCCAGGGACTCCTGGTGGACATGGTCTCCAACCGGGGTCCGCTGGTCTCGTCCCGGTTCTGGAAGTCGTTCTGCACGCTCATTTGGTCGTCGGCCAGCCTGACGTCCGGACACCATCTCCAGTCCAACGACCAGTTGGAGCCAACCAGGACTTAGAGATGACTTTTTGCTGCCTAGTCTCCGCCAACTCTACCACCTGGAGTCAGCAACAGGTATGGGTTGAGTACACCTGCAACACCCTTCCTTGCTCTGTCATGGGTCTCTCTCGCCCTTTGAGTGTTCCTTGGGATATCAGCCTCCACTCTTCCCCGAGCAAGAGGAGGAAGTCAGCAATCCCTCTGCCCAGATGTTCATCCGCCTCTGTCGCCGTACCTGGAAGATAGCCCGGCTACTCTGTTGAAGACCACTTCCAGGTATAGGCAACAAGTGGATCGCCACCAGACCCCTGCTCCCATGATATTGGCTCAGGCAGAGGGTATGGTTCTCCACCAGGGACCTGCCCCTCGGGGTGGTCCCGTAGACTTTCCACCCATTTCATCGTCCCATTCCCCATCTCTAGAGTCATTAGCCCCACTGCTGTGTGTCTTTTGTTACCCCGTACTCTCTGTATTCACCCTACTTTACATGTGTCTAGGATTAAGCCTGTGTCTCACAGCCCTCTGTCTTCTGTTTCCAGGCCCACCCCTCCTCCCAGTGTCATCGACGGCCATCCGGCATACACAGTGAGACGCCTCCCGAGTGTTCGACCACGGGGCAGGGGTTTCCAGTACCTGGTAGACTGGGAGGGTCATGGCCCGGAGGAGAGGTGCTGGGTCCCCGCTAGAGACATCATGAACCCAGCCCTCATGGCCATCCACTGCCGGCACCCCAGTCAACCAGGTAAGGTACGCACCCAGGTAGGACGCCAAGTGATGCCCCTAGTGGGGGGGGGGGGGTACTGTCACACCGTGATCTGTTATTTCTTTGTATCCATGGAGCCAGTTTTTTTTCTGTAGTCAGAAATTGGGTGAACGCTCATTTAGAATGCTTGAAGCTTTAACAGTATGTGTGTGTTTGTGTGTTTGTGTGTGTGTTTGTGCACACAACTGTTAAACCTCAGGAATATTGATTAGAGGCAGTCGACCTACAGTTCATAAACATTACAATCAAAGCATAGTATGCCTGTAACTCAATTAATTGCTTTTTAAATGGAAACATCTTTCTTTAGGACAGATTTGAACAAATTATAAAATTGCGATTTATCATGATTAGCTACAAAAAAATTACGTGAATAATCACAATTACTTATTTTAATTATTTGATAGTGTAATGTCGTTCGTCTGTTGTTTGAAGAGAGTCAGACCGAAATGCAGCGTATAGGTTACTCATGACATTTAATGAAGAAAATGCTGTACATGAAATAACTGAGAATACAAAACAACAAACGAGTGAAACTAATACAGCCTATCTGGTGACTAACACAAAGACAGGTACAATCACCCACGAAATGCAACGCGCACTCAGGCTACCTAAATACGGTTCCCAATCCGAGACAACTAGAATCAGCTGACTCCAATTAGGAATCGCCTCAGGCAGCCAAGCCTAACTAGACACACCCCTAATAATACACACTCCCAATTAATACAAACCCTAATACGAAATACAACATATAAACCCATGTCACACCCTGGCCTACCCAAACATATAACAAAAACACAAGATACAATGACCAAGGCGTGACAGATAGCTCTAATTATAACAGATCACCATATATATTGTGCAGCTCAAAAATAGTGGGTAATTAAAGTAGGCCTATGTGATAGAGCAAACATTACTATGGTTAACTATAAAGTGCTTGTCTATTTCTGACAGATTATTTACTGCCGATTTTTGTCTCACTATGTTAATGTAAAATACACATTCCTAATCAAACATTTTTAATCCTGTCTTTGGGTAGTGTAATGTGTTTTATTTCTCTCCTCCACCGTGCCTGCTGCTGTTTCACAGATAGTGTCAACAACTGTTTCTATTCAAACATTTTGCGGGTGGTTACCACGGAAAATCAGTCATATCATCCCTGTTCTTCTTGACTCTGGCTGTCACGCAACGTGCCTCCCTCTAATCCATCACACACAGACTCAGGTGTCACCTCTTCTCTTTTTGTAGAAAAAACTAATCCTGTTTGACTCCGTCATCCATCCATATAGAGCAAACAGTGTCAACAACCCCACCAATGTGTGGTTTGGCTGATGATTTAGAGAGAAGGATACCTTGTTACACCCTCCCTCATACATCAATCAACGATTGGTAACTGATCCTGTCTTGTATTGAAAAAAGTGGAAGACTGTCCAAAATTGTTATCAACAATTGCTGAAGATTGAAGCAGCAATCCATCTCTTTTACTCTGCACCATTGTTTATATTCTCCAATACTTTTTTGTTCTTCTCTTTCTCTCTCCCTCTCTCCTGTCCATCCATTCTCTACTTCAGCTCTCCTATCATTGCCTTTCTCACCAGTTAAACTTCATATAATCCCATTCTGCTATGACTTTCTTCAACAGTGACTGTAGAACACCAACACTGAAAGTGCGAACCAGTACAAACAGTGTAGTTATTCCCTCCGTAAGACAATGAAACAGGAAAAACGTCAGTACAGAGACATAGTGGAGTCACAATTCAACGGCTCAGACATGAGACGTATGCGGCAGGGTCTACAGACAATCACAGACTACAAAGGGAAAACCAGTCACGTCTCGGACACGAACATCTTGCTTCCTGAGAAGCTATACACCATCTTTGCCAGCTATGATGATAACACAGTGCCACCGACTTGGCCCGCTACCAAGGACTATGGGCTCTCCTTCTCCGTGTCCGACGTGAGTAAGACATTTAAGCGCGTTAACCCTTGCTGCCGGACCACACGGCATCCCTAGCCACTCATACCAGCTGGCTGTGGTGTTTACGGACATATTCAATATTTCCCTGTCCCAGTCTGCTTTCCCCACTTGCTTCAAGATGCCTAACATTGTTCCTGTACCAAAGAAAGCAAAGGCAACTGAACTAAATGACTATCGCCCCGTAGCACTCAAATCTGTCATTCTGTCATCTACGTAAAAATACTGTTGATTGACAATAGCTCAGCATTCAACACCATAGTACCCTCAAAGTTCATCATTAAGCTCGGGCCCTGTGTCTGAACCAAACCCTGTGCAACTGGGTCCTGGACCTCCTGACGGGCCGCCCCCAGGTGCTGAAGGTAGGAAACAAATAAATAATAATAAATGCCATTTAGCAGACGCTTTTATCCAAAGCGACTTACAGTCATGTGTGCATACATTCTACGTATGGGTGGTCCCGGGGATCGAACCCACTACCCTGGTGTTACAAGCGCCATGCTCTACCAACTGAGCTACACAGGACCACCTCCACTTCACTGATCCTCAATACAGGGGCACCACAAGGGTGCGTGCTCAGCCACCTCCTGTACTCCCTGTTCACCCATAACTGTGTGGCTACGCACGCCTCCAACTTAATCATCAAGTTTGCAGATGATAAAACAGTAATAGGCCTGATTACCAACCATCATGAGACAGCCTACAGAGAGGAGGTGAGGGCCCTGGGATTGTGGTGCCAGGAAAATAACCTCTCACTGTAAGAAACAACGCTGGAGTAAAGAATCAGGTACGGAGAGTGAATATTCAATATTGCACAGACATGGAACAGGACAAGAACAGCTTCAGAACCGGGTAAGATAAAATGAGAAACGGCAATTAATGCGGAAGCGGGGAACAGAGCTGGGGAACAGACAGATATAGGGGAGGTAATGACACAGTTGATTGAGTCCAGGGGAGTCCAATGAATCGCTGATGCCCGTAACGAGGGAAGCAGGTGTGTAATGATGGTGGCAGGAGTGCGTAGTGCTGGGCAGCCTGGCGCCCTCGAGCGCCAAGGGGGAGAGCGGGCGCAGGCATGACACTCACTCAATGTCGACAAAACAAAGGAGCTGATCAGGAAACAGCAGAGGGAGCATGCCCCTATCCACATCGACGGGACCGCAGTGGAGCTGTTGAAAAGCTTCAAGTTCCTCGGCGTACACATCACTGACGATCTGAAATGGTGCACCAACACAGAAATCACCTAAAACCCTCACACACTTTTACAATTGAGAGCATCCTGTCATGCTGTATCACCACCTGGTATGGCAACTTCACTGCCCAAAACTGCTGGGCTCTCCAGAGGATGGTGCGGTCTGACCAACACATCACTGGGGGCAAACTACCTGCCCTCCAGGACACCGACAGCACCCGATGTCACAGGAAGGCCAAAAAGATCATCAAGGACAACAACCACCCGAGCGACTGCCATCACCCCGCTATGATCCAGAAGGCGAGGTCAGTACAGAGGTGCATCAAAGCAGAGGCTGAGAGACTGAAAACCAGCTTATTTCTCAAGGCCTTCAGACTGTTAAATAGCCATCACTAGGCGGCTTCCACCCCATTACATAACCCTGCACGTTAGAGGCTGCTGCCCCATATACAAAGACTTAAAATCACTGGCCACTTTAATAATGTAACACTAGTCACTCTAATAATGTCTACATATTTTTGCTTGATTCATCTCATAAGTATATACTGTATTCTATTGTATTTTAGTCTATGCCACTCCGACATTACTCATCCTAATATTTATATATTCCTTAATTCCATGATTTTACTTTTATGTTGTGTGTATTGTTGTGAATTGTTAGATATTACTACACTCTTGGAGGAAGAAACAGAAGCATTTCAGTACACCTGCAATAACATCTGCTAAACATGTGTATGTGACAAATACAATTTGATTTGATTTGATTTAGATTATCACAGCTGATCGTGGTGGCTGATGAATGAGACATGAGACCTCCCTGCTGCCTCCATGTCCTAGTTAACGCTGAGGCCCAGGGGGCTGAGAACTGACAGAGATAACCCCTCCTCTCCTGATGACAGCATGTCTGGCTCAAAGGCATCCGAGGGACCAGGGGGACACACAGACGGAGAACACAAGGCCTGGAGATTACCTGGCTAAAACGGTCGCCTACATCCCTGTCACAACACATAGCACTCACAATGTCATGCTGCATGGGGCATTCGAAACAGTGTGGAACTTTATAGCTTGTCACTTACAGAGGCAGAAGCATTAGCAAGAGGTGGTGCTATTCAGAGTTATTGTTATATATTACATATTATAAACCAGGTAGTTTGGGTCCTGGATGCTGATTGCTGATAAGACAAAATACCATGGATATGAGGCAAAACTACTTGTTTACTGTTCTATTTATGTTGGTTACCAGTTTATAATAGTAATAAGGCACCTCAGGGGTTTGTGGTATATGGTCAATGTATCACAGCTAAGGGCTGTGCCGTGCCTAAGAACAGTCCTTAACTGTGGTATATTTAAGCAATAAGGCACGAGGGAGTGTGGTTTATCGCCAATATACCAGGCTAAGGACCTTTCATTAGCACGACTCAACACGGAGTGCCTGACACAGACCTTAGCCGGGGTCTATTGGTCATATACCACAAACCCTGAGGTGCCTTATTGATATCATAAACTGGTTTCCAACATAATTAGAGCAGTAAAAATAAGTGTTTTGTCATACCCATGGTATACGGTCTCATATACAACAGCTTTCAGCCAATCAGCATTCAGGGCTCAAACCACCCAGCCATTATAAATTGAGTGGTTAAATCCATGAATGCTGATTGGCTGACAGCTGTGGTATATCAGATTGTATACCACGGGTATGACAAAATATTTATTTCCTTTTGTAACCAGTTTCTAATAGCAATAAGGGACCTCTGGGGTTTGTGGTATATGGCCAATATACCATGGCTAAGCGCTGTGTCCAGGCAGTCCGCGATGCGTCATGCATGAGAACAGCCCTTAGTGGTTGGCCATATACCACACACCCCTCGTGCCGTATTGCTTAATTATAAAATGTGTGGTTCGATTCCTGAATACTGATGAGCTGACAACCATGGTATATCAGAAAGTAGGCCACGGGTATGTCAAAGCCTTTATTTTTACTGCTCTAATTACATTGGTAACCAGTTTATAATAGCAATAAGGTGCCTTGGGGGTTTGTGGTATATGGCCAATGTACCACGGCTAAGGTCTGTATCCAGGCACTCTGCATTGCATCGTGCCTATGACCAGCCCTTGGCCATGGTATTTTGGCTATAAACCACACCACCTTAGTCCTTATTGCTTAAATATACCACACCCCCTCAGGCCTTGTCGCTTAAATATATAGTGTACTGCTGTTAACTATACGTATTTTTAAGTGGATCATTTCATCTCCCACTCTCCTAATTAGAAGGAAAATCAAATCGTATGTAATTTTTGTGTAAATAGCCAATTACTGTATTTTGACAGGTTTTAAGTCAAATGAGTTCAACATTGCACCCTCTCCGTTTTTCTCTTCCAAGTCTAACATGTTGTGTATTCCAAGTTGTATAAATAAAATGCATTGCCAGCATCAAACAAGGCTGATTGAAAAATAGTTGTCCTTTGTCGTTCCCTCCTTAAGGTGATCACAGCAGCATCATGTGCACTTTACTTTCACAGACAACCCCGAGGAGAGAAGAGAAAGAAAGAGAGGATGACATTTCAAAGAACTCTGGTACTACCCGTCTTATTCATTTATATAGTGTATAAGGAGTGATAACTCTACAATATGCCACACCGTGTCAACCATTCAGGAAGGGAAGAAGAAATTTGCAACGCATTAGCTCGTAAAGTACATTGCACCACGTCAAAATCTTAATAGTTTACATTATTTAAATAATTTTATAAAGAACAAGCATATAATCCATCCTCATGAGTGGTGCAGTGGTCTAAGGCACTGCATCTTAGTGCAAGAGGTGTCACTACAATCCCTGGTTCAAATCCAGGCTGTATCACATCCAGCTGTGATTGAGATTCCCAAAGGGTGGCGCACAATTGGCCCAGCGTCGTCCGGGTTTGGCTGGGGTAGGCCGTCATTGTAAATAAGAATTTGCTCTTAACTGACTGGCCTTGTTAAATAAAGGTTAAAAAACAAGGTTCACATATGGGAAAAGTCATTGTGGGAATGACAGAGTCTGGTGGAAATGACATTTCATATAAAACAGCTGATGAAAAATACAATTAAACATTTTAATGTGACAGTTGTACATGTTTAATTCTATTGAAGATTTAGAACACAAAAAAATACACAAAAAATAAAAGTTACATGCCTCAAGGTTTTAAGTATTTTTTAGAACAATTGTGGGATCAATGCATTAGGCAGAAATACATGTACAAGGTTGGAAACACTGGTTGACACTGGCTGCAGTCTATTGATTTAGACTCATGAGACAGGTGTGTGCTCATTCAAGATTAGGTTTTGCCCTTAATGATCTCTACTGCTTAACGATAGAGCAAATTTCCTCCCAGATTGCGCCATCAAGCATCATATGCCGTTTTGTCACTGGATGAGCCTCAGGGACAAGCCCAAGCACATTCTCTGGTTGGTACCATACAATGTCCTCTCTCATTGGCCAACAGAATCGGTTGGCTCCCACACGACTCATCGTCTTGACTAGAGTGCAGCTCCTGCATCAACATCTTGTATAATACAACGTTAAGGGTCTTCATCATATTTCACAACACACCACTTTCCAATAAATCCCTCATGTACTGTATGTCTGTAATGGGCTGTAATGCGCTAGGAGATGGCTGTGGTGCTGTGCAGGTTGAAGTGGAAGGTTGTGCTTAGCCTCTGTTTGTTGAATTATCATGATCTGTGTGACAAAACAATCGCATACAGTTGCAAGAAAAAGTATGTGAACCCTTTGGAATTACCTGGATTTCTGCATAAATTGGTCGTACCATGTTATCTGATCTTCATCTAGGTCACAACAATAGACAAACACAGTCTGCTTAAACTAATAACACACAAACAATTACAAGTTTTCATGTCTTTCCTGAACACACCGTGTAAACATTCACATTGCAGAGTGGAAAACGTATGTGAACCCTTGGATTTAATAACTGGTTGACCCTCCTTTGGCAGCAATAACCTCAACCAAACGTTTTCTTTAGTTGGGGATCAGAACTGCACAACTGTCAGGAGGAATTTTGGAACATTCCTCTTTACAAAACTGTTTCAGTTCAGCATTATTCTTGGGATGTCTGGTGTGTTGTTGATTTACTTCTGTTTTGGGTCGTTGTCCTGTTGCATCGCCCAACTTCTGTTGAGTTTCAATTGGCGGACAGAAAACCTAACATTCTACTGCAAAATGTCTCCATTCTTCGGTCGATGATAGCAAGCTGTCCAGGCCCTGAGGGAGCAAAGCAGCCCCAAACCATGATGCTCCCTCCACCACTTTAAAGCTGGGATGAGGTTTTGATGCTGGTGTGCTGAGCCTTTTTTTCTCCACACATAGTGTTGTGTGTTCCTTCCAAACAACTCAATTGTAGTTCCATCAGTCCACAGAATATTTTGCCAGTAGCGCTGGGGAAAGTCCACGTGAACTTTTGCAAACTTCAGATGTGCAGTAATGTTCTTCAGTGGTGTCCTCCCATGAACACAAATCTTGTTTCGTGTTTTACACATAGTAGACTCGTCAACAGAGATGTGAGCATGTTCGAGAGATTTCTGTAAGTCTTTAGCTGACACTCTAGAACTCTTCTTCACAGAGCATTCTGCGCTGTGCTCTTGCAGTCATCAGGATGGCCATTCCTAGGGAGGGTAGCAACAGTGCTGAACGTTCTCCATTTATAGACACTTTGTGATAGCGTGGACTGATGAACATCACGGCTTTTAGAGATATATTTGTAACACATTCCAGCTTTATGCAACTCAACAGTTCTTAATCTTAGGTCTTCTGAGATCTCTTTTGTTTGAGGCATGGTTCACATCAGGCACTGCTTCTTGTGAATAGCAAACAAAAATTTTGTGAGTGTTTTTTATAGGGCACGGCAGCTCTAACCAACATCTCCAATCTCGTCTCATTGATTGGACTCAAAGTTAGCTGACTCCTGACTTCAATGATCTTTTGGAGAAGTCATTAGCTTAGGGGTTCACATACTTTTTCCAACCTACACTATGAATGTTTAAATGATGTATTCAATATAGACAAGAAAAATACAATAATCGGTGCTTAAACTAATAATTAGTTTAAGCATCGACAGAGATGGCCGCCTCGCAGTATTTTGTTTTTTTAATGTATTATTTCTTACATTGTTACCCCAGGAAATCTTAAGGTTCAATACATACAACCGGGAGGAACTATTGGATATAAGAGCAACGTCAACAAACATTACGATCAGGAATACGACTTTCCCAAAGCGGATCTGTAACGTCTGTCGTCAGGAGAAAGAGAGGACCAAGGTGCAGCGTGGTAAGTATTCATTGTAATTTAATAAAGAATGAATACTAAAACAAAAACAATGCACAACAAAAAAACAGTCCTGAACGGTGCAACAAAACACAGAACAGAAAATAAATTCCCACAACCCATAGTGGGAAAACAGGCTGCCTAAGTATGATTCTCAATCAGGGACAACAATTGACAGCTGCCTCTGATTGAGAACCATACTAGGCCGAACTCAAAAACCAACATAGAAAAACAAACATAGACTGCCCACCCAACTCACACCCTGACCATACTAAAACAAAGAGATAATGACAGAACTAAGGTCAGAACGTGACAGTACCACCCCCCCATCCCAAAGGTGCGGACTCCGGCCGCAAAACCTGAACCTATAGGGGAGGGTCTGGGTGCGTGTCTGTCCGCGGTGGCGCCCATGCTCAGGTCTGTGCAAGGCTGGTCCGACCAATCTGATTCCAAGCTTCAAGAATGCCTCGATCACGTGAACTGGGAAATGTTCCACATAGCGTCATACAACAACATTGATGAATACGCTGATTCTGTGTGCGAGTTTATTAGCAAGTGCATCAGTGATGTTGTAGCCACAGCAACTATTAAAACTTTTCCCAACCAGAAACTGTGGATTGATGTGCAAAACTGAAAGCGCGAACCACAGCTTTTAATCAGAGAATGGCGACCGAGAAAGGCAGTCAAACAAACTAAGCGTCCGTATAGAGACAAAGTAGAGTCGCAATTCAATGGCTCAAACACGAGAGGTATGTGGCAGGGTCTACAGTCAATCACGGACTACAAAAAGAAAACCTGCTCTGTCGAGGACCACGATGTCCTGCTCCCAGATAAACTAAATAACTTCTTTGCTCGCTTTGATGTCAATACAGTGCCAACGACACTGCCTGCTACCAAAACCTGCGGGCTCTCCTTCACCGCAGCTAACGTGAGTAAAGCATTTAAACATGTTAACCCTCGCAAGGCCGCCGGCCCAGACGGCATCCCTATTCGCGTCATCAGAGCATGCGCAGTCCAGCTGGCTGGTGTGTTTATGGACATATTCAATCAATCCCTATCCCAGTCTGCTGTTCCAACATAATTCAAGAGGGCCTGAGCTAACTGAGCTAACTGAGGTAAATGACAATCGCGCCCCGTAGCACTCACCTCCGTCATCATGAAGTGCGTTGAGAGACTCGTCAAGAATCATATCACCTCCATCCTACCTGACACCCTAGACCCACTCCGATTTGCTTACCGCCCCAATAGGTCCACAGACAACGCAATCACAATCACACTGCACACTGCCCTAACACACCTGGACAAGAGGAATTCCTAAGTAAAAATGCTGTTCATCGACAACAGTTCAGCATTTAACACCATTAGTACCCTCCAAACTCGTCATTAAGCTCGAGACCCTGGGTCTCACCACCTTCCGGAGACACCTGAAACCCCACCTCTTTAAGGAATACCTAGGATAGGATAAAGTAATCCTTCTCACCCCCCCCCCCTTAAAATATTTAGATGCACTATTGTAAAGTGGCTGTTCCACTGGATGTCATAAGGTGAATGCACCAATTTGTAAGTCGCTCTGGATAAGAGCATCTGCTAAATGACTTAAATGTAAAATGTAAATGTCTCGACCCCGCCCTGTGCAACTGGGTCCTGGACTTCCTGACGTGCCGCCCCCAGGTGGTGAGGGTAGGAAACAGCATCTCCACCTCGCTGATCCCCAACAGTGGGACCCCACAAGGGTGCATTCTCCTGTACTCCCTGTTCATGACTGCGTGGCAATGCACGCCTCCAACTCAATCATCAAGTTTGCAGACGACACTACAGTGGTAGGCTTGATAACCAACAACGACAAGACGGTGTACAGGGAGTAGGTGAGGGCCCTCGGAGTGTGGTGTTAGGAAAATAACCTCACACTCAACGTCAACAAAACAAAGGAGATTATCGTGGACTTCAGGAAACAGCAGAGGGATCAACCCCCTATCCACATCGACGGGACAGTGGAGTGGAGAAGGTCGAAAGTTTTATGTTCCTCGGCGTACACATCACGGACCACCTGAAATGGTCCACCCACACAGACAGCGTGGTGAAGAAGGTGCAGCACTGCCTCTTCAACCTTAGGAGGCTGAAGAAATTTGTCTTGTCACCAAAAACACTCCCAAACTTTTACAGATGCACAATCGAGAGCATCCTGTCGGGCTGTATCAGCGCCTCGTATGGCAACTGCTCCGCTCACAACCGTAAGGCTCTCCAGAGGGTAGTGATGTCTGCACAACGCATCACCGGGGGAAAACTACCTGCTCTCCAGGACACCTACATCACCCCATGTCACAGGAAGGCCAAAATTATCATCAAAGACAACAACCACTCGAGCCACTGCCTGTTCACCCTGCTATCATCCAGAAGGCGAGGTCAGCACAGGTGCATCAAAGCTGGGACCGAGAGACTGAAAAACAGCTTTTATCTCAAGGTCATCAGACTGTTAAACAGCCTCCACTAACATTGAGTGTCTGCTGCCAACATACTGACTCAAGGGATTTAATAAATGTATCACTAGTCACTTTAAACTATGCCACTTTATATAATGTTTACATACCCCACACTACTCATCTCAAATGTATATACTGTACTCTATACCATCTACTGCATCTTGCCTATGCCGTTCGGCCATCGCTCATCCATATATATTTTTATGTACATATTCTTATTCATTCCTTTACACTTGTGTGTATAAGGTAGTTGTTGTGAAATTGTTAGATTATTTGTTAGATATTACTGCATGGTCGGAACTAGAAGCACAAGCATTTCACTACACTCGCATTAAAATCTGCTAACCATGTGTATGTGACAAATACAATTTGATATGATTTGTCTATTGTTGTGACTTAGATGACGATTAGATCAAATTTGATGACCAATTTATGCAGAAATCCAGGTAATTCCAAAGGGTTCACATACTTTTTCTTGCCACTCTAGATCTGGAGTAATTTTAGCGGAAGTAGGTCATTATTCAGTAGCTTTAAGTGTGGTGGTTTATTCATTGACAGGTATGACTTCATAACCACTCTTTTCTGGATAGTTGCTTTATTTTCTATTTCCTCCTTTTTTTCCCTTTTTTTTCTCGCTGGGAAAGTTGTGAGATGGGTTTCATTTAAGCACTTTCTGTTCTCTTAAGGTATTTTTCTTTATGTTTCTTAAGATACTCCTGGTATCTTATAGGATCTTGCTTGATTTTGTCTATATACCGTATGTCCTTGTCCTCTCCTTGGTTGATTTAGGGGCATCTTATAGAAAAATGTCAAATAAATCATTAAAGTCAGCAATAACCATAGTACGTCACATAAATAGACATCTAAATCCCTCAATCATCCTAAAACAATACAAAATATAATGGTCTTTTTAGCAAATAAGTGTTCAATTTCAAATGAACCATTATCCTTTATGTAATCTTTGCGTCTTTTCATGTCTTAAGGTAAGTAAAAATGTATGAACTAATATATTCTGTCCTAACCATCAGAGTTCATTATGTGTATTTGGTCATAAATAGCAGGATTTCTAGCATGCTAACTACAGTTGAAAAGCTAGCATACAATGTGTCCTAAATACACATAATTAAAAGATCATTAAAAGAAATCTAACATAATTTGATGGAATTATATCCTCTTTGGTAATGATACACAATAAAAAAATATTATCTTCTGAAGTTATGTAAACTTTTTTTCCCAATTATTTCCCAGCATCAAAATTGTAATGTCCCTCCATGACATCCATGTGCCCCACTGTCACTATTCATATCCATGGTAATCAAGCACACAAACTATTGAAAAAACATTATTATGTAATTTGCTCGTCGTGGTGGTAATGACACAATACTTAGAGACGACTGTACTTTGTGTAACAAAAAGTAATGTATATAGTTTCTATGTATTTGACTGTTTTAAAGGTGCATTAAATATGTTCTAATTATCAAGACTATTGGAAGTGTAATAAATAGCTGCAGAATGTCCGAAGTCTTGGTGTGAGACTTGACAAAAACAATGCAAAACAGTGAAATCAGACATGAAATAAGTTAGAAGTAAAAATGTTAAGGTTATTTTAGTCTTTATTTAACGTATATGAATAAAAATGAATCTAAATTCAAATTTGATCTTAAAAATCTAACCAGAGACACAAAAAAATAATGTTTGCAAAATCACCCTTAATTATGATTTTCTTGCAGCTTCAATTGCAGTTCCAGGAATAAGAGTCTAGATACACACGAGACCGTAACTCCTAGCAACAACAAAACATCTACATGTCATTCAAAACATCACATGAAACATGGACACTGCATGTTTCTTTGTCATGCCTAGCAGCCAGGTCTGTTTGTGCTTTAGTCAACTTCTCTATCATTTATAGCCATGCTAAACATTCCAAAATAATGAAAAAGATAAACACTATTTCTATTTTATTAAAGTTGATAAAGTAATTTAATACAATAATATAATACAATGGGTTCTATCAATAAAAAGTATTGTCAATAATAATAAACAATAATGAAATCATTATAATCAGTAAATTCTTCAAGCAGTGTGTGTGCGTGTGTGTGGAAACCAGACTTCACATTCTTGCTTCCTCTGTCCTTCTTTACTCCACTCCTTGCCTTGAAAGTGCATTGGAGTATGAGGAGGGGAATCTTCCCTCCTCTCCCCCAATGTGCTTTGAGAGGGAAGTGAGGAATGGAGGAAACAAGGGTCGAATCTCAACTGCATTTCCTTTATTCCTAACTTCCTCAAAACCCATTGGATAAGAACGTGAGAAGGGAGGGACTTCTGCCCTTCTCATCCAATGGGTTTTGACAAGGAGACAAGGAGAGAGAATGCAATTAATCAAGGAAATGTAATTGAGATTCTCCAAGGGCAGAGGCAGCTAGTATTTGACAGCTATTACATTTTTTTTGACAGTGCCAGACTGACTGACTGAGCTACCATAATACCCATGGCCTGTCCAGAAACAACCCCTAGCCCCTACTGCCCAGAGTCGAGACACTTCTGGAAATCTGAGAGGGATTGATGGGTGGTGACATGGTGAGCGCTCCACCTTAACCTCTGATAGGCTTGATGGAATTTTGGTGGTATTGCTTACGCCTGTCCAATTCTCTCAGATCTCCACAAGTGTCTAGGGGTTGTTTCTAGACAGGACCCCACAACCCTTCAAGTGTGTGGTGGACCTACAGCATGACACTCAAGGCACTGGTTGGATGTTTAATTCCATTGCTATACACACATATATTTGCACAGATGTAAGCTGGACACAGCCACAGCGAAATAGATACTGTTGTTTTGGCTGTATAGCATAATTTAATAAGATTACCAATGGCTTTCTAGGTAGCTAGGATATATTAGTCAGCTTAGCATTTAGAGTAATAACAGATGATTAAGTCAATACACACTAAATAGTATGCAGAAATCTAACCTTATCTTGCCACTATGGCACGGTATGGGCAGGAATGAATCAATTAATGAATAGATAATAGATTAATAGAATGGCGTTAGAATGGTAATGACTAACTTTGAAAGGACAGGAAGTGTTGGCTGTGCACTTGACCAGGCATTCCACATTTAACCACATCCACATTTGAACATTGAAATATTAAGTTGTTTTTTGGCATGCAAAAACTTTGAAAATAAACGATCAAAACCTACACTGACTGTAATTTTACCTTAAGAATCTTGATTTAATGTTGTCCATAAAGTAGGCTAATTATATTAACAACGATAACACCATACACACTAAAATGTTCTGTCAGTCCTGGAGATCAGTACTGGAGATTAATTCCTGCACTTTGGCTGTTAAATCGTTTGCAGTATCACACAAGGTCTTTATCACTCGACTGTCATTCATAAAATTCTTTACTGAATCAGCTTATGTTGTGCGATAATATCTCCACATACTGTAACTAAACAGCTATCAAACACGCATAAACAACTATTATGCATAATTATTGAAGAACCCTGTTAATGACAGTATCGATTTTTGTTTTATTAATCATATGAAAATTAATCTTTCTTTTGAAAGTATTGGATTTTGCAATGACATACATTATTTTGGTTATGTGTGCCCATGAAAACTGTTTTCACACCGTAACATAGGGAGATATGAAACGTTAAGAGTTTACAGTACACTTCCGAGATCTCCATACAAAAAATCTAATCAAATAAAATTGTATCTGTCACATACACATGGTTAGCAGATGTTAATGCGAGCGTAGCGAAATCCTTGTGCTTCTAGTTCCGAACATGCAGTAATATCTAACAAATAATCTAACAATTTCACAACAACTACCTTATACACACAAGTGTAAAGGAATGAATAAGAATATGTACATAAAAATATATATGGATGAGCGATGGCCGAACGGCATAGGCAAGAAGCAGTAGATGGTATAGAGTACAGTATATACATATTAAATGAGTAATGTAGGGTATGTAAACATTAAATAAAGTGGCATTGTTTAAAGTGGCTAGTGATACATTCATTACATCAATTTTTCCATTATTAAAGTGGCTGGAGTTGAGTCAGTATGTTGGCAGCAGCCACTCAATGTTAGTGATGGCTGTTGAACAGTCTGATGGCCTTGAGATGGAAGCTGTTTTTCAGTCTCTCTGTCCCTGCTTTGATGCACCTGTACTGACCTCGCCTTCTGGATCATAGTGGGGTGAACAGGCAGTGGATCGGGTGGTTGTTGTCCTTGATGATCTTTTTGGCCTTCCTGTGACATCGGGTGGTGTAGGTGTCCTGGAGGGCAGGTAGATTGCCCCCGGTGATGTGTCGTGCAGACCTCACTACCCTCTGGAGAGCCTTACGGTTGAGGGCGGAGCAGTTGCCATACCAGGCGGTGATACAGTCCGACAGGATGCTCTCGATTGTGCATCTGTAAAAGTTTGTGAGTGTTTTTGGTGACAAGTCAAATTTTTTCAGCCTCCTGAGGTTGAAAAGGCACTGCTGCGCCTTCTTCACCATGCTGTCTGTGTGGGTGGACCAATTCAGTTTGTCGTTGACATGTACGCAGAGGAACTTAAAACCTTCCACCCTCTCCACTACTGTCCTGTCGATGTGGCTATTTCCTGAAGTCCGAGATCATCTCCTTTATTTTGTTGACGTTGAGTGTGAGGTTACTTTCCTGACACCACACTCCGTGGGTCCTCACCTCCTCCCTGTAGGCCATCTCATTGTTGTTGGTAATCAAGCCTACCACTGTAGTGTCGTCTGCAAACTTGGTGATCGAGTTGGAGGCGTGCATGGCCACGCAGTCATGGGTGAACAGGGAGTACAGGAGAGGGCTGAGAACGCACCCTTGTGAGGCCCCAATGTTGAGGATCAGCGGGGTGGAGATGTCGTTACCTACCCTCACCACCTGGGGGCGGCCCGTCAGGAAGTCCAGGACCCAGATGCACAGGACGGGGTCGAGACCCAGGGTCTCGAGCTTAATGACGAGTTTGGAGGGTACTATGGTGTAAAATGTTGAGCTGTATTTGATGAATAGCATTCTTATATAGTTATTCATCTTGTCCAGATGGGTTAGGGCAGTGTGCAGTGTGATTGTGATTGCGTCGTCCGTGGACCTATTGGGGTGGTAATCAAATTGGAGTGGGTCTAGGGTGTCAGGTAGGATGGAGGTGATATGGTCCTTGACTAGTCTCTCATGATGTCGGAAGTGAGTGCTACGGGGCGATAGTAATTTAGCTCAGTTACCTTAGCTTTCTTGGGAACAGGAACAATTTTGGCCCTCTTGAAGCATGTGGGAACAGGAGACTGTGATAAGGCTTGATTTAATATGTCCATAAACAAACCAGCCAGCTGGTCTGCGCATGCTCTGAGAATGCGGCTTGGGATGCCGTCTGGGCCGGCAGCCTTAAGAGGGTTAACACGTTTAAATGTTTTACTCACATTGGTTGCAGTGAAGGAGAGCCCGCAGGTTTTGGTAGCGGGCCGTGTCAGTGGCACTGTATTGTCCTCAAAGTGAGCAAATAAGTTGTTTCGTTTGTCTGGGAGCAATACATTGTGTCCCGCGATGGGGCTGGTTTTTCTTTTGTTGTCCGTGACTGACTGTAGACCCTGCCACATACCTCTCGTGTCTGAGCAGTTGAATTGCGACTCTACTTTGTCTCTATACTGATGCTTAGCTTGTTTGATTGCCTTGCAGAGGGAATAGCTACACTGTTTGTATTAGGTCATGTTTCCGGTCACCTTGCCCTAATTAAAAACAGTGGTTCATGCTTTCAGTTTTGCACGAAGGCTGCCATCAATCCACGGTTTCTGGTTGGGGAATGTTTTAATAGACGCTGTGGGTACAACATCACCGATGCACTTGCTAATAAACTCGCTCACCGAATCAGCGTATATATCAATGTTGTTGTTCGACGCTATGCGGAACATATCCCATTCCACGTGATCCAAGCAATCTTGAAGCGTGGAATCCGATTGGTCGGACCAGCGCTGAACAGACCTGAGCACGAGTGTTTCCTGTTTTAGTTTCTGTCTATAGGCTGGGAGCAACAAAATGGAGTCATGGTCAGCTTTTCCGAAAGGAGGGCGGGGGAGGGCCAGGATTTTGCCATCCCGGGTCTCACAATCAAAATACTGATAAAATTTAGGGAGCATTGTTTTCAGATTAGCCTTGTTAAAAAACCCAAGCTACAATAAATGCAGCCCCAGGACATGTGGTTTTCAGTTTACATCATACTGTCAAATGAAGTTCGTTCATGGCCTTCGATGTATCTGCTTGGGGGGGGGGGGAATATACACGACTGTGATTATGATCGAAGAAAATTGTCTTGGTAGATAATGAGGTCGGCATTTGATTGTGAGGAAGCCAGGCGAACAAAAGGACTTGAGTTCCTGTATGTTGTTATGATCACACCACGTCTCGTTAATCATAAGGCATACACCCCCGCCCTTCTTCTGAACAGAAAGATGCTTGTTTCTGTCGGCGTGATTTGTGAAGAAACCAGGTGACTGTACCGACTCTGATAGCGTGTCTCGAGTGAGCCATGTTTCCGTGAAACAAAGAACGTTACAGTCTCTGATGTCTCTCTGGAAGGCAACCCTTTCGTCTACCTTGTTGTCAAGCGACTGGACATTGGCGAGTAGTATGCTTGGGAGCGGTGGGCGATGTGCCCGTCTACGGAGCCTGACCAGAAGACCGCTCCGTCTGCCCCTTATGTGGCGCTGTTGTTTTGGGTCGCCATCTGGGATCCGATCCATTGTCCTGGGTGATGGGCCAAACAGAGGATCCGCTTCGGGAAAGTCGTATTCCTGGTCGTAATGTTGGTGAGTTGACGTTGCTCTTTTATCCAATAGTTCCTCCCGACTGTATGTAATAAAACATACGATTTCCTGGGGTAACAATGTAAGATATAACACATAAAACAACAAAATACTGCATCGGATCGCGAAGCAAGGCAGCCATCTCTGTCGGCACCGGATGTTACAAGAAAAGAGTCCGACAGGAATATCCAGGAATTTCACAGGACCAAGGTCAATGTGTAATTTACAGTTGAACCCGGAAGTTTGCATACAAATACATTCAAACTCAGTTTTTCACAACTCTTGACATTTAATCCTTGTAGAAAAATCCCTGTTTTAGGTCAGTTATGATCACAATTTTATTTTAAGAATGTGAAATGTCAGAATAATAGTAGAGAGAATAATTTATTTCAGCTTTTATTTCTTTCATCATATTCCCAGTGGGTCAGAAGTTAACACAATTAGTATTTGGTAGCATTGCCTTTACATTGTTTAGCTTGGATCAAACGTTTTGGGAATCCTTCCATAAACTGGGTGAATTTTGGCCCATTCCTCCTGACAGAGCTGGGGTAACAGAGTCAGGTTTGTAGGCCTCTTTGCCCACACACACTTTTTTCAGTTCTGCCCACAAATTTTCTATAGGCTTGAAGTCAGCGCTTTGTGATGGCCACTCCGATACCTTAACTTTGTTGTCCTTCAGCTATTTTGCCACAACTTTGGAAGTATGTTTGGGGTCATTGTCCATTTGGAAGACCCATTTGCGACCAAGCTTTAACTTCCTGACTGATTTCTTGAGATGGATAGGGGCCAGTATTCGGAAGTTTGGATGAATGAGGTGCCCAATATAAGCTGCCTATTACTCAGCTAGGATATGGATAGAAAACACTCCACAGTTTCCAAAACTGTTGAAATAATGTCTGTGAGTATAACAGAACTGATATAGCTGTCACGCCTTGGTCATTGTATTTTGTGTTTTTGTTATATGTTTGGTTAGGCCAGGGTGTGACATGGGTTTATATGTTGTTTTTCGAATTGGGGTTTGTAGTATTTGGGATCGCGGCTGATTAGGGGTGTTGTATAGGCTTGGCTGCCTGAGGCGATTCTCAATCAGAGTCAGGTGATTCTCGTTGTCTCTGATTGGGAACCGTATTTAGGTAGCCTGAGTTTCGCTTTGTATTTCGTGGGTGATTGTTCCTGTCTCTGTGTAGTGTTCACCAGATAGGCTGTAATAGGTTTTCGTTCCGTTTGTTGTTTTTGTATTTATGAGTTAGTTCATGTATCGTTACGTTTTCATTCATTAAAGATCATGAGTAACAAACACGCTGCATTTCGGTCTGACTCTCTTCCTTCAACAGACGAACGCCGTTACAATAGCAGGCGAAAACCTAAGGCGAAGCCATCCAGGATTTTTTGGGGGGAGGCTCACCACTCATTATAATGGCTGTCTATGGAATATAAAAGGAATACCTCCCAGATTGCAGTTCCTATGGCTTCAAGTAGATGTTAACAGTCTTTAAAAAGAGTTTCAGGCTTGTTTTTTGAAAAATTTGCTAGAATTTGTAGTTTTTCTAAGTGGTTGCCATTTTGGCTGTAGTGTTTGTAGCGTGCTCCAGTGAGAGCGCGCACTTCGTTATTAATCTCCAGTAATGAACATACTATTCTCTGTCTTAAATTGTATAATTTATTTACATATTAGGGTACCTGAGGATTGATTAGAAATGTTTTTTTATATATATTTTTTTAATAATATGTTTATTATTTTACAATAAAAAATATAATAAAAAAGACAGCAATACCAACAATGACATTCATTGTACTGTTGAATGGGATGGCCAATTTAGAGGACAAAACAAAACTTAACTCACACATACACAAAATAAAACAAAATCCTATTAGGTGGTACATCAGAATGACCTTCTTGATCCAAATCAGTCAGGTTTCAAGACTAGTCATTCAACTGAGACTGCTCTTCTCTGTATCACGGAGGCGCTCCGCACCGCTAAAGCTAACTCTCTCTCCTCTGCGCTCATCCTTCTAGACCTATCGGCTGCCTTCGATACTGTGAACCATCAGATCCTCCTCTCCACCCTCTCCGAGTTGGGCATCTCTGGCGCGACCCACGCTTGGATTGCGTCCTACCTGACAGGTCGCTCCTACCAGGTGGCGTGGCGAGAATCTGTCTCCTCACCACGCGCTCTCACCACTGGTGTCCCCCAGGGCTCTGTTCTAGGCCCTCTCCTATTCTCGCTATACACCAAGTCACTTGGCTCTGTCATAACCTCACATGGTCTCTCCTATCATTGCTATGCAGACGACACACAATTAATCTTCTCCTTTCCCCCTTCTGATGACCAGGTGGCGAATCGCATCTCTGCATGTCTGACAGACATATCAGTGTGGATGACGGATCACCACCTCAAGCTGAACTTTGGCAAGACGGAGCTGCTCTTCCTCCCGGGGAAGGACTGCCCGTTCCATGATCTCGCCATCACGGTTGACAACTCCATTGTGTCCTCCTCCCAGAGCGCTAAGAACCTTGGCGTGATCCTGGACAACACCCTGTCGTTCTCAACTAACATCAAGGCGGTGGCCCGTTCCTGTAGGTTCATGCTCTACAACATCCGCAGATTACGACCCTGCCTCACACAGGAAGCGGCGCAGGTCCTAATCCAGGCACTTGTCATCTCCCGTCTGGATTACTGCAACTCGCTGTTGGCTGGGCTCCCTGCCTGTGCCATTAAACCCCTACAACTCATCCAGAACGCCGCAGCCCGTCTAGTGTTCAACCTTCCCAAGTTCTCTCACGTCACCCCGCTCCTCCGCTCTCTCCACTGGCTTCCAGTTGAAGCTCGCATCTGCTACAAGACCATGGTGCTTGCCTACGGAGCTGTGAGGGGAACGGCACCTCAGTACCTCCAGGCTCTGATCAGGCCCTACACCCAAATAAGGGCACTGCGTTCATCCACCTCTGGCCTGCTCGTCTCCCTACCACTGAGGAAGTACAGTTCCCGCTCAGCCCAGTCAAAACTGTTCGCTGCTCTGGCTCCCCAATGGTGGAACAAACTCCCTCACGACGCCAGGACAGCGGAGTCAATCACCACCTTCCGGAGACACCTGAAACCCCACCTCTTTAAGGAATACTTAGGATAGGATAAAGTAATCCTTCTCACCCCCTCCCCCCTTAAAATATTTAGATGCACTATTGTAAAGTGGCTGTTCCACTGATGTCATAAGGTGAATGCACCAATTTGTAAGTCGCTCTGGATAAGAGCGTCTGCTAAATGACTTAAATGTAAATGTAAATGTACATGAAGACAGCATATAGTTATTAGAAGCAGTGTAGTTAAGCCAAAAATAAATGTTGAGTGGAGTACAGCACAGAGTAGCAGCAGATCGTCAACCCAGTTATGAAGCGGGACTAGACCATATATCCAGTATCGGCTGCCATATTTTGTAAAACATTGGACTTCTATTGGAGGTATTGTATCGAATCTTTTCCATATGTATTACATTCCCTAAATCCCGTAACCACATTCCTTAAATCCCGTAACCACATTTCAAAGATAGGTACAGTCTCCAGTTTCCAAAATTGCAATATGAGCCTTTTGGCTAATAGAGTACAAAGAGAGACAGCTTTCCCTTCGTGGTTATTCCCATCAACTGTACCAAACAGAACGGTCAATGGGTCTGGGGCTAGAACTCTATCAAAGGCTCCAGATAAATAATCAAAAATGAGAGCCCAGTAAACATGTAATTTAGGACATGTCCAGAATAAGTGGGTCAACGTCCCCTCATCCTGCTTGCACCTCTCACACAGTGGTGAGGTGTCCGGGAATATTTTATGCAGTTTTGCTTTTGAGTAATGTAACCTGTGTATCACCTTAAACTGTACAAGGTTGTGTCTGGCATTCACTGAACTGTGGTTTATATTCCTGAGAGCTTCTACCCAGTCCTCATCTGAGATTTCTGACCCAAGGTGAGAGTTTTCCAAAAATCTATATTTTGTTTAAGCTGATATATTTTCTTGTCCCATTTTCTTGTCCCATTTTCTTGTGCTGTGTGTCCTTTATTTTAACAGAAGCTATATCGGCACATGCCCGAATGCGAGTAGCAAGGGGTACCATGGCTATAGCGAAGAGAGCAGGCGAAATAGGGCACCCCTGTCGGCACCCCTTGAACAAGCGGAATGACTGCGACATTTCTTGATTGGTTACCACGGATGCCATTGCGTGTGCATAAATAATTCTTATCCAATTAATAAATTCCTTTCCGAACCCGAAGTGCTCCAGAACCGACATCATATATTTCCACTCAATCCGGTCAAATGCCTTTTCTGCATCAAGAGCTATTACCACTGCCTCAACCTTATGATCGTGATAACGTTGAAAAGACGTCTCAAATTGTAGTGTATATGTCGGCCCGGGATAAAACCTGTCTGGTCAGGGTGTATGATGTCAGAAATATATGTTTTCAATCGGTTTGCCAATATCTTTGTCAACACCTTGTTTTCTATGGGGAGTAACGACACGGGGCGATAAGACGACATCTCCATGGAATCTCTATCTTTTTTTCAAGATCAGTGCTATTGTAGCCTCATACAGTGTTTGCGGGAGTTTGGCATTTTCTTTGGATTGTTTAAACATTCGCAACATAAGTGGAGCTAGACTGGCGCAGTACTTCTTATAGAATTATATTACATATCCATCGGGCCCAGGGGCCTTGCTGTTTGGAAATTGTGCTATCGCTGTGTTAATTTCCTCCAAAGTTATCCCTGCAACGAGAGCAGAAGCTGCCCCCCTGTCTAGTTTAGGAAGTTCACATTCAGCGAGAAAGCGTTCCATAGTTTGTGGATCAGTAGCATCGCATTTTGATTGGTATAGCTCTGAGTAAAACTGCACAAAGCATTTATTAATATCCTACGGATCTGTTACTATTTTACCCTTCTTGTCTTTTATTTTGTGAATAGCTCTAGATGCCTGTACATGCCTTAGCTGTCTTGCTAATAATTTATGTGGTTTGTCACCCAGTTCAAAATAACTTTGTTGCGTTCTAGCAAGTAAAGAGCCCACCCGTTTCAAAAGGATGGTATTGTATTCATATTTTAACTTTGTGATCTTCTCAAGGACTATATACAAGGAATTCGTCCTAAAAACGTTCTCCTGTTCCCCTAACTCTCTTTCAGTTTCTCTTAGCCTAGTATTGGCGCGTTTCTTCCTCTCTGATGTATAAGAAATAATGTAATCTCTAATCACAGCCTTTAGAGATTCCCAAAGGGTGGAGTCGTCAACATCCCCCTTCAACAGCTCCTTCAAATACTGACAAAAAGCCTCATCTTTCAGCAGGTATGCGTCTAAGCGCCACGGTCGCCGACCTGTCGACATATTGTGGAGTTTCAGCACCATGGACACAGGAGAGTGGTCCGTAATTAGAATAGGGTGATAGGTAACCGACTCAGCTGCTGAAATTAGTTTGGAGTCCAACAGAAAATAGCCAATTCTGGAATATGATTTATGAACTGATGAAAAGAAAGAGTAATCCCTGTCTGTTGGGTGCGTCAGTCTCCAAATATCGACAATGTTAAGGTTTGTCATCAATGTATTTAGACAGACACTGGCATTTGATTGTTGAAGTGACCTTGATAGCTGTTTATCTAAAAGAGGATCTAACATACAGTTAAAGTCCCCTCCAACAATAACACTTGTATCTGAGATATTTGGTATGTCCTTAAATACCCTTTGAAAAATAATGGATCATCGAAGTTGGGTCCATATAAATTGACCAAGGTTACTGGTTTCGAATTCAGTGTACCAGCCACAATAATATACCGACCATTAGGATCTGAAATCGAGGATGAGTAAACAAACGGAATGTTTTTCCTTATCAGGATTGCTACCCCTCTCGCTTTTGCATCAAAGTTAGACTGGTATATCTGACCGATCCAGCCGACTCGTAGCTTGGCCTGAGCGGAGCGTTTAATATGAGTTTCTTGAAGAAACACTATGTCAGCACCCAGTGATTTAAGATGAGAGAAAACCTTAGCCCGCTTCACCACATGCCCTAAGCCATTACAGTTCCAGCTGACTATCTTTATTCCACCAGGTCTACTCTGTGCTCTGTCACTATGCGGCATTTCTTGTTCTAAAGCAAATTGTTGCTGTCATACAAAACTCAGAAGAAAAACGTCCCGCCGTGCGGGAGCTTGTCATGCCACCTGTACTAATAATAAACGTGAACATAAAACACATACCCCATCCCCCCTCCCGTCCCTTTACTGAGTGACTTCCCCAAACTAAGCACTCATTGGCTAACACACAAACCTTAGGGTGTCTAGACATACAGCTTGAACTAACACGTCGTCTGTAGATGCTCCGCATATACGCTTATATTAAATAACACTTAACACTTAACTCTCACGTTAGGGGGTGAGTGGCGCTAACACATGATGTGCCAAACAATGCTATATTAGCCACAACATCTCACCAATCATAAGTCCCAAATTCTGATCTTCTAATCGAAAAGCCATAGTCTGGAAATCCAAACACATTCCTGGCCTGTATTTGGTCATTTAGCCGGCTGACACAGCCGTTCTGTATCCTCAGCCAGGGAGCTTGCTTGTCAAGAACAGATCGGCCTCTTTTGGGTTGTCAAACGTACGTGTTGATCCTTCGACTGTCACCTTAAACCGGGCTGGGAAGAGGAATCCATATCGGATGTTGGCCGCCCTGCATTTGTTGCGTACCTCATCATACTCTTTCCGTTGGTTCCTCACCTCCAAGGTAAGATCTGGGTAGAAAGACACCCTGGCTCCGTTGAAGTTAAGGGGGAACTTTTGACTAGCCAGCTTGAGGATGAGATCCCTGGTCTGGGGATAGTGCAGCCGTACAATGAGTGGCCTTGGTGGCCCGCCCTTGGCCGGCTTCGTTGCCTGAGATCTGTGTGCCGTTACTGTGCCTGTGTGCCTGAGATCTGTGTGTCGATCAGGATGGCCGTTTTCAAGTGTTCACTCCCCAGCAGGGCCAGTATCAGCACCGAAACAAATTCAGTGGGTTTCCCTTTCTCAGTGTCCTCCTGGATGCCACATATTCGGATGTTCTGGCGTCTTGAATGCGACTCGAGCATTTCCAGTCGGGCTTTCAGGGTTTTGTTGTCATTTTTGAACGTTGCACACTGTTTCTCTATGTCCTGTAGCCTGGCCTCGTGATCGACTGTCGTTTGCTCAACCTCATGCACCCTTCTTTGAGTTGCCTTCACAGTTTCAGCCAAAGTCCCAATACTCTTTGAGATATCAGCCAACCTTGTGTCCACCTTCTTGCTTAGTGAGTTTATGGCAGCCAGTATGTCACTTTGCGTAGGCTCTGTGGGGGACTCTTGGAAGCTAGCCTCTTCAGCTAACTCCTCGTGGGTTGGCGACGTTGAAATTGGTTCACTGTCTATCTCATTCAAGATCTTGTTTAGCACTCCCTTTTCTGGTGCCTTTTCCCTTTGTCATATTTGTATGAAGATATAGGTCTTGAGAGGTTAAGATAAGTACACATTTGTTTCTCCCTTTGTCATATTTGTTTGAAGATATAGGTCTTGAGAGGTTAAGATAAATACTCATTTGTTTCAAAATGGAGCGGAGCTCTAGCAAAGCACGTCTACTCCATAGCACACTCTCTAGTGCCCCCCCCTGATTAGAAATGTTGTTTGGGATTCATTTTCTATGCATTTTGAATGAGGGAAACCGTTGGATTGCTGAATGAAGCGTGCCAACTAAACTTACTTTTTTGGGATATAAAGAAGGACTTTATTGAACAAAACTACCATTTGAGATATATTGCTGGGACCCTTTAGATTGCAAACAGAGGAAGATCTTCAAAGGTAAGTGATTCATTTTATCGCTATTTCTGACTTTCGTGACGCGTCTGCTTGGTTGGAAAATGTTTTCAATGCACAGTCCTCAGATTATCGCATTGTATGCTTTTGCCGTAAAGCCTTTTTGAAATCTGACAAAGTGTCTGGATTAACAAGAAGTTAAGCTTTTAACCGATGTATAACACTTGTATTTTCATGAATGTTTAATTTGACAAATTTTGTATTTTGAATTTCATGCTCTGCAATTCCACCGGATGTTGTCGAGGCCGGGCGCTAGTGGTATGCCTTTCCCAAAGTTAAGCCATTTTGTCACAACTTTGGAAGTATGCTTGGGGTCATTGTCCATTTGGAAGACCCATTTGCGACCAAGCTTGAGATGTTGCTTCAATATATTCACATAATTTTCCTGCCTCATCCTATCATCTATTTTGTGAAGTGCACCAGTCCCTCCTGCAGCAAAGCACCACCACGACATGATGCTGGAGGTTGCAAGCCTCACCCTTTTTCCTCCAAACATAACGATGGTCATTATGGCCAAAGCGTTCTATTTCTGTTTCATCAGACCAGAGGACATTTCTTCAACAAGTACGATCTTTGTCTCCATGTGCAGCTGGAAACAGTAGTCCGGTTTTTTTATTGCCGTTTTGGAGTAGTGAACCACTTCCTTGTTGAGCGGCCTTTCAGGTTATGTCGATATAAACTTATTTTACTGTGGTTATAGATACTTTTGTACCTGTTTCCTCCAGCATCTTCACAGGATCCTTTGCTGTTGTTCTGGGATTGATTTGCACTTTTCGCACCAAAGTACGTTCATCTCTAGGAGACAGCTCCTTCCTGAGCGGTATGACGGCTGCGTGGTCCCATGATGTTTCTACTTGCATACTATTGTTTGTACAGATGAACGTGGTACCTTCGGGTGTTTGGAAATTGCTCCCAAGGATGAACCAGACGTGTAGAGGTCTACAATTATTTTTCTGAGGTCTTGGCTGATTTCTTTTACATTTTTCCATGATGTCAAGCAAAGAGATACTGAGTTTGAAGGTAGGCCTTGAAATACATCCACATTTACACCTCCAATTGACCCAAATGATGTCAATTAGCCTTTCAGAAGCTTCTAAAGCCATGACATAATTTTATGGAATTTTTCAAGCTGTTTAAATGCACAGTCAACTTAGTGTATGTAAACTTCTGACCCACTGGAATTTGATACAGTGAATTCTAGCTGAAACAACTGTTGGAAAAATGACTTGTGTCATGCACAAAGTAGATGTCCTACCCGACTTGCCATAACTATATTTTTTTAACAAGAAATTTGTGGAGTGGTTGAAAAACTAGTTTTAATGACTCCGACCTAAGTGTATGTAAACTTCCGACTTCAACTGTATTTGTTAAATGCTTTGTATATGATATAACAACAAACTGTAACATAAATGCAAGGAAAGCAAGGTAGTGTTTTGGCTCAAATTTGTGAAGACTCCAAGCATGAGAATGGGTTTAAACATACTGTAGGTTTTGATTCAACTCATGAATTACATTGAATGTTCCCCCTCTATACTGTATCTTAATGTACTCACAATAAAGAGCCATTTGTCTGTTTGAGCATACATTTGTGCATTTGTGTGTGTGTGTGTGTGTGTGTGTGTGTGTGTGTGTGTGTGTGTGTGTGTGTGTGTGTGTGTGTGTGTGTGTGTGTGTGTGTGTGTGTGTGTGTGTGTGTGTGTGTGTGTGCTGTGGTTGGTGGTTAGGTCAACTTAAAAGTGTACTCTGGAAGCACATAAACGCTAATAAAAAGACATCAAGGTACATTAGTACATTAGTGTGTGTGTGTGTGTGTGTGTGTGTGTGTGTGTGTGTGTGTGTGTGTGTGTGTGTGTGTGTGTGTGTGTGTGTGTGTGTGTGTGTGTGTGTGTGTGTGTGTGTGTGTGTGTGTGTGTGTGTGTGTGTGTGTGTGTGTGTGTGTGTGTGTGTGTGTGTGTACTGTGGTTGGTGGTTAGGTCAACTTAAAAGTGTACTCTGGAAGCACATAAAAGCTAATTAAAAGACATCAAGGTACATTAGAAACATGCTTTTTTCCCATTAGCATTGGGACATCAGAGGACTTATGGTCCTTCTCAGCAAATCAGCCTAAATCAATGCAAAGGTGCCCAGATGGTCTAAGGCATGGCACAGAGCACAGTGTTTGGTATTCACAAAGTGCTTGACATTTATTGATGTTAAAGCTCATTTGGAAAACCATTTACGCAATGTCAGGTCAACAAAGAAACAGGTAAAACAACAGCTTTGGCTTCCGAAGTGCTGTGAATGCAATAATTAATCATTATTTGGCCAATAATGTATAAAACCCCTCAGATAGAAACAAAGTGGCATGGTGTGAGAGCTTTTATACTGTTTACGAGTCTAAATATGGAAGAAGTCAGAGTGAAAGTGTTATTGGTTTTAATCCATGTCTATCCGTACATTGGCATCTAATGCAACTGGAGCAAACTGAATAAATGTGATGTATAAATATAAAAATGCACTATTGATCTCACCTCATTGGCATAAACCCAATGGCTGTCCTTGGATGCCAGGTTGGTTTCCACAGCCTGCATAGAGATAGAAAGAGTGGGGAAGGAGAGAAGAAGGAAATTAGTATAAAGAAAATAGAGATGTAATGCATTTCCCAAAATAATCCTATAACAACATAAGAGTAGGCAGTCCAAACTCAAGTACACAGGCTTGAATGGGCCACCATAGCTGTGGGAAGTAGGGGTGCTGAGCAGCACCCCTTGAAGCACCCCTTGAAAAATCTGAATTGCTATGTGGTTCATCATGGTTACTCATAATAAGTAAGTGCTCCTGTCATGTCCCGACCTTAGTTCCTTTTTTATGTCTCTATTTTGGTTTGGTCAGGGCATGAGTTGGGGTGGGCATTCTGTGTTTTTTCTATGTTTTCTATTTCTATGTGTTTGGCCTGGTATGGTTCCCAATCAGAGGCAGCTGTCAATCGTTGTCTCTGATTGAGAACCATACTTAGGTAGCCTTTTCCCACCTGTGTTTTGTGGGTAATTATTTTTCAGTGTGTGTTTGTGTGCACCTCGGTTGCGTCACGGTCTTTGCTGTTTACCTCGTTGTTTTTTGGTTATTTCGGTTTCACTGTCATTAAAAGATGTGGAACTACATGCACGCAGCGCCTTGGTTGATTTATGACAGGGAGTTTGAGGATAGCGAGCGTGACAGCTCCATCTTAATGGCTAAGAAAGGCACAGTACAGCTCTTTCACATATCACATGACTATTCACGCATTACATTTGTCATGGTTACCATATCTATGTTTGTCCTCATCTGTAAATGGTTGTCATTACCTTCCAAATTATCCCTTTTGCCATACTGAAATTTAGATTGATAGCCCCATATCATCCTTACATACAGTATAACTTAAAAGCCTTCACCATTTTACCTAACAACAGCGTACTCATCAATAATAGCACCCAGCACAGCCTGAAAACCTGCAGATCGATCTTCTAACCATAGAAGAGTCATGTTTTTGATTTTAATGCAGTGCATTTCCAGCTTGGTCTCATTGAATATTGCAGAGGCTCCTGAACACAAGAGTAATATTTACCTCCACAGTTGAATGCTCCATTTCTTACTCACTCTGAAATTATAGGGGCCATATGCCATGCAACCATACTTGCATTCAAAGAGAGAGCCCGTCGCTATCGTTAGAAACACAGAAATATAGGAAACAGTTACTGAATGTAGTTTCCCATGACAGATTTATTCAGCAATGTAAAAACAATGAGCACTGTGTCACTAGATCATATCCTGGGGCTGAGAGCTGGAGACAAATAATCTCCCACCAAGATGTAGGCAACAAGGTCTATAGTAGTGGGTACTGCAATGAAAATAGGGTGTTGTAGCCAAGGAGAAAGAGCAGGGGAGCTCCATTGCACTGTAGGTATCAGGTAGCTTATTAGCAGGTGAACGCACGGGTGTTTCCGGGCTTGTTGGTTGTTAGATAAGCATCAAACTTAGTTGTTCCAGGAATTTGACGTCATCAAGTCAAATGGATAATGAGGTTCAGGAACCATTTTTAGACTAATTGTGTGAGAGTGACTGCTGTTTGTCTGTAGTACTTCAACTATGAATCAAACATCATTATGTGATTTGTCTAAACTGTAAGTTTGATTAGGTTACAAGTATTATCACATTATTGGCAATGACATCAACTCGTGACCTACAAAACACGTCTCATCAACACCTCTTGCCAGACATTCATTTTTATTTTTTATTTTTTATTGTTCACTTGAAGAGATGACTCAAAATGAAGCTTTGGAGAGAAATGTGATTTTAGGCTAGAAATCAGACTCAGCATCAGCAACATCAGAAAGCTATTACATGCTATAACGTTAATGTAACTGAATCTCACAATTAGATCTAGTAAGATCTAGAATCAGAGAAGTGAGGCACACTGAGGCATGTCTCTAGAGTTAGTCAACACAGATAATTATATAATATAGATATTTATGACTTTAAAATGGAGTTACTGGTAGGGGGATTTGAGGTCTCAACAAAGCTAACATTTATTGATGTATATGTTCAGAGTTGGATGGGTACATCCATATGCCCATGGGCTATTCAATATAAATTTGAGATATTTATGCAGTAATGCACTGAGATTAATTCCTGAAGGATTTACAGTGATGCTACTACATTATACATGAAGCTTCTTGGCATTGAATATGAGGTTAAGGAATCATCAATTGTGTCTATATTCACAATGCAATGGCTACCAATTCTAATATTTCGACACGAACTGGTCTTTTGACCAATCAGATCAGATATAATAATTAGCCTGCCTATGTAGCCAATGTACTGTACATTCTAAACATGTATCTGTGTCTTGTGGATCCCTTGTTTGAATATTAAAACAAAGACCTACAAGCTCATTTGTCTCATCTTTAAAACATAATCACTCAGGCTCTCTCTATTTTAGGTTTTTGGTCATGATGTGCAAAAATTAATTACGCCTTCAAATTAAAGTTAATCTCTGCATCCCATGGTTGAGATCAAACTTGATTAAACAAAACACTCACTTTGAATTTAGAGTCAGAGCAGATGCATTTCAGCAGCAATGTTTCGGTCCTTTGGGCCTAGTTTTCTAAAAGTTAACCCTCCTGGTGTTCTATTCATTCCATTTCTATGCATTTAATACTATACTATAGCCAAAATCTGGATAGATAACTTTAGAAAGACTGGGCACTGAGCATCTCAAGCTGCATGGCAAGAGCAGTGAGAATGTTTATTTGTATATGTTTCACACATTGAGACAAGCACAATTAGCTAGGTTTATTTTATTGACAATTTTCAATCATTTGGAAAATAACATCAGGTGTGAGCTTGTTTTGGTTCCACATATCTCACCTACTGTATGTTTTCAACTGAACTGTTCTAGAACCTCTTAGCTCAAGTTGGAGAAAATCACCCTTTATTCTAAAAATATTCCAGGAATATAACAAAAACCATAATGATTAACCTAATTAATACATTTATTGAATGACCTTTACATGCGCCAGCCAGGAAGGTTATTGTTATATTCCTGGAATATTATTGAAATAAAGGATTATTATCTCCAACTTGCGCTAACAGTTATTCCACCTCATTTGGATCATTCAACAGGCAAAATAAATCTTACCCTATTGTACAGTGTATTCAGAAAGTATTCAGATCCCTTGACTTTTTCCACATTTTGTTACATTAAATGTATTATACATTTTTCCCCTCTCAATCTACACACAATACCACATCATGACAAATCAAAAACTGGTTAAAACATTTTTTTTTTAAATATCACATTACATAACTATTCAGACTCTTTACTCAGTACTTTGTTGAAGCACCTTTGGCAGCCATTATGGCCTTGAGTATTCTTAGGTATAGCGCTACAAGCTTGGCACACCTGTATTTGGGGAGTTTCTCCCATTCTTCTCTGCAGATGCGCTCAAACTCTATCAGGTTGGATGGGGAGCGTCCCTACACAACTATTTTCAGGTCTCTCTAGACATGTTCGATCGGGTTCAAGTCCGGGCTCTGGCTAGGCCACTCAAGAACATTCAGAGACTTGTCACAAAGCCACTCCTGCGTTGTCTTGGCTGTGTGCTTATTGTCGTTGTCCAGTTGGAAGGTGAACCTTCACCCCCAGTCTGAAGTCTTGAGGGCTCTGGAGCAGGTTTTTTATCAAGGATCTCTCTGTAATTTGCTCCATTCATCCTTCCCTCAATCCTGACTAGTCTTCCAGACCCTGCCGCTGAAAAACATCCCCACAGCATGATGCTGCCACCACCATGCTTCACCGTACGGATGGTTCCAGGACGTGACGCCTGGTATTCAGTCCAAAGAGTTAAATCTTGGTTCTCATGGTCAGAGTCCTTTAGGGGCCTTTTGGAAAACTGCAAGCTGGCTGTCATGTGCCTTTTACTGATGAGTGGCTTCCATCTGGTCACCCCACCATAAAGGCCTGACTGGTGGAGTGCTGCAGAGATGGTTGTCCTTCTGGAAGGTTCTCCCATCTCCAGAGCTCTGTCAGAGGACCATCAGGTTCTTGGTCACCTCGCTGACCAAGGCCATGCTCAGTTTGGCTCGTGCGGCCAGCTCTTGGAAGAGTCTTGGTGGTTCCAAACTTCTTCCATATAAGAATGATGAAGGCCACTTTGTTATTGGGGACCTTCAATGCTGCCGAAATTGTTTTATAACCGTCCCCGGATATGTGCATCAACAGAATCCTGTCTCAGAGCTCTACGGCCAATTCCTTTGACCTCATGGCTTAGTTTTTGCTCTGACAGGCACTGTCAACTGTGGGACCTTATATAGACATGGGTGTACCTTTCCAAATAATTTCCAATCAATTTAATTTACCACAGGTGGACTCCAATCAAGTTGTAGAAACATCTCAAGGATGATCAATGGAAAA
Source organism: Oncorhynchus gorbuscha (assembly GCF_021184085.1). Taxonomy (NCBI): domain Eukaryota; kingdom Metazoa; phylum Chordata; class Actinopteri; order Salmoniformes; family Salmonidae; genus Oncorhynchus; species Oncorhynchus gorbuscha. Next base: position 70,433,268 of record NC_060178.1, on the reverse strand, counting down.
AGGGATGCATCTGAGCTCTCATAGCAAAGAATAAGGCTGTAACATAACAAAATGTGGAAAAGGTCAAGGGGTCTAAAACTTTCGGGAATGTACTGTAATGAACACGTTTTTCAGTAATGTTGGTAGAAACGGGGGTTTTGGTATAAAATGAATGGTGCTTCTATGCCATCGTGAACAGTATTGGTGTTACTCCTATCATACTTACTAATTAGGTGTCTGTGTATGACCTGTTTTGTAATGATATGCTGTAACATGTCAACATCATCACTACTACTGGAACATAGGTCATTGGCATTGCTACATAGCAAGCAGAGGATATCTCGCTCTGGAATGAGGCCATTCAGTGGTCCGAAGGGTTCAGGAGGGCTTTAGAACAGACAGTCGTTTGAAAGGATGGACAATGATGAGTTCTCAAAGCTCACTGTTTAATTCTGCGCCAGTCTATCAAAGGCACCCAAGCCGTAATGAGGCCCCTCATGAAATACTCACAATGGACGGGACCATGGCCTCATCTCCTACAGTCCTCTGTTGTTCTGGTAATGAGATCAGACCTGAGTCTACACATCTCTGTTAGTACAGAGCTAAACACTTAGAGTTTGACCTAAACATCAACTACAGTCTATTAAACTTCAGGAATATTGTTTAAGCAGTCTATGGTCAATACTATATAGGAGGTCAAATGTAGTAAATATTTTACTGGTCAATTGGCCAGTTACATATTTGCGTACCATATGTGTTTACCGGTCCTAGGGTACACTATATGGGGTACCCTGTCTTAGATCTAGTCTGAAACCCAGGGATGGGAGTTTCCTGCACTAAATAAAACACAGTAGTTATGAATCATGAAGCAGAAGCCCTGTTCTTCTCCAAACAACCTGGCCTCAGGGTCATTCATAGCTTTTGTGTTGTACATTTAAATCCCTCCATTTAGTAGGATATGTTACGTTACATTACAAATGGAGTAATGGTCGTACAATAACATACGGATTGGAGGACGTATAGTGTCATACTTCTTATCCGGTCGGACAATATCATTTGAACTGGATGACAACTTATCATACGTCTTGGAGGATTTATAGTATGAGGCAGCTTTTTGCGTCTTCTGAGAAGTACGTTGCTGTTTCAGATAACTGACAACAAAAGTTCCGAGAATTTACAAATCAAGTTAGGAGAATTAGGTTCAGTTTAGGAAAAGGTTTATGGAAAGGGTTAGCTAAAATGATACAATTGTCCCCAACGTGATTGGAACATGTAACCTTTGGATTGCTAGATGATTGCGGTATACGCCCTCCCATCTTCCCGGGCCAACTTCCCTACTTTAATTTCTGTCTTAAGTAACCTCCCACTGGGCACAGACGTCTATTCAACAAAAAGTCATTGTAATGACATGGAAACAATGTTTTTTGAACCAATGTGTACCCAGTGGGCAGACCATTTTCCATTTGTAGCGTAACATATACTTAATGGAGGTACAAAAATGTACGTAAAATAGAAAACGTCTGATTTATGAGTCCGGACTGCTCCTCACACAGTCAGAAAACAGCATCTCAAACAGTGAGGCTTTTACCCGGATCGTTGAGTGTTTGACGGTAGATGAGCGACCTGATATACTGTAGATGTTTATGCATGCCACAACATTGGTCTCTGAGTTCAAAACTCATAAAGTGCTTCAGTGTGCCTTTTACGCATTCCAGCGCATCATTATCATTAGGATATTTTCTACATAAGAAGACAAGAGAAAGACCGTATATCAAACATAGAGCAGTCCTCTTTGGCAAAACACATGTAATAGTGTGAAGCATGTGCTACTGCGACTTCAATCGCAATTGGAACTTCCTAATGTGTAGCAACCATAATATACAAACGTTGCATTTTAACAAGGTGTCTTAGATGTACAAGAATGATCAAATCAAAGTGTCTTGGCACAGTAGGAAGATAGACATGACCTTTCAACAAGCTGCCTTTCCGTACAGCTGGAACATAAACTATGCATTGCATCTACAGGGGGTTTATGTTTTGAATCCATGATGCTATTTACATTTTATTGAAAAGTGGATGGGTGTAATCCAGATACTTAATGGAGAAGAAACATATTAACACACCGATACCCTGTGTTCATCTGTAATTAGCTTGAAAAGGAGCTGGAAAAGGACATAATGCTACACACAGGGAGGGTAGGTACGAGTGTCACTCAATGTACCAATAAATACGATGCTGATATCGCATATAGTGTTTTCAAAAAATGTAACTGTAGCTGCGCTATATTCCTCAAAGATTACAAACTGTACATATCTAAAGCCTCAACTTTGTGACCAGTGAAGTGGTCTTTCAGCAAAACTCAAACAAAAACACAGATTTTGCTCAGTCATTCACAATTCGCAGGAAAAGGTAATCATGCACATTTACTGCCACAGCTCCAAAACAACAACAACAGCAGCTGCAACATAGACGACAGAAATACAACAGGCTAAAATCAAGTGTTCCAACCATCAGTACAAATGATGGAACACCAACATCTAGAGCCTTAGACCGAGTGGCGCAGAAGTCTAAGGCATTGCATCTCAGTGCTAGAGGAGTCACTATAGACACCTGGGTTTGAATCCAGGCTGTATTGTATCACAACCGGTGGTGTGAAAAGTTTAGCAGCTCTGACATAGCTAGCGAAATAGAAAAGTTTTAACTGATAACAATTTAGATCGTTTTTTCCACTGCAGGACCCCCCCTCCCTACGCTGCTGTGTCATTGTGGAACATTTGTGTCTGTCAAAGCCTATCAATCCCATCATGCATTGGGGTCCTGTTCTCACATTGCCTCTGAGGAAATGTCACTACCCACCAGGTAGGCACAGGTAGTCCTCTAATCTCTGCTGCAGGCTACGGGCTAACACACTCACACTCCCTCAGTGGAGATACTGCCAAGAGAGGACAAACAAAACAGCTGAAAACAGGGCAAAAAAGGGAAGGTGGTATTAAGATGTGTCAGGAGGTGATGAGTAGAAAAGTGTCAGACAGACTCCCAAGGCTCAGACGACTCCTATAATCTCTCTCTCTCACACACACCTCCTAATGTACTTCAAAATAGCCATTAAAGTCAGGAAGAACACAAACAAGGCCACTTCAAAGTGAGAACACCCAATATTGGTTGAGAGAAATAATCAATCAACACAGTGTGGCTTTCAGGTATAGTTGTTCTCCTCCCCCAGGGAAGAAATGTAGTTCATATGGAGGTTGGGGTTTGCTACATACAGTTGAAGTCAGAAGTTTACATGCACCTTAGCCAAATACATTTAATCTCGGTTTTTCAAAATTCCTGACATATAATCCAAGTACAAATTCTCTGTCTAAGGTCAGTTAGGATCACCACTTTATTTTAAGAATGTGAAATGTCAGAATAATTGTCACGACTTCTACCGAAGTCATTGCCTCTCCTTGTTCAGCTGTTGCACGGCGGTCGACGTCACCGGTCTTCTAGCCATCATTGATCAATTTTTCATTTTCCATTGGTTTTGTCTTGTCTTCCCACACACCTGTTTTCAATCCCATTCATTCCCTGTTGTGTATTTAACTCTCTGTTTCCCCTCATGTCTTTGTCAGAGATTGTTAATTGTCAGTGTTGTGTTTGTTGTATAGATGCGCGACGGGTCCTCGTACCCATGTTGGTTTATTAGTTCTTATTAGTGTTATGGAGCATATTACGTGGACATTTATTAAAAGACTCCATTTTACACTCCGTTTGACTCTCATTTAACTAATTTCAGCTTGTATTTATTTCATCACATTCCCAATGGGTCAGAAGTTTACATACACTCAATTAGTATTTGGTAGCATTGCCTTTAAATTGTTTAACTTGGTATCAAACATTTTGAATAGCCGTCCACAACTTCGGGAGTGTGCTTGGGGTCATTGCCCATTTGGAAGACCGATTTGCGACAAGCTTTTACTTCCTGACTGATGTCTTGAGATGTTGCTTCAATATATCCACATAATTTTCCTTCCTCATGAATCTATCTATTTTGTCAAATGCACCAGTCCCTCATGCAGCAAAGCACCTCCACAACATGATGCTGCCACCTCAGGGCTTCACAGTTGGGATGGTGTTCTTCAGCTTGCAAGCTTCCCCTTTTTTCCTCCAAATGTAACAATGGTCATTATGGCCAAAACGTTCTATTTTTGTTTCATCAGACCGGAGGACATTTCTCCAAAATGTATTGATCTTTTCCCCCATGTGCAGTTGGAAACTGTAGTCTAGCTTTTTATGGGGGTTTTGAAGCAGTGGCTTTGGCTATAGATACTTTTGTACCTGTTTCATCCAGCATCTTCACAAGGTCCTTTGCTGTTGTTCTGGGATTGATTTGCACTTTTCGCACCAAAGTACATTCATCTCTAGGAGCGGTATGAAGGCTGCGTGGTCCCATGGTGTTTATACTTGCATACTATTGTTTGTACAGATGAACGTGGTACCTTCAGGCATTTGAAAATTGCTCCTAAGGAGGAACCAGACTTGTGGAGGTCTACAATAATTTTCTGAGGTCTTGACTGATTGCTTTTGATTTTCCCATGATGTCAAGCAAAGAGGCACTGAGTTTGAAGGTAGGCCTTGAAATACATCCACATGTACACCTCCAATTGACTCAAATTATGTCAATTAGCCTATCAGAAGCTTCTAAAGCCATGACATAATTCTCTGGAATTTTCCATGCTGTTTAAAGGCACAGTCAACTTAGTGGATGTAAACTTCTGACCCACTGGAATTGTGATACAGTGAATTATAGGTGAAATAATCTGTCTGTAAACAATTGTTGGAAAAATGACTTGTGTCATGCACACAGTAGATGTCCTAATCGACTTGCCAAAACTATAGTGTGTTAACAAGACATTTGTGGAGTGGTTGAAAAACAAGTTTTAATGACTCCACCTAAGTGTTTGTAAACTTCTGACATCAACTGTATGAATGAGAGGGTTTAAAACTAGAGAAGAAGAGGTGATGTAGGAGGGTGATCCTGGACAACACCCTGTCGTTCTCAACTAACATCACGGCGGTGGCCCGTTCCTGTAGGTTCATGCTCTACAACATCCGCAGAGTACGACCCTGCCTCACACTGGAAGCGGCGCAGGTCCTAATCCAGGCACTTGTCATCTCCCGTCTGGATTACTGCAACTCGCTGTTGGCTGGGCTCCCTGCCTGTGCCATTAAACCCCTACAACTCATCCAGAACGCCGCAGCCCATCTGGTGTTCAACCTTCCCAAGTTCTCTCACGTCACCCCGCTCTTCCGCTCTCTCCACTGGCTTCCAGTTGAAGCTCGCATCCGCTACAAGACCATGGTGCTTGCCTACGGAGCTGTGAGGGGAACGGCACCTCAGTACCTCCAGGCTCTGCTCAGGCCCTACACCCAAATAAGGGCACTGCGTTCATCCACCTCTGGCCTGCTCGCCTCCCTACCACTGAGGAAGTACAGTTCCCACTCAGCCCAGTCAAAACTGTTCGCTGCTCTGGCCCCCCAATGGTGGAACAAACTCCCTCACGACGCCAGGACAGCGGAGTCAATCACCACCTTCCGGAGACACCTGAAACCCCACCTCTTTAAGGAATACCTAGGATAGGATAAAGTAATCCTTCTCACCCCCCCTTAAAAGATTTAGATGCACTATTGTAAAGTGGCTGTTCCACTGGATGTCATAAGGTGAATGCACCAATTTGTAAGTCGCTCTGGATAAGAGCGTCTGCTAAATGACTTAAATGTAATGTAATGTAAATGGGTGGGGGACCAGTTCAACAGTAAGCTGATATGAATTACATACAGTTGTATAGGGCGAGAAGATCGCAGTTAGCATGAACAGCACAGTTTGAAGGTGTTGGAGGAGAGTGGGAGTGTGGTACTATGAAGCAGAGCTGGCAGTTGGCCGGGCAGGGAGTTTAGAGAGGGAAGAGATACGATGATGGCGCATTGCCAGCATCATGCCTTACCAAGTTTCCAGATAACACCCTTAGACATGGCTCCTATTTAGGCTACAATGGATGTTTTTAATGCATTCTGTTGTTTCAGGTGACTCACCAAAAGCATGTCACGGTCAGACAGGTGACTGGAGAGGGTCTTTCAAATACACGTTAAGTGCAGAATGGGGGTTTATCTATATCTATTGTAATTTACAAAGATTTTATTGTTGACAAGCCAAGCAAAAGGTCAATTATAAATACAATTCAGAACACACAGGACGCTCTCTATTATGTCTTGTGGTCATTGTATATACATCAATCACATCTCTGTGAATCCCTGTCTCTGTGGAACGTGTGTGGGTTGGGAGTGTGTGTGAGAGAGAGTTTTCTTGAACTGTGGTCAATGCCTGCTTGGGCGGAATCTAATTTCCAGTGCGCTCTAAAAGTGGCCGTAAGTAATGACTACAGGGCTTTATAGCTCCAAGCTTTCCAATACACTGAGGAGCACTTTAATTCAATTTTTCTCATCAAGATCAATAAAAGTATCTGAACTATGGCTCCTGGGGATATAATGCTCTTTAATATTGCACTGTGCTTTAAGGCCAGCCATTTTCTGATGCCTACGTAACAGCTTACAGCCATGGAAAGAACGACCATCAAGCCAGAGAGACATTGAGCTGTCAAAGCTTAGCACACCATAACATCTCCCTTTAGTGACAAGTCAATGAAAATCGCTAAAAACCCTTCAACACACACACACACACACACACACACACACACACACACACACACACACACACACACACACACACACACACACACACACACACACACACACACACACACACACACACACACACACACACACACACACACACACACACACACACACACACACACACACACACAATTACAGCTATGTCCATACTTGAGGGGCATAAGACGAGACAGTGGAGAGAGTGATCACAGGGTGGGCTGAGAGAAACATGATCAAAGTCTATATTTTGAAATCACTTACTTCTCCATTAGTTTGATTAACGGGACCAGCCTAGTCCTCAGACAGAGACAAGGGCCTTGAAAAATGATGCAATTACAGCTTTTTAAATAGGGGAATGAAAAGGCCTGTTGGAGAGAGGTATCTGGAAGAGATTCTCCTGGACAGCAGGCTCTCCCTCTTCATCCATCTTTCCACTATCCACCTAGCCTTCATCCCTCCATCCAACTATACCCCATCCCAAAGGCTGTTTACCTACATATCACCTTCCAACCAGCATATCAAATGGCATGCATGTAAAACAAATGTCCTGCGATATAAATTGACATAGTGTTTCCTGAAAAATAGTGGCACACGACATCCCGTTTTCTTCTATATATACATATATAGGCTGTTCTAAAAACATGACAAGGACAGGAGACTACTGTACTTTGCTCTAATTGAGGGGACAACTTACCTATCTCACTTTTTGGTCTGGTTTTACCACTATAATCAGTAAAGACATTTAAAGAGAAGGAGCATGAAACTGCCATCATATAAGGCTCTTTTTGTTGAGCGGCTATCGTGTGGTATTAGTGTATTAGCAAGTCTCAAGTGGGGGTCCAGGACAAAAAAACATGGTAACGAACCACCTTGAAAAAAGATTAAGACGAATACCATACACCCTTGAGCACGACTTTCACTACAGCAAAGCAAGAACATAAACAGAGAGATATGGTCCTCTATGTTACCCTGTTATTGTCCTGCGAATCACAGAGAAAGGCTCTGCTGTATCTGGATAGTAAAGGTCTGCGTGCACTATGGCGTACTGTGGTGATACTTTGGACACTAATGTTTTCTCTATTCACCTCAGTGATGGCTCACAGAGCAGTGTGGGTGGTGGATGAGAATAAGTCTGTCACTCAGGCTAATCACTACCGATGAACTCTTTCATCCCACTGCTGCTGTAAACATAGGATTAGAAACAGTGAGAGGTACAGAGAGAGAAGGGGGTGAGGTATATTGCAGTAATACAGCGGTTATACAGAGAGTATGCTCATATTTCAATGGTCACAATTTCTTTTGGGGAACACTTTCAGTCCTGCATTTCTTTACATGTATCATATGTGCAAATGCATGAGGTAAAATTGTAATAAATTAATGAGTAGAACTAGATTAATCTAAACCTTATCAAAGTGCTGATTTATGCTCCCATCCAATGTCTGTTACCAGGCTGAAACACAAATGGATTATGTTGTGTTGTCTTTACTAATCCTACCAAACCTAACACCAGAAAGCAAAGAACTCATCGAAAAGAGACATCTGACAGCCCTGTAGTACCCAGTCCCCTGTTCTCCCCTTGGCAAAATCTGAGACACATGGCCAGTGGTCAGACATGCGGCCATCTGTGTGTTGTGTGTGTGTGTGTGTGTGTGTGTGTGTGTGTGTGTGTGTGTGTGTGTGTGTGTGTGTGTGTGTGTGTGTGTGTGTGTGTGTGTGTGTGTGTGTGTGTGTGTGTGTGTGTGTGTGTGTGTGTGTGTGTGTGTGTGTGTGTGTGTGTGTGTGTGTGTGTGTGTGTGTGTGTGTGTGTGTGTGTGCATGCGTGCATGCAAAACCCTTCTGTAGTGATATAGGGCCCCTGGGCCATCATTAGTCTCCAAGAAGTGCCAAAGGGATCACCCAAGGCTATACATGTGAAAAAAAGGATAGAATATAACCGGAACGGGACATGAACGGGACACCGAATGCTGATTATCAATATTCGATTCAAGTCAGGCAATCTAAAATCGCTCCAAATGCATGTAGAATCAAATAGATTTAATGGGTGTAAATATTGTAAAAATTGGGACTTTACAAAGTTATGTAGTGTTCCTTCAGCAATGGAAACAGCAGGGCTAGCCAGAGGAAAGACTAGGGGCGATCTCACGCACACACACAGGATCTGAATACAAAGTGAGCGACCCTCATATGCCCTGTCCTCATAAACCCTCTCCACTATAACTAATGCTGATGATTTGCCTGCACGGATTGAACAAAATCAAAACAAACAACAAAACACTAACAGGCCCTAATCACAAGGTGGTAGCCTACAAGTAGGTTAAGGTGTCACAGTCTAAGCTTACTTTCACATACTGAGTGTCATACATCTGAATTTATAATCAAGTCCTTGCTCCCACAATAGCATGTCCAGTGTTTCTCACATACAGGAGGCTTGGAAGCAGAGTTTCAGGGAGACCAATTAAGGATTTCAATCTACTGCTTCATTTATTTTAACAGCAGAGAGCCATACCCAAGGGAAAACGACCGTCATTTGTTTCTGGAAATTCTCTACGAACGCTACCAGTTTTGAGGAAAAATAAAACCAATGTAGTGGAAATAACGGAGCGTTATTAAATGAGAGTGGCTTAGGGGAATTAAGATATTGGCACAATACATTATGATATGACTGAATTACATATACCGATTTGGTGTGGTGTTAAATTGCCCCCCGAAAGCAATGTTTGACTAACTTCCATTTGACAGCGATGTTTGACTATAACAGTTGAATTTTGCAGAAAAGAACTGACAAATAACATCAGATTTTGATCCGATATAGAATAACCAAAGCTGGTGGTACAGAGTAGTACGTTATTTTATACTCTATACCGCCAACTTTAAATCTTCTATAAGGCTATAGGCATTGGTTTAATGAGATAACATTAGATTCATTCCATATCTTGTCGTAAAGCTATAGTGGCCTTCAACTGATCCCTACGAGCTCAGATGTTATGGAAGTAAAGGACCAAATACCTGTTTTCTAAATGGTTGTATTAGCAATTACCCCCAAAAAACTCTTAGAGTCTCCTACACTACATTAACAAAAGTATGTAGGCATCTGCTTGTCGAACATCTCAGTACAAAATCATTGGCATTAATATGGAGTTGGTCCCTCTTCGCTGCTAGTCAAGTTCTTTCACACTGATCTCAACCAACCTTTTCTGTATGGACCTCACTTCGTGCACGGGGGCATTGTCATGCTGAAACAGGAAACGGCCTTCCTCAAACTGTTGCCACAAAGTTGGAAGCACACAATCGTCTAGAATGTCATTGTATGCTGTAACGTTAAAATGTCCTTTCACTGGAACATTAAGATTGTAAGATTAAGATTAAGATTTCCCTTTATTGGAACTAAGGGGCCTGAACCATTAAAACCATGAAAAAAAAAGAAAAACTCCTCCAAACAAACTTTACAGTTGGCACTATGCATTCGGGCAGGAAGCGTTTGTTCTCCTGGCATCTGCCAAACCTAGATTTGTCCGTCAGACTTCCAGATTGTGAAGTGTGATTCATCACTCCAGCGTGATTCATCACTTCATCACGACTTCCGCCAAAGTCGGTCCCTCTCCTTGTTCGGGCGGCGTTCGGGGGTCGACGTCACCGGCCTTCTAGCCATCGCCAATCCACTTTTCATGTTCTATTTGTTTTGTTTTGTTTTACAGACCTGGTTTCAATTCCCCAATTACATGTTCATTATTTAACCCTCTGTTTTCCCCATGTCTTTTTTTTCGTGATTGTTTTATGTCCGTTATTGTGGGCTTGGTATTATGATATTTTATTGGAATATTTGAGTAAAGTTACGTGTGTTACTCATATCTGCTGTCCTGCGCCTGACTCCTCTGCACCAGCTACACCCAGACCATTACAGAATCACGCAACCTCAAAAAGTGGGGTCAGCAGGAGCAGAAAACCCCCCTTTGGCGGTCATGTTGCACCGTCTTGGCACCGCCATGGATTGGGTGCTGCTGACGATGGACTGATGGGAGAGAGGAGGAGTTCTTCCAGCGCCTCCACCGGCACCACTACAAAAGGCACCACTGTTCACCCCTCCTTCACCCGGTCCCAGTGGGATTCGGCTCGTGCTCCCGAGGGAGTATGATGGGATGGCTGCCGGATGCCAGGAGGTTCCTACTCCAGCTGGAACTCTACCTGGCAACCATCCACCCGGCTCCTTCGGGATGTGAGAGCGTGTCCGCCCTCGTCTTCTGTCTCTCAGGGAAAGCCCTGGAGTAGGCCAACGCCGTATGGGGGAGAAGCTGTGTTGGACCATTACGTGGAGTTCACCTGTCGATTTCGGGTAGTTTTCGACCACCCGCCTGAGGGTAGAGCGATGGGTGAACGTCTGTTCCACCTGAGGCAGAGGATGAGGAGCGCACAGGATCTCGCCTTGGACTTCCGGACCCTAGCCGCCAGTGCGGAATGGAACGACAGGGCCCTGATCGATCACTCCCGGTGCAGTCTGCGCGAGGACGTCCGTCGGGAGTTGGCCTGCAGGGACACCACTCCCACATGGTGGACCTGTCCATCCAGCTGGATAACCTGCTGGCTACCCGCGGACGTCCGGATCGGGGCCTGTCAGTTCCATCGCCCAGCAACACCGCTCCAACGCTCATGGAGCTGGGTGGTTCTACACTTAGCGACCAGAGGAGGGGCCGTTCCCTGTACCATATGTGGCCGCAGAGGGCACACTGCTGGTCGGTGCTGGGAAGGTTCCTCTGGGAGTCGAGGCAGCAGGCAGGGCACTCTCGTGTCACCCCAGGTAAGTCGGCACCAGGCTCACTCAGAGCCCCCTGTTGCTCACGTGTTTTTGTTTATTAATTTTCCTGAATTTTCCCCGCATTCCCAGCATAATGCGCAGCTGGGAATTTTATTGACAGAGCATTTGCCCACAGTTTAGGGATCTCCATTGTTCCTGTGGATATGCCCTTCCCTGTGCACGCCCTAGATAGGCGAACAATAGGGTCAAGGCTAATTAGGGGATCCCTAATCACTGTGAGGTACAGCTATGCCTCTCATAGCCAGTGCGGTACAGTCAATGCACGAGGCGCGCTTCTTCACAAAATTGGATCTCAGGAGTGCTTACAACATGGTGCGTATCCGGGAGGGGACCGAGTGGAAGATGGCATTTAGTACCATCTCAGGGCACTATGAGTACCTTGTGATGCCATACGGGTTGATGAATGCTCCATCAGTCTTCCAGGCCTTTGAAGATAAGATTTTCCGGGACCTGCATGGGCAGGGTGTAGTGGTGTATATCGACGACATTCTGATAAACTCCGCTACACGCGCAGAGCATGTGTCTTTCACCCGAGAGTAACGGGCAGGTGGAGAGAGTAAACCAGGATGTGAGTAGTTTTCTGCGGTCGTATTGCCAGGACCGACCGGGGGAGTGGGCTGCGTTCATCTCCTGGGCAGAGATGGCCCAAAACTTGCTCCGCCACTCCTCCACTAACCTCTCCCCCTTTCAGTGCGTACTGGGGCATCAGCCGGTTCTGGCACCTTGGCATCAAGGTGGACGAATGGTTTAAGCGCTCGGAGGAGACCTGGGACTCATGTGCACCTGCAATGGGCCGTGAGGCGTTAGAAGGCGAGCGCCGACCGCCACTGCAGTGAGGCCCCGGTGTTCTCACCGGGGGCCCGGTCTGGCACCCGAACCAAAACCTGCTCCTCCGCCTGCCCTGCAGGAAGCTGGGCCCGCGGTTTGTGGGGCCATTCAAAGTCCTGAGGAGACTGAATGAGGTTTGCTACAGGTTACAGCTTCCCCCCGATTACCGTATTAACCCCTCGTTCCATGTGTCTCTCCTCAGGCCAGTGGTGGGAGTCTGAGGTGCGGGAGGTTCCTCTGCTCCCTCTGGAGAGATGCTGGATGCTGGTGGAGGACATTTTGGACTATCAGCAAAGTCAGTGCTAATAGGAGGGAAAAAAGTAAAGTGCGAGTGTTAGTAGTAGGTTAATTTTTGGGAGGTGGGGGTGTTGTGGGATGATTAAAGACATTCTTTGAAAAGTTAGGGTTTCAGATGTTTTTGGATGATGAGAAGGGACTCTGCTGTCCTAGCTTCACCCTTAGGGGTGACAGGACAGAGAAAAGCTTTGACTGGGCTGAGCGGGAGCTGCCCTCCCGTAGGGATGTGATGGTCAAGAGTCCAGAGGTCGCAGAACGGAGTACTTGGGTTGGGGTGTAGGGTTTGAGCATAGCCTGAAGGTAGGGAGGGAAAAGAGTCTCCTAGGGTAAGAGGCAGAAGCTTGAAATGTAGAGTGATATTTAGCAGTGGATACAGAGGAACAGAAGCTAAAGAGAAGGGAGTGAAAGGATGATAATGTATGTCCTCCGGAAGTTAAACTTTCCTCCGTTTTCACTCAGCTGCTCACAGCCCTGTTCCGTAAATTCGCAATGAATCACTCAGCCACAGAGCAAGAGGGGAGAAAAAAGGGGACAGCGCAGGTCATAGAATACGGAAAGGGTGGAGAGTAGGGTCGAAGAGGCAGAATCAGGAGACAGGAGGGAGAAGGATTTAGCAGAAGGAGAGATTTAGAGGATAAAAGAGAAGAGAGTAGTGGGAGAGAGATAGCGAAGATTGCGATGGTACATTACCATCTGGATAGGGGTCAGGTCGCAGTTGTAAATGAGAACTTGTTCTCAACTATCTTACCTGGTTAAATAAATGTGAAACAAAATTAAAATTAAAAACCAAGCAAATCAATTAAGAACAAATTCTTATTTACAATGACGGTCTACCAAGAGGCAAAAGTCATCATGCCTGATGAGGTCAAGCATTTGCCTGGGACTTGGAAAGGGTGAGGTCAAAAGAGCGAAGAATTGATAAGTAAGGTGGAAAGAAATTAATCGAAGGCAGACGTTGGGAGGTTGGAAGATGCCAAATACACTGAGTGGTGAGCCAGCATCAGGAAATTAGCTTATCAAGGTGTCAAGCTCATTGATGAACTCTCTAAGGGCACCTGGTGGGAAATAGATGACAACAATGTTATGCTTGAGAGGACAAGTGACAGTGACAGCATACAACTTAAATGAGAAGATTGACAGGTAAGTGAGGAAGTGAAACAGAAAATGTCTACTTAGTTTATCACTCTCTGTGAAGACATGAATACCGTTTGGGTATCGCCATGGAGATACACAAGTTAAATTCACCGGACATGAGTTTATGTTATGCATCCAACCGTATTAAAAACATTTCCAATCTTTCTCTGTACTGAACACAGTGATAAAGGATGGGGGTGACATTTACCCCTCCCATTGTGAAAGACATTGATTCATGGTATTACAGATACCTCATAAGAACCAGGTACAGTGCCTTAGGAACGTATTCAGACCCCTTTAACTTGTTACACTTTTTGGTACATTAGAGCCTCGTCCTAAAATTGATTAATCAAATACATTCCTCAGCAAACTACACACAATAACCCATGATGACAAAGTAAAAACAGTTTTTTAGAATTTTTGTTCACACTAATTAAAAATTAAAAACAGAAATACCTTATTTACTTAAGTATTCAGACCCTTTGTTATGAGACTTGAAATTGAGCTCGGGTGCATCCTGTTTCTATTGATAATCCTTAAGATGTTTCTACAACTTGATTTGAGTCCACCTGTGTGAAAGTCAATTGATTGGATATGATTAGGAAATGCACACACCTGTCTATACAGTGCCTTGCAAAAGTATTCATCCGCCTTCGTGTTTGTTTTATTTTTTTGCATTACGACCTGTAATTTAAATTCATTTTATTTTGGATTTCATGGAATGGACACACACAAAATAGTCCAAATTGGTGAAGTGTGCATATGTATTCACCCCCTTTGCTATGAAGCTTTTATATAAGATCTGGTGCAACCAATTACCTTCAGGAGTCACATAATTAGTTAAATAATGTCCACCAGTGTGCAATCTAAGTGTCACATGATCTGTCACATGATCTCAGTATATACAGTGGGGAGAACAAGTATTTGATACACTGCCGATTTTGCAGATTTTCCTACTTACAAAGCATGTAGAGGTCTGTACTTTTTGTCATAGGTACACTTCAACTGTCAGTGATGGAATCTAAAAAAAATCCAGAAAATCACATTGTATGAATTTTAAGGAATTCATTTGCATTTTATTGCATGACATAAGTATTTGATCACCTACCAACCAGTAAGAATTCCGGCTCTCACAGAACTGTTAGTTTTTCTTTAAGAAGCCCTCCTGTTCTGCACCTGTTTGAACTCGTTACCTGTATAAAAGACACCTGTCCACACACTCAATCAAACAGACTCCAACCTCTCCACAATGGCCAAGACCAGAGAGCTATGTAAGGACATCAGGGATAAAATTGTAGACCTGCACAAGGCTGGGATGGGCTACAGGACAATAGGCAAGCAGCTTGGTGAGAAGGCAACAAACAACTGTTGGCGCAATTATTCGAAAATGGAAGAAGTTCAAGATGACGGTCAATCACCCTCGGTCTGGGGGTCAATGCAAGATCTCACCTCGTAGGGCATCAATGATTACGAGGAAGGTGAGGGATCAGCCCAGAACTACACGGCAGGACCTGGTCAATGACCTGAAGAGAGCTGGGACCACAGTCTCAAAGAAAACCATTAGTAACACACTACGCCGTCATGGATTAAAATCCTGCAGCGCACGCAAGGTCCCCCTGCTCAAGCCAGCGCATGTCCAGGCCTGTCTGAAGTTTGCCAATGACCATCTGGATGATCCAGAGGAGGAATGGGAGAAGGTTGTGTGGTCTGATGAGACAAAAATAGAGCTTTTTGGTCTAAACTCCACTCGCCGTGTTTGGAGGAAGACGAAGGATGAGTACAACCCCAAGAACACCGTCCCAACCGTGAAGCATGGAAGTGGAAACATCATTCTTTGGGGATGCTTTTCTGCAAAGGGGACAGGACGACTGCACCGTATTGAGGGGAGGATGGATAGGGTCATGTATCACGAGATCTTGGCCAACAACCTCCTTCCCTCAGTAAGAGCATTGAAGATGGGTCGTGGCTGGGTCTTCCAGCATGACAATGACCCGAAACACACAGCCAGGGCAACTAAGGAGTGGCTCCATAAGAAGCATCTCAAGGTCCTGGAGTGGCCTAGCCAGTCTCCAGACCTGAACCCGAAACCTGAAGGATCTGGAGAAGGTCTGTATGGAGGAGTGGGCCAAAATCCCTGTTGCAGTGTGTGCAAATCTGGTCAAGAACTACAGGAAATGTATGATCTCTGTATTTGCAAACAAAGGTTTCTGCACCAAATATTAAGTACTGCTTTTCTAGTGTATCAAATACTTATGTCATGCAATAAAATGCTAATTAGTTCCTTAAAAATCATAC
Organism: Oncorhynchus gorbuscha; assembly: GCF_021184085.1. NCBI lineage: Eukaryota > Metazoa > Chordata > Actinopteri > Salmoniformes > Salmonidae > Oncorhynchus > Oncorhynchus gorbuscha. The sequence continues at coordinate 70,417,211 of NC_060178.1, read as the reverse complement.
AATGTGATTTTCTGGATTTTTGTTTTAGATTCCATCTCTCACAGTTGAAGTGTACCTATGATAAAAATTACAGACCTCTACATTCTTTGTAAGTAGGAAAACCTGCATAATCGGCAGTGTATCAAATACTTGTTCTCCCCACTGTATACACATGTTCTGAAAGGCCCCGGGGTCTGCAACACCACTAAGCAAGGGGCACCACTAAGGGGCACCACCAAGCAAGCGGTACCATGAAGAGTCTGGTGGGTCTCTGATCTACCTCTACGCAGACGACACCATTCTGTATACTTCTGGCCCTTCTTAGGACACCATGTTAACATCCCTCCAGGCGAGCTTCAATGCCATACAACTCTCCTTCCGTGGCCTCCAATTGCCCTTAAATACAAGTAAAACTAAATGAATGCTCTTCAACCGATCGCTGCCTGCACCTGCCCGCCTGTCAACATCACTACTCTGGACGACTGAATTAGAATATGTGGACAACTACAAATACCTTGGTTTCTGGTTAGACTGTAAACTCTCCTTCCAGACTCATAGTAAACATATCCAATCCAAAGTTAAATCTAGAATTGGCTTCCTATTTCTCAACAAAGCATCCTTCACTCATGCTGCCAAACATGCCCTTGTAAAACTGACCATCCTACCAATCCTCGACTTCGGCGATGTCATTTACAAAATAGCCTCCAATACCCTACTCAATAAATTGGATGCAGTCTATCACAGGGCCATCGGTTTTGTCACCAAACCCCATATACTACCCACTACTGCGACCTGTATGCTCTCGTTGGCTGGCCCTCGCTTCATACTCGTCGCCAAACCCACTGGCTCCAGGTCATCTACAAGTCCCTGCTAAAGTCCCCCCTTATCTCAGCTCGCTGGTCACCATAGCAGCACCCCCCTGTAGCACGCACTCCAGCAGGTATATCTCTCTGGTCACCCCCAAAACCAATTCTTCCTTTGGCCGCCTCTCCTTTCAGTTCTCTGCTGCCAATGACTGGAATGAACTACAAACATATCTGAAACTGGAAACACTTGTCTCCCTCACTAGCTTTAAGCACCAGCTGTCAGAGCAGCTCACAGATTACTACACCTGTACATAGCCCATCTATAATTTAGCCTAAACAACTACCTCTTTCCCTACTTTATACTGTATTTATTTATTTATTTAGCCCCTTTGCACCCCATTATTTCCATCTCTACTTTGCACATTCTTCCACTGCAAATCAACCATTCCAGTGTTTTACTTGCTATATTGTATTTACTTTGCCACAATGGCGTTTTTTTGCCTTTACCTCCCTTATCTCACCTCACTTGCTCACATTGTATATAGACTTATTTTTCTACCTTATTAATGACTTTGTTTGTTTTACTCCATGTGTAACTCTGTGTTCTTGTATGCGTCGAACTGCTTTGCTTTATCTTGGCCAAGTCACAATTGTAAATGAGAACTTGTTCTCAACTTGCCTACCTAGTTAAATAATGGTCAAATAAATAAATAAATAAACAAAGACCAATTAGCTCTCCAAACAGGTCAAGGACAAAGTTGTGGAGAACTATAGATCAAGGTTCGGTTATAAAAAAACATCCGAAACGTTGAACATCCCATGGAGCACCATTAAATCCATTATTAAAAAATGGAAAGAATACGGCACCACAACAAGCCTGTCAAGAGGGCCACCCACCAAAACTCACGGACCACAGCATGTGGGAGACTCGCCAAACATATGGAAGAAGGTACTCTGGTCAGATGAGACTCTCTATTTGCTGCAGTTTTTTGACCATCAAGGAAAACGATTTGTCTGGCGTCAACCCAACACCTCTCATCACCCCGAGAACAGGGAAGCATGGTGGTGGCAGCATCATGCTGTGGGGATGTTTTTCATCGGCAAGTACTGGGAAACTGGTCAGAAATGAAGGAATGATGGATGGCGTTAAATACAGGGAAATTCTTGAGGGAAACCTGTTTCAGTCTTCAGAGATTTGAGACTGGGACAGAGGTTCACCTTCAAGCAGGACAATGACCCTAAGCATATTGCTAACACTCAAGTGGTCTAAGGGGAAACATTTAAATGTCTTGGAATGGGCTAGTCAAAGCCCAGACCTCAATCCAATTGACAATCTGTGGTATGACTTAAAGATTGCTGTACACCAGCGGAACCCATCCAACTTGAAGGAGCTGGAGCAGTTTTGCCTTGAAGAATGGGCAAAAATCCCAGTGGCTAGATGTGCCAAGCTTATAGAGACATACCCCAAGATACTTGCATCTGTAATTGCTTCAAAAGGTGGCTCTACAAAGTATTGACTTTTGAGGGTGAATATTTATGCACTCTCAAGTTTCAGTTTTTTATCTTATTTCTAGTTTTTTTACACAATAACAAATATGTTGCATCTTCAGAGTGGTAGGCATGTTCTGTAAATCAAATCAATTTTAATTCCAGGTTGTAAGGCAACAAAATGGGAAAAATAACAAGGAGAGTGAATACTTTCGCAAGCCACTGTATAAGGTCCCACAGTTGCCTGTCATGTTTTGTCATTGATTGTCATTTCTTGTCCCTGTGCTTCCCCTTCTATTCGTTTCCCCCTGCTGGTCTTATTAGGTTCTTTCCCTCTTTCTATCCCTCTCTCTCCCCCTCCCTCTCTCTCTCTCTCTCTCTCTCTATCGTTCCGTTCCTGCTCCCAGCTGTTCCTCATTCTCCTAACTACCTCATTTACTCTTTCTCACCTGTTCCCTATTTTTCCCTCTGATTAAGTCCCTATTTCTCTCTCTGTTTTCGCTTCTGTCCTTGTCAGATCATTGTTTGCTGTTCTGTTTCCTCGTTCCGTCCTGTCGTGTTTTTGCCTTCTTCAGATGCTGCGTGTGAGCAGGTGTCTAGATCAGCTACGGCCTGCGCCTTCCCGAAGCGACCCGCAGTCTGTGGTCGCATCTCCAGTTGTTCCCCTCTACTGACTAGAGGGTTTCAGTTTTCCTGTTTTGACTTGGAATAAACTCTGTTTCTGTAAAGTCGCTTTTGGGTCCTCATTCACCTGCATAACAGTTGCCAATGCATGTCAGAGCAAAAACCAAGCAATGAGGTCAAAGGAATTGTCTGTAGAGCTCTGAGACAGGATTGTGTCAAGGCACAGATCTGAGGAAGGGTACAAAAACATTTCTGCAGCATTGAAGGTCCCCAACAACACAGTGGCCTCCATCAATATTAAATGGAAGAAGTTTGGAACCACCAAGACTCTTCCTAGAGCTGGCTGCACGGCCAAACTGCGCAATCGGGGAGAATAGATTTGGTCAGATAGGTGACCAAGAACCCGATGTTCATTCTGACAGAGCTCTAGAGTTCCTCTGTGGAGATGGAAGATCCTCCCAGAAGGACAACCATCTCTGCAGCACTCCATAAATTAGGCCTTTATGGTAGAGTGTCCAGAAAGAAGCCACTCCTCAGTAAAAGGCACATGACAGCCTGCCTGGAGTTTGCCTAAAGGCGCTTAAAAGACTCAGACCATGAGAAACAAGATCCTCTAGTCTGATGAAAGCAAGATTGAACTCTTTGGCCTGAATGCCAAGCATCACTTCTGGAATAAACCTGGCACCATCCCTACGGTGAAGCACCGTGGTGGCGGCATCATGCTGTGGGGATGTTTTTCAGCGGCACGGCCTGGGAGACTAGTCAAAATTAAGGAAAAGATTAAAGGAGCAAAGTACAGAGAGATCCTTGATGAAAAGCCGCTCCAGAGCGCTTAGGACCTCAGACAGGGGCGAAGGTTCACCTTCCAATAGGACCACGCATCTAAGCACACAGCCAAGACAATGCAGGAGTGGCTTCGGGACAATTCTCCAACTGTCCTTGAGAGGCCCAGCCAGAGCCCGGACTTGAACTCAAGCTAACATCTCTGGAGAGACCTGAAAATAGTTGTGCAGCAACGCTCCCCATCCAACCTGACAGAGCTTGAGAGCATCTACAGAGGAGAATGGGAGAAAGTCCCTAAATACAGGTGTGCCAAGTTTGTAGAGTCATACCCAAGAAGATTCGATGCTGTAATCACTGCCAAAGGTGATTCAAAAAAGTACTGAGTAAAGGGTCTGAATACTTATGTTAATGTGATATTTCAGTTTTTCATTTTGAATAACTTAGTAAAAAAAATCTAAAAAACATGTTTTGCTTCGTCATTATGGAGTATTGGGTGTAGATTGATGAGGGGAAAAAATTTTGAATCATTTTTAGAATAAGGCTGTAACGTAACAAAATGTGGAAAAAGTCAATGGGTCTGAATACTTTCCGAAGGCACTGTACGTAACTTAATGGATGAAATGGTGGTTGTACACCAGTGAGACCCCATTGAGCAATATACATTTTTGAAGAAAATAACTGTTCGTCATTTGTCATTGTAATGTACAGGTGTTCTGTTGGTGATGGAGATGCTGTTGATGGTTGAAAATGGCTGTGTGTAATGGCACAATAATTCTCTGCCATAAACATTACCTCAATGGGGACCCATGGGGGTCAGTATGGCAAGTATAACAGGTATGTCTAGGTGTGAAACAGAACAAAATAAAACATGGCTTCTACTGCTTCAAATCACCATCACCACAACAACTTAATGATGATAAGCCATAATATGTCACTGAAGTGTTTCCCTGCCCTCTCAAGGACATGCTTTAGGCCATATCCTCTCCCCTAAATAAAAAATAAGGAAGAGGTCTCTCACACAGTTTTAAATCTAAGAGATTACTTATGAAAAGGCAAATTATTTATGAAAAGCTGTTTAACTTCCTCCGATGATTCATACTACCATATAGTAAGTAATAACAATCCATAACGTAAAGATCTTGCCAACTGCATCCGTTTCCATTTTAATGCCAGAATTTGAATATACAGTCACTTTCTTTCTTGATTATAGCTCCCCCATTTTTTGTACTGGACTATGCAATTAGGAACTTGACGGTCTTTTGACCTGCAGATAGGAACCTGTTGCCTCATTTGTGAGAGGTTAAATTCATATTTACCCCACACGATGGTAGGGTATTGTTGAAATCCTCAGAAATCCCTTCAGGTAAAATTATATAACACTGGACTCCACCCACTCAGAAACAAATAGAAACAAAATGCGAGGATAGTGGACTTTAACATCTTGGGAAGTAAATCATTTTTTTCTCTCAGGATGGTGAGGGCTGAAACTAATAGAGGCCAAAGGTTGATTTCCACAATGACTGCACATGTATTTTTCTGTGTGTCTTTTTTACTCAGCCTATCCCCAGGTTACCGCATGCAGGATGATGAAAACCACAGATTATGCAGTGAGATAGAGATTCAACTTGTCTTATGTTTTATTGAGGCCAAAGAGGTGCTGCGAGAGAGAGATGAAAGTGAGAGGGAATTAAATGGAGGGGGGTGAAATTTGGAGAGAGTGGTAGAAAGTGGTATCATACACGTGCAGAGACAGTAAGAGAGATATACAGAGACGGAGAGAGACAGAAAGAGAGACACAGACACAGGTGAAAGGGTATGAGAGAGAATTTGAGACAAAAGGAGAGGCAAAATATCAGGATATGGAAAAGAAAGGGGGAAAAGATAAAGCACTGGCAGAGGGAGACATGAAGCTATTAGGAATAGAGAATGTAGGAAAAATAAAATAGAGAATCTCTGCAAGAAGGAGAGCGGGAGAGAGCAGAGGGCAGAGGAGGATGAGATGTAGGACAATGATATATCGCTTGCTGGCAGGCTCAATTTGTCATGACATTATTGTGAGGGAAATGGAATTGAAGAGTTACATACAGGGGCACTGGAAGAGGACAGGAGGTCAGGGGCGGCAGCACTAGAGTCAAAGAGGACTGATAAGAGTGGACAGTAATCGAGATAAACTATTGGGACCCCTTTACCCTTTGACCAAGACAGGCATCACATCTCCTTTTGGATCTTCACTGCTTCACAGTGTCCTGAACTCTCTACGGATTTACTGGGAGATCTACGGCTGACCCAAATTATTGGACTGGTTGATTGTTTGGTCAATAGGCTGTTGGCTGACCGATATTTTTTTTGTTGAGCAGTAGCAAATATACAGATATCTTTTTATGGCACACGAGACACCTGTGTTATTCGCACTCATCTCAGTGAACTAATCCATTGTGGAGGCCGAGACGAATCAATTGCAGAGGCTGCGCAGATGGCACAGTCCAATAAGAAGGGGAGTGTGTCTCCAGAATGTGCTCTCTCCCGCAAATTCATTGTTTCATAACTTCATTGTGTGAATTGTTTGCATTTCATTGTTAGTGTCTATCAATTCCTCATTACATACAGTACCAGTCAAAAGTTTGGACACACCAACTCATTCAAGGGTTTTTCTTTATATTTACTATGTTTTACATTGTAGAATAATAGTGAACTATGAAATAACACATGGAATCATGTAGTAACCAGAAAAATGTTAAATAAATCAAAATATATTTTATATTTCAGATTCTTCAAAGTAGCCATCCTTTGCCTTGATGACAGTTTTGCACACTCTTGGCATTTTTTCAATCAGCTTCACGTGGAATGGTTTGCAACAGTCTAGAAGGAGTTCCCACACGTACTGTGCACTTGTTGCCTGCTTTTCCTTCACTATGCAGTCCAACTCAAACCATCTCAATTGGGTTGAGGTCAGGTGGTTGTGGAGGCCAGGTCATCTGATGCAGCACTCCATCACTCTCCTTCTTGGTCAAATTGCGCTTACACAGCATGGAGGTGTGTTCGGTCATTGTCCTGTTGGAACACAAATGATAGCCCACTAAGCACAAACCAGATGGGATGGCATATCACTGCAGAATGCTGTGGTAGCCATGCTGGTTAAGTGTGCCTTGAATTCTAAATAAATCACAGACAGTGTCACCAGCAAAGCACCCCCACGCCATCACACCTCCTCCTCCATGCTTCATGGTGGGAACCACACATGCAGAGATGATCTGTTCACCTACTCCAAACCTCACAAATACATGGTAGTTGGAACCAAAAATGTCAAATCTGGACTCATCAGACCAAAGGACAGATTTACACCAGTTGCAGCCCATTATTTGGGCAGCAATCTGAGATGCAGTTAACTCTAATGAACTTATCCTCTGCAGCAGAGTTAGCTCTGGGCCTTCCTCTCCTGTGGCGGTCCTCATGAGAGCCAGTTTCATCATAACGCTTGATGATTTTTGCGACTGCACTTGAAGAAACTTTCAAAGTTCTTCACGTTTTTGGATTGACTGACCTTCATGTCTTAAAGTCATGGACTGTCATTTCTCATTGCTTATTTGAGCTGTTCTTCCCATAATATGGACTTGGTCTTTTACAAAATAGGGCTATCTTCTGTATACCACCCCTATCTTGTCACAACACAATTGATTGGCTCAAACACATTAAGAAGGAAGTCAATTCCACAAATGAGCTTTTAACAAGGCACACCTCTTAATTTAAATGCATTCCAGGTGACTACCTCATGAAGCTGGTTGAGAGAATGGCAAGAACCTAAAATATATTTTGATTTGTCACTTTTTGGGGTTACAACATGATTCCATATGTGTTATTTCATAGTTTGATGTCTTCACTATTATTCCACAATGTAGAGAATAGTAAAAATAAAGAAAAATGCTGGAATGAGTAGGTGTGTCCAAACTTTTGACCGGTACTATATATCACTAATAGTACATTTACCGTTAATTCCTATAATTTCAAATCTACAATGTTTGTTTGGTTATGGTAACAACCTAAGCTACAATTGTGTGAAACAAGAATATGGTTTATTTCATTCCATTTCTGAGTTTTGTCAATTTAGTCATTATGTTTTGTTGGGAGCGCTCCTGTCAATGTTGAGTAAGAACTCACACCTGATTACGCAAAGAACTAGATGTATAGGCTACCTGGTCTATACAAATGGAGGCCTATACATTTGTCCATTTGGGGATCTGATAGTATTTCTGATTGACTTAATTTACCACCACTAATGAGCTGTTGAGATTCTCAAAGTAATGTTTTCATCACCTCAAACAGCAAGCAAAGTCTGTTTTTACATCCATTGAGACTGACAATAATTCCTCAATGTATATCAAAATCTTTCACACTCCCCCTTTCGACAACCACTCAGCGTGAAAGGGAAAAATGTCAGGCTCTGATCCAGTGGAAACGTCATAAAATAGGCCTGATTACTTCTTATCCATTGCGCAAATGGCTTACAGCGGTGTCTGTCCCAAGCTCACTGGCGTGAGAAACTCTGAGGGCCCAGAATATTTTATGCAATGCTGCAAGGAGCTTCAGGCCGGACCCAAGTTAATAGTTGATACAATGTTGCAAGGAGCTTCAGGCTGGACACAAGTTAATAATGTGTCGGGACAGGTTATGTGTCGGGACAGGTTAAATTCCAACAATTGATTGGTCGAAAGAACAGACGACTTTTGGTCGACCAAGATCTTTTTTCATCAGAGACAGCTCTAATCTGATTGCATCCATTGCTTGTATCTCATCACCAAGACAAGATGGTGCATTGGGCGATTAGACCTACAAGCAAATCAAAAGGGGAGCAGGTGGTGAGGAACTTTGTATTCATTCAATCTTGTCTGAATGAAAATATATTCATATCTAGACTGGAAATTACCACTAGCCAATATACTGTTTACAGTATGTACTGCACACTTGCATATCGGCGTTATACCAGTACAGAGATCTAAGTTATTGGTTCCAGCTAGAGAAAGGGGCTAATTCTACCATCAAAAATCCTTTCAGATGTACAAATTAATAGAAATGCATTAAAACGTTTACAACACATATTACAAATAATTATAGGAGATCAAAAAAAAGTGGATATTTACAATAATTAAATACTACAGTAACTTGCAAAATTATTCAGAACCCTTGGATTTCATTACAATGTGTTACAAAGTGGGATTAAAACTGATTCAATTGTAATGTTTTGTCAACAATCTACACAAAATACTTTAATGTCAAAGTGGAAGAAAAATTCTAACTAAACAAAAAAAGTTTAATAGAAATTAAATAACTAAAATATAGTTGTTGCATAAGTATTCAGCTCCCTGAGTCAAACATGTTAGAACCACCTTTGGTATTGATTACTGCTGTTAGTATTCTTGGTTGAGTCTATAAGTGCTGTGCAGGCGTGGATTGTGCAATATTCGCCCATTATTCTTTTCAAAATTTTTCAAGATCTGTCAAGATCAAAAGTCATGTCATATATTTTCAAGCAGATTTAAGTCAAAATTGCAACTTAGCCACTCAGGAACATTCACTGTATTTTTAGTAAGCAACTCCAGTGTAGATTTGGTCACGTGTTGCGGGATATTGTCCTGCTGAAAGGTAAATTCCTCTCCCAGTTGTAAAGCAGATTGAAGCAGGTTTCCTTCTAGGCTTTGCCTGTGCTTAGCTCCATCCCATTTCTTAATTTAGGACTGCCTAAACAAAGGGGCTGAATATTTATGCAATGACTATATTTTAGTAAATAAAAAAAATAGTATTTGATAACCTGCAAAATAGGCAGTGTTTCCTGCTTACAAAGCATGTAGAGGTGTGTAATTTTTATCATAGGTACACTTCAACTGTGAGAGACGGAATCTAAAACAAAAATCACATTGTATGATTTTTAAGTAATTAATTTGCATTTTATTGCATGACATAAGTATTTGATCACCTACCAACCAGTAAGAATTACGACGCTCACAGACCTGTTAGTTTTTCTTTAAGAAGCCCTTTTGTTCTCCACTCATTACCTGTATTAACTGCACCTGTTTGAACTCGTTACCTGTATAAAAGACACCTGTCCACACACTCAATCAAACAGACTCCAACCTCTCCACAATGGCCAAGACCAGAGAGCTGTGTAAAGACATCAAGGATAAAATTGTAGACCTGCACAAGGCTGGGGTGGGCTACAGGACAATAGGCAAGCAGCTTGGTGAGAAGGCAACAACTGTTGGCGCAATTATTCGAAAATGGAAGAAGTTCAAGATGATAGTCAATCACCCTTTGTCTGGGGCTCCATCATGCAAGATCTCACCTCGTGGGGCATCAATGATCATGAGGAAGGTGAGGGATCAGTCCAGAACTACATGGCAGGACCTGATCAATGACCTGAAGAGAGCTGGGACCACAGTCTCAAAGAAAACCATTAGTAACACACTACGCCGTCATGGATTAAAATCCTGCAGCGCACGTAAGGTCCCCCTGCTCAAGCCAGCGCATGTCCTGGCCCATCTGAAGTTTGCCAATGACCATCTGGATGATCCAGAGGAGAAATGGGAGAAGGTTATGTGGTCTGATGAAACAAAAATTGAGCTTTTTGGTCTAAACTCCACTCGCCGTGTTTGGAGGAAGAAGAAGGATGAGTACAACCCCAAGAACACCGTCCCAACCGTGAAGCATGGAGGTGGAAACATCATTCTTTGGGATGATTTTCTGCAAAGGGGACAGGATGACTGCACCGTATTGAGGGGAGGATGGATAGGGCCATGTATCACAAGATCTTGGCCAACAACCTCCTTCCCTCAGTAAGAGCATTGAAGATAGGTCGTAGCTGGGTCTTCCAGCATGACAACGACCCAAAACACACAGCCAGGGCAACTAAGGAGTGGCTCCGTAAGAAGCATCTCAAGGTCCTGGAGTGGCCTAGCCAGTCTCCAGAACTGAACCCAATAGAACATCTTTGGAGGGATGCTGCAGTGTGTGCAAACCTGGTCAAGAATTACATGAAAACATATGATCTCTGTAGTTGCAAACAAAGCTTTCTGTACCAAATATTAAGTTCTGCTTTTCTGATGTATCAAATACTTATGTCATGCAATAAAATGCAAATTAATTACTTAAAAATCATACCATGTGATTTTCTGTATTTTTGTTTTAGATTCCGTCTCTCACAGTTGAAGTGTACCTATGATAAAAATTACAGACCTCTACATGCTTTGTAAGCAGGAAACACTGCCAATTTTGCAGGTTATCAAATACTTGTTCTCCCCACTGTATATATAAAATCCATTTTAATCCCACTGTAACACAAAAAACCTTTAAAAAAATCAGATGGGTTTGAATACTTTTGCAAGGCACTGTATATCCTCATTAAAAACATTCTGGCTCACGTAATATCTTCTGGGATAACAAAATATCCCCATGCTAATTCTGCTGCAAAAACAAAACCAGCATGGGGGAAATTGAGTCCTCTATTCAATGTCTAACACATACCTTGCTATTAGCCAACTCAAAGTGCTACTTTATGTGCCCAAAATGAAGAGTTTACTTCTTCCAAATGACGCCGCTCTAGCAATCAACACCAGAGACCTTCATTATCATTCTGGCCAGTCTAATTGAGCTGGAGACTTTTGGGGAGATAGCTGTGCTGAGACATTTCATTATGTTTAAAATGCTAATGCTGAAAACAGTGTTGGACATGCTTAATTATAATCATCCCCTTTCAATAACACTGTGGGTGGGATTGCAGCTGAGTGGCAGTGATGGGATCATAGAAAGGGATAGGCCCTTGTGCTTAGTGAGCATGAAAGCTTATTTTTGATGACATCGTTGTGTTCTGTGTGTGTTGAGGCAATGAATCGTGCTGTGATTACAAATACAGGTCATGTCCAGCCCTTTCCATCTTATATCAGTAGATTCAGGAAGGGTCAAAGGTAGAAGGTTTCCATCTGTGACTATGTGGATACTGGGGAGACTGAATTATTGTACTCTTGGGAAAGAGTCGAGACTATGGAGAATGGCTGTGAGAATAATGTGATAATAGATGCAAGAGGGAGAGTCACAAGATAAGAGTGGACCTGAGCGGTTAGGGTTTAATATAATAAGAATGTTAACACTACGGAAGATAAAGATAGAGTTAGAGGGGACACTGGGGAGAAGGTAGACCTAAACAAATAGAGAATGATTGAGATATCAATAACACAGACTGATACCTAGGTAAATGTGAAGAATAGAGTAGACCTTGGACCGGAGTAGTTATCTTAGCAGGGATAGACCTTTTGACAGGGATACAAATAAGGTTGGTGGACCCTTGAGCAAGATGACACAGTGCTACTGAGTGCTAGTAATGCTCTTAACATCCACATTGCCTTTCACTGAAGTCTGGACATAATACAAGTGGGCATAATATCCAGAAACTAATTTCCTACTACTCTATATCATACCTATACCTAAGTGTTGGTCCCATGTTTCATGAGCTGAAATAAAATATCCCATAGATGTTCCATACACATAAAAAGCTTACTTCTCTCAAATGTTGTGCAGAAATGAGTTTATACACCCCTGTTAGTGAGATTTCCAAGTACTTAATTTTTTGTTGGGTTGACAGCATGGGCAGCATGGGCAATGTATTCAACCTTTTCTGGCCCATGGTGTTGCATGTGAATGTTTATCCAACCTGTTGTAACTAACCATCCTGTGTCCGGGATCGTTGTCATCATCTGACACTAATTAGCATAACGCAACGGACATAAATATTACTAGAAAATATTCCTATTCATGAAATCACAAGTGAAATATATTGAAACACAGCTTAGCCTTTTGTTAATCACCCTGTCGTCTCAGATTTTGAAAATATGCTTTACAGCCAAAGAAAGACAAGCATTTGTCTAAGTTTATCGATAACCTAGCATAGCATTATGTCCAGCTAGCAGTAGGCAAGTTAGTCACGAAATTCAGAAAAGCTTTCAAATTAAATTGTTTACCTTTGATGAGCTTCGGATGTTTTCACTCACGAGACTCCCAATGAGATAGCAAATCTTCCTTTTTTCCGAAAATATTATTTTTGTAGGCGAAATAGTTTGTTCTTCACGTTTGGCTGAGAAATCGACCGGAAATTGCGGTCACGAAAACGGCGAAAAATATTACAAATTAGCTCCATAATATCAACAGAAACATGGCAAACATTGTTTATTATCAATCCTCAATGTGTTTTTCAAATATCTATTCGATAATATATCAACTGGGACAATGGCTACCTCTGTATTTTATGCAAGAATCACTCTGAGAGCCATCAGGTGACCACTTACGCAATATGGCCGTTTACGCTCATTCTTCAACATAGATGCAAAAACTACGTCAAAATGCTATAGACACCTTGGGGAATATGTAGAAAAATGAATCTGGTTGATAGCCCATTCACTGCTCAATAGGGACACATCGGAACGCAGAGCTTTCAAAACATGAGTCACTTCAGGATTGGATTTTTCTCAGGCTTTTGCCTGCAATATCAGTTCTGTTATACTCACAGACAATATTTTTGCAGTTTTGGAAACTTTAGAGTGTTTTCTATCCTAAGATGTCTATTATATGCATATTCTAGTATGTTGTCCTGACAAAATAGCCTGTTTACTCTGGGAAAGTTATTTTTCCAAAAATGAAAATACTGCCCCCTAGTTATAAGAAGTTGGAAAAGAGACCCTTAAACCCATACTTGGACCACACACCCACTCCACTGAAGAGCAGGCTAGTGATGGCTTTGCAACGCTTGCAGTTAGCCATTGATTCCTTCCTAACCACTCAATGTCACATTTTTTATTTCCAACTTGTTGTCTAATGTTTATATCCAATGGCCAATGAGCACTGATACGTTTTATGTATGCTTTATCTTCATATGACAATGATTGAAAAGCATTTTCCAGTAGATTGTCAACATGATTCATGATGATGACTGCTTGTCTAGCTTCCTAGTTAAGATTTTGAAAGTATGATGTTGACATGATCAGTCCAATAAATGTTACGGTAGATATAACGTGACTTGACTGCATTTTATCTGTGGCCAATGACCTTGAGCCTTCTTAGATGGCACTTCTAATGTAACTCTATGCAGCACCCAAGGGGCTTGAATTTTTTTGCTCTTCCCGTAGATTTTGCGGTGATGTAGTGCCCACCGTGAGTGACAGAAAATTGAGCCAATCACGGCGCAACGAGGGAACAGTACCAACCCTTACGCTCCATATTTTCCAGTGGCTGCCCCACCACCACAGAAAGCAATGAGATAGGCTGAAACACCTGCATTTTGGAGCTGCCTCACTCAAAAAAGCAAAAAAGAGACCTTGTTTGTATGGAGCTTTATTAACCTCTTCAACCTATGGGGGACATTATTGGATAAAAAGACGTGCCCATTTTAAGCGCAATATTTTGTCACGAAAAGATGCTCGACTATGCACGGAATTGACAGGCTTGGAAAGACAAAACTCTGACGTCTCCAAAACTGCAAAGATATTATCTGTGAGAGCCCCAGAACTAATGCTACAGGCGAAACCAAGATGAAACTTCAAACAGGAAATGAACAGGATTTTTGACGCTGTGTTTACTAACGTCTCCTTATATGGCTGTGAATATGCTGTGAACAAGCTTATGCACTCTGCCGTTCATCCAAGATGTCTGCAGCATTGTGACGTATTTGTAGGCATATCATTGGAAGATTGGCCATAAGAGACTACATTTGCCAGGGGGCCGTCCGGTGTCCTTTGTTTAAATCGGTGCGTAATTCCCAGTGGTAACCATTGTACCTTACGTTACAGGAGACTCATACTTCCAGGAACGATACATCATTGAAGAGATACAGTGCCTTGCAAAGGTATTCAGCCCCCTCGACCTTTTGCCACATTTCAGGCTTCAAACATAAAGATATAAAACTGTATTTTTGGGACACAATCATGGAGTGGAACGATATTTATTGGATATTTCAAACTTTTTTAACAAATCAAAAACTGAAAAATTGGGCGTGCAAAAATTATTCAGCCCCCTTAAGTTAATACTTTGTAGCGCCACCTTTTGCTGCGATTACAGCTGTAAGTCGCTTGGGGTATGTCTCTATCAGTTTTGCACATCGAGAGACTGAATTTTTTTCCCATTCCTCCTTGCAAAACAGCTCGAGCTCAGTGAGGTTGGATGGAGAGCATTTGTGAACAGCAGTTTTCAGTTCTTTCCACAGATTCTCGATTGGATTCAGGTCTGGACTTTGACTTGGCCATTCTAACACCTGGATATGTTTATTTTTGAACCATTCCATTGTAGATTTTGCTTTATGTTTTGGATCATTGTCTTGTTGGAAGACAAATCTCCATCCCAGTCTCTGGTCTTTTGCAGTCTCCATCAGGTTTTCTTCCAGAATGGTCCTGTATTTGGCTCCATCCATCTTCCCATCAATTTTAACCATCTTCCCTGTCCCTGCTGAAGAAAAGCAGGCCCAAAGCATGATGCTGCCACCACCATGTTTGACAGTGGGGATGTTGTGTTCAGGGTGATGAGCTGTGTTGCTTTTACTCCAAACATAACGTTTTGCATTGTTGCCAAAAAGTTCAATTTTGGTTTCATCTGACCAGAGCACCTTCTTCCACATGTTTGGTGTGTCTCCCAGGTGGCTTGTGGCAAACTTTAAACAACACTTTTTATGGATATCTTTAAGAAATGGCTTTTCGTCTTGCCACTCTTCCATAAAGACCAGATTTGTGCAATATACGACTGATTGTTGTCCTATGGACAGTCTCCCACCTCAGCTGTAGATCTCTGCAGTTCATCCAGAGTGATCATGGGCCTCTTGGCTGCATCTCTGATCAGTCTTCTCCTTGTATGAGCTGAAAGTTTATAGGGACGGCCAGGTCTTGGTAGATTTGCAGTGGTCTGATACTCCTTCCATTTCAATATTATCACTTGCAAAGTACTCCTTGGGATGTTTAAAGCTTGGGAAATCTTTTTGTATCTAAATCCGGCTTTAAACTTCTTCACAACAGTATCTCGGACCTGCCTGGTGTGTTCCTTGTTCTTCATGATGCTCTCTGCGCTTTTAACGGACCTCTGAGACTATCACAGTGCAGGTGCATTTATACGGAGACTTGATTACACAGAGGTGCGTATTGTATTTATCATCATTAGTCATTTAGGTCAACATTGGATCATTCAGAGATCCTCACTGAACTTCTGGAGAGAGTTTGCTGCACTGAAAGTAAAGGGGCTGAATAATTTTGCACGCCCAATTTTTCAGTTTTTGATTTGTTAAATCTTTTTGAAATATCCAATAAATGTCGTTCCACTTCATGATTGTGTCCCACTTGTTGTTGATTCTTCACAAAAAAATACAGTTTTATACCTTTATGTTTGAAGCCTGAAATGTGGCAAAAGGTCGCAAAGTTCAAGGGGGCCGAATACTTTCGCAAGGCACTGTATATACAGTACCAGTCAAGGGTTTGGACACACCTACTCATTCAAGGGTTTTTCTTTATTTGGACTATTTTCAACATTGTAGAATAATAGTGAGGTCATCAAAACTATGAAATAACACATATGGAATCATGCAGTAACCAAAAAAGTATTAAACAAATCAAAATATGTTTTATATTTGAGATTCTTCGAAGTAGCCACCTTTTGCCTTGATGACAGCTTTGCACAGTCTTGGCATTCTCTCAACAAGCTTCATAAGGAAGTCACCTGGAATGCCTTTCAATCAACAGGTGTGCCTTGTAAAAAGTTAATTTGTGGATTGTCTTTCCTTCTTAATGCGTTTGAGCCAATCAGTTGTGTTGTGACAAGGTAGGGGTGGTATACAGAAGATAGCCCTATTTGGTAAAAGATCAAGTCCATATGATGGCAAGAACAGCTCAAATAAGCAAAGAGAAACGAGAGTCATTACTTTAAGACATGAATGTCACGCCTTGGTCATTGTATTTTGTGTTTTTGTTATATGTTTGGGTAGGCCAGGGTGTGACATGGGTTTATATGTTGTATTCGTATTGGGGTTTGTATTATTTGGGATCGCGGCTGATTAGGGGTGTTGTTAGGCTTGGCTGCCTGAGGCGATTCTCAATCAGAGTCAGGTGCTTGTCGTTGTCTCTGATTGGGAACCGTATTTAGGCAGCCTGACTTTCGCTTTGTATTTCGTGGGTGTTTGTTCCTGCCTCTTTGTTATAGTCACCAGATAGGCTGTAATTAGTTTCACGTTCCGTTCTGTTGTTTTGTATTTAGTATTCAGTTATTTTCATGTACCGCGTCTTCCTTCATTAGTCATGTGTAACCAACACGCTGCATTTCGGTCCGACTCTCTTTCTTCAACAGACGAACAACGTTACAATGAATGTCAGTCAATGTGGAAAATGTCAAGAAAAGTTTCTTCAAGTGCAGTCAAAAAAAAAACATCAAGGGTTATGATGAAACTGGCTCTCATGAGTGAAACAGGAAAGGAAGACCCAGAGTTACTTTGCTGCAGAGGATAAGTTAATTAGAGTTACATTGCAGCCCAAATAAATGCCTCACAGATTTGAAGTAACAGCATCAACATCAACTGTTCAGAGAAAACTGCGCGATTCAGTCCAAATTGCTGCAAAGAAATCACTACAGAAGGAGACAATAAGAATAAGATACTTGCTCAGGACAAGAAATACAAGCAAAGAACATTAGGCCGGTAAAAATATGCCCTTTGAGTCCAATTTTTTTATTTTTTGGTGTCTTTGTGAGAATCAGAGTAGGTGAACGGTTTGTCTCCGCATGTGTGGTTCCCACAGTGAAGCATTGAGGAGGTGAGATGGTGTTGGGGTGCTTTGCTGGTGACACCGTCTGTGATTTATTTAGAATTCAAGGCACACTTAACCAGCATGGCATTCTGCAGCGATACGCCATCCCATCTGGTTTGTGCTTAGCGGGACTATAATATGTTTTTCAACATAACAATGACCCAACACACCTCCAGGCTGTGTAAGGGCTATTTGACCAAGAAGGAGAGTGATGGAGTGCTGCATCAGATGACCTGACCTCCACAATAACACAACCTCAACCCAATTGAGATGGTTTAGGAACAAGTTGGACCGCAGAGTGAACGAAAAGCCGGCAACAAGTGCTCAGTATATGTGGGAACTCCTTCAAGACGGTTGGAAAAGCATTTCACGTGAAGCTGGAAGAGAGAATGCCAAGAGTGTCAAGCTGTCATCAAGGCTAAGGGGAGCTACTTTTAAGAATTTAAAATATATTTAGATTTGTCTGTTTTGGTTACTACATGATTCCCTATGTTATTTCATAGCTTTGATGTAGAAAATAGTACAAATATATAAAATCCCTTGAATGAGTAGGTGTCTAAACTTTTGGCTGGTACTGTATATATGTTCACAGAGGTCTGCAATTGTTTTGATTGATTTATTTAATAACTTGTTTATGATGGATGTGATGTTAGTGATGTTCAAATGTAATGTACTTGTTCTTTTTATTATATTTTACTTTATTGGCTCAGGATACCATTGAAAATGAGACCCTGGTCTCAATTGAGCTCCCCTGACATGACCATTTGACCTTTCAGTTAATCCCAAACAGAAAATAAGGAAAGTATAATGGTGGTCAACACACCACTCACCTGGTGGATGAACACCTGTGCTCCTCGGGGGCTCATGAGCAGCACGGCCCGCCGCAGAGTGTCCCGGTAGCGATTGAGCTCCTCGGTCCGCATGGTGCTGAACAGGTTGGTGAACACCCTGCTCACATTGCGGTCCACCCTCTGCAGAGACACGTCCAGACCCTGCCGAGACGCCTGGTCCAGGAATGTTTGCAACCCGCGGATGTCTGACAGAGAAGCAGAGACAAACAGTTCAAAATGCAGCTGAAAATATCAGGAGGTGCAACTGTAACTAGGTTTAACTGTTTAACTGATTATTTTATTACATTTTTTGTTCAAAACATTGACATTTAGGTCCAAAGGGCCTTCCAGGAAAAACAAGAGATGCGCTTCCCTACTTTGGAGGATATTGGACAGGTTTTCAGGAATGTTCATTCTCAGCTCTCAGCTCATTTCAGTGGCAATAAAAGTGAACAGCTTTCAACAACCAGCATCAAACAGATGTGCTTAATTTTGTTATAAACCAGCATATCAATTGTGTTTTATATAAATATTTTTCTACCCCTTTTTCGTGTTATCCAATTGGTAGTCACAGTGTTGTGTCATCGTTGCAACTCCTGTACAGACTCGGGAGAGGCGAAGGTGCAACTGTGTCAGCATGCAATGCGCCTGGCCCGCCACAGGAGTCACTAGTTCCTGATGGGACAAGGACATCCCTGCCGGCCAACTCCCCTAACACAGGTGATGCTGGGCCAATAGTGCGCCGCCCCATGGGTCTCCCAGTCGTGGCCTGCTGCGACAAAGCCTGGACTCAAACCAAGAATCTCTAGTGGCACAGCTAGCACTGAGATGCAGTGCCTTAGACCAATGTGCCACTCGGGAGGCAATATTAATTGTGTTTTGAGTTATTTGTTAGGTATTTGAGTTTCTGTTATGATGCTTCAGTTTCAATGCACAGTTTTTCTCTGTTTATAGGTTCCAGCCAGTGAAGAGGCGGTGTGCAATCTCCCTGAGAAATGTGGAGGGAAACCTCTCCAGAGAGTTTCTACTGAACAGGCAAATCAAAGGTGAATGGAAACCAGACTCCCCAACGAGAATAATGAAGCCTACATCTGTAGCTGCAGCCGTACCAAATGTCAAACTGGGTTTTTACAGAGAGGTGAACCATGCCGTTTGCAGTGTCTCACTACCCACAGTGGGAATAGTGGCAATCTGCTGTGTGTGGGTTTGAGTTTTTTCCAAATCTTCTCTCCTTGCACCTCTAGAGGATTGATGAGTCATTCAATACCCTCATCAGTGTTCAGAGTAAACAGTCTCACCCAGCCACACGCATACACAAATGCACGCTTGCTCACACCCACACACGCACACACGCACACCCACTGTATATCAGACAGCATACACACATACTGTACACTAGAGTGGGTAGAGAGCTGACTGTGGTAATATACACTGAACAAAAATATACACGCAACATGTAAAGTGTTGGTCCCATGTTTTATGAGCTGAAATAAAATATCCCAGAAAGGTTCCATGCACACAAGAAGCTTACTTCTCTCAAATGTTGTGCACAAATTTGTTTATGTTCCTGTTAGTGAGCATTTCTCCTATGCCAAGATAATCCATCCACTTGACAGGTGTGGAATATCAATAAACTGATCAAACATCCCGATCACTCCACAGATGAAATAAAAGGCCACTCTAAAATGTGCAGTTTTGTCATGCAATACAATTCCACAGATGTCTCAAGTTTTAAGGGAGCATGCAATTGGCATGTGCAGTTTTGTCATGCAATACAATTCCACAGATGTCTCAAGTTTTAAGGGAGCATGCAATTGGCATGTGCAGTTTTGTCATGCAATACAATTCCACAGATGTCTCAAGTTTTAAGGGAGCATGCAATTGGCATGTGCAGTTTTGTCATGCAATACAATTCCACAGATGTCTCAAGTTTTAAGGTAGCATGCAATTGGCATGTGCAGTTTTGTCATGCAATACAATTCCACAGATGTCTCAAGTTTTAAGGGAGCATGCAATTGGCATGTGCAGTTTTGTCATGCAATACAATTCCACAGATGTCTCAAGTTTTAAGGGAGCATGCAAGGCAGATGCCGTTAAGCACGTTGTTTCATTCCGGAGGCAAGTGTTTATGTTTCTGAATAACAATGAGCAACAGCTAAATGTGCATTTTAGAGTGAGGCATGGGGCTCTACACAGGGTTTGCCAGCACAGATAGTCTAGTGTTTTGAGTGTAGGGCTTTGGGGCATAAGAGCTTTGCGTGCCCACATAAAGGCCGTAGAAATGGTGAGGGCACAAACGCCAGTGGGGGAAATCTAGGTCAACGTGCAGGGGGAAATGAGATGCAGAGGCTGGGCCTAGGCATGCCAGGGATGGTGGTGTAGATGAGGCTGGGCCTAGTCATGCTATGGATGGTGGGGTAGCTGAGGCTGGGTCTAGTCATGCTATGGATGGTGGTGTATCAGAGGCTTGGTCTAGTCAGGCTATGGATGGTGGTGTATCAGAGACTGGGTCTAGTCAGGCTATGCTTGTGGATGAGGAGAGTATAGTGGGGAAGTGTAAGAGACTGGGGGGAGGAGGAGGGTGTCAAGTGGAAAAGGGAGAAGAAAGGAGGTGGGAGAGGAGAGGCTGGTGTGGTCAAAGGCACCAAGGAACCTTTGCCTGGTGCTGGGAGGGGGGGGCCCTGACCAGAGAGGAAGGGCAGGTGGTCACGATGTGAGATGAAGATGAGGAGGAATGTGAGTCTGAGGAGGAGGATGATGAGTTTTTTTTCCAGACTCCTCTTCAATGGGTCCAGAGCTGACAGCCAGTCAAGCAGTGGGGTCAAGGTACACGTTGAGGGAACTGACAAGGTCCCTGAATGAGACCAAGGGGAAAAACGTTAATCTTGAGGCCTTTTTTTCTGATCCAAAAAAGTTTGTAAAATCAGTACAACATGCTATGAAAAATGAGGGGCATGGTGTCCTCTCACCCAGGTTTAGGGTTTAGGTTTAGGTTGAGGAATTGGGTCACAACAGTGCGAAAAGGTCAACCTTCAGACACTGTTTAGATGTATAGTTTCTTTCTGGCACTGGGGCTTTTTGAGCTTTGCTATTGGTCTCTTTCTTTGCTGACTTCACTTCCACTTCTTATGGAGACTCTTTGGGTAGGCTCACTCAATATAAATGGCGCCAGAGATGCAGGAAAGAGGAGTGTGTTGGGTGAATTTGTAAAAACCAAAAAAAGTACAGGTGTTGTTTCTGCAGGAGACGCATAGTGATGTGTTGAATGAAGTCTACTGGGGGCTATGGTGGAAAGGGGCAACTGTGTTGGGCCATGGGACACTTTTCTTTACTTTACTTTTTGTAACGGGTCTGTCTAACAATTTGCTCCTCAAAGGAGGTGTGTAGAGGTAGGCTGCTTGTTGTAAAAGCAGAAATTAACAACATGGGTTTTGTCTTTATAAATGTGTATGCGCCTAACACAGGAAGCGAGAGGGGTGTTCTATTTGGTTGTCTTAGACAGGAACTCTCACAGGTAGCGCCTGAGGAGACACTGGTGGTTGGCGGGGACTGGAACTGTACAATGGATTTGACGAAAAACAGAAATGGGGAAGAGCCTCATTCAGTGTCAGTGGGAGTGTTAAGGAGCATCTTTAATCAGTTTGACCTAGTGGATGTTTGGAGAACTAAACATCCAAACACAAGACAGTATACATGGGTGAAGGTTTTTGGGGCTAGGGTGAGCGCAGCCCCACTTGATCGTTTTGACGTGTCCAGGAATCAGAGCAATAGACTGTTGGGTGCTACCATTCTCCCGGTAGGGTTTTCGGATCACCACATAACCATTGCTCGGCTATCTATTTCACCATGATCCCGGCAGGCATCCTATTGGAGGTTTAATGTAAATCTCTTACGAGATACCACTTTTTGATTCAGTTAGCAGACCTTTTGAGAAAGGTGGGAGCAGCGAAGATAGGAGAATGAATCTCTGAGTCAATGGTGGGATGTAGGGAAAGTACAAATTTGGGTTTTCAATCAACAGTATACAGCTCTCTCATCCTCAGAGGCTAGGGGAGTATTGGGGGAACTAGAGCGTTGTATTAGTGAGATGGAGGTAGAGATGGTTGGGCAAGGCAATGTAGGCCTCCAGGCTAATTCAGCTGAATTACGTAGGGACCTGGGTAGTTTTTTCCAGGTTAAAACAAAGGGAGCACTTGTAAGAGCTCAAGGAGATGGATGCTCCCAGCTCCATCTTCTTTGGTTTGGAAAGACAGAGCGGTGAAGCCAAGGGTATGCATTGTCTACGGCTGTCTGATGGGCGGGTGACCTCTGTAGTGGGAGAGATGCGGGAGCGAATTGTGGAGTTATAACCTGAGTTGTATAGGGCAGAAATGTGTGATCCTATGTGTGCTCAGGTCTTGTTTGCAGAACTCCCTAAGCTCTCTCTGGCACAGAGGGATGAAATGGACATTCCTCTGTTGTCCCATGAACTGGCATAGGCCGTAACCCAGATGTCGTCGATGGACTCCCAGTGGAGTTTTATAAAACAGTCTGGGGAATAATTGAACTGGATGTCTTTTGCTTGTTGCGTGAATATTTCGGGGTAGGAGAGTCGCCGATGAGCTGCCGTCGGGCGGCTCTGACTCTCCTGCCCAAAAAAGGGGACTTGTGTGAATTTAAGAACTGGAGGCCTGTGGCATTGCTCTGTGCGGACTACACAATATTTGCCAAGGTCCTGTCTAACAGACTGAAGTCCCATCTGGATTCGATAGCACATAAGGACCTAACATATTATGTACCAGGACGCTCAATCACGGACAACTTGTTCTTCATCAGGGACATGTTGGACTTGTCGAGAGGTTCTAATGTGAACTTTGGACTGGTCTCTTTAGATCAAGAGAAGGCTTTGATAGAGTGGACCATGAGTATCTGTTTAATGTGATGTCTGTGTTTGGGTTTGGGAAGAGTTTTTTGACCTGTGTGAAGCTGTTGTATGCTGGGGTGTCATGTATGGTCAAGGTGGGAGGGGGGCTCAGTTGGCCAGTCTGGGTGAGACGGGGCATTAGATAAGGATGCCCTCTATCTGGGCAGTTATATACACTAGCCATTGAGCCTTTTTTGGGCCTGCTACGCAGGACACTGCAGGAAGTGTGCTGGACAGGCATAGCAGTGTCAGTGTATTCAGATTACGTTTCTGTGATGGTCAGGGATGGGCAGTATATGAAGGCACTAGAGACCAGTCTGAAGGTGTACGAGGGAGCTTCCCCAGCTAAAATTAACTAGGGCAAGAAAAAAGCTCTGTTATATGGGGGGATAGGGCCCCTCCTCTGCTTCCTGGGGGGTTGCAGTTGGGTTGTGAAGGGCTTCAAATGTTGGGGGTGTACCTGGGTTCGGAGAGGTGCGTCAGGAATAACTGGAACTGGAACTGTCACAGGCAGTGGTGTCAAGACTGGCCAGGTGGAGGTGGCTCCTGTCTCATGTCATATAGAGGGAGGGTGCTGATAATCAACAACCTGGTGGCATTTTCCCTGTGGCATAAACTGGCTGTCCTCAAACCCCCGCCGGTCTGCTCACAGACCTGGCTGGGGGCAGCTGTGTTGTACATGACCGTCCACGAAGGAGGACAGGGCCTGGTGGAACTGGAGAACAGGGTGGCTGCGTTCCAACTAAAGGCGGCGCAGAGACTGTTGTGCCATACTGATGTTGGCTGGAGGGAACCAGCATGCGAGCTGCTGAGGAGAGCTGGCGGATTAGGGTTGGACTGGCAGCTGTTCCTCATGAAGCTGGAGAGGCTGAGTACAGCAGTTCTCTCAGATTATTACTCTGCAGTTTTTGTTTTTTTATTTCACCTTTATTTAACCAGGTAGGCTAGTTGAGAACAAGTTCTCATTTGCAACTGCGACCTGGCCAAGATAAAGCATAGCAGTGTGAGCAGACAACACAGAGTTACACATGGAGTAAACAATTAACAAGTCAATAACACAATAGGAAAAAAAAGTGGAGTCTATATACATTGTGTGCAAAAGGCATGAGGTAGGTTAACACTGGAGTAACACTGGAGTGATAAATGATCAGATGGTCATGTACAGGTAGAGATATTGGTGTGCAAAAGAGCAGAAAAGTAAATAAATAAAAACAGTATGGGGATGAGGTAGGTAAAAATGAGTGGGCTATTTGCCGATAGACTATGTACAGCTGCAGCGATCGGTTAGCTGCTCAGATAGCAGATGTTTGAAGTTGATGAGGGAGATAAAAGTCTCCAACTTCAGCGATTTTTGCAATTCGTTCCAGTCACAGGCAGCAGAGAACTGGAATGAAAGGCGTTGCTGAGGGCCTGGCAGCTGCTAAGGCCCACATGAGAAGGGGTTGTGGAGCCTGGGCTGTGGGAGGAGGCTATCTTCAACAACCCAGCCATCCTTTGAGATCGGTTCAGTCGGCCAACCTACAGAGGCGACTGATGGCGGTGGGCTTACTAAGGTTGGATGACCCGCGACTGCTGGGAGAGGAGGGGTGGAAAACCCAGGAAGTCCTGGCACAACAAACAGGAATAATGTCTCTTAGGCTGCTGGAGAGATTCCTGGAGGAGGTCCAGGAGGCACTGTCTGAGCCGGTAAGGGTGGGGTGTTTGAGCGGCCAAGGGGGGAGGGGCCACCTTTTCACTGCAGGTGACGGCAGAGACTGGGGACTGGCAAGAGAGGACTTGTTCGATTTTGTAACTCCAAGCCTGGGGGAGTTTGAGGGGGTGGGAGGTAAAGCCCTCTACAACCTCTTAAGTAAGGGAACATTGGGATCCTAACAGGAGTGAAGGCACATCAGTGGCAGGGGGTTTGTGGGGAGGAGAGTATGGTGGGTTTTAGATGGAGGGGGGCTTTACAAACCCCCAGCACCAAAGAGGTCAGGGGACCTCCAGTGGAGGGTCCTATATGGAGCCTTGGCCACTAACAGCGGGTTGGCATGGATTGAACCGGGAGTCGGGCAGGGGTATCCTTTCTGTGTTATGAGAGAAACTGTGATTCATGTGTTTTCTGTGTGCGCCAGGTTAATGCCATTACTGTCTATGTTGGAATGTCTGTGCGAGAGGTTGGGGGTATTTTTTACTCTTGGGATGTTTATAATGGGGTTCAGGTATTCAAATAAGGAAAAGGTCAAATGTGTTTTGCACTCTTTTCTGTTTGCTCAGGCAAAGTTAGCTATTTGGATAACAAGAAGGAGCAGGGTCAAAGGTGGTGGAATAACAGACCCTTTACTATTATTTAATGGGATGGTCTTTACGCGCCTTAGGGTAGAATTTGAGTTCTATAAAATGATAAAAAGCGTGGAGATGTTTCAGGAGATATGGTGTGTTGTGGGGGGCTGTCTGTATAGCTGGGGAAGATGTTTTGGATATATGGTTGTAGAAGTGGTGAGTTTTTGTTTGTTATTGTGATATGTGGTGTTTTGTATCGTGTGGCAGAGGGACAGGTGAGTAGGGTACATGTATGCAGTACAGGATATATTTAAGTGCTTTATTTAAGGGCGGGGGTGAGGTTTTAATGAAATGAGAATGTTTCATTAAAATAAGACACGCTTCTTGCCCTCTCTCTCAAGCACTCTCATGCTCACACACTCACTCTCGCTCTCTCTCATGCTCACACACTCACTCTCGCTCTCTCTCTCTCTCATGCTCATACACTCACTCTCGCTCACACTCTCTCTCATGTTCACACTCTCTCTCATGCTCACACTCTCTCTCATTCTCACGCACACGCACACACGCACGCACGCACGCACGCACGCACACACACACACACACACACACACACACACACACACACACACACACAGACACAGAGCCCCCAAAGTGATTTAATCACCTGTCTGCATTAATTCCTTTGTGTTGTTATAGGAATTCGGCCTTCCTGCATTATCTCACCAATCCCCTCTTGTCACACCTCTGGATAGCAGAGGTTCTGTTGTCTTTACATCCTGTAGGGCTGATATCTGATTGGAGGTTAACTTTACAGTAAGACTACTGTTCAACAACTCAGATTTTGAATCCAAGCAACAGATGCTTAAAAAAGTGTCTTAGATTCATTGTCTCATTCTGTTTTGTTCCTGAACTGCACATGTGAGATACCAACTCTCTCTTTCTCCATCCCAGGGAATCTTTTTTTTTTTCTTTCTTAACTAGGCAAGTCAGTTAAGAACAAATTCTTATTTACAATGACAGCCTAGCGGGGAACAGTGAGTTAACTGTCTTGTTTAGAGGCAGAAGGACACATTCTTACCTTGTCCGCTCGGGGATTCGATCCAGCAACCTTTCGGTTACTGGCCCAACACTCTAACCACTAGGCTACATGCTGCCCCATTCACCACTTAGAGCATGGCCTTTCAGGCTAGGACTTCTCTCTCACTCTCTGATCATACCAAGAGTATTGCACTGTAATGTTTGTAACTTAAGCTTTATGCCTTGTATGTGATTTCATTCATTTTACAATGTTATTAAATATCTGCCATTATTATTCCTCTCTCATACCAATTCTTGCTAGTCAACGTCCAGTCATTGCCTAATGCTTGCTTGC